>NC_091247.1:230405000-231018333 GCF_042477335.2 Ovis canadensis | reverse complement strand
GATGGTGTGGGTCACAGAAAAAAAGATAAATGACTCCGTCATTACTTGGGTCAAAAAAAAAAAAACAAAACCGCAACTGGAAAAACGATCGAAATTCTGCTCTGCAGCTTGATTCGGGCTTTCACTACTTACACTTGAATGTCATACCCAGAAACACGCATAGTAACCAAGAAGCATCAGAAGCGTGCAGAGATGAAGAGCGTCTCGTGTGCTGAGACGTGTAAACGAGGCCCCGGCTGTCCCTTCCTGGAAGCGCACAGAAAATGAAATACTGTACCGGGCTTGCGGGACACCTGAAAGGCACAGCATGTAAGGCGATCCGTGGCGGTGGCGGAGGGCAGAGGCCCTCGGGACGGACACTCACCGGGCACCTGTCTGCTGGCAGGTGACCCCCGCCCCAGGGCGACTGCGGCTCGGGGCTCGCCGCGTGGTCAGCCGTAGAGCCCACGCCGGCCGGCACGCCTGTCCCCGTGCTCGCCCGCGGCCGGCCCGGCGTCCGCGCCCGCTCCCACCGCCTCGCGCTCACTCCGCCGGCCGCGCGGCCGGAAGAGGCGCCCCGGGTGCCCCGCTGTCAGCCGGGCCGGCGGCCGCGGGGCGCGCAGCTGGAGCGGCGTCCGGACGCCGAGGCCGAGTCCGCCGCCCGGGCGGGGTCCCCGCGACGGCAGGCCGCCCCCGCCCCGCCCTGCGCAGGCGACCCCGCGCCCGCCCGGCCCGACCCCGGCCTCGCCCTCCAGCCCCCGACTCCCGGTCCCGGCCCCGGGCCCCCGGCCCCGGCTCCGGCCCCGGCCCCGACGGCGCGCCTGGACGGCCGGCCCCGAACGCGAGCCGCGCACTCACCGCGGCGACCCCACGGCCGCGCAGGCGGACGCGCCCCATTCATCGACCTCGGCTTTGTCCGCCCCCGGCCCCTCCCGCGCCGCCGCCGCAGCCGCCGGACGCTGCACCCCTCCCAGGGCCCCGCGCGGCTGGGGTGGGGCCGGGGGCGGGGCCGGCGCGCGCAGGCGCAGTGCCCGCATGCCCGCCTCTCCCCGGGGCCCGGCCGGACGGGCGGCTCTAGGTGCCGAGGCGCCGCTGATGGGGCGGGTCTGGGCCGACTGCAAGGCGTCGCCCCGCCCCCAGGGCCGGCGTGGGCCGACCGCGCAGGCGCAGTCCCGCCCCCGGGCCTGCGCGGGCCGACCGCGCAGGCGCAGCCACCTCCGGGCTTCGGCGGCGCAGGCGCAGTCTCCGCGCGCCGGCCCCGGCCCCGGGCGGCCAGCGGGGCGGCCGCGAGGTACCCGGCGCTGGCGGGGCGGGGGTCGCTGGCGAGGCGGGGGGCGCCGGCGGGGCGGGCCGCCAGGGCCTTCCTGGTAACTCGGCGGCGGGGCGGGCGCACGCGGGCCGCGTCATCGCGGGCTGCGGCTCGACGGGCGCCCGGTTCCGCCTGCAGGTGCGCGCAGGTGCTCGGCGCCTCTCGGCCGCGGAGCCTGAAGAGGCGCATGGGCCTTACCCGGACGGCGTCCGTCCCGCCGAGCGGCTCCGGGGGGCTCTGCGTGCGCGCTGGGCGCTTTTAGGCCCTGGAGTCTCGGGCGATAAGGTGCAGCCGTGCGCGGGTGCGCCGGGATCGAAGCTTAACGTGTGGGCGCCGGGGGTCCCTTCCTCTCGGGGAGGCCGCGGGCCGCGGGGCCGAGCTCGCTCTCCGTGTCTGTCTCGGACACTCAGTTTCCTAACTCACAGTAATTCACTGACCAAATGAATTCTCAAACTGCTTTTGTCACCTTGCTCTAGACTACAACTCACTTTGTATGAGGACGAGGCATGGGCTCATTCCCTAAGTCTCACTGTGACGGTTAGGGTGTCTTCCGTTCACCAATGACTGGTCCGCTTCAGTGGGGTGAGTCGGCCGTGTCTCCGCCTGCCCGGAGCCCTCCGTGTCTTTGCCTACAACGGCCTCCACGACCCCGGCCCCCAGCTCTGCCTGCATGTCCGTGACCCCCGCCCCCAGTTCTGCCTGCCGGTCTGGCCTCTGAGCGCACTCCAGCCCCAGGGGCCTGACCTCTGCGACGGAGGGAGACAGGCGGGCGAGAACTTAGGACTGCCTCCCGATCTCTTTTAATTTGCTTCTCACCAAATCTTAAGTTCGTGGCAGCAGATTGGGTTCCTTTTGTTCTCCTACCCCAGCGGCTGCTGGATTCTGTCTGGCCCAGAATGG
This sequence comes from Ovis canadensis, assembly GCF_042477335.2. NCBI lineage: Eukaryota > Metazoa > Chordata > Mammalia > Artiodactyla > Bovidae > Ovis > Ovis canadensis. The sequence goes on along the minus strand of NC_091247.1, from coordinate 231,016,145 downwards.
TGGTGGAGAGCTGGCGGCTGGCGGGTGGACGACGGCTGCGGTCTAAATCCTGCCGCCAGCGGTTTTTATTTGACCCCAAGCTAAGAATGTTTTTTCAGTTTTCAATGGCTGGGAAGAAAAATCAAAAGAATCTTTCATGACATGAAAATTCTGTGAAATTCAAATGTCAGTGCCCTGACTGGAGTTTTCCTGGAACAGAGGGGAACCCTCTGCTTCACCGGCCACCTACAGCTGTGTTCACCACGCAGGCCATGTTGAGGAGCTGTGGCACAGACCCCGTGACAGGCAAGGCTAGGAGTATTTGCTCTCTGGCCCTTTGCTGAAAAAGTCGCCAGCGTTGTGCCCTGGATGAACGGGCAGCCTCATACCTGGTCCCACGTGTTGTCATTCCTCCACTGACTGTCTCACAGGGGTTCCTGTCTCGTGGTCAAAGCTGGAGTTCTTAAAACCTTGGTGGTGGTGCCCACACTGCCCAGCCCCTGCCGCCCTGCCCTGTCCATGCTCGCTGACTTCGCGCCAGCCACACAGTGGCCTCCTGGGCCCCACCTCAGGGCCTCAGCACCGACTCTTCCTGAACTGGAATGCTCTTCCGGACAGGTCTGCCTGTCTCACCCTTTACCTCTGCAGATCTTTGCCCAGATGTCATCTGTAGAGGGGGCGTGGCTCTTTCTGGCCTTTCCCTACGGAGCAGTAGCCCCCCGCCCCATCTCCCAGCCTCAGTCTTCTCTGACATTGACCTGTTTGTGGTCAGCCTCTCGGGGCAGGAGGAGCGCTCCAGGGGAGCAGGGCCTCCTCTCCCTGTGTGGTGATGGACAGTGCCCAGCGCTGAGAAGAGCACTGGCTCCCTGCGTCTTGGTGGGTGGGCTGACTGCGTCCCCACTGCGGCCTGGCACTGATCTGAAACAGATAGAAAAGCTTCCCCTGGCAGGTGGCGACAACCCTTCCCCAAGGGCCTCACCAGTTCCACCTCCCTCCTTCGTCCGCGTGCACTTCTCACACCGCAGACTGGCTGGGTGTGCCTGCTCTGACCTCTTCCAGGAAGGGTTTGAACGGCTTTCGTTCCATATCTCACTGACCCCATGGACATGAATCTGAGAAAACTCTGCAAGACAGCGGAGGTCGGAAGAACCTGCCGTGCTACAGTCCACGGGGTCACAGAGAGACACGACTGAGGGACTGATAACATAACTTAAATGCCCAAACGGGGCACCGCGGGCCTGAAATGGGGCACCGCGCTCGTGAGACACACCGGCATAAACCGTACCGTTCAGTGAGTCGGGCCACCTCGTGACCCTGTCAGCAGCTGCAGGCCGTTCATGTTCCTGCAGTACCAAACCCTGGATGAGCACTTTCTGTGAGCCCAAGATGCTGGACTTTCGTTTTAATTTAAGCAACAGAAGCGCGAGCGCCTGTGTTTTAACCGAGTTCTGAGCATAGACTTGAAGCCCCAGGAAAGAGGGAGGGTTCTGTCTCCTGCCCGATGCTGGGTGCTGTGTGCAGTCCACGTTTAGGCAATGTATGGAGTAAAGAGCGACCAGCCACCTGCTTTGAGGCCACCAGGGCAGAGGACTGACTGACCTGCAGCACCCTCGTGGCTCTCTGTCCACACGGGCTGCACTGTGGCCCTTGGAAGGGGTTCACCGCACGCCAGATTCTAAGCCCAGCTCAGGACGTGAGGTTGATGGTGTCACGTGTGGAAGCCGCTGGGCACCCTGCCGTGGTGACCACATCAAGGGTCCTGATGGCCAGGCCTGAAGTGACAGGGTGGCTGTGCCATGGAGCCCCGTCTGCATAGGGGTTTGGGGCAGACACCCGCCTGTCTCCGGCTGAGTCCTAGAGTCCCCGGCTCCCCCTTGCTGAAGTGTGGGTCTTTGTGGCTCTGGGACCTTGAGAACGGCCCCCGCCATTGTCCTCAGCACAGGTCCTTGCCTTCCCTTTGGGACAGCAGGAATGCTCTGTGTGTGTGTGTGTGTGTGTGTGTGTGTGTGTGCAGGAGGGGAAAACTGCCAGCAGTTCAGGTGAGAAGACCCCAGGTGGGCCCAGGGGGAAGGGCAGCCATCCGTCCGGCTACAGGAGGCAGCTTTGGGTGCCAAGCACCTGCCAGACCTCCACCGTGTTGTCCCCGTTGTCCTGGAAGCGCCACCCCCACCCCAGGCAGATGGTAGCATCCTTGCTCCTCTGGGGAGGAAGACCGCAGCTGGAGGCGGTGTCCCCGAGGGGACGGAGCCGGCAGGGTGGAGCGGGGTCACACGAGGTCTGGGAGCCTCGAGGTGGTCTCAGGAGGCAGTTCTGGGTGGCCCCCCATGTTAGATGTGGGTCGGGGCTGCTGGACAGAGCGGCCCGGACAGGAAGGGGCTCGGGAGTTTGTCCAGGTCTTAGGTTTTGCTCTGGGCCCGGATGGGCAGGGGCTTGGGAACCCCTCCGAGGACCACCCTCTCCCGGCAGGCATCAGCGGGTCACCTGGGGGCCCCACATGGCTCTTCAGAACTGGACCCCGGAGTTGCTCTGCACGCTGACCCCAGCTCCTCACCTGGGGGGCCTGCCCCAGCCTCCCAGGAGCTGGCGCGCTTGCAGGGTGGGAGGAGTGGGGGCGCTGGAGGGCAAAGGGGCGACGGGCAGCCTGGGGTGGGGGGTTTCCCCGGCGCGCTGCGGCCACCGGTTCCGCTGGGGGTGATGTCCCCAGGGTTTTGGGGGGACGAAAAGGGGCGTGGCAGAGGGGTGGGGGTAGAGTGAGACCCCCTTGGGTCTGGGCTGCTGGCGGGAGGGAGGCCCGTCAAGGCCGCAGACCTGAGCCCGCTGCCCACAGCCCGGAGCCTGCCTGCCCGCCTTCCCACAGCCCCGCGGCTGCCCTCCTCTAGGCTCCACGCCCCAGGAGGCCAGGGGGAGGGGGCAAGTCCCGGTGCCACCCCGACGCAGGCCCCCGGGCCTCCTGGGGTGGGTGAGGCCGGGAGTGGGCCCCAAAGGAAGCGCCTCTGCGGCTTCCACTTCTCCACGCCTGGCGTTTTTCATTGTCACTCGCGCCCTGCTGTCGGCCGCTTCCCGTGGTTTTCCTCTGGGTGGAGGGGGCCCAGGGCCGGGCGAGGCCGTCCTCCTTTGGGGCTGAGGAGCTTCCGGGGCCTGCGCTGAGCCCCCGGGACCTCACAGGGACCGCGGGTGGCCCTTGACTCTGCGCAGGAGGCCATGCTGCTGTCGTGGTGCCGCCAGCCTGGGAAGCGGCGGCCAGAAGCCAGCGGTCCAGAGGCCCGAGCACAGGGCGGTTGTGCCAGGAACACTGACCCTGAGGCCCGTCCCACCCTGAGCCGGCATCGCGAGGGGCTGGAGTGACAGCGTGCCAGCGTCCCTGGATGGGGCAGAGGGGGACCGCGAGCTGGGGGTGGTTGGGGAGCTGCATCTGCCAGGTGCCCCCCAAGCCCCGCGCTCCTGCTTAGAAGACCGTGGGGCCCTGCCCAGGTGGGGACCCAAGGGTGGGACCACCCAGCCCCCTGAGAAGGTGAGGGCGAGGGGGCGCCGCAGAGGCTCAGGGGCTCCTGGGGCTCGCTGCTGGGCTTGGCCGCTTCCTAGGCTGCAGACGAGGGGGCTTGAAGGGCTGCGGTGGCTGTGTTAGCAAGACCACTCGGGTGCGGGCGAGTCAGGGAGGGGACCCTGGCCTCTACAGGAGGCGCCCGAGGGCTTTAGGGGAGAGAGAGGCAGGACTCAGGAAGCACTTGGAGAGCAGCTGCAGGTGGGGTGCCTCGCAGGCGGTGGTGACCCCGGTGAGACTGGAGTGCAGGGGAACGGAACTGGACTCACCATTTTTGTGGAGAGAGGGCAGGGAAACAGCAGCAGTAAGTGCCGCAGTCAGGAGAAAGCAACGGCAGGCTGGGGCGGGCACGCGGAGTGCTCAGGGGCAAAGGCCCTGGGGCTGCGGACACGGGCCAGGAAGGGAGACAGACACAGAACGGCCCGTGGAGAGGCTGCGGCGATCCCAGCAGGCGTCCTTGGTGGGAGTGTGTGGGACGGAGGGCCCGGGGGCATGCCCAGGTGGGAGCAGGCCCTGACTGTGCGGACGGTTCAGGTGGGCTCAGCTGCCGGCCCCAGACGTCAGGCACCGGTCCCTGATGACTGGCTCTGTTTATTTTCCAAGGTAGAGGTAACTCAGGGTTTATGTGGGTAACTAGGATTTCTAGATTTAGCAGATCTAAAAAGTGTTGTTTACCTGATTTAAAATGTAACTGGGCGAACTGTGTTTCATCTAGAAGCCTGATCTTAACAGGAGGGCCGTCCCGATTAACAGTCCAGCCAACACGGAAAGAAAAGTGGAGAGCTATGTATGACCACACCCCCTCTAAAGGAGAACTTTGAAAACAATTAGACATATATCTGGCCCGGTGTTACATACAAGGCTGTTAATTAAATTTTTTTTACTGTATGTACTTTTCTCAAATCTACTGTTTTCACTTAACAGAATAGCTTCTTCCACGCGGATGATGGCTGCTCAGGGTCACGTTAATGCGGAGCACCTTGTGGGCGGATGCCGGCCATCCTGACCCCGCTCGTCAAGAGTTCCCTGAGGAGCACGGGGTTCTCGTGCTGTTTGCCTTTTGGTCACTTCTTCAGAAAACATTCCTAGCAGTGGTGGTTTTTTTAAAATTTTTTTAATGAAAATGTTACTGAGATAACTAGAGGTTCACTGGAATTCTGACAAATAATACAGAGGCGCCCTTGGACACCTTAGCCAGGATCCCCCAGTGGTAAGCAACATTTTCTGAAAAGAAAGTAGAAGATCCCAACCAGGACAGCGGCGCTGGTGCAGCCACTGATCTCATTCCAGCTTCCCTAGTTTTACTTTACTTGCACGTGTGCGTCTGTGTGTGTGTGTGTGTCTGTGTGTGTGTGTGTCTGTGTGTGTGTGTGTGTCTGTGTGTGTGTGTGTCTGTGTGTGTGTGTCTGTGTGTGTGTGTCTGTGTGTGTGTGTGCGTCTGTGTGTGTGCGTCTGTGTGTGTGTGTGTCTGTGGTAAATTCTGCACAGTGTTATCAGCCAGGTTGGTTTGAGAAATCTCCAACAAGATGCTGAAGAGTCCCAATAAGGATTGTTATTTTGTCCTTTTATAACCACACTGCCCCACCTTGTCCCCAAACCCCGGAAAGGCAACTGCTGATCTGTCCTCCCTTCCAAAAGCTTGTCATTTTAGTGTTCCTTAGATCAAAGTGCCAACATCCGCTGGATCATCGAAAAAGCAAGAGAATTCCAGAACATCTACTTTTGCTTCATTGACTACACTAAAGCCTTTCACTGTGTGGATCACCACAAACTGTGGATAATTCTGCAAGAGATGGGAGTACCAGACCACCTCACCTGCCTCCTGAGAAACCTGTATGCAGGTCAAGAAGCAAGAGTTAGAACCAGATATGGAGCAATGGACTGGTTCCAAATTGGAAAAGGAGTACATCAAGGCTGTATATTGTCACCCTGCTTATTTAACTTCTATGCAGAGTGCTGCTGCTGCTGCTGCTGCTGCTAAGTCGCTTCAGCTGTGTCCGACTCTGTGCGACCCCAGAGACGGCAGCCCACCAGGCTCCCCTGTCCCTGGGATTCTCCAGGCAAACACTGGAGTGGGTTGCCATTTCCTTCTCCAATGCGTGAAAGTGAAAAGTGAACGTGAAGTCGCTCAGTCGTGTCTGACTCGTAGCGACCCCATGGACTGCAGCCCACCAGGCTCCTCCGTCCATGGGATTTTCCAGGCGAGAGTACTGGAGTGGGGTGCCATACATCATGAGAAACGCTGGGCTGGAAGAAACACAAGCTGGAATCAAGATTGCCGGGAGAAATATCAATAACCTCAGATATGCAGATGACACCACCGTTATGGAAGAAAGTGAAGAGGAACTAAAAAGCCTCTTGATCAAAGTGAAAGAGGAGAGTGAAAAAGGCGGCTTAAAACTCAACATTCAGAAAACGAAGATCATGGCACCTGGTCCCATCACTTCATGGCAAATAGATGGAGAAACAATGGAAACAGTGAAACATTCTATTTTGGGGGGCTCCAAAATCACTGCAGATGGTGACTGCAGCCATGAAATTAAAAGATGCTTGCTCCTTGGAAGGAAAGCTATGACCAAACTAGACAGCATATTAAAAAACAGAGACATTACTTTGCCAACAAAGCTCCGTCTAGTCAAAGCCATGGTTTTTCCAGTAGTCATGTATGGATGTGAGAGTTGGACCAAAAAGAAGGCTGAGCCCCAAAGAATTAATGCTTTTGAACTGTGGTGTTGAAGACTCTTGAGAGTCCTTTGGACTGTAAAGAGCTCCAACCAGTCCATCCTAAAGGAAATCAGTCCTGAATATTCATTGGAAGGACTAATGCTGAGGCTGAAGCTCCAATACTTTGGCCACCTGATGCGAAGAGCTGACTGATTGGAAAAGACCCCGAAGCTGGGAAAGATTGAAAATGGGAGGAGAAGGGGATGACAGAGGATGAGATGGTTGGATGGCATCACCGACTCAATGGACGTGAGTCTGAGCAAATGCCGGGAGATGGTGAAGGACAAGGAAGCCTGGCGTGCTGCAGGCCATGGGGTTGCAAAGAACTGGACATGACTTAGTGACTGAACAACAAGAAAGATGAAATCAAGAGGTTGGGAACCTTTTGGGACTGGCTATTCTGCTCAGCAAGGGGTTTCCGAAGTGGTTCTAGTGATAAAGAACCCCTCTGCCAAGGCAGGAGATGTTGAGACACAGGTTCAGTCCCCGGGTCTGGAAGATCCCCTGGAGGAGGGCATGGCAACCCACTCCTGTATTCTTGTCTGGGGAATTCCACGGACAGAGGAGCCTGGTGGGACACAGTCCATAGGGTCGCAGAGTCTGACAGGACTGAAATGGCGTTGGCATGCTGTTTCCCTGGAGACTCATCCGCCTGGCCTGAGTGTTGCTGCCCATCCCTCATGCTGCTCGGGAGTGTTCCCTGGTGTGGATGGGCCACTGTTTGTTCTAGCATCAGCCTGTGGTGTGGCTGGACCACGGTTGGCTCAGCCATCTCCAGTTGAAGGACATCTGTGTTGATTCCTGTTTGGGTCTATTCCAAATAAAGATCCTAGGGATGTTTGTGTGTGTATGTGTTTGGTGTGAAGAGGAGTCTTCAGTTCTCCGGGGTAAATAACCAGAGGGTGCCTTCCGGGTCACGTGGGCCTGCATGTTTGGATTCTGAGGAAGCTGCCAGGTCCTGCCTCTTCACGTTCTCGCTGGCAGGCATCAGTGATCTCGTCTCTCTACATCCTTGCCGGCGCCAGTTGTGGCCATGACTTTCCACTCTGTCGCTGTGATGGGGTGATATCTCACTGTGCTTTAGAGGCTGATGCGAGGTCTCAGTCCCCAGACCAGGGATCGAACCCTTGCCCGCTGCAGCGAACGCTCGGACTCCTAACCACTGGGAGGCCACCAGGGAAGCCCCTACTGGTACTTAATTGACATCTGTGTATGTTTTCCTTAAAATGTCTCTTCATATCTCTTGCTGATTTTTAAAGCTGGATGACTTATTTTTTTACTGCTGAGTTTTTAGGGTTTTTGTATATTCTGTACACTAGTCCTTTGTCAGATAGACGGCTTGCTTTTCCTCCTACAGAGCAAGTGGTAAATTTCAATGGGATCTGCTTCACCTGTATTTTCTCTTACGTCTTTTGCCTTTGGTGTCGAGTTAAGAGTTTTGTCCTGGCCCTAGATCCCAAAGATCTACTACTGCATTTTTCCGAAATGGTTTCTAGCTTTACGTTAAAGCTCATGATCCATTTTGAGTTTTGTGTAAATTGTGAAATCCTTGGGTTTCCTTCCCCTCTTCCTCCCCGCCACTTCCCTCCCCGACCCATGCGTGTCTAATTGTCTTTGTTTAGTCCTTCAGTCATGTCCTCTTTTGCAACCCCATGGACTGTAGCCTGCCAGGCTCCTCTGTCCATGGGATTTGCCCACAAGAGTACTAGAGTGGGTTGCCCTGCCTCCTCCAGGGGATCGTCCCAACCCAGGGACTGGACCCACAGCCTGCAGCTCCTGCTCTGCCAGGCGAACTCTTTACCACTGCCTCGCCTGGAAACCCATGCACATCCAATCGCTCCAGCACAACTGGCTGAAAGCGCCGGCTGTCTTTCCTTCATCAAAATGCTTTTACACGTTCGTCAAAAATCACTTGGACACAGTTGTGTGGGTCTGTTTCTGGGTTTTCTGTTTCTGGGTTTTTGTTCTGTTGATCTGTGTGTCTGTCCCTCCGCCAGTACCACAGTCTTGATTACCATAGCTTCCCTGGTAGCTCAGCTGGGAAAGAGTCTGCGTGCAATTGAAGGAGACCTGGGTTCGGTTCCGGAGTTGGGAAGATCCCCTGGAGAAGGGATAGGCTACCCACTCCAGTATTCTTGGCTTCCCTGGTGGCTCAGACTGTAAAGAATCCGCCTGCAGTGTGGGAGACCTCTGTTCGATCCCTGCGTCGGGAAGATCCCTTAGAAGAGTGCCTGACGACCCCCTCCAGTATCCTTGCTTGGAGAATCCCCATGGACAGAGGAGCCGGGGGGCTGCTGTCCACAGGCACAGGACGTGCGAGTGTCAGAGTTGCGTTGATGAGTGCCTCCACTTTATTCTGCTTTTCAAAATCGTTTTGGCTATTATAGTGCTTTGCCATTCTGTACACATCTGAGGATAATCTTGTCTGTATCTACAAAAAACCTTGCTGGAATTTTGATAGGATTTGTGTTATCTTGTATATCCATTTGGAGAGAATTGGCATTTTCACTATTTTTAGTCTTATAAGCATGAAAGTGGTATGGCTCTCTGTTTATTTAGATCTGTGATTTTTAAAATCAGCATTATGTTATTTTCAGAATTTTGACTTTATTCTGAAACATTGTAGGTAGTGCTATGTTTTTAATTCCAGTGTCTTTGTGTTCATTGTTAGTATGTAGAAATATAATTGATTTTTTAAAAAATTGCTTATATTGTATTCTGAGACCTGCCTGAACTCATTATTTCCAGGAATTTTATGGATAGATTCCTTGGGATACTCTGGTAGATAATCATGTTATCTGCAAATAAAATGCAGGTGGTTTTCTTTCTTCATTTTGGAGTTAAATGCATTTCTTCCCTTTTCTTATCTTATTTTTAAAGAATTGGTTGCCCCCAGGCGTGTGGGGTCTTCTTGCACCGGGGGTTGGACCCGTGTCCCCTGCATCGGCAAGCGGGCTCTAACCCCGGCAGCACCGGAGACGCCCCTCCTCGGGTTACTGCCCCGCGTGATGCTCCCAGCCTGCCTGGGACTGAGTTAAGGCGGTGAGGGGAGCGTGCTTCCCTTATTCCCAGTCTTAGGAGAAGGCATCCAGTCTCTCACCACGAAATATGTTAGTTATAGTTGAGATCACTCCCCTCTATCACTGCTTTTCTGAGAGTTTTTATCATGTTGCAATGCATGTTGAATTTTGTCAAACTGCCTTTTCTGAATTGATTGATATCATGTAATTTTTCTACTCTAGCTTGCTAATACGTTGGACCGCATTACTTTTGGATGTTGAACCATCCTTGCAGCCTTGGAATAAATCCCACTTGGTCATGGTGTATAATTTTTTTTTACACATTGCTGAATTCTATTCACTAATACTTTGTTGAGGGTTTTTGTGTCTATATTCATGAAGGACTTTGGTCTGTAGTGCCCTTTTTTGATACTGTCTTTGGTTTTGGTATTAGACAATTCTAGCTTCCTCGTTGTTTGAGTTTTAAATTATGAATTCAACTTCACTAATAGTTACACGACTCTTTAAGTCATCTGTTTTGTTTTGAGTGAATAGTGGCAGTTGGTGTTTTTTAAGAGATTAGTTCATTTCATCTCAACTGTCAAATTTTCTCTGCAGAGTTGCTCATGTTGTTGTTTAGCCTCTAAGTCACGTTGGACTCTTTGCGATGCTACGGACTGGAGCCCGCCAGGCTCCTCTGTCCACGGGATTCTCCAGGCAAGAATACTGGAGCGGGCTGCCATCTCCTCCGCTGGGGGGCCTTCCCGACCCGGGGGCTGAACCCGGGTCAGCTGCAATAGCAGGCGGACTCTCCAGCACTGAGCCACCAGGGGAGGTCCAGAGTTGCTCATATTTGCTTATTATCCTTTTACTGCGTGTGGGGCTCATAGTGGGGCCCCTGTTTTCCCCCTAATATTATTAACTTAGCTTTCTTTTCTGCCTTCTGCTTTGTATGAGGGTTCTCCAGAGAAACAACCAATAATGTGTGTGTGTGTGTGTGTGTGTGTGTGTGTGTTTATTTTAAGCAATTGGCTCATGAGATTGCAGAGGCTTGGGGGTCCAAGATCTGATCAGAGAGGCTGGAGGGTCAAAGTTCAAGTCCAAAGGGAGTCTGCCATGGAAATCAGGAAGAGCTGATGCTACCAATGAAATCAGAAGACAGTCCGCTGGAGAATTTACTCGTGCATGGAGGAGGTTAGCCTTTGTTCTCTTTGGTCTTCTACTGACGGGACAGGGGCTTTCCAGGTTGCTCGGGGGTAACGAGTCCCCTGCCAATGCAAAAGGTTCAGTCCTTGGGCCAGGAAGATCCCCTGGAGAAGGGAATGGCAACCCACTCCAGTGTTCTTGCCTGGGAAATCTCACGGACAGAAGAGCCTGTGGGCTACAGTCCATGGGGTTGCAGAGTCAGACTCGGCTGAGTGACTGAGCGCACGAATGACTGGACAACGTATTCTATAGGATTTCAATCCTTTCACATTTCTTGACGTTTGTTCTATGACCCAGGATGTGGTCTATCTTGGTCAGTGTTCCATGGATGCTTGAAAAGGATGTTTATTCTGCTGCTGTTTGGTGGGCAGTTCTATAAATGCCCTTTAGGTCCTGTTGCTTGGTGATGGTTTTGCCTTCTTCTAAATCTTGCTTGACTCTGTGTAGACATCCCATCATTTGCTGACAGTGGAGTCAATGGGGGACAATGGAAGTCCCTAAGTAAGAGCTATACTTTTAGATTTGTCTATTTCTTCTTTCAGCTCTATTATATTTTGCTACACACACACACACACAAATACACACACACACATATATATATATGTATTTTTTTTGGCCACACCATGTGGCAAATGGTATCTTAGTTGTCCATCCAGGGATTGAACCGACACCCCCTGCGTTAGAAGTGAAGTCTTAACCACCAGACCAGCAGAGGAGCCCCACTTTGCATGTTTCTAACTCTGTTGTTTGGTGTGTAAATACTTACAGTCATCATGTCTTCCAACTGCATTGATTCTTTTAGCACTATGCGACAGTCCTCTTTGATTCTAGCCATTTTCTTTGCTCTGCAATCTATTTTATGTGATTTTAATATATAATAAATGATAACATGATAATGCATTCAGTTCAGTTCAGTCGCTCAGTTGTGTCCGACTCTTCGAGACCCCATAGACAGCAGCCCACCAGGCTCCCCCGTCCCTGGGATTCTCCAGGCAAGAACCCTGGAGTGGGTTGCCATTTCCTTCTCCAGTGCAGGAAAGTGAAAAGTGAAAGTGAAGTCGCTCAGCTGTGTCCGACTCTTCGAGACCCCATGGACTGCAGCCCCCAGGCCCCTCTGTCCCTGGGATCTTCTGGGCGAGAGTCCTGGAGGGGGGCCATCGCCTGTCTGCAGTCCCTTCACTATCCCCATTTCAAAACCGGAAGTGCCCAGGTCTTTCTTAGACGTGTGTTTAGCCCCACATCGGACAGTGTGACAGGTGCTGCTTCAGCCCCCCAGCGCGACATAAGAGGGTCATGATGAGAATGTTGCATTTCCCTCTGTTTTTCCCATTCTGTGATTTTTCTTACCTTTCTGAGGGTTTAAGCCTTCTGGTATCATCTCTGTTTGAAGAACTTTACCGACTCTTTCGGGGTAGTTGTGCTAGTGACAAGTCCTTTCCGTTTTCTTCGTCTGTGGGTGTCTCTGTTTCCCCTCCCTTCTCTTTTTGGCTGTGCTGTGTGGCGAGGGGGTCCCAGCTCCCCGACCAGGGATCAAACCTAGGCCCTTGGCAGTGAAGTGCAAAGCCCTAACCACTGGACAGCCAGCTAAGCCCCCTCCTTCATTCTTTTTTTTTTTGTTTTGTTTAAATTTTCTTCCTCTTCCCCAGCTGAGGCTCTGGCTAACGTTGTTTATCCTCTGGGTCTCCGTTGCCCGTGGGCTTTGCTCTGGTTGCTGTGAGCAGGGGCTGCTCTCTAGCGCGCTGTGCGGGCTTCTCACTGCAGCGGCTGCTCTCGCTGTCGCACGACTCAGCAGCTGTGGATGAGACTCGAGTGCACAGGCTCAAGGACTGTGGCCCGCGGGCCTAGCTGCTCTTCGGCCAGTGGGGTCTCCGGCAGGGGAGACTGAACCAGCGTCTCCAGCGTTGGCAGGCAGAGTCTTCACCGCTGAGCCACCAGGGAAGCCCCGCTTCATCCCGAAGCGTTTTTCGCTAGATATGCAGTTCCTGGTTGACAGTCCTTTCCTTCCAGCATTTGAAAAATGTGGCGCTTCCTTCTGGCCTCTGTGGTTTCTGATAAAAGCCAGTGTTATTCCGGTTGCTCTTCCCTTATAGGCAGTGTATTAGTTCTGTCTGCTTTCAGGAGGTTTTCGGTTGTGTTTTCACTTGTATTTTTTGTTTGTTTTCCTTCAGCCTGTTTTCTTTTGGCTGCTGAGACTGGGTAATTTCTCCTATTCTATTCTCTAGTTCATAGACTTTCTGTCATGACACAACTCATTGTGTTATTGAGTCCATTCAGTGAGTTTTAAAGTTTGGTGTATTTTTCAGTTCTGTGATTCCATTTGACTTTTTAATAGTTTGTTTCTATGAAAGAAGATTTTCTATTTTTCTACTTGTTTCAGGATAGTGTGTAATTGGTTATAGAGGCATTTTTGCGGCAGCTGCTTTGCAGTCTCTCTCAGCACCTGATTCGTTTCACTATTGGTATCTGTTGATCGTTTCCCTCTCCTGTGGGTTCTTTCTCTTTTAGTACGTGCTCTTTCTGTCTATTCACTTTGGCTGTGCTGGGCTTCTCTCTGGTTGCGGCGAGCAGGGCCGCTCTCTCGCTGTGCTGTGCACGCTTCTCATTGCGGCGGCTTCGCTTGCAGAGCGCAGGCTTGGGCGCGGGGGCTTCGGTAGTGTTGGTTCCCAGGCTCTGGAGTCATGGCGCGTGGACTTAGCCGCTCAGTGGCATGTGGGATCTTCCCGAATCCGGGATTGAACCTGTTTGCTGCACTGACAGGCAGGTTCTTTACCAGTGAATCACCAGCGCAGCCCTTTTCCCAATTTTTAAAATTGTATTTAGTTGGGGGAGCGGGAAGAGGTGAGTCTAAATCATCTACTCTCTGGTGTTAGGATGTTTAATTTTTTAATTTATGTGATTACTCAGTGTATTTTAAGACGGCTTTGCAAGAAAGCGAAAAAAGTGAAAGTGGAGTCGCTCAGTCGTGTCCGACTATTTGGGACCCCGTGGACTGTAGCCTACCAGGCTCCTCCATCCATGGGATTCTCCAGGCATGAGTACTGGCGTGAGGGTGCCATTGCCTTCTCCAGAGGATCTTCGCGACCCAGGGATTGAACCTGGGTCTCCCGTATTGTAAGTGGATGCTTAACCATCTGAGCCATCAGGGAAGACAGCTTTATTGGAATATAATTCACATGCCCTACACTTTGCTCCTTTGAAATGTGCAATTCGAGGGCGTTCCCTGGCGGCCCAGCGCCTGGGACTTGGTGCCGTCCCTGCTGTGCCTGGGCTCCGTCCCTGGCTGGGGAGGTAAGGTCCTGCAAGCCACATGGTGTGGCCAAAAAAAGCAAAACTCGATAGTTTTCAGTTTATGCACCTGGTTGTGCAACCCTTGCCAGAGGCAGTTTTAGAAGAAACTTCTTTCCCGTAAGAAACCCCACACCCACCGGCCTGACCACGGCCCTGGCGACAGCTAATCCGCTCTGTCTCCACGGGCTCCCCTGTACTGGACATGTCATGTGAATGGGGTCATGTGATCTGGGACGCTCTGTCCCTTTCACTCTGCAGAACACGACTCAAGATCCATCCCTGCTGGGGCCCACTTCAGCACTTCATCCCTTTTTACTGCTGAAAAGGGCCCCATCTGGGCTCCCCTGTCAGCTCAGTGGTACAGAGCCTGCCTGCCAGTGCAGCAGATGTGGGTTTGATCCCCAGGTTGGAAAGATCCCCTCGAGGAGGAAATGGCAACCCACTCAAGTATTTCCTGCTTGAAAAACTACCATGAGCAGAGGAGCCTTGCATGGTACAGTCCATGGGGTGGCAAAGACTTGGACACAACTCAGTAACTGAGCACTATAAGCTAATACTCCATGTACGCCAGGCTGGAGGAAGCACAAGCTGGAATCAAGGTGCCGGGAGAAATATCAATAACCTCAGATATGCAGATGACACCTTCCTTATGGCAGAAAGCGAAGAAGAACTAAAGAGCCTCTTGATGAAGGTGAAAGAGGAGAGTCATTAAACTGACTTAAAACTTAAAACTCCGCATTCAAAAAACTAAGATCATGGCATCCAGTCCCATCATTTCATGGCAAATAGGTGGGGAAATAATGGAAACAGTGAGAGACTATTTTTTCTTGGGCTCCAAAATCACTGCAGATGGTGATTGCAGCCATGAAATGAAAAGATGCTTACTCCTTGGAAGGAAAGTTATGACCAACCTAGACAGCATATTAAAAAGCAGAGACATTACTTTGCCAACAAAGGTCCATCTAGTCAAGGCTATGGTTTTTCCAGTGGTCATGTATGGATGTGAGTTGGACCATAAAGAAGGCTGAGTGCCAAAGAATTGATGCTTTTGAACTGTGGTGTTGGAGAAGACTCTTGAGAGTCCCTTGGACTGCAAGGAGATCCAACCAGTGCATCCTAAAGGAGATCAGTCCTGAATGTTCATTGGAAGGACTGATGCTGGAGCTGAAGCTCCAATACTTTGGCCACCTAAAGGGAAGAGCTGACTCAATGGAAAAGACCGTGATGCTGGGAAAGACTGAAGGTGGGAGAAGGGGACAACAGAGGATGAGATGGTTGGATGGCATCACCGACTCAGTGGGGTTTAAGCAAACTCCAGGAGATGATGAAGGACAGGGAGGCCTGGCGTGCTGCCGTCCGTGGGGTCACGAAGCATCGGACACAACTGAGTGGCTGACTAGCAGCAGCAGCATGCATGGAGAGACCACACTCAGACGTGGATCAGCTGATGGACATCTGGTTTGCTTCACCTCTTGGCTATTGCAAACGACACTGCTGTGAATGTTCAGGGACACGTTCTGTGTGTGCCTGGGTCTTCCTTTCTCTTGGGCACATACCTAGGGGTGGAATTGCTGAGGCACTGCCCAGCTGTTTTCCAAAACAGCTGTACCATTTTCCATTCCCACCAGCCATGCAAGAGGGTTCCAACTTCTCCACATCCTCACCAATACTTGTTATTATCTTTTTTTTTTTTTTTTGCGACACACGGCTTGCAGGATCCTAGTTCCCGAATCAGGATTGAACCCCGGCCCCAGCCCAGGAAGGTTGGAGTCCTGACCACTGGGCTGTGAGGGGAGTCCCCTAGTTTTTTGATTCTAGGCACTCTAGAGGGTGTGAGGTGGTATCTCACTGTGTTTTTTTCAAATTAATGAATTTCTTGCTTTGGCTGTGCTAGGTCTTGGTTGCTGTGCATGGGCTTTCTCTAGTTGCAGCGAGTTGGGGCTACTGCTTACTGTGGGGCACGGGCTTCTCACTCCGGTGGCTGCTCCTGTGAGCGCAGGATCGAGGCACGTGGGCTCAGGAGCTGTGTGGGCCTTAGTTGCCGCGGCATGTGGAATCTTCCCGGACTGGGGAGGGAGCCCGCGGCCCCTGCACTGTAGGGCGGGCTCCCATCCACTGCACGCCCAGAGGCGCTCCTCCCCGTGGCTCTGGGCTGCGCTCCTCCCCTTGGCTCTGGGCTGCGCTCCTCCCCGTGGCTCTGGGCTGCGCTTCCATGGCGGCCCGGGGTGTGTGCATCTTCTCATGCGCTTGTTGGCCATTTGCAGGCCTTCTCTGGGCAAGTGTTTATTCAGTTCATTTGTCGATTCTTTTATCTGGCTATTTTTTGGTTGTCGAGTTGAGGACTTTGGCTTTGATTCTGAGAGACTGCGGAGCCACCGGGAGGTTCTGAGCACAGGGGTGATGGTATCACATGGGCTGCTGTCCAGAGAAGAGCTACAGCGATGCCAGGGGTGGCGGAGAGACTGGTCAGGACACCTGGATGACACAGGTGAGAGACGAAAGCCTGGCACCGGGGTCGTAGCAGGGGCAGAGACACCGGGCTGGTTCCAGATGCCTCCGAGGGGAGCTCACAGGATTCGCTGACGGCTCAGAGAAGCCTGGCGTGCTGCAGTCCACGGGGTCACAAAGAGTCAGATACAACTTGGCAACTGAACAGCAGCAACAGACGTGAGCAGTAGGAGAGCCGCTCGGGACGCATGGAGTCACCACCATCCGAGACGGCAGCAACAGACGTGAGCAGTAGGAGAGCTGCTCGGGACGCGTGGAGTCACCACCACCTGAGATGGTGGACTCGCCTGCTGCGCGCCCCGACAAAGCGCTACAGACCCGGCGGCTGTGAGGCTTCGACCCCAGAGCCCTGCAGCCCGGGCGTCTGAGCTCTGGTGTCGGGCGCCGCCCCCCACCGGAAGCCCGTCGGGAGCATGCTTCCCGCCTCTCCCGGCTCTGGGGGTCACTCCTGGCGTTCCTGGGCGCGCAGTCGCCTCCCTCCAGCCTCCGCCTCTGTGATCTCGTGGCCTTCTTCTGGGAGTCTGCGTCCACGGTTCCCTCTGCTTGTGGGGACACCACTCATGGGCTCAGGGCCGCCCCCAGTGACCTCGATCGCCGGCAGGGACCCTATTTCCAAGCAAGGTCACGTCCACGGGTACTGAGCATGAAGGTGCCAACCTATCTCTGTGGGGAGGACACAATTCAACCCATAACAGATGGGGAGACACCAGTGGAGCAGTTTGGGGACGGAGGCCAGGAGCCGGGAGTCAGGCGTGTTTGGTTAGGGGAATCCATTACGTCTCTTAGAGGAGACGCCGAGGACGCAAAGAGATACAGAGCTGCCCAAGCGTGATTTTCAAAAGTTGAGAATACGACTCCCCAGCTCTGAAGCGAGGATGTGTCCAAGATTTAGTTTCCTCGATAACGAGGAAACCAGTGTCATGGCGAGGCTGGTTCAAAACCCTGGGGAGAGAAGGATGTGCAGAGAGTGGCTGGAAAAATGCTGGCTTGAGCTAGCGTGCTGATTTAGGTTAAAGCCTGGCTAATGTTCTACAGGGCTGTAAAACTGCAACCTCTTCCAACTAACATTTTCTGCGGAAATAAATTCTATCACTGCTGGGAAAATTCATTTGCAATGCTATCAGACAAGAATCTCATTACCTACCCATCCATTTTCTGCAATCTACCTTTTCTGTTATTAAAAATCATAACCAGTAGTAAACAGCAAGTAAGACAGACACACGCCCTAGAGAATCAAAAAGTACCTTGGTGGGTCTGCTGGAACACGATCAGCCTCCCACAGAAAGGACCCAGCGCCATTCTCTAGTGCATTCGTGTTTTGGAAATGTTTAAGTGGTCTCCCGCTATGAGGATACATGTTCTCCAAAGGTGGTTCTTCACAGAAAGCCAGTCTTTTTGTGTTTGGACCTGACTCACCTACACAGGTGCTGAAAGAAGTAATTAACACATCTGCGCCTCCTCGCTGGGCTGGCACAACTAAGCTGCACGGGGTTACCTAACAACCACGGCCGGAAAATCCACTTCTGTCTGGAGATGTCCTCACCAGGAATGTGGGGCTGCGTCTCTAGCATGCTGGAGGTTCCAGTTTCTCTTGCCTGTGACACCTGTGCATGGGGGTGAGTTTCTCTTTTCACAAGGACCTAGGGGTTGGGCATAGTTCCCGTCTGCCCGACTGCATCCGAAGCTGAACTGGGCCCACCATCGTTCAGGCCCTGGTGTGGGCCTGTGGGCCCTGGCTCATCGCTGAGGCTACAACCCTGGTTCCACAGGTGGACGGGTCATCCTGAGTCACAGGAGACGTGTTCTCAAATGTGACACCTGTCTCAGGCCAGGGCGGCACAGTCCTTTTGTCTGGTTAGTGTCGGTCACTTAGTCACGTCTGGCTCTTCACGACCCCATGGACTGCAGGCTGCCAGGCTCCTCCATCCACGGGATTCTCCAGGCAAGAACACTGGAGTAGGTTGCCATTCCCTTCTCCATTCGTCTAATTACATCCTGGTAAAAAAAAAGAGGGCTGATTTCTATTGAACCTATGCGAATAACTAGATTTCTCTTGGAATTTAATTGTGGGTAAAAATGATTTTCCCTCAATTCCAAAGTAAGAAAATATCACTTAAAGAGTGTTTTGTTTGCAAAAGTACAGTCTACTAAATGAAAGGTTAGAGGCAGATCAAGAAGGATTTTAATCTTCTGCCAAAAAATGTCGATAGAACATTACAAATACCGATACTGTCTCCTTGCCTTTGTTAGGCCCAAGCTTTCAGCAAAGATGGAATGGGGTGGGGTGGGGAGGGAGGACTATGGAGCAGGAGGGTCAGGGATGTACCCAGAGCTGGGCTGAGTTTGACGTGTCTAATGGGGAGCTTCCCTGACGGCTTGGGCTTTCACGGTGGCTCAGCAGCAAAGACTGCGCCTGCAGTGCAGGAGACACAGGAGACCCAGTTTGGATCCCTCGGTCAGGAAGATTCCCTGGAGGAGGGCATGGCAATCCACTCCAATATTCTTGCCAGGAAAATCACATGGACGGAGGGACCTGGCGGGCTACAGTCCAAAGGGTCGCCAAGAGTCGGACAACTGAGTTACTAAGCAAGCAAGCAATGGGGCGTGGGGGGAGGCAGTTGCGCTTCTCGAGCCAAGTTTCTGGCTGGTATAGCCAACAGATGATGGCGCCGGAGCGGCAGGGTAAACACTCAGAGCCTTCTCACTGTTGAGAGGGTTACAAACCTAGAAACGGGGAAGGACAGACGAGATCTGTTGTGCTACAACTAAAGCGATCATTGTGAGCTCAAGATTTGTCCATAGGTATCAGACACGATACAGGTGTGTGTGTGCGTATGTGTGCACGCCCGTGCACACCCTCCTGACTCTCTCTGCTGAGTGCAAATGGAAGCACACTTTGTATCATCACGATGACATTGTGTTCTATTTCTCCCATTCAGCATCACACGATTGAGATCCAGCCGCGCGGACCCGAGTGGCGCAGCTCCTTCTTTCCAGTCGCTGTGTGCCAGTCCGTGTGTGGGCACACCTCACTCCATTCGTCCTACTGTCCGTGAACACGTCCATGTCCGCGTTCCTCCCCCCGGTATTTTTTGGGGCTTCCCTGGTGGCTCTGACTGTGAAGAATCTGCCTGCAGTGCAGGAGACCTGGGTTTGATCCCTGGGTTGGGAAGATCCCCTGGAGAAGGGAATGGCAACCTGCTCCAGTACTCTTGCCTGGAGGATTTCATGGACAGAGAAGCCTGATGGGCTATAGTCCATGGAGTCGCAAGGAGTCAGACACGACTGAGCGACTAATGCTTTCACTTTGCAGTATTTTTGCTCTTAAAAGTAGTGCTGCTTTGAAAATGTTGCCAGGTCTCCTGATGGGTTAGTGCAGCTTTCTCTGGCATGCAGCCAGGCATGGGACGTCCCAGGAGTATCTGTTGACTGAACCCTGGCAGCTTGCATTTTCCCAAATGCCAGTCACTTCTCCCTGCCGCGTGCTCCTCTTAAAATGTGACTCTGAGACTGATTTTCACAGGAAGTGGGGGTCATTGTTCCTCTATCTGCCGAATCGGCTCCACTTTGTGGACAAGTGATGCTACATGTCTGAAAAGTGATACTGGGGCCACCTGGTTCTCTTGGAACCTGGCCACCCTCCCTTGAGGGCATCCCCACCAGGCCGCCAGTCCACAGCAGGAACCAGCTTGCCAGGCACACAGGTGCTGGATGTTCTAGGAGGCGCCTGGGGTGCAGTGAGGAGCAGACCAGCCATGCCGCTGAATCTCTCCCAAGTAGCAGATTCCTGAGTGAAAGGAGTGATCGCTGTGGTTTGAAGCTGCCCAGTTTGGGGGTGGTTTGTTATGTGGCAATGGCTAACTGCTGCACACACCCGGTTTCTTTGAAGAATGCCACATTGTTTACAAGATAATTGTACCACCTGGAGCTCTGGCCAGCAGGGTTTGTGCTCATTCGGTGTGGTTCTAGTTTGTATTTCCAAAATCGCCAGTGAGGTTACTGGCTTCTTCCACGTTCTTCTCTGAAAGAAGACTGATGGCAGACGTGCCCATCATTCTTTCGGCTTGTCTTTCTCTAATGGGTTTGGACAGCTCTTTGTTGTGGATACGAATCAGTTGCAAGGTGTTTGTGTTGCAAATATCTTCTAGTTTTCAGTTCTTCATTCTCCTTATGGGTCTTCTGAGGAACAAAAGTCGCATGATACATGCTTTCCACCTTTTTATTTTCAATCTTGGTGATGTTTTTGGGGTGTGTTTCCCATAAGTAGTATTTAAGTGTGTCAACATTCTAATTAGAGAGTCTCTGTGTTTTAACAGATGATTTTAATTCCATCGTGTCTCTGATTACTCAGGTGTTTGAATTCATTCCTGTCGTCCAATTTTGTGTTCATTTATCATGTATTTATCTTTTTTCTCTTTTCTGCTTTTTGTTGGCACAATTTTTTTCACTTCAGTTTTCTCCTGGCTGTTTTGAAATCTACAAGTCCTATTTCCATTTTTCTCATGGAAACTTTGGAAATTTTAGGCTTTTCTTCTTTTGATTCTAAAATTTTCTTCTTGTTGCTCAGTTGCTAAGTCATGTCCAACTCTTTGTGGTCCCATGGACTGCAGCACACCAGGCTTCCCTGTCCTTCACTGTCTCCTGGAGTTTGCTTAAACTCATGTCCATGGAGTCAGTGATGCCATCCAACCATCTCATCCTCTGTCATCCCCTTCTCCTCCTGCCCTCAATCTTTCCCAGCATCAGGGTCTTTTCCAATGAGTTGCCTCTTTGAATCAGGTGGCCGAAGTACTGGAGCTTCAGCTTCAGCATCAGCATCAGTCCTTCCAGCGAGCACTCAGCGTTTGTGATACAAGAGCTGTTGGGTGCTCCTCCTTCCTGCTCCTCCCTCCTCTTTCCATAGGCCGTGTTCATCTAATGTGGGACTTTCTCTCAAGTTGTTGGATTCTCCCTGAACAGTCTAAGCTAGTTTCTTTGTGGCATCAAGGTCTCATACTTGGATTCATTTTCTAGGGCCTGTCTTTCAGTCCTTTTTGAGAGACTTGGTGTACGGATGAAGACACCTTTGTTTTGCCGTTTCACTTGAATGCTGGTTCCACTGTGCACGGAATTTTAGGTTCGGTTCTCTGAGAATGTTGACAGGTTCACCCCTTTGCCAACTGACAATCAGGTTCCATCTGATTAAAGAAAACCCTTCCCGACTGAAGGCCTCTGAGCTATTCTCTTCATCCCTGGAATTCCGGAAGGCCACTAGGACACGCCTTCCCTCCTCCTGGCATCCCCCTGGTGGTGGAGAAGCCATCCTCCTAGGCTGTCTCCAGCTTCCTGCTGGTACCCGGCTTGCCTGAGGTGGACAAGGGTGCTCATCCTCCACTGCTGCCCCCACACATCTGGACCCAGGCAGTGACATTTGCGAGAGAGGGGCCATGCGCGCGGCTCCTGCATCTGGTGTCCACTGCTGCTCCCACACATCTGGACCCAGGCAGCGACATTTGCGAGAGAGGGGCCATGCGTGCGGCTCCTGCATCTGGTGCAAATGTGGTCGGGCCCACTGCTGGGTCTGCCTCACCTCGGCCCAAGGATAAGTCTGGAGGTTGGACTTTGCTCAGGAACTCGATCTCTGGGTGGCCTTGCCTGCAGCCCTTAACCGCCCGCCAAGCCTTCGCTTTTCAACCTGAGCAGTGGCTGCACAAATTCTGGTCAGCAAAAGGCCCGGCCAGCACCCCTGTGTGGACAGGGCCAGCCTGCTGCCAATAAGGTGTTTGCCTGAAGAGCCTAAGCGTTGGCCCTGCCCTGCCTGCCCACATGGAGGAAGGTCTCCCGGGACTCCGAAGAACCCAGGCTCTGCCCTGGGAGCGTGTTTCTTCTCCTACACTGGGGCCTCCCTGGCTGCCACAGACTGGGGGCCATCTGCCGCTTGTCCCCAGGCAGGGCTGGGCTCCCTCATGGCCAAATCCTCAGGGAAACAGCCAAGCCTCTCCCTCCTCCCAAAACACTTGGGGACTCAATCTCGAGAGGAAAACTATCATGAAACCACTGAATTTTGGAGTTCAAGCCAAGGCCACAGTGGAAGCTGCCAGTGGAGACTGCGGCTAACAACCCTCAGGCCTCTGAACTAGTGCTGCTCAGGCCCCTTGTGTTCTACCTGGATCCTACAGAGGCCGTTCCCACCGCAGGCCCCCCACTCTCGGTTCCTCAGGGCTCCCGGGCTGCTTGCCCCTGTCAGTACTGGCACGCCCTGGTCTCCAGCGAGGCCTGGCCAGCCAGCGCAGGGCCCTCCAGGCTGCCGGCGGCTGTCTGCCTGGCCCAGCCCGTGTCCATCTGGCGCTCACTCTGGGCTCCCCCCGTCCTGCGGCCCCCCTCTAGATTCCCCCCAACACTCAGCGGGGCCTGCTCCATCCAGTGCTTCTGACTCCTGGACCGGCCCCCTTCATCCCCTTCCCACTCCCCTCCCAGGCTCCCCTCCAGCACCCTCTCAGATGCCCCCAGTCCTGTGTCCGCGACTCCCTCGCCCGCCCAGCGCCCCCCTCTCCTGAAGCCCGCGCCCCTTAGATGCCCCCGGCCGGTGTCCGGTGCCCCGTCGCCCGCCCGGCGCCCCCTCTCCTGAAGCCCGCGCCACTCAGATGGCCCCGGCCCGTGTGCGGTGCCCCGTCGCCCGCCCGGCGCCCCCTCAGATGCCCCCGGCCCGTGTGCGGCCCCCGTCGCCCGCCCGGCGCCCCCTCAGATGCCCCCGGCCCGTGTGCGGCCCCCGTCGCCCGCCCGGCGCCCCCTCAGATGCCCCCGGCCCGTGTGCGGTGCCCCGTCGCCCGCCCGGCGCCCCCTCTCCTGAAGCCCGCGCCCCTCGGGCGCCCCCGGCCCCAGCGCCGGCGCGCGGCCCTGCCCTCCGTCCCCTCCCCCGGCGGCGGCCGCGCGTCATGGCGGCGGCGGGCGGGGCGCGTCTCGCACGCAGCGCGCCGGGCGGAGCGCTCGCCGCATTGTTTGCTTCGCTGGGGAGCGAGCGGGCGAGCGAGCCGGCCCTGGCGTCCGAGCAGCCCCGCGCCAGCGCCCCGCCGCCCCGCCGCCGCCGCCGCCGCCGCCCGCCGCCCGCCGGCCGGGCTCCCGCGCCGGGCCTCCGCTCGGCCCCGCCGCCCGCGCGAGCCGCCGCCCGCGAGCCCGCGGCCGCCGCGCCGAGCCGGGCCGGGCCGCCGCCGCCAGGAGCCCGCGCCCAGAGCGGCGGCGGGCCGGGCCTGCGCGGCCGTTGGCGGAGGAGCCGCGGGCGCCATTAGCGCCGCCTCGGCCGCGCCGGCCCCCGCGCCCGCCGCCCGGCTCCCGCGGCCGCGGCCCCGAAGGTGAGTGCGCCGGGCGGGCCGGGGCCGCCGCCTCGCCCGCGGGCCACCGCCGCCGCCGGCCTCTCGGTGCTGGGGCCGCCGCCATGTTTGGGGCCGCCGCGGCGACGCATTGTCCGCGGGCGGCGGGGCCGGGGGAGGCCGCGGTGTGGGGGCGGCGGCGGCGGCGGGGCGGCCGGGGCCGGCGGGCGGGAGGCCGGCCTGGAGAGGCGGGGAGGGAGGGCGGCCCGGAGGCCCGGTCGGGAAGCCGGGGGGCCGGGGAGGGAGGCCGGGAGGCTTGGGAGCTCGACAGGGAGGGAGGCGAGGCCGGCGGGCGGGAGGCTGGACGGGGAGGGAGGCCGGCCGGGTTGAGAGGCCGGGGGGCCGGCGGGGAGGTCGGCCTGGCGAGGCGGGGAGGCCTGGGGGGCCGGTCTGGAGGCTGCAAGGCCAGGGAGGGAGGGCGGGCCGGGTTGAGAGGCTGAGCGGCCGGCAGGGAGGGAGGCCGGCCGACGGGGAGGCCCGGGGGTCCGGTCGGGAGGCTGCAAGGCCTGGTCGGGAGGCCGGGGGGCCGGGGAGGGAGGCCGGGCGGCTTGGGAGCTCGACAGGGAGGGAGGCGAGGCCGGCGGGCAGGAGGCTGGACGGGGAGGGAGGCCGGGCTGTGGAGGTGCCGAGGCCGCCCTGCCCGCCGCGCCTCCCGCCCGGCGAGGTGGGGGCGGCCCGGGGTCTCGGCTTCCCCGGCCGAGCGTTTGCCCGAGGGTCGCGTTATGTAACGGACGCCCTGGGCTTGTTGAGCCCGGACGGCAAACTTCCTGTTCCCGGGCCGCGCGGACCCGCGCGGCCGCCCCCTCCCGCGCCCGCGGCGGGCGGCCTCCGGGCCCCCAGGAAGAAGTGACCTGGTTGTAATTTACGGGGCACGCGCTACAGGCGGGCCCCGCTGGAGGAGCCGCCCACCGCCCGAGAAGGGTCGCGGGGGCGGCGCTGCATGCCGCCCCTGCGCGAGGGTGTTCGTGGCTTTCCTAGGGCCAGGCGGGAAAGGCGGTGTTGGAAGCTGAACCGGCCTTGGGTGCCGCGTTCCTCTCTTGTGGCCACAGGGCTTTTCAGGGGGCATTTATCAGAAGGGTCTGGAGGGTCTGTGAATGGCGTCCACGTGGGAACCTTTGTCCTGCACGGAAGCTCCAGCTGGACGGAGGTTGGAGGTTTGGAGCCTGGGGTGTAGGGGAATGGTGGCCTGGTGAGGTGGTTTGCAGAGTGACCAGCGCCTTCTTGTCCCTGTCACCATCGAGCTTTCAGATTGCAGAGCTGCAATCACCAGTAAGTGCTGTCCTTCTTGTAGCAAGTGGCCAGATACAAAGTCTCGGTCACTTCAGGAGCATGTGGGTTTTGAAGAGCCGGTTATGGTTAGTGCTGTTGGTACTGTGCTCTGGAGGAGAAAATTACACGTTTGCCTTTCCTCTGCTGAGTAACCAGCTGTGGCTTCTGCCCCACCCCAAAGGACCCCTGAGGCTGCACGGGGGGCCCTCCTGCAGGCTGGGGTGTGGACAGCAGGGGGACTTGCTCCTCTCCCCCGGAAGGGCTGGCAGGGCCAGGGCCAGTTGGGGGGCAGCTTGGCTGACTGCACCCCAGGAGTGCAGGGCTGTGGGCCCCTGGGATGTGGAGATGCAGGTGGGTTAGGGTTGGTTTGCCCACGGGCTCTCAGGCTTCCCTTTGTAGGGCATTCTTGTCAGATTTCACAGAAACATTTCTGTTTCACAAAAGAGAAGGAAAACCACAGTCGGAAGGCTCTGTCTCAAGGAATGCATCTCAGGTCGGCTGCGATTTCCTTTCAGGTGTGACAGCGCAGGCCGCTGTGTGGCACCTTTTCCTGGCCGACTCCCCAGGGCCTTGTCCGGCGGGGGGCCTTGGGCTCCACTGGGCACGAGTGTCAGCCAGTCTCGTCAGCATCACTCTGCTTCCTGTCAGTGGCGAGTGGTGGTTTGGAGTGGGGAGAGGGCACTGTCATCAGTTCCTAAGGTGTTACCCTGCTTGGCGGGTGCTGGACCAGAGTCCGGGATCGTCAGGAGAGGGAGACTGGAAGTAGAACTTGCTGGTGGCTGATGGCGGATGTCTGACAAGAGCAAGTGCTCGAAAGTCTCCATGGCCAAGGCTTTAGGCGCTTGAGCCTGTGCTGCACCCGGTAGAGAGGAGGAGCACTCTGTGGATGGCGAGGGGGTCTCTGGGTTGCCCTCACTGTGACAGGATGATGGCCCAGCACTGTGGTCAAGCCAGCAGCGAGAGGGTCCCTGAGGGGCAGGCAGGTGGCTGGAATGCGGTGGCCACTTCCGAGGCCCTGCAGGGGCTGGGTGGGGTCTCCTGGGGTGGAGCCTGCCCAGGCCAGTATGGGGCTGCCCTCATGGGTCCTGGCGCGGGCGGTGGCCTGTGCCTCAGCATGGCTGTGCAGGGTGCGTTCGTGGCGACAGTGGCGGGCTGAGGGCTCTCTCCTGAGCAGCAGCGGGGGTCAGGCAGTGGCCAGAGCCTGCAGGAGTGCAGCTCTGTGCATGTACTGTCTTGGGCTCGGGACTGTGACCCGAACTCGCGAGGGGTGTGGATCCAAGACGACCAGTGAGCTGTGGGCGTCGGCATTCTGGAGGGACTTGTCCCCGTGTGTGCCTCTGGGGGCCCTCCTGACTGCCTGCCTTCTGCTCTGGTCCTGGGAGCCCTTGGGGGGCAGTGGCCTGGTGGCAGTGGCTGGTGGCGGTTGTTGAGGTGCCTGCATGAGTCCAGGATGAGTGATTTTGGGAGCCTCGGGCAGGTTACCTGGGAGTTGTGTTTGGATTTAGTGCCAGTTGGTTCGCTCTGCGCACATGTGCTGGGTGGTTTTCACCTCTCCTGTCTTCTGCATGGCGCTCACGTGTTGTCTGTCTGTTTCAGGGAGTCAGTGCCAAATGAGGAGGAAAGGCCGAGGTCATCGCGCTGCAGCGAGGCACCCTTCCTCCCCCGGCAGCACCAAGCACTCCCCCACACGAGAGACCCTGACCTACGCTCAAGCCCAGAGGATGGTGGAGATCGAGATCGAGGGGCGCCTGCACAGGATCAGCATCTTCGACCCCCTGGAGATCATCCTGGAAGATGACCTCACCGCCCAGGAAATGAGCGAGTGCAACAGCAACAAGGAGAACAGCGAGCGGCCGCCCGTGTGCTTGAGAACTAAGCGGCACAAGAACAACCGGGTCAAGAAGAAAGGCGACGCCCCGCCTGGCGCCCACGGCGCGCCCGCCTCCGCCAGCGCCCTCCCTGAGCCCAAGGTGCGGGTGGTGGAGTACAGCCCCCCGTCGGCGCCGCGGCGGCCCCCCGTGTACTACAAGTTCGTGGAGAAGTCAGCTGAGGAGCTGGACAACGAGGTGGAGTACGACATGGACGAGGAGGACTACGCCTGGCTGGAGATCGTCAACGAGAAGCGCAGGGGCGACTGCGTGTCGGCCGTGTCGCAGAGCGTGTTCGAGTTCCTCATGGACCGCTTCGAGAAGGCCTCGCACTGCGAGAAGCAGAAGCAGGGGGAGCAGCAGTGCCTGATCGACGAGGACGCGGTGTGCTGCGTCTGCATGGACGGCGAGTGTCAGAACAGCAACGCGATCCTCTTCTGCGACATGTGCAACCTGGCGGTGCACCAGGAGTGCTACGGCGTGCCCTACATCCCCGAGGGCCAGTGGCTCTGCCGCCACTGCCTGCAGTCCCGCGCCCGGCCGGCCGACTGCGTGCTCTGCCCCAACAAGGGCGGCGCCTTCAAGAAGACGGACGACGACCGCTGGGGCCACGTGGTGTGCGCCCTGTGGATCCCCGAGGTGGGCTTCGCCAACACTGTCTTCATCGAGCCCATCGACGGCGTGCGGAACATCCCCCCCGCGCGCTGGAAGCTGACCTGCTACCTCTGCAAGCAGAAGGGCGTGGGCGCCTGCATCCAGTGCCACAAAGCCAACTGCTACACCGCCTTCCACGTGACGTGCGCCCAGCGGGCCGGCCTCTACATGAAGATGGAGCCCGTGAAGGAGCTGGCCGGCGGCGCCGCCACCTTCTCCGTCAGGAAGACCGCTTACTGTGACGTCCACACGCCCCCCGGCTGCACCCGCAGGCCTCTGAACATTTACGGGGACGTGGAGATGAAAAACGGTGTCTGTCGGAAGGAGAGCTCGGTCAAAGCGGTCAGGTCCACGTCCAAGGTCAGGAAGAAAGCCAAGAAGGCCAAGAAGACGGCCCGGGAGCCCTGCACGGCCCTGCCGCCCGTGTGTGCGCCCTACATCCCCCCGCAGAGGTGAGCGCTGCAAGGGGGCGCAGGGTCTGTGCGGGCCCGCCACGTGCCGTCTGCCCGGCCCTGACGGCCCCTCTGACGGGGGGCC
Organism: Ovis canadensis; assembly: GCF_042477335.2. Lineage (NCBI taxonomy): Eukaryota > Metazoa > Chordata > Mammalia > Artiodactyla > Bovidae > Ovis > Ovis canadensis. The sequence goes on along the minus strand of NC_091247.1, from coordinate 230,988,226 downwards.
TTGTTCCCGCTGCCCTTGGCGGGAGCGTGGCTGTTGTCAGAGACTCGGGTCTGAGGTGGGGCCGTGTGTGTGTGTCTGGTCTCCTCGAGGACCGGGGCCGTGTGTGTGTGTCTGGTCTCCTCGAGGCCCGGGGCCGAGCTCGCTCGGCCGCAGCCCTGCCTCGGGTGCCCAGGGGTCACTGCCCTCTCTGCCTTCCTCTCTGTGCTCACGGCAGCGTTTGGGGATCTTGTGTGGACTGAAAAAACGCACGCATTTATTTATCTGGCTGCCTCAGGTCTTAACCGCAGTGCATAGGATCCTCTGTGCTGTGTGGCCCCGAGCACGCGGGCTCCGTTGCCCTGCAGCATGTGGGGGCCCAGGTCCCCAGCCAGCGACTGTTCCTTGCACGGGGAGGCGGACTCTCGCCCGCTGGATCACCAGGGAGTCCCCTGGTGGGATGTTTGATTTGCTGAACTTGGGCAGTGTGGCCGGGTGGGGCAGACACGGTGGAGACGAGAGTGGGGCTGACGGGGACCCTGGCGGGAGACTCTGCCTGCCTTCCTGTCGGGGCACGGGCTGTCTGGTTTCCCAACCGTTTCTCTCAGATGAGCGTCGCCTGGTCAGCATGGGATTCTCTTTCTCGAGTGGTCCTGGTGGTGGGTCAGGATCCTGCCGGCCACCCCCATCTCTAGACTTGCCCCCTTCTGCTTGTCTCTCTGGCTACTGACTTGTTTTTATTTCACTGGATTTAAAAATGCTCTTGTTGGGAACACCAGGTAAGTGGCTTGGGGAATTTCTCAGCAGACCTGTGAGCACTGTGGTTTGGGAAAGCCTTAAACACAGGCTCCAGTGTTGAGGGCCCGGGGCCCTGGGACCTCCCATCAGCGGCAGAGGCAGGGAGAGCGGTTCAGGGGGCTGCGCAGGGCGGCCCATGCGGTAGGCGCAGCCAGGGACGTCCTGGCTTGTGCTAGAGGAGCAGGCACTTCCTGGGTGTTTGTTACAAGTTAGAAGTGTCCTAGGGGAGAGAAGTACGTAGATAACAGAGTCAGTAAATTCAGACAGTGAATAGAAAGCACTTACCATCCCTCTTATCTGGAGAAGACTTCTGGTAAAACCAAGTGTTTCTTTGCAAATAAGTCGGTCTGACTTTTTAAGACAGTTTCACTTGCATTTGGAGAAGGAAATGGCAACCCACTCCAGTACCCTTACCTGGAAAATCCCATGGATGGAGGAGCTTGGTATGCAAGAGTCCACGGGGTCGCAGAAAGTCGGACACGACTGAGCGAATTCACTTTGACTTCACTTGCATTTCTACGCGCGGGTTGGAAAGTATAGGATTTATATCAAGAGGTTTTGTTTAAGACCCCAAAGTTTTCAGGTTTACTAAAATCAAAGTAAATAAAAAGTTCGACTTTATAAATCGAGAAGCCAAGAGTCCAAGGTGCTGCCCTCTGTCCAGTCCCATGTGGTGCCCACTGCCCATCTGTCCTCCAGAGGGTCAGGTGCACGGCTGGGAAGCATGGGCTCCTGGGGTCGGAGGTGCTGCCTCATGGGGGCCAAGCGGAGGAGCGGCAGGCCCTTGCCCTGCCCTCCCTGGCTCAGAGCGGAGGTTAGCGATGCACCTGGGTGAGTGTGCGTGGCTGTGGGCCTTGCCGTAGTTGTCGCCCAGAGTCTGCAGAGACCCTGACGTCAGACCAGCGTGTAGGGTGTTGGGGCGGCTGGGAGGCCCAAGCTCACGACCACTGCTCTGGCCCCAGAGGGGGTCACTGGGGGCGAAACCCTGCGCTCTCCACAGCCACAGGACAGAGCTGCTGCCAGGACGGCTCAGGGGCCAGCTGCGGAGGTCTCAGAAGAGGAGGCCCCTCCCTCGGCTGAGGGGAGGGTCGGCTGAGAAGGCTGGGGGTGGTGGCGGGGACTGTGAGTGCTTCGTAGTTTGCGTGGTTTAAAAAGTTGTTTGCAAGTGAAAAAGATAGTTCAGACACACTGATTCTGAGACCGTCCTCTGCTCTCAGCAAGAGGCAGGCAGTCGGCTTAGTTTTCTCATCTTGCAGCATGTTCACACTACAAAGGCCACTTTCTTGGTGTCTAGTAACAGACCCCAGGGCAGAGGTGTGGGTGCCCTGAGCGAGCGCTCCCTCCGCGGGTAGGCCGGCTGGCTGTGTGGCTCAGCCCTGCAGCTGCTCCGCGCGCCTGGCCGCGCGGCATTGGCTCTTTGGGGAGCGCCGAGCGCGGCCCTGGCTGGGGCCCTCCTGGCCTCCCGGGCCTGCTGCTGTGAGGGCCCAGCCTGCAGCGAGCTCGGGAGCTGTGCCCGTCTGCCTGCCTGCCCCCTCTCTCCTGTTCTTCAGCTAGAGGGACTTTCTCCCCGACGTAGAAGCGGCACGTTTGAAGTTGGGGAAGACCCGAGAGGTCAGATCAGAAGGAGAGCGCGCGGGCGCTCGCCCTCTCTGCTGCCTGAGCTGGGGCCGCCGTCTGGTGAAGGGGGCCTTGTCATCGGGTGGTGCTGTCCTCCTCGGAGCCTCTGCTTCCTCACCCGCTTTCTCTGCCTTGTGCGTGAGGGCAGAGGGTGGGAGAGGCAGCCACAGGAGGACTGTCACAGGCCCGGAGAAGGGGCGTGTGGAGTTGGAGCCTCTGGGTCTCTGGGGCCATTGGGTGAGTAAAGCTCCTGCGGAGCTGCCGGTCATCTGCACTCTGGGTGCTGTGGGTGCTGCTCTGGGCATGCGGAGGGGCCGCGGCAGGTTCACGCGCTGCTGCTCGCTGTGGATGCTGCCTCACGAGCCCAGACGGGGCCCTCGCCAGGGTGGGGGCTCGGCGTCTCATCCCTAGAGGACGCGACTGAAACCCCAGGGGGGCTGGCTGGACGGCGGGGGCTCAGGGGTTGCTGGGCTCACGTGCTTAATGCTTGTTGAATGTAGCAGCGAGGAGTCTGGGCCTGAGTCTTGTTTGCCCTCTTTTCTGACAGCTAGTTCTGTCACGATCTCTAAAGTTCTGACGGGCTGTGGCCTGGGGAGACGGGGGAGCTTCGTGGCCCCACAGGTGGGAGCACTGCTCTGGGTGCCCTGTGTGTGTGGGTGCCGCCAGGCAGCCCCTAGCCGGGTCCTTGGGGAGGGGCTGTTGACAGAGCCCAGGTCGGGAGTGCGGGCTGGACCGTGGCCATGGTGCGGGGAGCCAGCTGCGAGTCTGCCCCTGCCCCACTGGGCGAGCACACAGCTGGGGGACCGTGCCGTGTGGGTGCCACGTGTCTGTGCTGACCTTCCCGTGACTTCGCTGGTTTCCCTGTACTTGAATTTGGGGTGGGGGTGTGGGGGCTGGCGGCCAGCTCCAGGCTCTGCCCCTGAGGGCCTTTGGGGGTGGGGTGGGGCCTGGGCACACGCCAGCCTATGGGTACTGAGAGTCAGTGAAGCCCAGTGTGGGGAGCCTGGCGCTTCATGGTGGCTGTGCCGCGTCTTGGGCATTTCTGAGCGCCTCTCTCGGGCTCCCGTGTGTCTGGGGCTGAAGCCAGCGCCGAGCGGGGTGCGTCCCGTGTCCCTCAGGTGTGTGGACCCCTGGCGGGCCAGGCATCCTGGGGGCGCAGAGTGGGCCCGGCGCCTAGGGTGTCTGCTGAGGACTGGGGTCTGGCAGTGCCTGCTCACGGTCCCCGTGTCTGCTTCTGCAGAGGGGGGCAGACACACGTGGACGCTTTGCTTCGCCCTGCGCTTGGGGCCTCTGCCAGGAGTGGGCCGTGGGACGGGCCCAATGCCCGTGGGGACTGGCCTCGGCATCCTGTCCCGCCTTGTTCTTTTATTAGTTTCAAGTGTTTGTTCTGAAATAACTTCGGGTTTATAAAAGGTTGCAGAAGTAGGGGGAGAGAAATCTCCCCGTCACCTCCCTTAGCCAGAGGCCCCTCTTGCTAATGGCTCACCCGTGTGCTGTCCTGAGGGCAGACCACGTGCCCCTGTGCACCTCCCAGGCGGGGGCCAGCCTCCCCAGGCGCCTTCTTGCCTGCGGCTGGGAGTCCTGCTTGGCCTCCTTGGATCAGGGTCGCCCTTAGACTGCCTGTGCCTCCCTGTGAGGACTGAAGGGCGTGCCCACCCCGTGGGGTTCTCCTCTCAGCGCTGTGGAGGGAGGTGCAGTTTTCAGAGGGTCTGCCCAGCAGGCCTGGGTGCTGAGGCGGGCATCTGCAGGCGTCAGCGTTGGTGGGGTTTCTCAGGAGAGGGGTCTCTGACCAGCTGGCTGTCACTCGCCTGCTCGGGCTCTGAGGGGCGGCGCCCGGTGCAGGCAGCTGCCTGGCTGGGGGTGGGGGGCTTCCCGCCGGGAGGCACGCACAGGCCCCCGGGGCTCCCGGCTCTGATCTGTGCAGTCGGGCAGGGGGCGCCCCAGGAACCAGCAAGGCCCAGAACTGCGCCCCTCCAGAGGCTGACTCTGGGCTTTTGGGGGCTGGCAGGGGGGCTTCTCTCATGTCCCCTGACCTCCATATCAGCTGTTCTGAAAGGGCAGGGACTGTCGTGGAGTTATAGCCAGCTGGGAAGGGAAGGTGGCTCCGCTCCCTGAGACGCCGGTGGGGCGGCCCGGGCCCTGCTCCCCCGTCTGTGGGTGTGAGGAGGGATGGGGTTTTTAAAAAACCAAGTAACGAATCCGGCTGCGCGGGCTCTGCAGTTGTGGCATCTGGGCTCGTGGCTGTGGCCTGAGGGGTCCCTGACCTTGGCCTCTGCGTGTGGAGTCTCAGCCACAGGACCGCCGGGAAGTCCCAGGGGATGGTTTTTAATGCTGTTTTCTCCCTGCTTTTCATGACTTTAATATAGAAAGTTTAACAGAAAGACACTGACAGGGATTTATCAAATGCAGCAAAAAACGTCGGCTGACACTCGTTCCTGAGAGCCCTCAGGCCCGTCAGCCCGGCCGTGGTGACACAGGCCGCTTGCCGCGCATGCGGCTGGGTCCGTCCCAGGCCTGCTTTCCCGTCCTTCGTGCCGGGGTGGCTGCTCTCCTGCCGTGGGCGTGGGCAGGCCTTGAGTGCAGCCTGTGGCCGCAGGCCCTGGCCGGCAGGGTCGGTCTCCGTGCCCTGGTTCCCCGGGCCTCCCCCTGGTTCCCTGGGGCCCTGGTCTGGCCTGTGGGAGGCTGGCCATTTGCTGTGCTCACTGCACGTCTTCCCCGCGGCGTCCCTGCTCTTGACGTCTTTAGAAGCCCTTGTCAAAGCTGGACGTTTGTGAGGCCGGAAGCGCTACCCCCGCACCCCAGCTTCGGGAGCGCTGGGCCAGCCCCCTCACCCGCCTCGTCCTTTGGGTCACTCGGAAGCACACCCCAGTCCCGTGACGTCCCCCGGGGCCTTGGCAGCGCAGCTAACAGCTCGCTTCAGAGCCCGGCCGTGCCCTGCGGCCCTGGAGTGGGTGTGTCTGGACGGCGTGTGTCTGTCTGCTCTGAAGACGCGGCGTCTGACCCTGTGGTCCTCAGCCCACACACCTGTCTTTCCTGCTGGCGGGCAGGGCCGCCACTGACTGTTCCTGCACCCCTGACCCGGAGACCGCTCTGTGGACCCCCCCGTCCCCGAGATGTCCGTCTCCTCCTGGAAGTCCGGCTCCACGCCAGCCTTCACCCTGGCCTGGGCAAGGCCCACCTTTTGCTCACTATCACCTCTCCAGTGTTTGCTGAAAGTGCACGGTTTTCTCCATAAAAATGTCCATGGAAAACTTAGTATGAGAAATAGCGTTCTCTCAAATGGGCGCGTTTGGGCGCCGTGTGGACGCAGGGTCTCTACGCTGGTGCCGCGCGTGGCAGGCTCCCTTAGGTTCTCTGTGGACGTCACGTGTGCAGTGACGGTTTGGGCGGACGTTCCCTCCGTGGGTTTCCTGTGCTTTCCCGCCGGCCTGAGTGGGTTTGGCGGGCGGGAGTGCGCAGCCCCGCCTCGGCCCCCTTCCCGGGGATCGCCTCCTGCTTCCAGGGCGCGTTTTTGCTCTGTTTCATGGCTTGTGTTTGTCACGTCTCACTTGAGTGTTCATTCCCTGAGGGCCTCGAGGTTTTCTTCTGAAAGCTTTGCAGCTATCCCTCCACCCCTGCCCCCGGCCCCGCGGCCTTGGCACTGACGGGACCTCTGGGGCGCAGACTGCTGGCCTCCCGGGTCAGGATGGCCCCGAGGCGAGGCTTCGCAGCCATGCCGTCCCTCACGTGCTGGTGTCCGAGCAGCCATTTGCCCGCTTCGTCCACGGAGCACCTCCTCCCCCAGAGACCCACAGCCACCCAGCCCCGGGGGCGTCTGTGCGGCCAGCCTGCGCGCTGTGCCTGCCTGCCTCCTATGCGCCCCCGGTCGTCCGTCAGGTTCTTGGACTTTGGAGTCGGTTTGGAGGTGGCCTGCGTGCCCCTTTCTGCCCTCCTCACTGGCATCGTCACGGGGCGCTTCCTGCCACTCGAGCGTGTCTTGTGGCCGTCTCCCTTCGCGGTTGGTGTACCCACCTGTGTGGTGAGCGCAGGCCTGGCGGGGGTCCTGGGGGGGCTGCTCGCGAGGGGCACCTCCCAGTGAGCCAGGAGTGAGTTCCAGGGCGCCAGGGCCCCGTTTCTCGTCTTTTGTCGGGGGGGCCGCAGTCTGGTCTCCGGGTGTGAGTGCTCCTTCTGGGACTTCGCTCTCTAGACCACTGGCCTCCTGCGCTCGGCCATGGACCCCGGGCCCTGGGGTGTGTCTGTGCGCGTGGCGTCTGGCCTGGCCCCACTCTCCCGCCTGGTCGGGACTCACCCAGAGGGCTGGATGCGTGTCCTCGCCTCGCCATAGTCAGCGCAGGGCTGGGTTGGCTTGATTTCCTTTTCTGATAGTGAACCTCCTCTGAAAAATGGGTTCCTTTTATTTCTTTTGGGGGTGGTAAGGAAACTTTTAAACGGCCCGTTCAGTTTCTAGGGTGATGGTTAAAGGAATGTACTTCAGCTTCTTTCTTTTCGTAATTCGGATTTGGCCAGGTACATTTTTCTACAGGCTTGTTGGGCATCTCGGTCTTCATGATACTCTTCTTTTTTTTGAATTGAGAGTTGGTTGATTGCTTTAGAAAGTGTTAGTTTCTGCTTCATTGGAAGGACTCGTGCTGAAACTCCAGTACTTTGGCCGCCTGATGCGAAGAGCTGACTCTTGGAAAAGACCCTGATGCTGGGAAAGATTGGGGGCAGGAGGAGAAGGGGGCGACAGAGGACGAGATGGTTGGATGGCATCACCGACTCAGTGGACGTGAGTTTGAGCAAACGCCGGGAGACAGTGAAGGACAGGGAAGCCTGGCTTGCTACAGCCAGTCCATGGGGTTGCAGAGAGTTGGACGTGACTTAGCAACAGAACAGTGGCAAGTTTCTGATGCGCTGCAGAGTGAGTGACATACAGTTACGCTGGTTTCACATTCTCTCCCGTTATGGTTTATTATGGGGCACTGAGTACGATTCCCTGTGCTGCACAGCAGCCACTCGTTATTTATCTGCTTTACGTCCAGTCCTCTACACGTTAACCCCAAACTCCTAGCTCATCTCTCCCCACCCCTGCCCCCTCTGGTCACTCTAAGTCTGGTCCCTGAGCCAAGCCTGCCAGTCTCTCTGTTTTGTGGATGAGTTGGTCTGTGTCGTTCAGACTGCACACGAGTGACGCAGTGTTCATCTTTGATTCAGCTCGCTCAGCGCGGCAGCCTCCAGGCCCCGTGCTGCTGCTGTGCCGCCATTTCCTGCTGATGGCTGCGTAGTATTCCCTCCCTCCCTCCCCCCTCCCTCCCTCCCCCCCTCCCCCCTCCCTCCCTCCCCCCCTCCCATCCCCCCTCCCTCCCCCCTCCCTCCCATCCCCCCTCCCTCCCCCCTCTCTCCCTCCCCCTCTCCCTCCCTCCCTCCCCCCTCTCCCTCCCCCCTCCCTCCCTCCCTCCCTCCCCCCTCCCTCCCTCCCTCCCTCCCCCCTCCCTCCCTCCCTCCCTCCCTCCTCTCCCTCCCTCCCTCCCTCCCTCCCTCCCCCTCTCCCCCTCACACACACACACACACACACACACACAGCCCATCGCTGTTGCTACTGCGCCATCCTTCCCTTTCTCGTGGCTGAGCAGCGCTGTCTCTCTCAACACCCCGCGTCCTCTCTGCCGTTCCCGGCGGCGGGCGTTTAGGTTGTCTCTCTGTCTTGGCTGCTGTGAATGGTGCTGCTTTAAAGGCACGAGGCTCACTGTCCGTTGCTCCCTGCTCCCATTCGTCTCTTCCCTGCTCTTCACAGCGAGCACGGCGCTGGGCTTGCTGAGCTTTTTGTGTGCTGCCTGGTGTCCTTCCTGGCGGCTCAGCCAGTGTCGCACGCCGAGTCCACCTTCTACCGGTGCCGCCCTTCACTGTTGCCGGAACTGCGCGTGTGTGAGAGCGCATGTCTGCGTGCGCTCCGTGTGTTAAGCTGCCTGCTCTTTGCTGGCCCTGAGTCAGGTGGCAGTCGCGGGGTGAGGGCAGACCTCAGCAGAAGGGCGCCGGCTAGGTGCCCAGGACAGACACAGCCCCTCTGCAGAGGGGGGTCTGGGGTCCCCAGCGCCTTCCGCTGGAGCCAGCACCGTGTGACTGGGCGGGCCTGTGGACGCGCTGGGTGGGGCTCGCTGTCTGCCCGGGCTGCGTGCCTGGGTGGAGCTGCCCCTCGCTGGGTTCCTCGGCCGCCAGAAGAGGCCCTGGGCAGGGCTACCCTGAGCAGCACGTGGCCTTTGGCCCCGAGGCTCGAGCTGTAGCAACTGCCTTAATGAGAAGGAGCATTGTGGGTTTGGACACAGCGGAGCCGAGGATGTCAGTACAGTTACGTATGATTTAGGAATCACACTCCTTGGAAGATGTCCTTTTAAAATTCCTTAATTTCCGCCCTGAAATGTTGATGTCCGGTGTTCTGAAAGGAAGCCGCCTGTTCCATTGGGGTTTGGTCCGCAGCCTGCATTTGTTGTCTTCAGGAGGCGTGGTTCCCAGGAGGGGCGAAGGCAGGGGCCAGAGGCCGGCCTGGGGGGTGTGAAGCCCTTTGCGTCCCCTTGTGCGTTCTTAGAATCTGTCGAGTTTTACAGTCTCTGAAACGATGGCCTTGCCACGAGGCCTGGGGGCGCTTGTGCGCACTTTTGTGGCGCGCTGACCCCGCCCTCAGCAGCTTCTGCCTCCAGTTGTCCCATTGCTTTTTGTCTTGTGGGCTCTGGGGCCCCTTGAGAGGGGCCATCCTGCAGGCCTGCTCTCACCTGGGGGAGGCTGGTGTGAGCCTGCGCAGCTCGGGGCGGGGGACACCCGGGGTCCCTGGACGCGTGACCTGAGGGCTCGGGGGGGGGGGACACCTGGAGTCCTTGGACGCGTGAGCTGAGGGCTCGGAGCGGGGGACACCCAGGGTCCCTGGACGCGTGAGCTGAGGGCTCGGAGCGGGGGACACCCAGGGTCCCTGGACGCGTGAGCTGAGGGCTCGGAGCAGGGGACACCCAGGGTCCCTGGACGCGTGAGCTGAGGGCTCGGAGCGGGGGACACCCAGGGTCCCTGGATGCGTGAGCTGAGGGCTCAGAGCAGGTGACATCTGGGGTCCCTGGACGCGTGACCTGAGTGGTGGTGGCGGGAATGCGGCCCGCGGGCAGGCGGAGCCGGGAGGCAGGTGGTGGTGGTGAGGGGGCGGGGTGTAGCCAGGGGGACGCATATGGTCTGTTGACTTCATTTCTAGTTTCCGTGATAAAGTGTCTATGTCCTGCTTCATAGCTAAACCCTGAGCTTTTCCGTGTTCTAGATTAAATAGGATTGCGAATCAGGTGGCCATTCAGCGGAAGAAGCAGTTTGTCGAGCGCGCCCACAGCTACTGGCTCCTCAAGAGGCTGTCCAGGAACGGAGCCCCGCTGCTGCGCAGACTCCAGTCCAGCCTGCAGTCCCACAGAAGCTCGCAGCAGGTACGTGGCCCGCCGGGGCGGCAGGCGGCGTTTGGCCGGGGCGGCAGGCGGAGCCTCCGTCTGAGGTGCCCCTCGGCCCCGTGGTGTGCTGTCGTTTGCTGGCCCTGCCCGCTGGGGGGTGCACGGGGGAGCCTCTGCCAGCTGAGCAGGGGGTGGGTGTGCCGGGGCCTCAGGTCAGGGACCCGTGCGCAGGAAGGGCGGCCGGGAGGGACGCGTGCCTTCCTCTCAGTAGCTGATGCAGGTTCACAGGCTGGCTGACGTTCAGAGTGCTTTTCTGAAAGGTGGGTTTAGGAAGGGAGAAGCCGTCTTTGTGAGCTGTCACAGACAAACGGGGCTTGGCCACTGCTGGAGCTGAGGGCGGGCTTCAGGGCTGAGTGGAGTCTGCTCTTCCCGTCGCCCGCGTGCAGCAGGGCTGCCTCTGCCGGTTCCCGTCGCCATTTGTGGGCCGCCCAGCCCGTTGTCCGGAAGGCTCCATGAGCCATGATGCCCAAGGGGTGCAGGGGACGCGGTGCCCCTGGGCTGGCAGGGGCTTCCCTGGCGTGGGGAACCCCCTGCTGCGTTCTGGTCGGGGCAGGCCTGCCTGGCTGGAGGCTCGGGTCCCTGGTCCCACGGCGGGCGATGGCGGCCGCCCGTTCCATCGCGTTGTCCTGAGAGCCGCTGCTTCCCCGCTCTGCGCCTTCTTCCCGCGGTTCCTGTGCGAGTCCGGGCTGTCTGCTGCCCGGCCTGGACGGAGCTCTGCCTCTTCGCCGCCTCAGGCTTGCGGTGCTGACGGCAGGTCATTCAGCATCGCGCACACGTGAATGTGCGTTTAAATAGAGAAGCTTAGATGTCTGAAGCTTGGATATCTTTCTAATGCTTTTTGAAATCCAGAGGAGTGTGACGTTTCTGGGTGACTGTGGGGTGGGCCGTGCCCCTGACCCTCCTCTGTCTCCAGGGAAGGAGGCAGCACATGGCTGTGGGGCCGCTCCTGGGATGCCGGGCGGGTCAGGTCCCCCGCCCGGCGGTCCTGGTGCCTGCAGGCACAGCTGTGCAGGCTCACCAACCCCGCCCCGCTGGGGAGGCCGAGCCCCACGCGCTAGGCCGGAGCCACCTCGGGCATGTACAGAGGGGCTGACGGGGCCGGGTGCCTGGCTCCCTGCCTCCTGCCCGCTCCGTGCAGCGTCAGGGCTGCTGGCGGCCAAGTCCAGTCTTGCTGCCCACCCTGGGGCGGGGATGCTCGTCCTGAACCTTCCGCCCCTCCTGGGCCTTTCTTGGGGAGGCCCTGTACTCCCTCTCCTCCCCGCTGGATACGGGGTTCTGTCTCCGTCAGGGCTGTGTCAGGACCTGGGCCTGTGGGCTGCAGGGCTGGCTGTGGGCTGGGGGAGTGTCCACGGGGCTGCAGGGTTGGAACCGTGGGAACTGAGGCTGGCTGGCTGGCTTAGTGCTGCCTCAGGAGCTCCAGGAAGGGGGGCAGGGCAGAGCCCGCAGGGCCTTTGGGTGCTCGGAGAGGGTGTTGGGCCTTGGGGGTAGCGAGTTAGGCAGAGGATATCTCGAGATGGGAGCAGGGAGGCCAGCTGGGGGCCTTTGTCCTCAGCCTGGTGACGGCGGAGCAGTGGGAGGTGCAGAGTGCAGAGCTGGGAGTGTGTTCTGGGGCTGGGCTGGCGGGGGGAGTTGCGTGGGGAGCAAGACCTGGGCTGAGGTTGGGGTGCGTGAGGGGCCTGCCCGCACCTCGGGAGCACACGCTCCCAGCAGTGGGTTTGAGAGCAGTCGTGTTCTCACGTCCTGCCACACATGAGGGAAATTTGTAATGATAGGAGAATTCACGCACAGGAAACAGAAGGGTCAGTTTTCTCTTGGCTGAAGGAACTGGGAGGAACCACAGAGATTCAGACTGAGGTGCAGCTGGGCTTGACCAGGGGCCAGTCCTGACTTGATGGTAGTGGGCTCAGCGGTGCAGCCCGTGTGGGCAGGGCCACGGGTGGGGGTCTGCCTGCCCCCGCCAGCCTGGAATGGCTGGGAGCGCCCCATCGCAGGGTAGGTGGGAGGGCTGCACTACCTCTTGCTTCCCACCCTGTCCTAGCGGAGGTTGGCTTTGGGGGCAACCCGTTCATGTTCCACATGGACTGTTGAAGACTTGGTGTGATTCTGATGATTTTTGAAACTTTAAAAATGCTTGATTTTAGTGTTTAACCTGACGCACTAGTCTGTGTGTCTGGGCGTCTGCCCTGAGCTGGGCCCTGGGAGAGGCTAGGTGCAGCCCTTCTCTCACAGCAGACCTTCCAGTCAGGGACGGACAGACAGACGGGATGAGCTGGGCTGGATGGGATGAGGCGCTTCGGTTGCTGGGTACTCCTGTCCCCTGCCTCCTCAGTGGTCTGGCCCCTCCGTGGTCTGTGCTGGGCCCGTGGAGCCCTGGCCTCTGTTGGTGCCCATGGTGGTTCCATCCTGCAGAGCAGGCTGGGGGCCTGCGGGCATGTGCTGGGCTGGGGGGTTGTGGCTTCTGTCCCACCCACCCTTGAGTGCTCACGTCCGCCAGCTCCCCTTGACGCGCCCTGTGGTGGGAGGGCATCCCCTGTCGCTTTCCAGGGGCTTTCGGACAGCTGGTTGTCCTGCTGAGCTGGGGCAGGGCCTCTTGCTGTCTACACCACTGCTGCTGGCGGCTTGGCAGGGTGAGATGGCTGTTCCTCAGGGTCTCCCACCCTTGCTCGTGCCCTGGGAGTAGGCCTGGTGTGTGGGGTCCTCACGCTGCAGAGCTGGCCTGCTCTGTCCCCAGCTGGGGTGCTGGTCTGGCCCAGTTGGTGTTGACCTTGTGGGGTGGGGGGGTTCTGTCTGCCTCGCTTCTAGGCACTGGGTGTGCTCCCCTCCTTCCACGGGGGAACGATGGCTGGGTTGCAGACAGTGTCCTCAGAGCTCTCTTGATAGCTGACTGAAACCGGAAATGACTGCAGCACTCCCCCAGTGTATGGAGCCTTCCCGGATTGGTTTCACGTAGGAATTAGACTGCTCTTGTAGAGTCAGAAAGGCAGGCCCTTCTGTACACAAAAGGTGTGGGGCTTGGCCAGGTCCTCCCCGCAGGTTCCTGCTTGGTGGGGGCACTGTGTCGGAGGCAGGGCCTGTGCTCCTGCAGCCAGCGGCAGGCACAGCAGGAGGGCGCCAGCGGTTTCTGGGGCTTAACTGCTCTCCTGTGTCTCATGGGCCACCAGCTGAACGTCCTTCGAGCTGGTATTTTCAGTGTCTGTTTCAAACTGACGGAAGAGATGATTTCAGATGCTCTCGGGAAATTTGGTTTTCTGAGCCCACTGTTTAATGTATTTACTGGCCTTGTTTATACAGCTGATGTTACTGTTAACTCCTGTTTGATGTCTGAGAATTTTAAATAACGTAAAAACAAGCCGGTGATTGGAATCCGGTAGAGCTGGAGGATGCTGGTGGAGGGGAGACTCAGGCCTGGCTCCTTCCCTGCGTCCAGCCTCCTGGGTGGGCCCATCTGCTGCCTTCCCCAGTAGAGCGAGAGGGGCCTTGCAACTCTGGCCACGGGATTTTTGCCTTCAGACCCTGAGGTCCTGGAACGCAGCGCCAGCCTTAGTCAGGGTCGATCCTCTCAGAGCAGAGTGCTCCTTGCTGCCAGGGTTCGGGGTTTGCACTGGGATAGGGGTTGGGGGCCGCGGACGCAGCCAGATGGCTGCCCTGTTACAGCTCGCTCTGGATGGAGGTGGGCCTCAAGGGGCAGAGGAGGCTGAGTGCGGAGCGTTCTGGAAAGCGGTGCCTGCGCTGCCGCAGCCGGAGCAGGCCCATGGCGGTGGCGGCCGCGGCGGCGGGGCGGCAGGGAAGGGGAGCCTCATGCGTGAGGTTGGACTCGGCTTCCAAGTGGCCTTGACCGAGAGGGCCCCAGACTCCCCAGACTCCCGACAGGAGCCGTAGTGGGGGGTGTGGGAGGAGCTGTGGTGGGACAGCCTTCAGGTGCACTGAGAGGCCCGCACGTGCAGCGGTGGGAGGGTAGGCCCCTGGGGCTGGGGGCGGGCAGCCCTGAGCCCTTCCAGGAGGCTCTGAGGACCCCAGGTCCTGGGCAGAGCTCGGGGAGGGACGGGAGTGAGGCCGGGGGTGCAGGCATTGGCGGTGGGGTGCCGGCGGAAGCGCTCTGCGCCCTGGCCCCACCCCCGCCACAGCGCTGGCCTGGAGATGAACCAGCGACGGGCGAGCTTGTCCTGGGAGGAGGCTTCCCGGGGAGGAGGCGAGGGGCTGAGCCGCGGAGCCTTACCCGTGTGTGTCTGTGTGGGGGAAAAGGCCGACTCCATTCTTTTTCTCAGAGAGAGAACGATGAGGAGATTCAAGCTGCCAAAGAGAAGCTCAAGTACTGGCAGCGGCTTCGGCACGACTTGGAGCGCGCCCGCCTGCTCATCGAGCTTCTGCGCAAGCGCGAGAAGCTCAAGCGGGAGCAGGTGAGGCTGCGGGGGCGGGGCGTCCTGGGGAAGGGGCGGGGCGTCCTGGGGAAGGGGCGGGGCGTCCTGGGGAAGGGGCGGGGCGTCCTGGGGAAGGGGCGGGGCGTCCTGGGGAAGGGGCGGGGCGTCCTGGGGAAGGGGCGGGGCGTCCTGGGGAAGGGGCGGGGCGTCCTGGGGAAGGGGCGGGGCGTCCTGGGGAAGGGGCGGGGCGTCCTGGGGAAGGGGCGGGGCGTCCTGGGGAAGGGGCGGGGCGTCCTGGGGAAGGGGCGGGGCGTCCTGGGGAAGGGGCGGGGCGTCCTGGGGAAGGGGCGGGGCGTCCCGGGGAAGGGGCGGGGCGTCCCGGGGAAGGGGCGGGGCGTCCCGGGGAAGGGGCAGCTTGTGCTAGGCCCACAGTCCTTGCCCTGGCTTCCTCTGAGTGGTCCTCTCTGGTGAGGGGTGCTGGTGGCTTTAGGGGCTGACACCGATCTCTGCCGTGAAGTAGACTGGCTGGGGTGGGGTGTGGTGTTCAGTGGGTCCCAGGAGGTGTGAGCAGGAGGGTGATACTGTATGCTTGTGCCTTTAATGTGGACCTCCATGGGCCCCTGGATGGTGCCGCACCCTCGAGGTGGGAGGTGGCTCCTCAGAGGGCGCATCCCCTCGGGCGCTGAGCCCTGGTGCACTGGCCCCCAGGTGAAGGTGGAGCAGATGGCCTTGGAGCTGCGCCTGACCCCGCTCACCGTGCTGCTGCGCTCGGTGCTGGACCAGCTGCAGGAGAAGGACCCGGCCCGCATATTTGCCCAGCCAGTGAGCCTCAAGGAGGTAGGTGTCCTCGCCTCCTGTGCCGGCCTCCCTCGGGTCTGCAGTGGCCCAGGGGATGTGGAGGACCCCTCCCAGTGTGTGCGTGTCCGGCCAGAGGAGCTGGGCTGCCCTGCGGTACTGCGTGAGCATGGAGTGTGCCTGCGTGTGTATGTATGTACACGACAGGTGTCCTGGTTGCGTGGAGTGTGTGACTCTGGTTGTGTCTGTAAACGGTTGCTTTGTTCCCTGAACCCAGGTCCCGGATTATCTGGATCACATCAAACGCCCCATGGACTTTGCCACAATGCGGAAGCGGCTAGAAGCACAGGGGTACCGGACTCTCAGGGAGCTGGAAGAGGACTTTGACCTCATCGTGGACAACTGCATGAAGTACAACGCGAAGGACACAGTGTTCTACCGGGCCGCTGTGCGGCTGCGTGACCAGGGCGGCGTGGTGCTCAGGCAGGCCCGGCGCCAGGCGGACAGCGTCGGCTTCGACGAGGCCTCGGGGATGCACCTGCCCGAGCGGCCGCCCCCGGCCCCTCGGCGGCCTTTCTCCTGGGACGAGGGTGAGCACGGCCGTCCAGGAGCAGGTGCTGGGGCACTTTCCCTGATGCTGAAGTGCAGGCTCAGGAGGCGGGATGCGAGCTGCATGCTGGCTTGAGGTTTCCTAGGAGCCCCGTGAGGACTTGTGTTCGCATCCTATCTTTAACCTGGTACACCTGATTATTGTGGTTTTAATGTGAAAGTGACCCAGGAACGGCAGGGTTGCTCTCAATGGCTTCTCCTCTGTGTGCCATGTAGCGTGGATCTTACCCTCAGCGCATCTTTGCTGAGAGCATCCACGTTTCAGGTGCCCACTTGAGAGGCACGTGAGCCGTGGGCCCGAGTGGGACAGCAGGCCGCCCTGATACAGACCAGGGAGCAGTGTCACTCGGGCTGTGTGTGCAGGAGGGCCTGGGGGCCTGTGAGGACGTCCTGTGGCAGAGGAAGCCCCTCACGAGGGATCAGGGAACAGGTGCAGGCCCTCCGTGCTGGTCCCCCCGCCCCACCTCACGAGGCGGCCTCGGGAGGGGCGCCGTGTCTGCTGGCTCTCCCAGGCCCCCGGAAGCAGGCCTGCCTCCTCCCCACCCGAGCGCTCTGGGTCGGGAAGGGGTGCCAGCCTCGCGGGAAGTGGCCAGGCGGGGCACCGTGAGTCCATTTCTGCGCCCAGGTTTTCACGAAGGATGGACTGGGGCGAGAAGTACGCCCCCTCTGTGTCCCCTCTGTGCTTGGGCAGCCCCAGGCCCCTCCCTGTAGTGTCTTCTGCCTGAGGGGCTTTCGGATGAGATGGGATTTCTTGCTGTGGACCCTCCTGTCTGTGGCATTCTGTTAGGACGCATTTTTACTTGGTTCCCTGTACTGGCGTCTTGCTCTTCTCATGATGAGGCGGGTGCTCTAGGGAGAGGTTTGCCTGTGGGGCCAGAGGCTTCTCCGTGTCTGATGGCCGCGCTGCCGTGGCTTTTGTCCCGGTTCTGTTTGCAGGAGACTGTAGACTCGCTTAGTCTCTTAGCCGCTTCTCACTGATTCACGGTAGTTTACTTCATACGTGTTGGTGTTTGGCTGAAATTTATTTTGTTGAGGATTTTTCTTATAAATATATCCCAGACTCCAAATTACCTGTGAACTTTGCAGCCCAGTTTAAAAAAAGCCACATAACAACCTGGCACTGAGACTCAGGCTCAGACGCACGTGGCCCCGAGCTGGTGCCCCTGGCGAGTCTGGACCTCTTTCCGGCCTTTCTTCGCCTGGGCGCCTGGTCTTGGTGGGAGGGCTCAGCGGCCCTGGGCGCGGCCCCGGCCCCTGTGTCTGCCAGTGGTGCCCAGCCGGTAGGCGCCATGAGAGGGTAGGGCCCTGGGGTCCCTGGGGAGGTGGTCTCAGGTTGGCGGCGCCCATGTGGCGACTGATGGCCGTGTCTCTGCCTCCAGTGGACAGGTTGCTGAACCCGGCCAACAGGGCCCACATGGTCCTGGAGGAGCAGCTGAGGGAGCTACTGGACATGCTGGACCTCACGTGTGCCATGAAGTCCAGTGGGTCACGGAGCAAACGGGCCAAGCTGCTGAAGAAGGAGATTGCCATCCTGCGGAGCAAGCTGAGCCAGCAGCACAGCCAGCCCCCGGCCGCGGAGTCAGGTACTGCAGGCTCGGAAGAGGACGGTGCTCCGCGGGGGCAGGAGGCCGCGGAGGAAGGTAAGCGCTCGGAGACGCTCCGGGCTGAGGCTGGGGTAGTCCTGTCTGCGCCGCATTTGGCCGCTTAAAAACGTTGGGGGTGAAATGAGGTTTGTTTCTCGAGCACGGTTCAGGTTGTCCACAGCCTTGCAGAGCGGTCAGAGAGTGAGGGGCTGGTGTGCCAGGAGGCGTGGCCGTGTGCTGGGGCGGGAACGTGGAGCAGTCTCCCAGCAGGTGCCCAGTAACCCGGCGAGGCTGCGCGTGGGGAGGACCGTCTCAGCTCCTCTCCCAGGGCAGCAGGGCCCTCCAGTGGCCCCGTGCCCCTGTGGGTGGGACGCGCGTGGGGGCCGCTTCCTGGGGACAGCCCAGGCTCAGCCTGGGCTCCTGGAGGTGCCCTTCAGGTGCCCTTTGGGCGGGTGGAGCGTTGCCCCCTCCTGCCCTCCTCTCCTCACTTGAGAGTTGGGCGTTTCAGGCAGCAGCACAGGCGGTGGGGTCAGGCTCCCTCCCTGCACGGCTCTTAGCAGCTGTGTGTGGTCTTTCTGAATTTTTACGACTTTGTCCAAATAAGAACAACAAAGTGGTTAACGAAAGGACATAGAAAGCTGCTCTACTGCTCACCCTTTGAAAAGGACCGAGGTCTCTGCAGGTGTGTGCTGGCCTTGGGGCCCTGCCGTGTCCTGGCAGTGATGCTACGTCTCTCTCTGTGGTGCCCGTGAGCGGGTGGACTGCTCTGGTCCGGTGGTGTCCTGCAGTCCAGCTGCCTGAGGAGCAGCGGGTAGGACCTGGATCCCCAAGCTTTCTCTGCTCGGAGAGGGTGGCCGTGCGGTGGGGCGGGGCCCCTCGTGGTGCCCTCTGCCTGGGTGGCTGTGTGCCAGCTGCAGGCTCTGGAGCGTCCCTGCTCGGGGGCGGGACTCGCGCTTGGACTGTAGAGTCCGGGGCCTCCCTGCCATCAGCGCAGTGGCCCTGCCTGTGGGTTTGGTTCCAAGCAGCCCTTCTCCCAGGGGCCTTCGGCAGCCAGGTCTCGCTGGGCTCCCCGACGGTGCCCCCCTGTGCCCTCGGGGTTCTCAGGGTATAGGACGGCCCCTCCTGCCAGCCACCCCTGCTGCCCCCACTGCCCCTCGGGGTGAGGGCGTGCATGTCCCTTCTTGGGGGAGAACGGGCCACCAGGTTGGTGTTACCATCGCCCCAGCAGTGGGGCGGCTTCTCTGAGCTCTCCCGCTATGCGGGTGTCCCGTGGGCCCCTCATGCTGCTTTTGGGGTTGGGCGCACGTTAGAGGAAGCCAGCGTAGTGGTCTGAGCGGGGCCAGCTGGAAGGGGCGTGTGGGAGGAGCGATGTGGTGGAGGTGGCTGGCCAGCGGCACGGGCGGGGGTGCCCCCAGTGAGGCGACAGACATCAGCGTTGGGGGGGTGTCTGTGAACAGTGGCTGGTGCAGACCGTGGAGACGGCCGCGTGTGAGGGAGTGCAGGAGTGTGCTTGGGAACACGGTCCTGGGGCAGAAGTCACTCAGCATCGCCCACCACACCTGAGAGGGCAGTGGCTTCTCGACGACTTAGTTGTGATTTGATGCTCGCGGGGTCTCTGCTGGAAACCCTGACAAGGAGCCTCGGGGCAGGCCGGAGGGGTGGCAGCATGACCTTCCCATGGTCAGTGGGGAGCCTTGCGGGCAGGTCTTCAGTGTCCAGGTTGGTTTCCTTGAGCAGTGGGGGCCCGAACGGCGTGGCCGTGGGCCTTGGAGGGGAGTCTGCCGCCCGCTGCCGCCCTCTCGGGCTAGTCTCAGGTTGGGGCTCTGTCTTCACCACTCAGGACTGGGTCCTCTCCTTCCCCAGAGGGGTAGGGGCCGCGGGAACCAGCGCAGCTGAGGCTGGATGAAGAGGTCACGCTCGAGTCAGGCGGGGGGGCCGCCCCGACTCGGGAGAGATGGTGGCACGGTGTCCAGTGAAGCTCCCAGGCTGGGTCCCTGGTCCACGTGTAGCTTTGGTTCGGAAGCACCTCATGGGCGGGCAGTGCCCGGGGTGTGGATGGTCGGGTGGGGTGCCCTGGGCGGGGCCCATGCTGATCTGTGCGTCGTGAGTTCCCTCGCCTGGGACTCCAGATGCCAGGTTTCACGCCGATGCGTCCTGAGGCTCTGCGTTCGTTGGTGCGGCGAACACGTCGTTTATTCCAGACGTTCCCGGAACGTTTCTCCCGAGCAGCTGAGTGGTGTGTTAGCAACCAGTGGCTGCGGGGATGTGGGCCTAGCGTGTGGTCCCCGAGGACAGACCCCAGCAGCCCTGGCCAGCACCTGCTCTGCGGGCCGCCGGGTGGCGGGCACCGCCCTGTCTGTTCCCGTCTGACGAATGAGAACACCGAGGCTTAGAGTCCGCGGCCCACGGGAGGCCTGCAGCTGGTCGGGGGGTGGTTTGCACTGGGTCACCTGAGTACCTTCTGCCGTGACCCCCGCCGTCCATGAGGCTGTGGACGTCCGGGACACATCTGTGAGCCGCCCTGGCAGCCTCAGAGCCCTGAGCCATAGCGTCGTCTTCGAGGGGAGGAGTGAGGCGCCCCTCTGACGAGCCCCACTCGTGGCTGGTGTAGGCAGAGTGTGGGCACAGTGGGGGCCGCGGGCTGCGGGGTTCAGGGCCTGTGTGCTGGGGGCAGCTGCCCTGGCAGGAACGCCCAGGCCTGGGGTGGGGCGGCCGTTGTCTTGGCCCGCTGCTGAGTGGGGGCCCTGGGAGGGGCGTCCTCCATGGAGGGCGGGGCAGCTCCGGGGCAGTGCAGGTCCCCTGCCGAGGCAGAGGCAGAGGCAGAGGCAGAGGCGGATGCCGGCAGCTTGGGTATCAGGTCAGCATGAGAGCCCCTGTGGGGCCCCGGGTTGTGGGGAGAGGAGGCCTCTCCAGGGAAGGAGGAGGGGCCGGCTCCCAGGGAGGGTCCAGCACTCACCCTGCCCGCCTGCAGCTCCCCCACGGGTCAGTGTCCTGCACGGCCGCGGGCAGCGGGTGGGAGCTTCGTCAGCAGGATTCGAGCCTTGCCAGCTGCACACGTGTTTCCAGTTTGCACGTGTGTTTGCACTGACGTTTCTAACAGTTTTGGTCAAGGAAAGGCTGTCTTCTCGTTTTCCAAGCCATGTCACGGAGGCTCGTCTGAAAGCTCTGGGCGGAGCCTGACCGCGGCCGCCCTCCTAGGTGCCAAGCCTGGCCGGCCCATCTCACTGTCAGTGGGGAGAATTCACAAAACGTGCTCCGAGACCTAAGTGAACCTTTGAAGTTGTGTAGCTTTTCACTTTCAAAATGACTTTGAGTTGAAACCTGTAACCTTGTGTTATTTCCGATAGACCTGGGGGGATTTGCAGGTTTCCTCCAGTAGAGACGACTTTGTAATCGTACGTGCTGCTTACACTTGTTCTGTGTTGCACGTCTTGATGCCAGCCTCAACCTTGATTGGAGGGAAACCTCAGGGGCTCATCCCAGAGGACATGCCCACCCCGTTCTCCAAGGACAGGTCTCTCCAGCTACCCAGGGCCCGGGGCTAATGCACTGGTTCTCAAGTATCTTGTTTTTTTTTGTAATTTCTAAAAGCTTTTCTAAAGAGGCTAAGATTAAGGTAGTCTTTGTCCAAAGATTGTGTTTTTATCTTTCAAGTCAGATTTAAAATAACGAGCTTGGATTGTAACGTTTCTGAAGGCGGCACGGTCTGAGAGCCGATGGGGGGCGTTCCTGGCGCGTTTGCAGCCGCTCACCGCTCCCTGTTCTTTGCCATCGACTTAGAATGCCCTGGTCAGAAATCAGATTTACATGCTTGTTTCCTTCTGTTTGCTAACCTTGTGGACCAGGTCAGGACTGTGGGAATGCCCGCTTAGACCCCCTTAGTTACGTGACATATTTTTCTTCCTCAAGGTAAGTGGCTGTCGATTGCAGCGACTGTCATGAGTTCGAATGATGTCTTGGGCTGGCGCATGTGCGGTGGGCTCAGGGAGCCTCTGGACCCTGGGTGCAGGCGCCGGCCGGGCGTCAGGGACGCGCACACAGTAACCGCGGCTGCTTGCAGACAGTTATGTGTGATGCTGTGTTTCCTTGATTGAATTAGTATTTTGGTGGACTTCACAATTATAGTAAGTTTTATGATAGCTTTGATAATTATCAGCTTTCAAAAATCACTTTATTTATAATTTTTTCAGGAGATAAATCTCCCCCTAAACTTGAACCATCAGATGCATTACCTCTTCCTTCAAACTCGGAGCCTAACTCAGAACCACCAACCCTCAACCCAGTAGAACTCCACCCAGAGCAGAGTAAACTGCCCAAAAGAGTCACATTTGGTAATGAGTCACATAGCACTTGCACTCAGAGCGCGCTGCTAAGCGGACACTCTCCAGAGCCCACCCTCGCCCGTAGTGGCGCTGCGCCGGGGGCGGAGCCATCGAGCGATGTGAACAGACGCACCTCTGTTCTCTTCTGCAAACCGAAAAGTGTAAGCCCCCCAAAGTCTGCCGAGAACACTGAAACCCAGCCAACTTCTCCTCAGCTAGGGACCAAAACCTTTTTGTCTGTAGTCCTTCCGAGGTTGGAGACTCTTCTGCAGCCAAGAAAAAGGTCGCGAAGCACCTGCGGCGACTCTGAGGTGGAGGAGGGGTCCCCGGGAAAGCGCCTGGACACAGGTAAACAGCGCCCCCCGTGTGCTCCCAGTCTCGGGCAGTCGGGGTGGGGGTGGGGCCTCCAGGGCTGGTGTTTGCCCTTTGCTGTCCACGGGAGGAGACAGACATGGTTTCTTTCTGAAAAGCGCCCCGTCGCAGGCCTGAGGTGGCAGCACCTCAGGGTGGCCGAGGGCCCGAGTCCGCTTGGCCTGGGGGCCCTGCTGGTCCCCTCCTGGGAGTCTGGCCCCAGAGGCTCCGACTGTGGCGGGTGCGTGGGTGCCGGGCGGCGGGCCCCTCTTCTGAAGCCTGCGGGCCCGGTGGACACGGCATGCCGTCCGCCTGCCCTCTTGCTGTCCTGTGTGGCTTGGTTGGTTCACGTGCACTGAGCTGTCTGCTGCTAAGGCAGTGTGAATGTGGTTCTGGTTTATCACAGAGCGCTCATGGCTGAGGTCTGTCTGATGAGCTCACGTCCGCATGCCTGCGCTCCTCAGGAGTCCCCTGGGTTGTTTACACACCGGGCGTCTTTGCTCCCCTGTTTTCAGCCTGTACTGAACCCCAGCCCTTCTGGCGGATGCTCGGGGTTTCCGTGCTGGTGAACTAGCGGTGGGTCACCCTCACGTCCCCTCCGGGGTGGCTGTGCTGTGGTTGTCTCTGGAGGCGTGCTGGCCGCAGACTGGAGCCATGGCGTGAGTTGTCGGTGCGTCGGTCACAGCCACACAGAGAAGTGCGTCCTCCCCTCTGTTGCTTGGATTTGAGCCACGGGTCCGCGGGGTGGGCAGGTCCCAGCTTTCACGGAGGTGTGTCTCCCGCACCTTGACTGACAGACCGGTGGTCTTGTTGCCAGAGTAAACGTGTGCCCGTTAACTAGCTTTATTAGACAGTACACTTTGCAGTAGGTAGAGTGCTTTTGATGAGCTGATGCCAAGTTGGCCGTTTTGGTGCGTTCAGAGCGCGGAGCTCTTTGGGCTGTGTGAGTGTCCGGGATCCAGGTTCACATGGGCCCCTTTGTGGCGGCCCTTTCTCGGCCGGGCTTAGTGGGAGACGCTTGGCTTGGCTTTCTGTTGCTAGGATTCTCCTAGCAGCGTCCCCGATGCCGGGAGGCGAGGCAGACGCCACTCTGTGGTCAGGGCCCTGGCGAAGCCGGTGTGCCGGGACTGCCAGGCCCTGAGTGCCCTCTCTAAGTGGCTGAGCTTCGGACCTCTGGCCCCGTGGGTCTCCGGCTGCTGGGCTTTCGGGGCCTCTGGGCTCCCTCCTGAGATGTCTCTGTAGGAACCACATCCCTCCTTTGCCGCCACCCCTGAGACAAGGGTGCTGCAGGTTCTCAGGGATGGTGGCTGCTCTGGAAGGCAGTTCTGGAGGCCTTGCGAGTGGGCTGGGCACGTTGGAGTTGCCAGCCCTGCGGCCCGGCTCAGGCAGCGCCCTTTCTTCCTCTCTGGATGGCGGCGTCTTCCGTCTTCCATGCGCAGTTCGTCCTGGGGGTCTGCTCGGCACCGACTGGGCTGGCCCCAGCTCCTGGGGTGGCCTCACCCGGGCGTCTGACGGGCTCCGTGGCTCCAAGCCACAGACTTTGCGGTCTCGGGATGTGGGCATTTGCAGCCTTCCGCTTTTCGCAGAGAGCTGTTTTTGTGCCTCGTAGGAAGTCCTCGGTGTCCACTGCGTGTGGCAAGGCCTCCCTTCTTCCGGGCATGTGGGCCTCTCGTTGCAGACACCACTGGGGGTCATCGCGCTGGCTGTCGCTCCCGGAGCCGCGTCTCTGGGGCCCGCACTGTCTGCCCGCCTCCTCCGTGCCCACCGACTGTTGGCCTGGGCCCTCCTGTCGCGACACCTGCCGCGTGGCTCCTTCCTCCTGGCATGCGTGCTGTTCAGGGAGTGTCTGGCCTGCAGGCTTTCAGACTAAACGGCTGTTTCGCTGTTTTCCAGGTCCTCGTTTTAGCTACTAACATGCGGGGTAACTCACTCTTTGGACCCTAACTGTTCTCTCTCTCACCTTGGACGGGAGAAGTGGAAGGATCCCGCATCCTTGCGTGTCACCCAGTCCTTGTGGATGGCATTGGAAGCGCCACACAAAACACACACACAGCACCTGGAGGAGCCAGGCCGCCTCACCCTGCCCGCCCCGTCTGGCGGCCGGCCGCCCGCAGGTGCTCAAGCTGGCTGGGACGTCGCGTGGCCTCCCTGCGCCCAGGGCGACCGTGCAGAGGGATGCCTTGGGCTGAGGCCCCCGCGGAGCCGCTGCCTCCACAGACGACTGACGTGGACAGACCTGGCCTGCCCTCGCCGGCACTGGACTGGCTCTAGAGGACCCGGGGTGGAGCTGGGGCCGGTGCAGGAAGGACCGCGCGGCCCGGCCCGCGTGGCGTCGGCGCTGTCCACCCTCGCTGTCGCTGTTGGCGCTGGCCTTCCGGCTCCTGCTGCCCCCTGCTTGTCCTCCTGCGCCTCGGTCGCCCCCGGGTCTCCGGGGGGCACAGCTCTGTTACTGTCACCACGCCGAGTGCCTGCTGCCGGGAGCGGACGTCCTGTCCCGGGCGTGGGCCTCCCCTGACAGGGGACCTGCCGGCCTTCCTGCTGCTGCGTCTTCTTGGAGCCGCCCTGGGCACAAGCAGGGCGTTGGGATCCTGCCTGCTGTGCATCTATGCTTTCATGGAAAGGTGGAGAGACATCCCAAGATGCAGTTCCATTGCCGACAGTGAAAATAAAACCTTGTAACTAAGACAGCCGGCACTTGACGCCGCTGCTCCGAGAGGCTGGCTGCGGTCCAGTGCCCGGGGCACCCCGCGCGAGCCTGGCGGGCTGTGGCCTGCAGGAGCCCCTGGGGGCCTCCTGTCCCCGCGCCGTGAGGGTTCAGGACGCTCACTGTGGCCCCGCCGACCGGCATCTCGAGTTGGGCCAGGGCTCCCCACTTGGCGTGTCAGTCTCTGGGATGGAGAAGGGGGTTTGAGACCCTGGGTGCCTCTTGTCATCCGAGGCATTGGCTCTGATTCCCAGGGACCCTGGGGCCTTTGGCCTGTCCCCAAAGCCACTTTTGACTGGGCCCTGACCTGACTCCTGGTGTTTCAAAGGGACCCTGTGCGAGCTCCTGCCCAGTGTCACTTGAGGCCCCGTGAGGTGCTCCAGCCACGGGCCTCGTGCCCTTGGGCTTGTCTGCCACTCAGCGGGTAGCGTGTGGAAGACTCTGCTTGACTCACTCGTCACCCTGGGTAGGGGTGTCCCCTGAGTCCTGGGGAGGCACGCGTGTCCTCGTGTTCCCCCGCTGCCCCCCGGGTCCTCTCCCCCCGGTGTTGCTCGTCACCGAGTGTGTGCACGGGCAGGGCTGTCGGCGCCGTCTCCCCGGGATGCGCTCGGGGTCCTGGGGCTGGCCCATCCCCCCTTTCCCCACCGTCCATCGGGCCTTGGGTGGGCGGCTCCCGCCTCCCGCCGTGTGCCGGGGCCGCAGACGGCAGGCCCCGTTCACCCCTCGCCGAGCCCTTCCCAGGCGCCGGGTGCCTGTCAGGTGGTGAGGCTGCCCGTCACCCTCTTGGGGTCCTCTTCTCTGCCAGGAAAGGCAGCTGAGCGGCTCGAGGGGCGGGGGAGGCGGCCCCCCAGCTCTGGTTCTGCGGCTCCGCGGCTGAGCACCCTTGGCCCTGCTGTCCCTGAGGGTGTGTCTGGGCCTGGCCCTGCGTCAGAGGCTATCTGGGGGCCTCCTGGGGTGTGGGTGGGGTCTCGGAGCCGATCTGGCCCCTGGGCTGAGACGAGACGCTTGCTTTCTCGGTGGTTTGGTCCAGGTTCCCAAAATGAGTGTAACACTCCTGACTACCTGTGGTTGCTGCTTATAAATAAATAAGACCTGGGTAGAAGAGAGAACGTGCCAGGCTTGGGGTGCGTCCGGCAAGGGGCAGCCATCTGACCAGCTCACTGAGGGCGGGGCAGCAGAAAGCGTGTTGTCTTCCTGCGTCTTTGCTGCTGTCTGGTAAAGGGTCTCCCCGTCTCCTTTTATTTACAGAGAAATATGTACAGCAAATGAGAAAACCGGTAATCAGCTAGTCCTTCAAAACATTTTTAAAGAAATGGATTTTTAGGTTTTTGAAGCATGAGGAATGGGATTCTTTTTGAAGGAAAAGTCACGTTCCCCCCTGCAGCCGTCGCCCAGAGGGTCTGGGCTGGGCTGGGTGGCGCTGGACACGCCTCAGGCTCCCGGCGCGTCCGTGACCTGGGGGATGGGGCGCTTGGTCTCCTCACTGCCTCCTGCTGGTGTGGACTTCTGGGGCAGGACCTGAGGTTGGCTCTGAGGCCCTCCTTGACCTGCGGCGTGATGCTGTGGGTTTGTGGGTCGCTTGCTGTTTGGGCCTCCTGGCCTCCCGTGTGCTGTGGCAGGGTTGGTGTGAGTGGCTTCCGGACATAAGGGTCCCACGCGGACCGGACGCTTGTCTTGGGTCTCAGGCTCTGGAGGGCTGGGGACCCCGCTCGTGCTTTGTTTTGGAAGAAGGTTTTCCTTCGCTGGGGACGTGCAGATCCCCTAGAAGCCCCCCCGCCCCCTCGCAGGCTCAGGGCCTCGGCTGGTGGGGCTGGAGCGTCCAGGAAGGAGTAGCCGGTGTCTGTTCGCCGTCGTGGGACCTGTGTTTCCACTCGGTTCCCCTCTTCTGTGCGTCTGTCTGTCTCCATGTGCCGGGCGCGTGGGTGTGGGTTGCAGGTACGTCTGTCTGTGTTGTCCCGATTTAGAGAGCTGGCGAGCTCAGGGCTGCATGCACACCTGTTTTCCAGGTCTCACCAATGGTTTTGGGGCCGCGCGGGGCGAGCAGGAGCTGGGCGGCGCCCCGGGGAGGACCGCCGCGCCGCGCCGCCGCTGCGCATCCGAGTCCAGCATCTCCTCCAGCAGCAGCCCGCTCTGCGACGCCAGGTAGGCCCTGGGTGTGCCTGCTCCCCGCCGCCCACTCTGTGAGGCTCACAGTGGGGATGACAGCACTCGAGAGTTGAGCACAACTTGCGAGCGTCTAGGTCACGTCCACACGGGCCTTCCCCCAGCCCTGGTTTATCACGGAGACGGCTGGGAGTCCCTGGGGGTCCTGTGGTTAGGACCTGCCGCTCTCATTGCCTGGCCCAGGCTGGTCCTTGGTTGGGAAACTGAGATCCCACGTGGTGGAGCCAAAAAAAAGTGGCTGTAGCCCACATTGCGTCCCCTGAACCCCCCACGCCCGGCACCTGTGTGCTCTGGGTGCTGACGGTCTGTCCGCTTTCCCCTGAAGCTTCAGTGCACCGAAGTGCGGCCGCGGCAAGCCAGCCCTGGTCCGCAGGCACACGCTGGAGGGCCGCAGCGAGCTGATATCCTGCATCGAGAATGGGAACTATGCCAAGGCGGCGCGCATTGCCGCTGGTGAGTCCGCGCTCACCAGCCCTGCACGGAGTTGGGGGTGCCGGAACCCGGAGGCCCGGGGCTGTGGAGCGGGGCAGGGGCACAGCTGCAGGACCCCGACACAGCGCGGGGCCACTCGCGCCCCCGGTCCTGGTGCCCAGGTGACCTCGGGCGCGCGGCCCAGCGGGTCCTGAGGGCCCCTGACTCCCCTCTCCCCCACCCTTCTCCCCAGAGGTCGGTCAGAACAGCATGTGGATATCCACCGACGCGGCCGCCTCCGTTCTCGAGCCCCTGAAGGTCGTGTGGGCCAAGTGCAGTGGCTACCCCTCGTACCCAGCCCTGGTGAGTGCGGGTGGGCGGGTCAGGCATACAGGCGCCGAGCCTCGGGGCCGTGTCCCCCGCTCCTGGGCCTGGGGCCACCCCGCACTGCCGGGACAGCTGTCCCTGGAGACCCCATGCAGAGTCGGGGTCTCAGGGTGTTAGGCAGGCAGGGAATCAGGGAGTTGGGGTGTGGGGGTCTCAGGGTGTTGGGGAGTCAGGGTGTGGGGGTCTCAGAGTTGGGGTCTCGGAGTCATGGGGTGGGGCTCTTGGAGTCATGGTGTGGGGGTCTCGGAGCCAGGGCCTCACGGTGTCGGGGTGTCAGGGTCTCGGCGTTGTGGTGTGGCTGGGTCCCTCCTCGCCCACCGCCCGTCTGGCCGCTGCCTGTGCTGTGACCTCGCGCCCTCCCTGTGCAGATCATCGACCCTAAGATGCCGCGCGTGCCTGGCCACCACAACGGGGTCACCATCCCGGCCCCGCCGCTGGACGTGCTGAAGATCGGCGAGCACATGCAGACCAAGGCCGACGAGAAGCTCTTCCTCGTGCTCTTCTTCGACAACAAGAGGAGCTGGTGAGCTCGGCCCCGCTGAGCGGGAGCGGGCGCTCGGCCAGCCCCGGGACGGGCGGGGGACCGCGAGCGCTGGGCCCCCCGGGTCCTCGTGCATTCTGTGGGCTCTCTGCAAGGGCCGCTCCCGCTGTGGCTGCACGGCTTCCAGCTCCAGGCTCCTCCGCAGCCCCTGCCCTGAGGCCCGTCTGAGGCCCCGCCCTGGGGCCCTGCAGTGTCCCCAGGTCATGGGGTGGGACGTCTTGCTGACCCTGCCTCCTCCAGCCGGCTGCCCTGCTGGGTTCTGCTGGGCAGCCCTGTGCCCCGCCGGCTGGGTAGCGGTGTGCCTGGCAGTCAGGTGGGGGGTGGCGGGCGTGCCCGCAGGGCTTGCGCTCTGGGGTTCCAAGGAGCTGCCTGGGGTGTGGAGGCCGGGCATGTGTAGGGTCGCCATGGGCAGGTGGTGTGCTCGGGCCTCACAGTCTGTTTTCTTCCTCAAAGGCAGTGGCTTCCGAAGTCCAAGATGGTCCCTCTGGGCATTGACGAGACGATAGACAAGCTGAAGATGATGGAGGGCAGGAACTCGAGCATCCGCAAGGCCGTGAGGGTCGCCTTCGACCGTGCCATGAGCCACCTGAGCCGCGTGCACGGGGAGCCGGCCAGCGACCTCAGCGACATCGACTGAGCGGCAGCTGGCCCGGCGTGCATAGCTGTACATGCTGTACATTGCCCCCCACTTAACTTATTCTCAGCTCCGCTCAGTCGGGTTCTTTCTCCCGGGGAGGGGGAGGGGTTCTTTCCCGGTTTCCTGTGGCCCATCCCCATCTGGGCGCCCAGGACGGCGTGGGCTCACCCTGGGCGCCGCTCCATGCCCCTCACAGGGCACCGGCGGGGGCGCTGCTGGCGTCGTTTCCTCAATCTGTAGCTCGCTCTCTCTCTCTTTTTTTTTTTTAAAGACTTTTGAATGTTTAATAATTTTGTAAATCATACTCTTTACACAGAGTACCACTATTTAATAGACGGGATGTACATTTACAATGACAAATGTGTATTTTAAGAAAGAAAATGACATTATTTTGAATGGTACTTTGTGGAAAGAGGTGGAGAATAAATTTATGCCGCGTGCATCACTTGCAAATCACCAAAAACACTCCGCCGCCTCCGTGAGGGCCGGGGCAGGCCTCCTGGGCCTCCCCTGCCGCCTTGCCCACCTGCCAGCCTCCCACGGTGTGCCTCCCAGCGGATTATTTATTGTAGAAAGTGTATTCATTTGCTTTATAATGAAAAATAAATTTGCAGAAGTATATTGATATGCATTTTTATACAGGCACATAAAAATTCAACTTGCTTTGGGAGCAGGATGTTGGTTGTTGTATAAATGACTCTGGCTGTGTGTGCTTTGATTTTGTAACTTGTAATCTTTTGTTTACAATGAGGGGCTTTCTGTAACTTGTTTTAATTTAGAACACTTTGGTAGCAATAGAAACTTTGGATACATTTTTGTATGGTACATGTGATGTATATAGAATTAGTACTTTATTTTTATTTTTAAGAGGTAAAAGCATTATGTTAGGGGAAAAGGAAGGGTGGGTTTCCAAAATTGCATTTTTTATATAAAAAAAATAAAGTCAAGATTTGGACGATGTGGCCCTTTCATTCCCGCCTCCCTAGCACGCCGAGCGGCCGGCAGCCGGGCTGGGGAGGGTGCCCCGGCCTGGCCCGGCCCTGGCCCGCGCCCCGCCTTCATCTCAGTGTTCTGGGGTGTCGTTATTTATTACTTCACCTGATCATATTTTTATTTTAAAATGGTAGCTTGAAACTTTACATGTTTTTTTCTTTTCAGTTTCCATTGTTTGTAACATTTCCATAGAAACTTGAAAATAAAACATCTTCCTTGGATAGCTCTGTCCCGTGTCTGACGGCCGCCTTCTCTCTGCTGGGATCCCGGGTCCTCGTGGACGGCCTGCTGGGCTGCCTTGCCGCGGTGCGGCCTTGGCCGTGGTCCGAGGGGGGTGAGAGGGACAGAGGCCTCCCGCCCGGGGCCTGTGCTCGTGGTGGGGTGGGCGCTCCTGCACCTCCGCTCCCCCAACCCCTCTGGGGCTGCCCCGCCTCTCTGGGCCACCCGCTTGGCCCTGCCCGCGTGCAGCCTGCCCGTCTGCCAAGGTTCCGTGGTGTCGGCAAGGACGTTAGCATCGCCGTTCCTCACCCCGCCATGAGGCTTCAGAGGCGCACCCAGCCTGGCACTGGCTCCTCTGACGGAGGACAGCCCCAGGGAGGCCCCATCTCGGAAGCTCCCTCGGCCCAGTGCTGACGGCCTGGGCCCCGACCCTGGGCAGGGCTGTAGGGGGTGGGGCTGCTGGCGGACCCCTTCCCCGGGCCCGAGGGCACCCTGTGTCCTTAGCTTGGGTCACGCCCCAATGGCCCTGGGGCTCCAGGATGTAGATGTTTCACAGTTGAGAGGATTTGTCTAAAGTCCAGTCTCCTGGGGCCCGACTCTAGCCTATCCCCCTCTTGTTGCTTCCAGATCATCTTTCGTCCCCATCTCTGTTTCAGACGTGAGTGCAGAGCGGGCTGCTGAGAGCTTGGTGGGGGTGCGGGGTGGTGTGTGCCCGCTGGGGGTGTTAGCCAGCTTGGGCACCTGCTCCCTGGGTCTTGCTCCTCGGTCTCTGGCCAGGGTGGAGCATCTCGTTGATAGTCTGAATTCTGTCCCTCGCAGGGCGGTTTAAAGTGGGGGCATCTGTGTTTGGGGGTCTCTTGGCCCTGGGTCATGTGGAGGTGTCCTGGGCCTGGTGGAGACAACACCTTGGGTGGGCAGTGTGGGGGCTGGTGGAGGGGAGTAGGTTTTCCCAGGGGCTGTGTGGGGAGGGGCTGGGTCCTGGGGGACCAGTGGGCGGGGGGCAGCTTCAGCATGTGGGGGTCTGCACGGGCGGCTGGGGCCCTCGGGCTGGTCTCTTAGCTCCTGCAGCTAACCCTGTGTGTTCTCTACTCGGGGCCCTGGCCCTACTGACTTGAGGCCACAGGGCCAGAGACTAGACAGCAGGGTCTCCTGGTCCAGGCA
Source organism: Ovis canadensis (assembly GCF_042477335.2). Taxonomy (NCBI): domain Eukaryota; kingdom Metazoa; phylum Chordata; class Mammalia; order Artiodactyla; family Bovidae; genus Ovis; species Ovis canadensis. Next base: position 230,957,150 of record NC_091247.1, on the reverse strand, counting down.
GAGTATGCGGCCCCCGCAAGTGTGGCCCTGGCGTCCAGCTCCCAGCCTGTCCTAGGGCATTCTGTGTTCAAGGCAGTGTAGAGGGTGCTTGTTACAGGGCTGGGACTCCCGACCTGTCCTCTCACACAGGGTCCCCCAGCGGTGCGGCTCCTCGCCAGTCCTGTGGGCAGCACTGAGTGGGGCAGGGATCCTTGCGTGCCCCTGCACGCCCTCTGTGGGGCCCTCCATCCCAGATGTGTCTTCCTGGCCCCCTTCCAGGCCTGCTCTGTGAGTATGATGGACTCGCCGCTCCTGGACCAGGTACGTCTGGCTTCTCGGGGGAGGAGGGATCAGCGGTCCCCCAAATCCTTCCCCACAAACCAGGGCCTGACCCCAGGCTGGGGAGACTGTTCACACCCCCCATACCCCAAGAACTGGTGGGGTCAGGTCTTGCCACCGTCACTCAGACCCCAGCCCCTCCTGGGACCCCCCCCCCCAAAGGGAACACCATCCGTGGGCAGCTGAGGCCCCCAGACTCATCCTTGAGCCCCAGGCTTTCAGAGCCGAGTTCTGCTGGGGGGTGGGCATGGCCTCTCCTATAGCGCCTGCTGCTGAGATGCTGGCTGGCTGCCCCCACTGCACTCTGCTTGTGTGTTGTGATGAAGCCTCTTGAAATAAAGGCCACACTTCCAGGCTCCTTTGCAGCTCGGTGAGGCCTGGGGACCAGATAGATGCTAAGTAACTGGAAGCACCACTTCCAGGAAATGTCCTCCAGGTGGGAGGAGTTTCCTCTTGCTGGCTGGAATGTGGATGGGGCGGTTGGAGCCAGAGCAGCCATTCTGGGTCATGTGGAGAGTGGCAGGACCACAAGATGGATGGAGCCTGGATCTTGGATGCAAGCACAGAGTTTTCCTGTTGTGAAATGCAATTCATATTTTACGGCAAGACAAAAGTTTGTACAAAAAATGTTCTCTACCCTTTGGACCACTCTCTCCCCCTACTTCACCTCTGCATGGCGAATCAGCAGTATGTATCAACCAAACTTTCCCCATTGGCAGGAATACCTGCTCAACCATGAAAACCAATACTCTCCCAGCATCAGCAAGACAACTCCTTAAAGATAAATTCCTTCTTAATCTCCTGAGGGGCCATGATGACACTTAGATCTGGGTTGTGTAAATTGTCAATAATAAGTCATTTGATGTCCAACCCTCAAGGTTGAGATACAAGGTCTCAGAAACCTTGTATCACTGTGCCTTGACATAAAATGGGCAAAACAGCTCTCAGAGCTTACTGATATGCCCTTCCCAGGTTATAATCCTCAAATTTGGCTCAGATAAAATGTTTCATTTCTTATGTAGCTTGGCTGATTAATTTTTCATCAACAGCATGAATCCTGAAGACTATGTACTGTGTGTGTGTGGCAAGTCACTTCAGTTCTGTCTGATTCTTTGAGACCCCATCCACTGTAGCCCGCCAGACTTCTCTGTCCATGGGATTCTCCCGGCAAGAATACTGGAGTGGGTTGACATTTTCTCCTCCAGGGGATCTTCCTGACCCAGGGATCGAACCCAGGTCTCCCGCATTGCATGCGGAATCTTTACAAGTGCCACCTGGGAAGCCCGATAGTTCACCAATAGGACAGAAAAAAACGGGCAAACAGTGGACTCGTTTCACAGAAAAGTAAATACAATTGGCTCCCACATGGTGAAAAAAATGCTGAATTTCACGCATAGTAATAGAGATGCAAATTACAGTGGCGCCATAAAGGCCATTTTAAACCTTCGGGAGGGCAGAGAAGCAAGACGGGGTGCGGCCTGGCGGCCGGAGGACGCGGCGCAGCCAGTCGGGCCCCAAGCCGGTCATCTGGCCGGAGCCCTTCCGGCCCGAGGCACTGCCTGGGCGACCAGCCGTGAGCCGTGCCCGCTGCGAGAAGTGATCTCTCAGGCGGCAGAATCTAGGAAGAGCCACGGTTGGCAGCGCCCTCGACGTCCACAGGCAGGGAGGCCGGGCCCGTCGGAGACTCAGTGCCCGGGGCTCCTCACGGCCTCGCCCCCTGACGGGGGAGGGTGGACACCGTGTGCCCTGCTGGGTCAGAGGGGGCGCCCGCTTGCATACGTGCAGAGACCTGATCCCCGATCCCCGATCCCTGGAGCGGGCCTGGAGCCCGGCAGCCCAGGGGCTCCCTCCAGATGAGGCTGGGTGGGCGGGGGTCCAGCCTGGGGTCCGACTAGGACCAACCAGCATCCAGCCGCTCCTGGTTCCCGTATTAAAGGTCAGGGACACAGAGCCGACGGTCGGTCTCGGCTCCATTGCCAGGCAGCTGGGGCTGTGGGAACCGGCCTCGGGTTGGGGGACACTGGCTGGCTGGGGGGCTCCGCGGGGCTCCGTGTGCCTCCTCCCCGTTGGGGGCCCCGCCGTTTATAACCGACTCTCACTTTACAATGCCTCGCCACTGTTCCGCTGGCTTCTGCCATAAACGACATGAATGAGTGACAAGAACACATGTCCCTCCCTCCCGAACCTACCCCTCTCCACGTCCCGCTCTTTAGTTTGTCACAGAGCGCCCCTCTGGTAGCTTCCACCGGCTGGCTGTTTACACACATCCTCCAATTAACACACACACACGAAAGCAAGACTAAATCTGTAAAAAAAAAAAGCACGTCAATAAAAGCACAGAACCGGCGTGTGGTCACAGCATGTGCTGACTGCTGAGCGGAGGCTCGGCCTGGGTCCAGTCCCATGGTTATCACCCCACTTGACACACAAGACTTGTGTTTAAAAATAAATACTTACCTGTCCTGGAGGACTTATTTTATTTGGTCTTAAAAAGCGATATACACAAAGATATTGAAAATTAAAAATTCATCAGTGCTCCAAGACCATCAGGCTCACCGAGACACAAGGGGGTGATTTGTCAAGGTGGCTGGGAGCAGGGGGCCTGAGCTCTTTGCTGCAGATTTGGGGAGACACCGTGGAGGGCAGAGGCTCCTTGGGAAATCCGTTTGATGGTGTTTTATCGCCTTATCTCATTAACGTGCTTCTTCTGTTGCAAATGAAAAGTGTCTCTGTGCTACCAACTCCCATCCTGGAGCCTAGACCCTCTAGGCCCCCACGCCTCCTTCCGCCTGCCCGACCAGAAGAGGCCCCCGGGGTAGAGGTACCCAGAGGTCTGAGAGCTGTGGTTGTGTCTGGGGTGGTGGGCGGCCCTGTGCACAGGACTTGGGCTGGGTGGGGGTAGGGGGTGGGCAGGAGCCCCAGGCCCTCCTGCTGTTATTAACCAGTTCAGCTCAGTCTGTCCGACTCTTTTCGATCCCATGGACTGCAGCCCACCAGGCCTCCCTGTCCTTTACCAACTCCGGCAGTTTGCTCAAACTCATGTCCATCAAGTCAGATAAAACAGCCATAGCTGGAAAGTGTTCCCTTGGTATCTCTAATTTTCTTGAAGAGATCTCTCATCTTTCCCATTCTGTTGTTTTCCTCTATTTCTTTGCATTGATCGCTGAAGAAGGCTTTCTTATCTCTTCTTGATATTCTTTGGAACTCTGCATTCAGATGCTTATATCTTTCCTTTTCTCCTTTGCTTTTCACTTCTCTTCTTTTCACAGCTATTTGTAAGGCCTCTTCAGACAGCCATTTTGCTTTTTTACATTTCTTTTCCATGGGGATGGTCTTGATCCCTGTCTCCTGCACAATGTCATGAACCTCCGTCCATAGTTCATCAGGCACTCTGTCTATCAGATCTAGACCCTTAAATCTATTTCTCACTTCCACTGTATAATCATAAGGGATTTGATTTAGGTCATACCTGAATGGTCTAGTGGTTTTCCCTACTTTCTTCAATTTAAGTCTATATTTGGCAATAAGGAGTTCATGATCTGAGCCACAGTCAGCTCCCGGTCTGGTTTTTGCTGACTGTATAGAGCTTCTCCATCTTTGGCTGCAAAGAATATAGTCAGTCTGATTTCGGTGTTGACCATCTGGTGATGTCCATGTGTAGAGTCTTCTCTTGTGTTGTTGGAAGAGGGTGTTTGCTATAATCAGTGCATTCTCTTGGCAAAACTCTATTAGTCTTTGCCCTGCTTCATTCCACATTCCAAGGCCAAATTTGCTTGTTACTCCAGGTGTTTCTTGACTTCCTACTTTTGCATTCCAGTCCCCTATAATGAAAAGGACATCTTTTTTGGGTGTTAGTTCTAAAAGGTCTTGTAGATCTTCATAGAACCGTTCAACTTCAGCTTTTTCAGCATTACTGGTCAGGGCATAGACTTAGATTACTGTGATATTGAATGGTTTGCCTTAGAAATGAACATAGATCATTCTGTTGTTTTTGAGATTGCATCCAAGTACTGCATTTCGGACTCTTTTGTTGACTATGAGGGCTACTTCATTTCTTCTAAGGGATTCCTGCCCGCAGTAGTAGATACAATGGTCATCTGAGTTAAATTCACCCATTCCAGTTCCTTTTAGTTCGCTGATTCCTAGAATGTCGACATTCACCCTTGCCATCTCCTGTTTGACCACTTCCAATTTGCCTTGATTCATGGACCTGACATTCCAGGTTCCTATGCAATATTGCTCTTTACAGCATCGGACCTTGCTTCTATCACCAGTCACATCCACAGCTGGGTATTGTTTTTGCTTTGGCTCCATCATTTCATTCTTTCTGGAGTTGTTTCTCCACTGATCTCCAATAGCATATTGGGTACCTACCGGCCCGGGGAGTTCATCTTTCAGTGTCCTATCTTTTTGCCTTTTCATACTGTTCATGGGGTTCTCAAGGCAAGAATACTGAAGTGGTTTGCCATTCCCTTCTCCAGTGGACCACATTTTGTCAGACCTCTCCACCATGACCCGCCCGTCTTGGGTTGCCCCGCGGGCATGGCTTGGTTTCATTGAGTTAGACAAGGCTGTGGTCCTCGTGTGATTAGATTGGTTTGTTTTCTGTGATTGTGGTTTCCGTCTGTCTGCCCTCTAATGCCCTTTCTCAGCACCTACTGTCTTACTTGGGTTTCTCTTACCTTGGATGTGGGGTCTCTCTTCATGGCCGCTTCAGTGCCACGGAGCCAGGAGAAGATATTAAGAAGAGGTGGCAAGAATACACAGAAGAACTGTACAAAAAAGATCTTCACGACCCAGATAATCACGATGGTGTGATCACTCACCTAGAGCCAGACATCCTGGAATGTGAAGTCAAGGGGGCTTTAGGAAGCATCATGACAAACAAAGCTAGTGGGGGTGATGGAATTCCACTCAAGCTCTTTCAAATCCTAAAAGATGATGCTGTGAAAGTGCTGCACTCAACATGTCAGCAAATTTGGAAAACTCAGCAGTGGCCACAGGACTGGAAAAGGTCAGTTTTTGTTCCAATCCCAAAGAAAGGCTATGCCAAAGAATGCTCAAACTACCACACAATTGCACTCATCTCACACGCTAGTAAAGTAATGCTCAAAATTCTCCAAGCCAGGCTTCAACAGTATGTGAACTGTGAAAGAAAACTCAACACTGGGGGAGTAACCAAAATTACTCCGGGGGGAGCCACAGAGAGTGCTCTGGGGGGAGCCACACAGAGTGCTCCGGGGGAAGCCTTTGCTCCGAAGAACTCAACACTGGGGGAGTAACCAAAATTACTCCGGGGGGAGTGATTGAACACTCCGGGGGGAGCCACAGAGTGCTCCGGGGGGAGCCTTTGCTCCGAAGAACTTACCTTCGAATAGCCTGTTCCAGGCGCCACTTGCTGGGGTCCAGCCCCGGTGGATCCAGGGTGATTCGAAGGTGGGGGGACGGAGTCGGCGTCTTTGGAAAAATACATATTTAATCACAGATAGAGAGAGATTAGAAACGGATAGTGTAGTAGGAAGATTAGTGGAGAAAAGGAGGCTGAATAACTTGGACTACGTGGAATAGCATCCATGCTCCAGATGGGAATTCAGCCAGAAAAACGGGAGCAAGAAAGAAGCGACATGGGGGAATCAGTCTTTCCGGAAACTGATCCGATTTCTTTATTTTTGGGTTTGCTTATATACCTTTTGTTACACATAGGGATGAATACAGAGTCACGCGGGGGTCAGCAGTCCTGACCTTTATCAAAATCAGGTGCTTCACATAAATGTATATATAAAAAAAAAGGTCTTAGGGATATTACATCATCTTCTGGCCATGAGTGAGACCTGCTGACATTTTATGATCCTTTCTTTCTGATAACCAAAAAACTTATTTCTTCCAAGGGTGTTTTTTCTTAAACCAGGCACCATCCTCCAAATAAAGCTGCATTCCTATAGGGTGAGGGTGTAGTGAGTTACAATCAGGAAAGGAATTTATTTAACCCAAGGTTAACATGATTAGCCTTAAAGGTTAATACTTATTTCTCCTATATGCTTAAAGGTTAATACTTATTTCTTCCTATATGCTAGTTATATTCATTATAAGGGTAGGGAACATGGAGATTGAGCAGCAAACATCAGCTCAACAAATGAAAATCCTTTCACCAATGCTCCTCTTAAGATCTATTTAGTCTTAAGATATGATAAAGTTACATTTTTACATAGCAAGGACACAGTGATATATAACAAAGTACAGTGATCTATTACAAAAGAGAAAATCCATTAACTCAAAAAGTCTAGTATTGCTAACATCAAAAACTACTATATTTCCTTTGCTATACTCCAAATACATTGATTAATATATTCCCAGGTACCTAAGGATATGAAGGCCTGGCGGCAATCATTGACTCAACAAGAAGAAAAAGTCCTATGCTAATTAAGACTCTCAAAATACTCCAAAACTCTCTGTGCTGTTTATGGTTGAGAGGTAGTAAACAATCATGTGGCAGGAGTATGGATAATCCTGCCACACAAGCTAGTCTGTCAGCAGAGAGGTTTGACCTGAGACATCCTTGTCCCACCCAGGGCAGGGAATCAGCAGCAATTATTGACACAACAAATGAAGAGACCCTTCACCAATATAATTCCTAACCAACTATACTAATAATTTCCAACTCCCCAAAAGAATTTGCCTTTAATAAGTCTAAAACATCTTGTGCCTCTCAGATTGGGAGGCTGTAAACAATCACCTGTGGCCGGACGAACCTATACAGGCGGGCCAGATAACCTTCAGAGGAGTCGGTAAGCTGAAACACTCTTGTCACGCCCAAGAATTTTTATTGCCTTGGAGCTGCACGTTTACTCCTTCTCCGAGAGAAACGGTTATGGGGGAGAGCCCCCCGTAAAGTCAGAGGTGTAGGTGAGAGCATAAAACAGACTCTGGTTTTGGGGTTAGATGCTCGGGAACAGGGGGTTTCCTGAGGCTTGATCACGCCTTTGCGTATGCCAAGCCTCCTTCCTCATGACCTTTGCCATGGGCGGAATTCCTCACGCTGGCCCCCGGCAACTCAAGCTCTTTCAAATCCTAAAAGATGATGCTGTGAAAGTGCTGCACTCAACATGTCAGCAAATTTGGAAAACTCAGCAGTGGCCACAGGACTGGAAAAGGTCAGTTTTTGTTCCAATCCCAAAGAAAGGCTATGCCAAAGAATGCTCAAACTACCACACAATTGCACTCATCTCACACGCTAGTAAAGTAATGCTCAAAATTCTCCAAGCCAGGCTTCAACAGTATGTGAACTGTGAAATTCCAGGTGTTCAAGCTTGATTTAGAAAAGGCAGAGGAACCAGAGATCAAATTGCCAACATCTGCTGGATCATCAAAAAAGCAAGAGAGTTCCAGAAAAACATCTATTTCTGCTTTATTGACTATGCCAAAACCTTTGTGTGGATCACAACAATCTGTGGAAAACTCTGAAAGAGATGGGAATACCAGACCACCTGACCTGCCTCATGAGAAATCTGTATGCAGGTCAGGAAGCAACAGTTAGAACTGAACATGGAACAACAGACTGGTTCCAAATAGGAAAAGGAATACGTCAAGTCTGTATATTGTCACCCTGCTTATTTAACTTCTATGCAGAGTACATCATGAGAAACGCGGGGCTGGAAGAAGCACAAGCTGGAATCAAGACTGCCAGGAGAAATATCAATAACCTCAGTTATGCAGATGATACCACCCTTCTGGGAGAAAGTGAAGAGGAGCTAAAGAACCTCTTGATGAAAGTGAAAGAACTAAGATCATGGCATCTTGTCCCATCACTTTATGGCAAATAGATGGGGAAACAGTGGCTGACTTTATTTTATTGGGGCTCCAAAATCACTGCAGATGGTGACTGGAGCCATGAAGTTAAAAGATGCTTGCTCCTTGGACAGAAAGCTATGACCAACCTAGACAGCATATTAAAAAGCAGAGGCATTACTCTGCCAGCAAAGGTCCGTCTAGTCAAAGCTATGCTTTTTCCAGTGGTCACGTATGGATGTGAGAGTTGGACTATAAAGAAAGCTGAGCGCCGAAGAATTGATGCTTTGAACTGTGGTGTTGGGGAAGACTCTTGAGAGTCCCTTGGACTGCAAGGAGATCCAACCAGTTCATCCTAAAGGAAATCAGTCCTGAATATTCATTGGAAAGACTCATGCTGAAGCTGAAACTCCAATACTTTGGCCACCTGATGCGAAGAGCTGACTCATTTGTAAAGACCCTGATGCTAGAAAACATTGAGGGCGAGAGAAGGGGATGACAGAGGATGAGACGGTTGGATGGCATCACTGATTTGATGAACATGGGTTTGAGTAAGCTCCAGGAGTTGGTGGTGGACAGGGAGGCCTTGCGTGCTGCAGTCCCTGGGATCGCAGAGTCGCACACTGCTGAGCGACTGAACTGTGTTGAACTGAGTTGGAAAGTGATGCCCTCCATTCCTCTTCCCTCTGCCCCCGTGTCCTCCGTGAGCCTGGCTTCTGTGACCTGTCCCGGTGGACGTGGGCCTCAGTGGGTGACCGCCAAGTTCTGAGGACAGGCCGATCCTGCTCTGCTCTGCCGAGGGTGAAGCTAGAGGTCCTGGGGTGGGGGCTACAGGTCGGGGGCAGTCTGGCCAGTGGCCCCCGGAGCAGCAGCTTCCTGGCTCTGTTGGTGATTCTGCACTTTCTGCACATAAATCACCGTGTGCCATGTGCTGGTCGTGCTTGTGGCGGCTGCATGTCCTTAGAGAGACGGCGGATTTGTTTTAATTTATCCGTAGCAGATGCTGCGACTTTGCTGGTGCACCCAGTGGATTGTGGCCTGTGCTTGCTGACCTCTGTGAATATTAAGCAATCCGGAGCCCAGAAGGTGCTCAGCTCAGGGCTGGGGGCTGGTGTGAACCTGGGAACTTGGCTCCCCACCCTCAGCCGCCCACCCTGGCCTGGGAGCCCCACATGCCCCTGGCCCACGCACGGTGGCCCCCGAGCAAGTCCTCCCCATGCCTCTGTGAGTGCCCAGCCAGCAGGGTGCCTGGGCAGGAGGCTCGCTCCACAGGGCACGATGACCGGCCCCCACGGCCAGTGCTGCTGAGGGGGCCCTGGGGAGCTGATGGCCTCCGGGAGGGAGGGGCCTCCGGTTTGGAGGTGCTGGGGCCCCTCCATGGCTCCCCCAGGACTACGACCAGACCCGGGCCTTCTCTGTTCCCTGCACAGAGACAGCCCTCATGGCACACCTGGGCCTGGGGGCAGCCCTGCTGGGCGCGCACCAGCTCCCCGTCCACCCCTGCCAGCCACCCCCGTCCCCCGCACTGCTTTCCAGACCCCAGGCCTTTATCTCCTGGGCTGCAAGCCTGGCAGGGCCCTCCTCGGGCAGTGCCCCCCAGCTCGGCCTCCTTGGCCTCCTCCTCTGGTTCTTCCTCGAGCCCCCTGGTTACCGAGCCTCCTTCCTCTAGCCCATCTGTTCTCCCCCACCTTTCTGCATGTATCCACTTGGGTCCACAGCTGTTTTCTGGGAACTACTGTGTGCCGGGTTCTGTGTCAGAACAAGAGATGGGTGAGGGCCTGGTGCCCCCTCCCAGGCAGGAGCTGGGCAGCGCCCAAAATGACAGTGTGGAGTCACAGGTATGCCAGGCAGGCTGCCTGGAAGAGGTGTCTCACAGCATTGCCCAGGGTGGGGTGCTCCTGCGTGCACGGCAGGAAGGCATCAGTTCAAGGGAGGTGGGGAGGAGTGTTTGAATGGAGGAGCCCCTGAGAGGCCCCTGGAGGGGCGTAAGACCACCACCTGGACGGGGGTACCAGGTTAGCTAGCTAGGGGTGCCACTGCGCTAGCCGGATGGTTGTGCATGTTGAAGGGTGAGGTGGAGGCCGTGACATGGCTGGACTGAACTGTGGAGGAGGCAGGTCTGAGGCTGTGGACAGAGTCGTGCCCACGGGGGTTTCCGGGCAGAGGGGCTCTGAGGACACAGCACGGAAGCGCGTGGTGTCAGGAGGGGCGGGCGCCTCGACTCCCAGTTCTTTCTGAGCCGGCTTTGCACTCTGCTCATTGTTACGTGGCGGGTCCTGGGTGGAGGGCAAGGCAAGGGCAGAGACCTGGCACCCAGGCAGGGGCCATAAGGCCAGAGCAAATGAGGAGGGGGAGATGCTGGGGGCTGTGTTCCAAGGCCTGGGGGTCGACGGTGGGTGACGCAATCCGAGCTACGAGGGCCCTTGAAGCTGTGGCTTTGAATGCAGGGCCTGGGGCCGCCCAGGGCGGCTCACCTGCGGGGAGGTGACGGAGGCCCGGTGCGCAGGTGGGCCTGCAGGTCAGCAACAGGTGTGCTGATGGTGGGACCTGCGGGCAGGGGAACCGTGGGACGCCTGAGCGTGCTGACCACTGAGGTGGGGGTCCCGGGGAGTCCTTGGGGGCTGGAGAAGGCGGGGCAGGAATTCTTCAGAAAGAGGGAGGGTCCCCAGAGAGTGTGTGTGTTCAGAGCAGAGTGGTCTGGAGGGGGAGGGGCGAAAGGAGGGTCCAGGGAGGGAGGCGTCCTGGACACCAAGTGGAGAAGCTTCTGGTGGGGGTAGTGGGGTGACCGAGGGGGTCGGAGGGGAGCTGGAGACCCCTGGGGCCCTGGCGAGGTCGTCTCGATGCAGGGGGGCGGTGGAGCTGCCGAGGAGCTGGGTCCGGCCGGGGCGGGTTGCCTGCTCTCAGGCCCATAGTCTGATCCCACCTCTGCGGCTGGGACGCGGTCCCGCCAGGCCAGGATAGCGCAGTCTGTGGACACGGGGGCCTTGGAGGGCCACGAGGCTTCTGTGGCCTTGAGACGCACAGGTGCCCGGTCGGAGGGGAGCTGGGACGCAGGCGAGGTCATGTCCAGAGAGACGGGAGGACAGGCCACCCGGGGAGATAGCCCACCCGCAGGCCCCACCAGATGCCCCTGGGATGTGGGATGGGAAGCCTCGGGGCCACTTTGCTTCCAGTCTTGCTGGGGGGCGGGGCTGGGGGTTCAGACCCCTGCTGGCAGCTCCCTGGGGGTCTGGGAGCCGCCCTCCCGGTGGGTGGCCAGGGCCCGAGTTCTGCCAGTGAGGTCCACCGGCGCCCTGAGGGGCTGCGGGCACAGCTGGTGATGGAGGCCTGGCCCCCCTCTTCGGGGCATGCTGCACCCCCGACCCAGACTGGGGGGTGGACACGCCCCCCAGGCCCACCCTGCCTCACCCTTCCCAGCTCCTGGCAGTTTGAGAAACTGGATTGTGAATGATGAGGTTTGGCTGAATCACTCCTGATGGATTCCTGCAACTTAATTGAAAATAAAATGCATGATCTTTTCTTGTGATGAGAAAAGGCAGATTTAGCTGGAACTAATCAGCAATGGGGCTGGAGAAACTTGGGGACCATGGAAGGAAAATAAGTTTGAAGGCATTTGAAAAATATGGTAATTCTCCCCAAACTGTGTGAATTATGATACATTACACTGGGCCGCCAGGCGCCGCCCCGCCCCCGACACAGCCCCAGGTCCGCCACCACACTTCATCACAGCTGGTTATTGATGCCGTCCACTTCCTCACGTCCGCTGACCGTCGCCAGGGAACTGACTGGCAGCCAGGAGCTGGAGCTGGGGGCTGGCTGGGGTGGGGGGCCATGCACCCCAGCCTCGCGGGACCCCCTGCCCACCCGTGCCTGCTGCTCCCCACTTTCTGCCCTTCTTCCTTCCTGAGCTCGGCTCTCAGCACTGTGGGCGTGGGACTGCTGGTGACGTCCCCCGGGCTCCTGGGCCCGGCCTGGGGACCAGCTATGATGGCCCCCGCGCTGCTGAGCTCTGCCAGGAGCCTCCCCTGCGGTTTCTGTGGGCTGGCTGGTGCCACCGGGCCCTCCGCTACGGCCTCGCGTGCCCGCGGTGCACGTGACCGCGGTGCTTCGCGCTCAGTCAAGCGGTCGGCCCTGACCAGCTTCCTTTGGTCGTAGGACTGTGGCTTCCCTCTCTGCTGGCTGTTTGTTGGCCAGAGGCCACCCTCCTTCCTGGTGTGTGTCTGTCCTGACGTGGCTGCTTTGCCCCGGTCCACAGAGACGGTTCCCACGTGAGGAGGGCATGGGTACCTTCACTGGTTTCCTTGTTCAGAAGTGAGTCACGGGTCCTGCCCCCACTCACGGGGGCCACACACAGGGTGGACAGCAGGACGTGGGTGGCCCGGGACTGCCCCGTGTCTGCCTGCTGTGTTAACACGCAGGGGTCTGAGCCCCCAGTACCCAATGCACACGCTTCCTGGGGAAGGTGAGTCTAGGCTCCCCTCGCCGGGTTCGACGAACTGGCCTGGACCTGGCTCCCTCCCCTTGGTGTGACCCCCCTCGCTGCCCAGACAAGCCCCCAGGGCCTTCGTCCGCCCCCTCAGCGCCCCCTGACTGCCTGGCAGAGGTAGCCATGTCTGCTCTGACAACAGAGCGTCCGAATAGCGGGCAAAGATCGCTAGACCTACGAGGACAGATGGCCAAATCCGCCGGCAGAGGCCCTGGGCTCCTCTCAGTAAGGGGCAGAGAGACGACCGCAAAGATGGAGCTGAGCCCACAGCGCCGTCCACCGACTGCCTGCGGCCGACGCCTGCGGATGGCTGCCCCCAGCGCAGCAGCGCGCACTCTTCCCCGGCGCACAGCATTCTGGCCCACAAAAGGCGCCTTCACAGGTTCAGAAGCCTTGTAATCTTACAGAACACGCACTCAGACCACAGCGGAATTAAACGGGAAATGCGTAAGAGAGAGACAGCTGGAAAACCTCCGATCATCTGCAGAAGAGACAGCACGAGGGTCAGCGGAAAGGCTCAGGAGAAGCTGAAACGTATTGTGAAGTAAATGAAAATGAAAGCGTGTCATCAAAACGGGTAGAATGCAGCAGAAGCAGCGCTTACGGAGGAATTTAAAGAAAAGCGAGGGTGTCGGAAAAGAAGAAAGATCTGGAGCCCATCGTTAAGCTGTTACTTAGGAGCCTAGGCACAGAAGGACAAGTTGAATCCAAAGAAAGAAGAAGCAAAAGAGGGATGGGAACGGCAGGCGCTGACGAGGCGGGGGACCGGGGAACAACACGGATGGCGTAGACGCTGACAGCTGGCTCACTGCAGAGAGCAATGGGAGCGACAAGCCTCTACCGAGGCCCAGAAAACAGAGAGACAGGACGCAGCAGTTAATGGCAGCAGAAAGGCGGGCCACCACTTCAGATCCTGCGGATGCTGAAAGGGCAAGAAGGGCACACCGTGAGCAACTCTATGCCACCGATTCTAGAATCTAGGTGAGATGGACCAGTTCCTTCAAGGACACGATCTGCCAAAGCTCATGCAAGAGACAGACAGTCTGAATAGGCCCGTACCTATTAAATAAGTTGAATTAACTACTCGTAACCTTCCCAAACGGGGCTTCCCAGATGGCACTGGTGGCAAAGAACCTGCCTACCAATGCAAGGGATGGAGGACACATGGGTTCAAACCATGGGTCGGGAAGATCCCCTGGAAGAGGAAGTGGACGCCCACTCCAGTATTCTTGCCTGAAAAGTCCTATGGACAGAGGAGACTGGCGGGCTGCAGCCCACGGGATCGCCAAGAGTCGGGCACGACTGACAGATTGAGCACACACACACCAACCCTCCTAAACAGAGGGCACCAGGCCCGGACGGCGTCTCCAGTGAATTCTGCCAAACGTTTGAGGGAGAGATTGTACCAGTTCGCTACAAGCTGTTCCAGAAAACAGCGGAGGGACTATCTTGTAACTCATTCGGTGAAGCTCTGTCGCTCAAGGGCCAAGACAAAGATTGATTAATTAATTACAAGAAAAGGGAACTACAGGCTAGTATTTCTCATGAATGTAGGGTGCAAAAGCTCTCAACAACGTATTAGCAAATCGGATCCGACAGTGTATAAAAACAATGAACTGTGACTACAAACAACTGGGATATGTTTTAGGTATGCAAGGTTGGTTCAGCATTTAAAAATCCATTAATATAATTCGTCAACAGGCTAGAGACAAAGTTCTGCAGAATTATATCAATAGATACAAAGAAAGCCTTTGGTGAAATACGATACTCCTTCCTGATAACAATTCTTAGCAAAATAGGGATTGAGTGGAACTTCTTCAGCTTCTACATCCACAAAAACCTACAGGGGGCATCATACTCAGTGATGGGAAGTTAGATGGGAGCAGAGGCACCGCCTCCAGGCGGCCTTCTGGATGCCCCCCTCCCTCTCCCGAGTGAGGGACCTCCTCTCTGGGGTCCCAGGTCCTTGTGCGGTCTCAGCTTGCCATCCGTGCATCCGCTGCTCGTCTGCCTGGGCGGAGGAGCTGCATACAGCAGACGACGAAACACCCCAAGACAGGATGGCTAAGTTTTGCAGTGAGGACATCCCTCAAGGGGCTTTTGGAGCAAGGGGGCCGCGTTCAGAATGTGGCCCACGGGTGTGGGCGGTGGTTGAGCGGGGCAGTGACGAGGCACGTGCAGAATCCGGGCCAGTGACTGGCCGCCGGGCCTCAGGGCTGTTGCCTCCACTCTGTGGGCAGCTGTGTGTGACGGCTGGGGGTGGGACCGCACCTAGGGAGCTGGTGATCTTGTGCAGTGAGTCTTCAAAGGTGGCTGATCAGCTGCCAGGTGAGAGGAGGCTCAGGACTGAGCAGGGTCATGAACTCTGGGCACGCTCTGGTGATGTTGAGGGTCATCCATCTCTCCCTCTGTTTGTCTATCCACTTACCCATCCACCCAATGATCCATCCATCATCCATCTAGCCACCCATCCACCCACATATCTAAGAAGCTTGATAAACTCCAAGCACACGAGGAAAAGGACACAGGTACATTGCTTGAAACGAGTGCTAAGAGCACCTCAGATATGCAGATGACACCACCCTTATGGCAGAAAGTGAAGAGGAGCTAAAGAGCCTCTTGATGAAAGTGAAAGAGGAGAGCAAAAAAGTTGGCTTAAAGCTCAACATTCAGAAAACGAAGATCATGGCATCCGGTCCCATCACTTCATGGGAAATAGATGGGGAAACAGTGGAAACAGTGCCAGACTTTATTTTTTGGGCTCCAAAATCACTGCAGATGGTGACTGCAGCCATGAAATTAAAAGACGCTTACTCCTTGGAAGGAAAGTTGCGACCAACCTAGACACAGAATATTAAAAAGCAGTAACATTACCTTGTCAACAAAGGTCCGTCTCATCAAGGTTATGGTTTTTCCAGTGGTCATGTATGGATGTGAGAGTTGGACTATAAAGAAAGCTGAGTGCCAAAGAATTGATGCTTCTGAACTGTGGTGCTGGGGAAGACTCTTAGGAGTCCCTTGGACTGCAAGGATATCCAACCTGTCCATCCTAAAGGAGATCAGTCCTGGGTGTTCATTGGAAGGACTGATGTTGAAGCTGAAACTCCAAAACTTTGGCCACCTGATGTGAAGAACTGACTCGTTGGAAAAGACCCTGATGCTGGGAGGGATTGGGGGCAGGAGGAGAAGGGGACGACAGAGGATGAGATGGCTGGATGGCATCACCAACTCATTGGACATGAGTTTGGGTGAACTCCGGGAGTTGGTGATGGACAGGGAGGCTTTGCATGCTTTGGTTCTTGGGGTCGCAAAGACTCAGACACGACTGAGCGACTGGACTGAACTGAAAGAGAACATCCCACACGCAGGGAGAACAAAGATAAAAATGACAGCTAAGTTCTGCTTAGAAATAAGCAAGCAGGACTCGGTGGGTCAACATTACGAAAGTATTGCAGTAAGGTACTGGAACCAAGAGCTCTTCACATTAAAATATCTTTCAAAATTGAAGACAGAATAAATACTCCCAGATGCACGAACCTGAGAGAGCTTGTCCCCAGGAGACGCAAAGCAGCCGTGAGGTCTGCTCTGCCTGCTTCTCCTGCAGCTTAGAGCGGAGTCTTGGCACCCAGCCGGGGGCGGGTGGAGACAGGGCCAGGCTGCCATGTGGCTGTACTCCTGGGCATGGAGACCCTCCTGAGCCACCCAGCGCCTGGCTGATCAGAAGGAGGCCCCCTTCTTGGGGGAGCCAAGCTGGGCAGGGAGGATCCTGAGAGGGTCTGCTCTGGGACCCCACCCCACCCTGACACTGGCGGATCTCGAGGTGTGAGCTATGTCGATCTACGTTCTGCCTCCAGGGGCCCCAGGACCATGGGCCGCGGCATCCTGGTCGTGTCCCGGGGGTCCTCCTGAACACCCAGCCGTCCACCTGAATATCTAGCCTTCCTGATTGTATCCTGGGGGTCCCCCTGAACACCCAGCCGTCCACCTGAATATCTAGCCTTCCTGATTGTATCCTGGGGGTCCCCCTGAACACCCAGCCGTCCACCTGAATATCTAGCCTTCCTGATTGTATCCTGGGGGTCCCCCTGAACACCCAGCCGTCCACCTGAATATCTAGCCTTCCTGATTGTATCCTGGGGGTCCCCCTGAACACCCAGCCGTCCACCTGAATATCTAGCCTTCCTGATTGTATCCTGGGGGTCCCCCTGAACACCCAGCCGCCCACCTGAATATCTAGGCTTTCTGGTCCTGTCCTGGGGATTCCCCTGAATACCCAGCCGTCCACCTGAATATCTAGGGATCCTGGTCCTGTCCCGGGGGTCCCCCTGAACATCCAGCTGTCCCTCTGAATATCTAGCCTTCCTGATTGTATCCCGGGGGTCCCCCTGAACACCCAGCCGCCCACCTGAATATCTAGGCTTCCTGATTGTATCCTGGGGGTCCCCCCAAATACCCAGCCATCCACCTGAATATCTAGGGACCCTGGTCATGTCCCGGGTGTCCCCCTGAACACCACCAGCCGTCCACCTGAATATCTAGGGATACTGGTCATGTCCCGGGGGTCCCCCTGAACATCCAGCTGTCCCTCTGAATATCTAGCCTTCCTGATTGTATCCCGGGGGTCCCCCTGAACACCCAGCCGCCCACCTGAATATCTAGGCTTCCTGATTGTATCCTGGGGGTCCCCCCAAATACCCAGCCATCCACCTGAATATCTAGGGACCCTGGTCATGTCCCGGGTGTCCCCCTGAACACCACCAGCCGTCCACCTGAATATCTAGGGATACCGGTCATGTCCCAGGGGTCCCCCTGAACACCCAGCTGTCCACCTGAATATCTAGCCTTCCTGATTGTATCCTGGGGGTCCCCCTGAACACCCAGCCACCCACCTGAATATCTAGGCTTTCTGGTCCTGTCCTGGGGATTCCCCTGAATACCTAGCCGTCCACCTGAATATCTGGGGATCCTGGTCGTGTCCTGGGGGGTCCCCCTGAACACCACCAGCCGTCCACCTGAATATCTAGCAATCCTGGTCGTGTCCCGGGGGGTCCCCCTGAACACCCAGCAGTCCACCTGAATATCTAGTGATCCTGGTCATGTCCTGGGTGTCCCCCTGAACACCCAGCCATCCACCTGAATATCTAGGCATCCTGGTCATGTCCTGGGTGTCCCCCTGAATACCCAGCCATCCACCTGAATATCTAGGGATCCTGGTCGTGTCCCAGGGGGTCCCCCTGAACACCCAGCCGTCCAGCCAGGATCCAGCGATACAGCTGGTCCTTACCTGTGTCCAGCATCTTAGCTGACTTCACTGTGGATGCATGCTCCATGCCCATGCTCCCTGGATTCTGGGAATGAACTGGGGGGCCAGCCAGCCCCTCTGAGGAGGTGGGTGCTGTGTCAAGCCCCTCTCCATCCCGGGGCAGCCCTCACAGGTCCCAAGGCCACAGCTTCATATGAGGGGTTATCTCCATTCTTGCTCTTGGTGTGAAACCCACTGCTCAACCTGAGGGGTGTTTGAGTCTTGTCCGCTTCTCCAAGGAGCTCCTGCCAGCTCATCTACAGGCCCCGCGCTTGAGCTCCGTCCACGTGGGGCATGCACGGCCTGGAGGGGCAAGATAGGAGGAGGCCCAGCACGGCTTCCTGGGCACCAGCTTATTTGGGCAACTTCCTCCTGGAGCCCTGATCACCACCCAGCTGTCAGCATTGCTCCTCGGAAGCCAGCTACCTGTCAGGCTAAAAGCCCAGATGCGCAACCTCCACATGTATCAAAAATCGCTCATTTATTCCTGGCTGTTCTGCGTCTCGGTTGCTGTGCGGCTCTCCTCTAGTTGTGGAGCGTGGGGGCCGCTCTCCTGCTGTGATGGGAGGCAGAGCGTGGGGCCCGGGGCCCAGGGCCCAGGGTCAGCAGCTGCAGCGCGTGGCCTTCGTTGCTCCCCATCATGTGAAATCTTCCCAGACCAGGGGTCGAACCCGTGTCCCTGCGTTGGCAGGCAGACTCCACCACTGAGCCACCGGGCAAGCCCCAACACTCACCTTTAAAACTGTCAGAAGAGCTCGGCTCGGGGGTCTTTCCAGATTCATATTTCACCTACAGATATTAACCTCTGAGGAGGTGGAGAAATTTGCTTCCCTTCGAGTCCACACTCGTCACCCTGATCCATCCCTAGGGGTGGCCTCAGCAGGGGCCCCTCGATCATCCCAAGAAAACACTCGGAAGGGACTTAAAAGAAGCTGTCTGACTCCATCGTGAACGAGAGCCCAGTAAGTGGTCCTGGTCCAGCTTTATAGACAAGCCGCTGTCTCGGTCTCTCAGCCCCTGTGCAGTGGCCGCAGGTACACGGTGGCGCTCACGTGTCCTTGTCTGAAGCACACCGCCATTCTAAGTGACCCCGCGGCGACAGTGGGGTCCAAGGGTAGCGGGGCGCTCTGCCACGGCGACAGTGGGGTCCAAGGGTAGCGGGGCGCTCTGCGCTGTGCTTGTAGTTCAGCAGGGCTTGGGGGGCTCCTCAGATCCCCTCAGGATGCCACGGGACCCTGAATCGTGCGGCTGGGCCGTGGGGCAGGTGTCCTCTTGGACCTGGACGTGAGGGGCCTTTGCAGCCCGCCCCTCCATCCTCCCGGCCCCTCGGGGGCCCCTCAGGTATGTGCAGCCCTCAGAAGCTGCCCCCACCGAGGTCTCACTGTCCAGGTGCTCCTGGGGCCCAGGTCAGCCCGGGGATCCGTGAGGACCGGCCCTCTGAGGACACTCCTGCCCTCTTAAGCCTGCCTCCCACGGCACACATTAGTCACCTACTGCATACGTGCATGCAGGCGGGGTGTCAAGAGGGCAGGGCTTCTCTGAGCTCTGG
Organism: Ovis canadensis; assembly: GCF_042477335.2. Taxonomy (NCBI): domain Eukaryota; kingdom Metazoa; phylum Chordata; class Mammalia; order Artiodactyla; family Bovidae; genus Ovis; species Ovis canadensis. The sequence continues at coordinate 230,937,710 of NC_091247.1, read as the reverse complement.
GTGGGACCCCCTGGGCCATTTACTATCAGAGGTGGGTTTCCGAGAACAACCTGTAAAATTGCTCAGGCTCTGTTTATAAGGAGGGTTTTCTTAACTGCAGTGCATATGCAGTGACTTTTATTAATACAAGTAAATTTTGCTTAAAAGCAAGAAAATGCATTATATGATATTTAGGACTAGGATCTCGAATTTACGCGAAGTGGCTGATCTAAGAATAAAGGAGAAAAGCAACTCAGGGTGAGCCCTGCAGGGAGGGCAGCTTTCCCGAGTGGAGGGCCTGGGCCCCTCTCCTCCTGCCCCGGCCCCTCCTGCTCCATCTGACCTGGTGCCCTGACCCGGCGCCATGTGCCCCGCTCTCCAGCGCGGCCTCCGGGCTGGGCTCTGGCCTCAGGCCCGGGGAGAGGTGCTGTCTGCGGGCACTGCTCTCACCCTCGCTCATCCTCGCTGGGACCTGGGGCCTTCAGGGGAGGCTGGAAGCGGAGGTGGGTGCTGACGGAGGCCCTGCCCACGGAGGAGCCGAGCCCGCTCCCTTCCAGCCCTTTGCCCTGGTGGTCTCGGGCGGCCCAGGCTCCTCCCTGTCCACCCAGTGCTGGGCCCGGGGGCCCGTTCTCCGGGATCTGTTCCGTGCCTGCCGGGCTCAGGGGGACAGCAGGGAGGCTGAGAGGGGACCGGCTGCAGACTGTCAGCTCCAGCCCCAGGAGAGCGTGGCCGCCAGCAGGTGTTTCCTGCAGCGTCTAAGGCGTCCTGCTCTCGGCCGCTGCCATGCGGGGCGGGGACTCCTGTCTTCCGGTTCCCCCGGCTGGGCTTTCCCGCGGGTGGTGTCATCCCCGGCACGGCCACCAGGTGGCAGACGTGCTCTTTGCTGGCCCGGCTGCTCGCGGCTGTCACCAACCCCAGCTCGTTTCTTTTCTTTTCTTTCTTTTCTTTTCTTTTTTTTTTTAGATTTTATGTATTTACTATTTTGTGTTCTCTGGGCCATGCCACTGCACGAGCAGGTGCGGTGAGCAGGCTTGCGGCTCCTGGGCTTCAGCAGTTGTGGCACACGGGCGTCGGTGCCCCTTGGCACGTGGGATCTTCCGAGGGTCAAACTCCTGCCCCCTGCGCTGGCAGGCGGATTTTTACCCACCGAGCCGCCAGGGCAGTGCCCGTGACCCACTCCTGTGAACTCGAAGGCTGGGGGCGAACGTGAGATATACAACAGGGAAAGTTTAAATAGTAGCTTTGGGCAGAATTGGGACGTTCTGCTCGATTTTGTAGTGGTTCAGTTCAGTCCAGTCGCTCAGTCGTGTCCGACTCTGCGACCCCACGGACCACAGCACGCCAGGCCTCCCTGTCCATCACCAGCTCCCGGAGCTCACCCAAACCCATGTCCATTGAGTTGGTGATGCCATCCAACCATCTCATCCTCTGTCATCCCCTTCTCCTCCTGCCATCAATCTTTCCCAGCATCAGGGTCTTTTCAAATGAGTCAGCTCTCCACATCAGGTGGCCGAAGTATTGGAGTTTCAGCTTCAACATCAGTCCTTCCTATGAACACTCAGGACTGATCTCCTTTAGGATGGACTGGTTGGATCTCCTTGCAGTCCAAGGGACTCTCAGGAGTCTTCTCCAACACCACAGTTCAAAAGCATCAATTCTTTGGCACTCAGCTTTCTTTATAGTCCAACTCTCACATCCATACATGACTACTGGAGAAACCACAGCCTTGATGAGATGGACCTTTGTTGGCTGAGTAATGTCTCTGCTTTTGAATATGCTATCTAGGTTGGTCATAACTTTTCTTCCAAGGAGTAAGTGTCTTTTAATTTCATGGCTGCAGTCACCATCGGCAGTGATTTTGGAGCCCCAAAAAATAAAGTCTGACACTGTTTCCACTGTTTCCCCATCTATTTCCCATGAAGTGATGGGACCAGATGCCATGGTCTTAGTTTTCTGAATGTTGAGCTTTAAGCCAACTTTTTCACTCTCCTCTTTCACTTTCATCAAGAGGCTCTTTAGTTCCTCTTCACTTTCTGCCATAAGGGTGGTGTCATCTGCATATCTGAGGTTATTGATATTTCTCCCAGCAATCTTGATTCCAGCTTGTGTTTCTTCCAGTCCAGTGTTTCTCATGATGTACTCTGCATATAAGTTAAATGAGCAGGGTGACAATATACAGCCTTGACATACTCCTTTTCTTATTTGGAACCAGTCTGTTGTTCCATGTCCAGTTCTAACTGTTGCTTCCTGACCTGCATACAGATTTCTCAAGAGGCAGGTCAGGTGGTCTGGTATTCCCATCTCTTTAAGAATTGTCCAGTTTATTGTGATCCACACAGTCAAAGGCTTTGGCATAGTCAATAAAGCAGAAATAGATGTTTTCCTGGAACTCTCTTGCTTTTTCAATGATCCAACAGATGTTGGCAATTTGATCTCTGGTTCCTCTGCCTTTTCTGAAACCAGCTTGAACATCTGAAAGTCACGGTTCACATATTGCTGAAGCCTGGCTTGGAGAATTTCGAGCATTCCTTTACTAGCGTATGAGATGAGTGCCATTGTGCGGTAGTTTGAACAGTCTTTGGCATTGCCTTTCTTTGGGATTGGAACAAAAACTGACCTTTTCCAGTCCTGTGGCCACTGCTGAGTTTTCCGAAGTTGCTGGCATATTGAGTACATCACTTTCACAGAATCATCTTTTACGATTTGAAATAGCTCAACTGGAACTCCATCACCTCCACTAGCTTTGTTCATAGTGATGCTTCCTAAGGCCCACTTGACTTCACATTCCAGGATGTCTGGCTCTAGGTGAGTGATCACACCATCGTGATTATCTGGGTCGTGAAGATCTTTTTTGTATAGTTCTTCTGTGTATTCTTGCCACCTCTTCTTAATATCTTCTGCTTCTGTTAGGTCCATACCATTTCTGTCCTTAATTGTGCCCATCTTTGCATGAAATATTCCCTTGGTATCTCTAATTTTCTTAAAGGGATCTCTTGTCTTTCCCATTCTATTGTTTTCCTCTATTTCTTTGCACTGATCACTGAGGAAGGCTTTCTTATCTCTCCTTGCTATTCTTTGGAACTCTGCATTCAAATGGGCATATCTTTCCTTTTCTCCTTTGCTTTTCACTTCTCTTCTTTTCACAGATATTTGTAAGGCCTCCTCAGACAGCTGGAAAAGAGTAACTCTTCTTAATTAATAGCACTCGATACCCTGTGGGCCGCTAGAAAGAACCATGGAAAGAGATGAGAAGGGCCCCCTGGGCAAGAGCAAACCTCAAAGACGGGCTCAGCAATGCCCCTGCCTGGGTTTAGTTGTATTACCTGCTGAGTGCCCTACGACCCAGCAGGGAAAGCAGCAGAGCATCAGCTGAGCCTCACAGGCTGGGTGTGATGCCTGAGGAGGTGGGCGGCTTGGCAGACCGACAGACAGATGGGGAGGAGACCTGTTAGAGCTAACAGATAAGTTCAGAAAGGCTGCAGGACACAGAGCCAAACACAGAAGGAGATTGTGTTTCTCCACCCTAGCACTGAGCAGAGTGAAAATGGAATTAGGAAAACAATTGCACCTATAATAGTATCAAAATAACAAAACACTTAGGAATAAATTTAACCAAAGAAGAGCAAAACTTATACTCTGAAAGCTATAAAACATTGTTGAAATAAATTAGATCTAAATAAATGCAAAGACATGTTCATGGTCAGAAAATTTAATATTAATAAAGTGGCATTGTGAAAGTGTTAGTTGCTCCGTCATGTCTGAGTCTTTGCAACCCCAGACTGTAGCCTGCTAAACTCCTCTGTCCGTGGGGATTCTCCAGGCAAGAATACTGGAGAGGGTTACTACGCCCTCCTCCAGGGGATCTTCCCCACCCTGGGATCGATCCCTGGTCTCCCTCATTGCAGGCGGATTCTTTACCTGAGCCACCAGGAAAGCCCAGGATGGCAATACCCCCGGCCGGCCTGCAGACGGTCATGCCGACCAAAGTCTGATCTGCCTTCTTTGTAGAAACAGAAAGGTCCTTCTGCAGGTCCTATGGCCTCTCGAGGGACCCTGAATAGGGTAAAGCCGTCTTGAAAGAGGAAGAACACAGAGGAGGGGCCTCTTTCCTGGTCTGGAGTCAGTGTGGTGCCTCCGCGAGAACGGGGAGCCAGAAAGCGGCAGTGAGAGCTCGCGGTGCGGCTTGCCCGGCGGCCCGGGCTCGAGAGTCTGTCTGCTGATGCCGGGCACGCGCGCAGGCCCTGGCCTGGGAGGGCCCCACGTGCTGGGGGCACGAAGCCCGTCCAGCACGGCTACTGAGCCTGGTGCCCCAGGGCTGGCGCTCCACAGCAGGGGAGGCCTCCGCAAGCAGAGGCCCCACCCCGCAGCTGGAGGGCAGCCCCTGCTCGCTGCAACCAGAGGGAGCCCTCTCGCAGCGCAGAGACCCAGCACAGCCAGAAATGAATGCATGAATTAAAAAACCAGAATGTTAAAAAGACCTTACCCTGGAAGTCAACTGATTTTTGACAGGTGCCAAAGACGCTTACTCCTTAGAAGAAAAGTGATGACCAACCTAGACAGCATATTCAAAAGCAGAGACATTACTTTGCCGACTAAGGTCCGTCTAGTCAAGGCTATGGTTTTTCCTGTGGTCATGTATGGATGTGAGGGTTGGACTGTGAAGAAGGCTGAGCGCCGAAGAATTGATGCTTTTGGACTGTTGTGTTGGAGAAGACTCTTGAGAGTCTCGGACTGCAAGGAGATCCAACCAGTCCATCCTGAAGGGGATCAGCCCCAGGATTTCTTTGGAAGGAATGATGCTAAAGCTGAAACTCCAGTACTTTGGCCACCTCATGCGAAGAGTTGACTCATTGGAAAAGACCCTGATGCTGGGAGGGATTGGGGGCAGGAGGAGAAGGGGATGACAGAGGATGAGATGGCTGGATGGCATCACGGACTCGACGGACGTGAGTCTGAGTGAACTCCGGGAGATGGTGATGGACAGGAAGGCCTGGCGTGCTGCGATTCATGCGGTCGCAAAGAGTCGGACACGACTGAGTGACTGAACTGAACTGAACTGAACTGAAGACCATTCCTAGGAGGAAAAGAACAGTTTTCAACTAATAGTGTTGGAACAACAGGATAAGCTTATGCAAAAAAATAAATTTGGCTTCCTACCTCAGACCACATGCAAAAATTAAACCAGAATGAATCAAGGATCCAACTGTAAGAGTTAAAATTATAAAACTCTTGAAAGGAAATAGGTATACATCATCATGACCTTGGATAAGGTAATGGTTTCTTAAATGGACACCGAACACACAAGCAGCAAAGGAAAGCATAGATAAGTTGGACTTCACCAAAACTAAAAGATCTGTGTATCAAAGGACCCCATCAACAAAATAAAAAGACAACCCAGAGAACTGGAGTAGGTCTTTACGAATCTTATATCTGATAGTGATTTGTGTCTGGAATATGTAAGAATTACATACGGAATCGTTGTCGCCGTTCAGTCGCTCAGTCACGCCCGACTCTCTGCGACCCCATGGACTGCAGCACGCCAGGCCTCCCTGTCCGTCACTGTCTCCTGGGGTTTGCTCAATCTCATCTCCACTGAGTCGGTGATGCCATCCAACCATCTCATCCTCTACTCCCCTTCTCCTTATTATCACTGAGGTATCATTACAATTCAGTAAGAAATGATAACTGATTGAAAAATGAGTAAAGGATCTGAAAGATGTTTCTTCAAAGAAGATATGTAAATGGACAGTAAGCATATGAAAAGATGCTCAACGTTATTATATTAGCTATTTGCTGCTGCTGCTGCTAAGCTGCTTCAGTCGTGTCCGACTCCCAGCAACCCCATGGACTGCAGCCTACCAGGCTTCTCCATCCATGGGATTTTCAAGGCAAGAGTACTGGAGTCGGGTGCCATTGCCTTCTCCAGTATTGGTCATCAGGAAAGTGCAAATCAAAGCCACAAAGAGACACGACCTCCAAGCCAGGAGGATGGCCGGCACCTAAGGGACAGCGCCTAAGGGACAGCAAGCTCCGCTTTGCTGATCAGAATGACAAAGCCTATAACCTCTTGGAAAAACAATTTTGCCCTTTTTCCAACGGTCACATGTCAAGTTACCAGATGACCCTGAAATTCCACTCCTAGGTGTACATCCAAGAGAAGTGGAAACATGCCCACAGAAACTTGTATGTCAGCATTATCTGTGACAGCCAAGGAATGGAAGCCGTCCAGATGTCTGTCAGAGGACAGATGAACGAACACGACGTGGTGCAGCCGCAGAATGGACTATTACTCAGCCACGGAAAGTAACGAAACGACGGCACACCACGGTGTGGACGAACCTTGACAATGATACGCTCAGCGACGGAAGCCAGGATCAAGGACCGTGTACCGTACGATTCACTACATGAACCGTCTGGAGCGGACACTTCTATGAGAGGCATAGGTTAGTGGTTGACAAGAGCGGGGGGTGGGGTCTGGGGTTGATAAAAATACTCTGAAATTGAGGTGGCGGTAGTTGCAGCGTTCTATAAATATACGAAAAGGCATTGAATTGCACACTTTAAATGGGTGAGTTGAATAATATGTGAGTTGTACTTCAATAAAGCCATTAAGTATAAAAATGAGAGCTATACTAAAAGCTCCTTTACCCGCACCCCCGGCCCCCTGGAGGCTGGAGCAGAAGGGCACGGACCGGAGGGCATTCAGCCTCTGGGCCCCGGAGATTAAAGGAGGCCTGACGTCCACGGGCCATGCACGTACTGTTTCTCCTGTGAGCCAAGCTATCATTTTTATGGAGTTGCTTTTCCAATTATGGCCATATTTGTAATTAGTTTGGAAACCATTAAATGTCTTATTACTCTTGTTTTTTTTTTAAGTCAAAATTCTCTGCTAATTACTAACCATAATTTTAAAGACAGAAGGGCTGGAGCTGGGGTAGCTGTGCATTTCTCTCTGGCTCCTGCAAGTATTTTATCGCTACTTCTCATTAGCCTGGCGGTGAGGTTGTGCGCATGTGTGATCTGGCCCTTCTCCTTTCTCCTGGCAGGGACGCCGGCCTCTCGCCCCAGAATAAAGACAAAGCAGACAGCCCAGGCCCCGCGGGCTGCTGTGTGGGAGGACAAGGCTCTCTGGGTGTCCAGTGCTGTGGAAACCTGGGCGTCACAGGTGAGCCAGCCACCTCATGCCTCTGAGCAAAGCGCATCATCTTGGGGGCGGTGCTGTGATGAGATGGCAGTGTGATGGGCTGGAATGCTCTTTCTTTGGTCCTTCCTGCATCCATCCACCCACCACCTATCTCTCCATTCATCCCTTCAACTGTCCGTCCACCCATCCATCCATCCTCTCGCCTCACACGTCCATCCATCCACCCATCCATCCATCCATCCACCTACCCATCTCTCCATTCTTCATTTCATCTGTCCATCCACCCATCCATTTGTCCACCCCCTCGCCTCACACATCCACCCATCCATCCATCCATCCACCCATCCATCCACCCATCCATCCACCCACCCATCCATCCATCCACGCATCCATCCACCCATCCATCCATCCATCCACACACCATCCATCTCTCCATTCGTCCCTTCAACCATCCACCCATCCATCCATCCATCCACCTACCCATCTCTCCGTTCTTCACTTCACCTCTCCATCCACCCATCCATCCATCCACCCCCTTGCCTCACATGTCCATCCATCCACCCATCCATCCATCCATCCATCCACCCATCCATCCATCCATCCACACACCATCCATCTCTCCATTCATCCCTTCAACCATCCACCCATCCATCCATCCACCCATCCATCCATCCACCCATCCATCCATCCATCCACACACCATCCATCTCTCCATTCATCCCTTCAACCATCCACCCATCCATCCACCCACCCATCCATCCATCCACCCATCCATCCATCCATCCACCCATCCATCCATCCATCTACCCATCCATCCATCCACCCATCCATCCATCCATCCACACACCATCCATCTCTCCATTCGTCCCTTCAACCATCCACCCATCCATCCGTCCATCCACCTACCCATCCTCCGTTCTTCACTTCATCTCTCCATCCACCCATCCATCCATCCATCCACGCACCATCCATCTCTCCATTCGTCCCTTCAACCATCCACCCATCCATCCATCCCTCCACCTACCCATCTCTCCGTTCTTCACTTCACCTCTCCATCCACCCATCCATCCATCCATCCACGCACCATCCATCTCTCCATTCGTCCCTTCAACCATCCACCCATCCATCCATCCCTCCACCTACCCATCTCTCCGTTCTTCACTTCACCTCTCCATCCACCCATCCATCCATCCATCCACGCACCATCCATCTCTCCATTCGTCCCTTCAACCATCCACCCATCCATCCATCCCTCCACCTACCCATCTCTCCGTTCTTCACTTCACCTCTCCATCCACCCATCCATCCATCCATCCACGCACCATCCATCTCTCCATTCGTCCCTTCAACCATTCACCCATCCATCCATCCACCCATCCATTCACCCATCCATCCATCCATCCACCCCCTCGCCTCACACATCCATCCATCCACCCATCCATCCACCCATCCATCCATCCACTCTTCCATCCGCCCATCTACCCACCCACCACCCACTGCCCATCCTCCTCTCCTCCACTGTCTGATGGCCCATCCAGGCACCCACTCATTCATGCCATATGACTAAGGGCTACTGTGTTCCAGACACCTGGCCAACTGACTTCCATGCAGCCAATTCTTTTCATACCACAGCATAGAGCTGCCCTCCTGACCATTTTCCAGGAGAGGAGACAGGCCCAGAGGAGTTCAGTGACTTGCCTGGGGTCACACAGTGAGGACCTGGGGCCCACGTTTGGTGGCTTTCTCCTGTACACCCTGCTGGTCCTCAAGGGTGTGCTCAAGACGAATTCCACATGGGGTCACATGCTGACAGGCCCCGAGGGCAGGACCCTGAGGCCAGCAGGAGGGCGAGCAGTTGGGGAGCTCCCAGGTCACAGGTCCTGCGAAGGTGGGTCTGACTCTGGCAGAGAGGTGGGTGGTGGGCAGCTCCACCCCCCCTCCAGCCTTGGGCTCTCATCTGGCCTCTGACTGTGCCTTTGCCTGCATGGGCCCCGGGTGTCTCTGTCCACGGGGGAGGATGCTCTAGCTACATACCCGCAGGCCACTGCCTCCCAGTCCCATGACTGAGAGGAGCCTGAGCCCAGAGGGTGACCACTCTCTTCATGTGTCTAGGTTGACATTGAAAATGCTGCCTCCAGGAAGTCTTCCTGGGCTGCAGCTGGCGCCGGGAGAGGCAGCTGACATGGTGGGGAGATAGACAGTGTGGATGCAGTTCCTGGGGCAGGAAACACACAGGCAGGGGCTGGCGGGTCAGTGGTGTGAGCAGGCGCGGTTGTGTCTCAGGCAGTGGACGAGGGCTGTGAGGGGGTGACTTTTGAGGAGGGACCACTGGGAACGAGGAAGTGGAGGACGGAAGGCCTTTGTCCCAAGTAGAGGAGGAGCGTGTGGACCCCCGGGGCCCTCGGGGGTCCTGTGAGGTGGAGGTGGGGCAGGGTGCTCCGACTGCGGGTCTGGAAGGAGGGGGCAGCTGGTGGGTCTCCGGGTGGTGGACGGGGCCACTTGTACCTGCGTTGGGGAGCCGGGGGCTGAGCTGTGGTGGGGGGACGGGAGCACTCTCATGAACCTGACGCTGCGTGGGCTGGTCTTCCAGGGGCAGTGGGGGGGGGGTGGTGGTGCGGAGGAGCACTCCTTTCCAGCTGCGTGTGACCTGGTGATGTCACCCTGAACCAGCTCCAAAGGGGAGAGAGTCCCTGGAAGGTGGGATCCAAGCCCCCAGCTCAAGGTAGAGCCCTGACTCTGGGAGCTTTAAACCCTCCAGAATTTGAGGCAAATAAATTTGTCAACACACAGCTTCTTTTCACAAAACAAGAGATTTCCTCTAAATAATATTTGCAGCTGAAAGTGAACTCGATTTTTCAGATCTGTAATTGTGCTCATTCGGAAACCGACTCCCATTTGGCCTCATCCTGTGTTTTATGAAATAAAGACAAAATTGCCAACACATTTCCTTATAGTTCCGTTTGGAAGGGGTTATAAATAGCCGGCTTGGAGAGCCAATATAGGCACACAGCTGCAAACTGTTCCTGTCAACAGCGGCAGAACCTTGGCTCCAGGGTCAGGGTGCAGGCAGGCCCCAGGCCTCAGAGGTCAAGGGTGACTTTGGGGCGAGGACACCGTGGCCCACCTGTCTCTCCAGGTGGCACCCACCCTTCTTTGTGGCCTAATGCGACGTGTCTGCCAGCTCCTGCAGAATGGACAGGCAGCTCACTCCTTCGCAGAAGTGCCTGGTCTGTTTCTGCACAATTCTGTCATCCAGAAAGTATCTTCTTTCCCCAAGCTGAAGCCCAGCAAGGCTGCCCAGCCAGTGGCCCCCCTTTCCCTTGCCTGCTGCCCTGAGCCCTCGCTGCCAATTCTCATGGACGTGCAAGGCTTGTCTTCCCCTGGCCTTCCTCTCATGTGGCTTGAAGCCCCAACTGTCCACTGCCAGCCCCCCGCTCAGGCTCTGTCCAGCGCTGCACTGCCCCTGCCAGAGCTCAGGCCTCATGGGCGCCTCGCCCAAGGGGGACGGAAGCCAGGGCCTTGGGGTTGCTGGTAGTTTGGTGGCTATGGGCCGACAGCTGTGTCCCGTCAGTTCCTGGATGGTGCCTGCACTCCCCAGCCCCCGTGACCCCGAGAACAGGGGCTGAGCAGGATCCCCGTCTGTGTGAGCCCCATCGTCCCCCCGCCCCTTGTGGAAGTACCCCTTTCCCTGTTGGCATGTCCTCGTGTGCCCCAGGTCCATCCCTAAACATTCCCAGCCCCGTGTCACCCGCAAGGCTTTGGAGAGTGACTGTGCGACTTCCTATGGCCGGAGCTGGGCTGCTCAGCACCGCGGACAGTGCCTCTCTCGCTCTCGGGGACCAGACTCGGGTGGGGCGAGGGTCACGCCACGTGGCCCCGCTCGGGGCTGGCCACCTCCTTCTCCGGGCCCCCAGGGACCAGCCCCTCTCAGGACACACTTCCCTCAGCAGTTCAGTTGGAAGTAGTCTTTGCCACGAGACCCTCAACCTGCCCTCTTTCTTGGGTCATCTGTGATCTGATGTCTTCCGGGGTCTCTTGGGGTGAAGGGCCCTGAGGAATATCTTTAAACGCCACTCATCACCCAACCCACACGTGGGGGTCTACCCCTGTGCAGGTGTGAGCTCTCGAGATGCCGGAATGCGCTGACCCAGCCTGAGGGTGCAGATGGCTGGGGTGGGGGGGCTCGGGGGTCTTTCTGCGGCTCCTGCCCTGGACCCCTGGGGCACTGTCCCCCTGGAGCTCGCCTCAGCAGGGTCATGTGCCCCACCCGTGCTCCTCTGGGCGTGGACTGGCGCTGCTCCTGGCTCCTATCGCCCCGGCCCCTACATCCTCGTTTCTCTGCGGGTTTTTGTTCTGTGCCGCTCGGACCCCTCGACCAGGGGCTGGCAGACACGACTGGGCTTGGAGAAGGGGGCCTCCATGACCGCTGTGCTCTGAGTGTGGCCGTGGTGGTGGCGCTGCTCGGGTCCCAGAGGCCACGCTCAGCTGGCCAGTGTTCGGGCGACCCTGCTGTGGAGGAGAGTCAAGATGAGCCACAGGAGCAGAGTGAACAAAGAGAGGAGGAGTGCGCGGCCGTCCTGACGGCGCAGAAAGAAAGTGCACTTCCATGGTGAAATGCCCGACACTCGTGATGGCCGTCCTGACTTCCATGGTGACATGCCCAACACTCGTGATAGCTGTCTTGTATGTAAATGTGAAGTGCCTGTGTTGTACACCTGAAACTGATGCAGAATTGTATGTCAATTATATTTCAGTTAAAAAAAAATCTAACTGAGGAAAACACTCAACAAACTAGGAATAGAGTTTTAAAACTACCGTGACCCAGTAATGCCATATGAACAGACCCACAGCAGACAGCACAACTGACGGTCCCTGACTGATGGGGTCAGGGACAAGTCATGAGGCCCAATTCCATCACCTCAGTCCAACATAGCACAGACGTGCCAGCCAAAGCCATCGGGGGAAGAGGAAAGGAAAGCCACCCGAGGTGGAAAGGAAGACGTAAAATTAACCTCTGCTTGCACGCGACATGATTTTAAATGTAGAAAGCTGTAAAGACTCCACAAAAGCTCTTTTAAAATTCGGCAAATTTGCAGGATACAAAATCAGCACCCCAAAATCAGCCGCATTTCTGTACAGCAATAGTGAACAATCCGAAAGGAAGTTAACAATTCCATTTATGATAGCATCAAAAAAATTGAAATGCTTAGGAATTAACAAGGAGGTGGAGGACTCATGCACGGAAAACTACAGAATGTTGCTGAGAGAAATTAACAAAAATATAAGTAGAAAGACATCCTGTGTCCATGTCTTGGAAGACTGAAAATTATTAAGAGGTCAGTACTGTCCAAAGTGATCTGCAGGTTCAATGCAACCTATATGAAAATCACAGTGTCATTTTTTTTTTTGCTGAAAAAAAAAAAAAGCAATTTATCCTAAATCTCATATGGAGTCTGGAGACCTAGAATAGCTAAAACCATCTAAAAAAAGAAGAACAAAGTTGAACTCACACTGGTTTCGAAAGTTACTACGAAGCTACAGTAATCAAGCAGTTTGGCATGACGACCAGCATACAGACCCATAGGTGAGGACAGACAATCACTCGGCAGAGACGGCCAGGTGATCCCCAGCAAGGGTACCAAGACCATTCAATGGGGAAAGGACAGTTTTTTTTCAACAAATGATGCCAGGAAAGCTGGATGTCACGTGTGAAAGAACGAAGTTGGATCTTTACCCAACACCATATACAAAAATGAACTCCAAATGGTCAAAGGCCTAAACGGAAGAGCTAAAACCATAAACTCTTAGAAGAAAACAAAGAGGAAAACCTTCACGTTAATGGGTTGGCACTGAGTTCTTGGACGTGATACCAACAGGCAGCAGAATAAAAAATAGATAAATTAGACTTCACCAAATTTAGTGTTCTTTCGTGCATCAAAGACACTGTCAACAGAGTGGAAGAAAACCCATGGAATAGGAGAAGATATTTGCAAGTTATGTATCAGACGAGGGTCTAGTGTCCAGAATAAATAAAGAATTCTTACAACTCGACAACGGAAAAGAAACAAGTGATTAAAAACGGGCAAAATACTTGAGCGGGTATTTCTTCAAGGAAGGTGTAAACCACTGATCATCAGGGAAATGCAAACCAACGCCGCATGGAGAAAAAGAAAAAAACAGCCGCATGAGAACCCAGCGCACACCCCTCACGGTGCCAGCTAGGCAAAGCAGGGCAGAGCGAGGGCTGGCGGGCGTGCGGGGGGCTGGGCCTCTGTGCACCGCCGCGGGCAAACGCCGCGGCCCCGCGGAAGGCCGCACGGAGGCGCCTCAAGAATCACACACGGAATTACCGTGTGACCCGGCAGTCCCACTCGAGGGGATGCGCCCACAAAGTGAATGCAGGCAGATCCTTTACCACCTGAGCCACCAGGGAAGCTCCAGCCCTTTACGTGGGGCGTCCCCCGAAGGAGTGCAGTCAGCGGCTCGGGCAGGCGTTTGTACACTGCGTTCAGCAGCCTGGTGACCACAGCCAGAGCTGGAGCAGCCCAAGCGTCCACGGGCCAGTGGATGGAGGACAAAGTGTGGTCCCCACACACAAGGGAATATTATCCAGCCTTCAAGAGGCCTGGAAATCGGGTCCCTGCTACAACACGGATGAACCGGAACAACACTGTGCTCCCTGGAATAAACCAGTCACAAAAGGACAAGTGTTATGTGATCCTGCTGCTCCGAGGGAGAGTCAGATTCACGGAGACAGAGAGTGGACAGCAGGGGCTGTGGGCTGGGGCAGGAGATAGGGAGTGAGTGTTTAATGGGGCAGCGTGTCAGTTTGAGAGGATGAGAAACTTTTGGAGGTGATGGTGGTGATGGAGTTTTGGAGGTGATGGTGGTGATGGTTTTGGAGGTGATGGTGGTGATGGAGTTTTGGAGGTGATGGTGGTGATGGTTTTGGAGGTGATGGTGGTGATGGAGTTTTGGAGGTGATGGTGGTGATGGTTTTGGAGGTGATGGTGGTGATGGAGTTTTGGAGGTGATGGCGGTGATGGTTTTGGAGGTGATGGTGGTGATGGAGTTTCGGAGGTGATGTGGTGATGGAGTTTTGGAGGTGATGGTGGTGATGGTTTTGGAGGTGATGGTGGTGATGGTTTTGGAGGTGATGGTGGTGATGGAGTTTTGGAGGTGATGTGGTGATGGAGTTTTGGAGGTGATGGTGGTGATGGTTTTGGAGGTGATGGTGGTGATGGTTTTGGAGGTGATGGTGGTGATGGAGTTTTGGAGGTGATGGTGGTGATGGAGTTTTGGAGGTGATGGTGGTGATGGTTTTGGAGGTGATGGTGGTGATGGTTTTGGAGGTGATGGTGGTGATGGTTTTGGAGGTGATGGTGGTGATGGAGTTTTGGAGGTGATGGTGGTGATGGAGTTTTGGAGGTGATGGTGGTGATGGTTTTGGAGGTGATGGTGGTGATGGAGTTTTGGAGGTGATGGTGGTGATGGTTTTGGAGGTGATGGTGGTGATGGAGTTTTGGAGGTGATGGTGGTGATGGTTTTGGAGGTGATGGTGGTGATGGAGTTTTGGAGGTGATGGTGGTGATGGAGTTTTGGAGGTGATGGTGGTGATGGTTTTGGAGGTGATGGTGGTGATGGTTTTGGAGGTGATGGTGGTGATGGAGTTTTGGAGGTGATGGTGGTGATGGAGTTTTGGAGGTGATGGTGGTGATGGTTTTGGAGGTGATGGTGGTGATGGAGTTTTGGAGGTGATGTGGTGATGGAGTTTTGGAGGTGATGGTGGTGATGGAGTTTTGGAGGTGATGGTGGTGATGGAGTTTTGGAGGTGATGGTGGTGATGGTTTTGGAGGTGATGGTGGTGATGGAGTTTTGGAGGTGATGTGGTGATGGAGTTTTGGAGGTGATGGTGGTGATGGTTTGGACAGCAGTGTGAAGGTACTTAAAGCCACTGATCTCATACTGAAAGATGGCTAAGATGGTACATTTCACGTTATGAGTATTTTTACCACAATAAAGAAAATAAAATGGAAGGAAAATGTCAGTTGCATTCAAAGCCTGAAAGGACCTGGAACGACCAACACAGGGCCACATGACCGCAAAACACAGTCAAGCCGGGCAGTTCCCACAGGAGCTGGGGACGCAGGACAGAGACGGCCGTGTGGGAACAGCGGGCAGGTGCAGGGGACCGAGAGTGTGGCGGGCAGGCTCTTCATGATGCTCAGGAGTGGGGCAGAGAGGCAGGAAGTTTCCTCACACCCAGGGCCAATGAGTAATTACAGGGCTTTAGAAGGAAAGCCATGCGACCTCTCAGTACTCCAACCTCTTACTATGTTCTTGTAATTTCTCCTCCCTATCCTGGTTCGGTGGGATCTTAGAGGAACTTTCGAGAAGGAAGAACATATTCTAGAAATTTCTCCACTTTCACTTATAAAAAAATCTGTTTAGAGTAGGACGTAGCAGTCTTGGTGGAGACTCGCATCTGCTGTGGGAAGCTGCTTCTGCACCCGGCTCTGCCCGCTTGCCCGTCCGCTCTTCCTCCAGGGACGGTTGGCAGGTGTCGGGAGCTGTGTTGCGTTCACCAGGGCGTGCGTGGCAGCGTTTTAGATTTTAATCCTCTCCTTTCATTTCGTGTTGCCTTAAGTTTTTATAATGAGCATGTTCTATTTTAAAAACCTGGGTAACCTATTTTTTAAAATTAGGGTAACCACTAGAAATTGGATAGATGACTCTCCAGAGGGAGAAATGGAACGGAGAAAGCTCCATCCAGCAATGGTCAAGAAACGCAGAGCTGGGGAATGTGAAGATAGGACGTGTGGGAGGGAGGGCTGGACCACGGCACGTGGGCCCCAAGGCACAGCGGCCGGCTGGATGGCTTCTATTTAAAGACGGAGACTCTCAAATCGAGTGCAGGCGTGACCCCGTCCCGTGTGATAAGGGACAACCTAAAAGATGGTGAAACATGAAGAATAAAACATATACCAGGCGACCGCCAACCAGCAGAGCAGACACACTAAAGTTATCATCAGACAGAATGGAGCTCAAGGCGAGGTGCACCGAACAGGACGAAAGCGTCTTTCTGTCGTTTTCATAGTACGGTCCACAAAGGATGCGTATCGTGGAAAACCGGGGACAGTGTGCACTGGGTCCCGGCCGAAAGCCAAGCGGCAGCAAGCGACACGCACCCTTCAGAAGAGCAGAGATGGGGACAGGACCCCTCCTCCCCCGCCCTCCCAGGACTGAGCGTTAGGTAGGGGGCTGCCGGGGGGTCTCAGGAGGAGGGTCTCTGCGGAGGCCTGCGGTGTTTCATGAGACTGGCACAGCACTGACACCAGGATCAGAAAGGAAAGAAAAATACCCTGGAAACACAGAAGTGAAATCCCAGTAAGTCAAGCCTAGCAGGAGACTACCACATTCAGTACTGGCACGTCAATGGAAAACACTGAAGCCACATATTGAGTGAAAATACAGAAGCAAGAATTAGTACTTCATCAAATAAGACGTTTCACTCCCGATGAAAGTAGTGTGCACGATGAGCTCAGCAGGGAGTCCCTTTAATTCAGAAAGGGTGAGTGCCTCCCCCTGCGGGACCCTCACGGCCGGACCCCTGGACACAGGACCCCGGGGAGGTCAGGCCAGGACGGAGGGAGCAGCCGCCCTGCAGGGCCCGGGAGGAGGCCGGGCGGGTTCCGGGGCCTGACGATGGAGCGGGCACCGCCGCGTCTGCTCGCCTCTCTTCTTTCCCACGACCCTGTGGTGGAGCCGCTGTGGTCTTCTCTATCTGATGTTCCAGGTGTGCAGCGTCACGACCCGAGGTCTGCACGCGCTGCAGCGCCGTCACCCCGCAAGGCTGGCCGCCACCCTCTCCATCCAACCAACCCTCACCCACGTCCAGCGCTGGGTGGGGGGCCCAGGCCCCAGGAGAGCGGGGGCACTGGGTGGGGGGCACCGGGTGTGGGGTGTGGGGTGGGGGGAGAGCAGGGCACCGGGTGGGGGGGCCCAGGCCCCAGGAGAGCGGGGCACCGGGTGGAGGGTGGGGGGCTTGGCGCCCACCAGCAGCTTTCATGTCACTGTGCAGGCGTCACCTCAGTGGAGAAGCCTGTGACACCCTGATGTTCTTGGGGAAAGGAGTCTGGCCCAGGGGCTCAGGGACCTCTGGACTCATGGGGCCTCTCTTTGGGACTGCTGGTCTGAAGGAAGGTCTTTCCAGGCATGCAGGAGGTGGGCGCGGTGTCCCGGGCAGTGAGTGAGGGTGAGCGGGCACAAAACGGGCGACAGTTAAGTGAAGGCCAGCTTTGCAGAAGTGGCCATGGAAAGGCCCTGAGCAGAAGGGCACAGGCCTGCGGGGGGTCGGGGAGCCTGCATTGAGGTGGGGGCCTGGCTGGGGGCCCTCAGACCCGGGGCTGCAAGCCCACGGTCAGGTTCCAAGGAGCACCTCTGACCCCGCTGCTGGGGCCTGGAGGCCGGGGATGGTGCAGGGAGCCGTGGGTGCCGGGGGCCGGGTGGACAGGGCGCTGGGCGCGGTGATGCGGCTGCAGGTCGCCTGCGGCAGCTCTTGGGGGCCTGCCCTGTGAGCCCCACCTCCGCTAGGAGAGGCTAGATTTTACACAACCGCCGTCTACTCCCTTCGTGACGCGCTGGGTTCCACGTTTGGTGCTGGCACTTGGCCACATCTTCTTCATCTTCTTCCAGAGGGACTTAAAAAGAAATCAGCTGGCCATGGAATCTTCCGGAAAGAATGGACTCACTAAGGCTTCGTTTACTTTGTCTTTAATTATAGTAAAAGGGCACCTAGGGCTTACCGCGGTGACCATCTCAGGCGCTCGGCCCTGGGGCATTAAGTACAGTCCTGCCGCTGTTCGGCTTCCACCGGCATCATCTCCGTCACTGACCTGGGACGTGGGGCACCTCCTCTCGGCTGCTCGCCACAGTGGGCTGTGAGGCGATGCGGCAGGCCCAAGGTCAGGAGCAGCAGCTGCGCTTTGCTGAAGCAGCCGTGAAGAGATACCCACGTCCAGGGTAAAAGAAACCCCAGTAAGATGGCAGGCACTGAGAGAGGGCATCAGAGGGCAGACAGACGGAAACCACAATCACAGACAACCAGCCAATCTGATCACATGGACCACAGCCTTGTCTAACTCACTGAAACTAAGCCACGCCATGTGGGGCTACCCAAGACGGGCGGGTCATGGTGGAGAGGGCTGACAGAATGTGGTCCACTGGAGAAGGGAATGGCAAACCACTTCAGCATTCTTGCCTTGAGAACCCCATGAAAAGTATGAAAAGGCAAAAAGATAGGACACTGAAAATTGAACTCCCCAGGTCTGTAGGTGCCCAATATGTTACTGGAGATCAGTGGAGAAATAACTCCAGAAAGAATGAAGGGATGGAGCCAAAGCAAAAACAATACCCAGTTATGGATGTGACTGGTGATAGAAGCAAGGTCTGATGCTGTAAAGAGCAACATTTTATAGGAACCTGGAATGTTAGGTCTATGAATCAAGGCAAATTGGAAGTGGTCAAACAGGAGATGGCAAGAGTGAACATCAACATTCTAGGAATCAGAGAACTAAGATGGACTGGAATGGGTGAATTTAACTGAGATGACCATTATATCTACTACTGCGGGCAGGAATCCCTCAGAAGAAATGGAGTAGCCATCATGGTCAACAAAAGAGTCCAAAATGCAGTACTTGGATGCAATCTCAAAAACACAGAATGATCTCTGTCCGTCTCCAAGGCAAACCATTCAATATCACGGTAATCCACGTCTATGCCCCTACCAGTAACACTGAAGAAACTGAAGTTGAATGGTTCTATGAAGACCTACAAGACCTTTTGGAACTAACACCCAAAAATGATGTCCTTTTCATTATAGAGGACTGGAATGCAAAAGTAAGAAGTTAAGAAACACCTGGAGTAACAGGCAAATTTGGCCTTGGAATGCGGAATGAAGCAGGGCAAAGGCTAATAGAGCTTTGCCAAGAGAAGACACTGGTCATAGCAAACACCCTCTTCCAACCACACAAGAGAAGACTCTACACATGGACATCACCAGATAGTCAACACCAGAATCAGATTGATTATATTCTTTGCAGCCAAAGATGGAGAAGTCTATACAGTCAGCAAAAACCAGACTGGGAGCTGACTGTGGCTCAGATCATGAACTCCTTATTGCCAAATTCAGACTTAAATTGAAAAAAGTAGGGAAAACCGCTAGACCATTCAGGTGTGACCTAAACCAAATCCCTTATGATTATACAGTGGAAGTGAGAAATAGATTTAAGGGATGAGATTGAGAGCCTGATTAACTATGGACGGAGGTTCATGACATTGTACAGGAGACAGGGATCAAGACCATCCCCAAGAAAAAGAAATGCAAAAAAGCAAAATGGCTGTCTAAGGAGGCCTTACAAACAGCTGTGAAAAGAAGAGAAACAAAAAGCAAAGGAGAAAAGGAAAGATACCCATGTGAATGCAGAGTTCCAAAGAATAGCAAGGAGAGATAAGAAAGCCTTCCTCAGTGATCAGTGCAAAGAAATAGAGGAAAACAATAGAATGGGAAAGACTAGAGAACTCTTCAAGAAAATTAGAGATATCAAGGGAACATTTCATGCAAAGATGGGCTCGATAAAGGACAGAAATGGTAAGGATCTAACAGAAGCAGAAGATATTAAGAAGAGGTGGCAAGAATACACGGAAGAACTGTACAAAAAAGATCTTCACGACCCAGATAATCACAATGGTGTGATCACTCCTTAGAGCCAGACATCCTGGAACATGAAGTCAACTGGGCCTTAGGAAGCATCACTACGAAAAAAGCTAGTGGAGGTGATGGAGTTCCAGTTGAGCTGTTTCAAATCCTAAAAGATGATGCTGTGAAAGTGCTGCACTCAATATGCCATCAAATTTGGAAAACTCAGCAGTGGCCACAGGACTGGAAAAGGTCAGTTTTCATTTCAATCTCAAAGAACGACAATGCCAAAGAATGCTCAAACTACCCCACAATTGCACTCATCTCACACGCTAGGAAAGTAATGCTCAAAATTCTCCAAGCCAGGCTTCAATAGTACGTGAACTGAGAACTTCCAGGTGTTCAAGCTGGTTCTAGAAAAGGCAGAGGAACCAGAGATCAAATTGCCAACATCTGTTGGATCATGGAAAAAGCAAGAGAGTTCCAGAAAAACATCTATTTCTGCTTTATTGACTATGCCAAAGCCTTTGACTATGTGGATCACAACAAACTGTGGAAAATTCTTAAAGATATGGGAATACCAGACCACCTGACCTGCCTCTTGAGAAATCTGTATGCAGGTCAGGAAGCAACAGTTAGAACTGGACATGGAACAATAGACTGGTTCCAAATAGGAAAAGGAGTACGTCAAGGCTGTATATTGTCACCCTGCTTGTTTAACTTATATGCACAGCACATCATGAGAAATGCTGGGCTGGAAGAAGCACAAGCTGGAATCAAAATTGCCGGGAGAAATATCAATCACCTCAGATATGCAGATGACACCACCCTTATGGCAGAAAGTAAAGAAGGACTAAAGAGCTTCTTGATGAAAGTGAAAGAGGAGAGTGAAAAAGTTGGCTTAAAGCTCAACATTCAGAAAACGAAGATCACGGCATCTGGTCCCATCACTTCATGGCAAATAGATGGGGAAACAGTGGAAACAGTGTCAGATTTTCTTTTGGGGGGGGCTCCAAAATCACTGCAGATGGTGACTGCAGCCATGAAATGAAAAGATGCTTACTCCTTGGAAGGAAAGTTATGACCAACCTAGACAGCATATTAAAAAGCAGAGAGATTACTTTGCCAACAAAGGTCCGTCTCATCAAGGCTATGGTTTTTCCAGTAGTCATGTATGGATGTGAGAGTTGGACTGTGAAGAAGGCTGAGCGCCGAAGAATTGATGGCTTTTGAACTGTGGGGATGGAGAAGACTCTTGAGAGTCCCTTGGACTGCAAGGAGAGCCAACCAGTCCATCCTAAAGGAGATCAGTCCTGGGTGTTCATTGGAGGGACTGATGCTGAAGCTGAAACTCCAACTTTGGCCACCTCATGCGAAGAGCTGACTCACTGGAAAAGGTGGGAGGGGGAGGGGGCGACAGAGGATGAGATGGTTGGATGGCATCACTGACTCCATGGAGATGAGTTTGGGTGAACTCCGGGAGTCGGGGATGGACAGGGAGCCCTGGTGTACTGCAGTCCATGGTGTGGCAAAGAGTTGGACATGACTGAGCGACTGAAGTGAACTGCATCATCCCCAGAGCTTTCCCATCTTCCCACACGGGAGCTCTGGGTTCAGCGCAGTTCAGTCCCTCAGTCGTGTCCAGCTCTTTGCCACCCCATGGACTGCAGCACGCCAGGCCTCCCTGTCCATCCCCGACTCCCGGAGTTCACCCAAACTCATCTCCATGGAGGCGGTGATGCCATCCAACCATCTCATCCTCTGTCGTCCCCTTCTCCTGCCTTCAATCTTTCCCAGCATCAGGGTCTTTTCAAATGAGTCAGCTCTTTGCATCAGGTGGCCAAAGTATTGGAGCTTCAGCTTCAACATCAGTCCTTCCAATGACTATTCAGGACTGATCTCCTTCAGAATGGACTGGTTGGATCTCCTTGCAGTCCAAGGGATTTATAAGAGTCTTTTCCAACACCACAGTTCGAAAGCATCAATTCTTCAGCGCTCAGCTTTCTTTACAGTCCAGCTCAGGGCCAAGTTCCTCATTTCCTGTTCACATCACCCCTCAACCCCCGCCACTTCCCAGTTCCTCCCGTTGGAACACGCCCATGCAGTCTGCAGGCCCCTTTCTGCCCACCCCCACCCCCACCACACCCAGCCTGCCTAACCACACACAACCAGCCTAACCGGAAGCAACCACTCCCAACCACACCCAGCTACACCCAACCACTCCCAACCAGCCTAACCACGTCCTGCTGTGCCATGGTGTCCCACCCAGAGCACGGGAGGGCTGCGTCTAGAACCGCCCTGGTCAGATCTGGGCAGAAGAGGCCCCCTGAGGCTGAGTCCCAGAGTGCCCGCTGCCCCAGAGAGAGGCAGGGGCGGGGCTTCCCAGACCTGGGGCCTTGGTGCTTCGTCACCCGAGACGCTTCTGGAAGTTAGCATGACGGCCGAGGATGCTGGAACACACTCTCGTTGCTGGTGCAAACAAAGGTTTCCCCGTAATTTATCCAGTGGGCTCTTCAACTGTTCTTCAAATGGGAAAAACTGCGGGCACTTTTCTGCCTCTTTCCTGGAAAACACCCGACTGAAAGGTGGTGGCTATTTGCCTCTCAATCTGCCATTTCTCATTAAAATATTTTCTTCTTGCTTTTGTTTTCAAGCCCACAATGTTAAACACACAAATTAAAAATGTTTATTGACATTTACTATAAAAGCCCTCAACGGTGAAGCTGAAATGAATATTGTGGGTTAATTTAGCATATACTCCTGCAGAGGCGCTGAGGAGAGACCTGTCTGCAATAATGATGTAAGAGGTGCGGCTGGAAGGACCAGCGAATGAAATCTGATAGGAGGAGAGCGCGAGGCCTGCTGATAGCGTGTGAGCCTGGGAATGAAACTGAAGAGGGCTTACTGATTACCCATCAGAGGGGAGTCACTTACTCTCTACCGTCCGGAGCCCGGAGCCAGTCTAGGTTCTGCTGGCAGGGTTTGCAGGACGCTGCTGCAGGCAGATCTGAGGCCGGCGGGGGATGGGGAGGGTCTCCCGTGGCAGACGCGCCAGCGGATCGCTCTGCTCGGAGCGCGTGGCCCTGCTCCAAGCAGACAGGATACGTGTACAGACAGAGCGAAGAGGGCCCGTGAGTGCCTCCCGGCGCTGTTCTCGCGCTTTGCCTTGAGGGGCGGAGGCTCCCTTGGCAGGCACAGCTGACCAGCCCCCCCAGCTGATCCCCACTCACAGCTCACTCCATTCACCGCTGACCCCACTCACCGCTGACCCCACTCACAGCTGACCCCACTCATAGCTGACCCGACTCACCGCTGACCCCCACTAACAGCTGACCACCCCCCACAGCTGACCCCCACTCACAGCCTACCTCACAGCTGACCCCCACTCACCGCTGACCCCACTCATAGCTGACCCCACTCACCGCTGACCTCACTCACAGCTGACCCCCACTCACAGCTGACCCCCACTCATAGATGACCCCACTCACCGCTGACCCCACTCACAGCTGACCCCATTCACCACTGATCTCACTCACCGCTGACCCCACTCACCGCTGACCTCACTCACAGCTGACCCCCACTCACAGCTGACCCTACTCACAGCCTACCTCACAGCTGACCCCACTCACCGCTGACCTCACTCGCAGCTGACCCCCACTCATAGCTGACCCCGCTCACAGCTGACCCCCACTCATAGCTGACCCCGCTTACCGCTGACCCCACTCACCGCTGACGCCAGTCACAGCTGACCCCACTCATAGCTGACCCCACTCACAGCTGACCCCACTCATAGCTGACCCTCACTCACAGCTGACCCCCACTCAGCTGACCCGACTCACAGCTGACCCCACTCACCACTGACCCTCACTAACAGCTGACCCCCTCTCAGCTGACCTCACTCACAGCTGACTCCACTCACAGCTGACCTGACTCACAGCTGACCCGACTCACAGCTGACCCCACTCACCGCTCACCCCACTCACTGCTCACCCCACTCACCACTGACCCCACTCACAGCTGACCTCACTCAGCTGACCCCCACTCACAGATGACCTCACTCATAGCTGATCCCAGTCAAAGACGACCTCACTGACCCCACTCATAGCTGACCCGACTCACAGCTCACCCCACTCACAGCTGACCCCACTCATAGCTGACCCTCACTCACAGCTGACCCCCACTCAGCTGACCCGACTCACAGCTGACCCCACTCACCACTGACCCTCACTAACAGCTGACCCCCTCTCAGCTGACCTCACTCACAGCTGACTCCACTCACAGCTGACCTGACTCACAGCTGACCCGACTCACAGCTGACCCCACTCACCGCTCACCCCACTCACTGCTCACCCCACTCACCACTGACCCCACTCACAGCTGACCTCACTCAGCTGACCCCCACTCACAGATGACCTCACTCATAGCTGATCCCAGTCAAAGACGACCTCACTGACCCCACTCATAGCTGACCCGACTCACAGCTCACCCCACTCACAGCTGACCCCACTCATAGCTGACCCTCACTCACAGCTGACCCCCACTCAGCTGACCCGACTCACAGCTGACCCCACTCACCACTGACCCTAACAGCTGACCCCCTCTCAGCTGACCTCACTCACAGCTGACTCCACTCACAGCTGACCTGACTCACAGCTGACCCGACTCACAGCTGACCCCACTCACCGCTCACCCCACTCACTGCTCACCCCACTCACCACTGACCCCACTCACAGCTGACCTCACTCAGCTGACCCCCACTCACAGCTGACCCCACTCATAGCTGATCCCAGTCAAAGACGACCTCACTGACCCCACTCATAGCTGACCCGACTCACAGCTCACCCCACTCACAGCTGACTCCACTCACAGCTGACCTGACTCACAGCTGACCCCACTCACAGATGACCTCACTCACAGCTGACCCCACTCATAGCTGATCCCAGTCACAGACGACCTCACTGACCCCACTCACAGCTGACCCCACTCACAGCTGACCCCACTCATAGCTGATCCCAGTCACAGACGACCTCACTGACCCCACTCATAGCTGACCCGACTCACAGCTCACCCCACTCACAGCTGACCCCCACTCACTGGTGACCCCCCACGTGACCAGAGCAACCTGTAGACCCACTGGTTCCTGAGCAGCAAGGCACACTTCAAGCGGCTGAGTTGGGGTGTTTGTTTGCTTTCAGTGACAGGAAGTGATGCGACCCCCAGCCCAGGGGACCCTGGTCTGCAGGGTTGCACCCAGCACCCGGAGGAGGACAGGAAGGGAGAGCGCAGGAGAGCGGTCTGGTCCGGGACGGGCTGCGCATGGCTCCCTCCATCTGCTGTCTCCGCTGGGCGCCCCGCGGGCTGGGTCTCTGCTGTGTTGACCGAGGGCTAGACGCCTCAGATGCTGGACGCCCGAGCATCAGCGAGATTCTTGTCAGATGCTGGACGCAGGAGGGGAGCCCGAAACTGCAATTTGGAAATTTAATTATGTCTCTGGAAGACATGTATGCTCCTTAGAATGATTTTATTTAAAAAGCCCTCAAAAATAAAATAGAGCCTATTTTTTCCCCATCTTGTGATTAATTCAAGCCAAATAAAAGGCACCAGTGAACCTCACTGACAGCCTACGGGGAGTTTTCATTTGCAATATCTGTAAACCTTGAAATCTCAATTTGTGTCAAATAAGCTCCTACAGGTACAGTCCTGGGTTCCAGGGCTGTGTGTCTCGTTTTGTTCCGTTTAAGTAAATTACATACGCGGCCACTGCAGCGTTATTCCAGCTTCTAATCAAATTGCCAATCTGTGGAGCGCCGGGCCGCGTGTCCCCTGGGGGCAGGCTGCTCACGCTGATGGGCACGCTTGGCCCCCAGAATGAAGTCAGGATGTAAACACAGCTGTACAGGAGGGGTCGGCCCTCAGCGCCCGGCAATGGGTGCTCCTCAACTCTTTAAGGGGCTCAGCTTTCTTCCCAGTACAGGCCAGGTTAGCTTTCCTGCCTCTAGAAGCAGCGAGTGTGAGCCCACGTGCAATGGCTGGTGGGGAGCAGCCCCGTGGGGCCACGAGTGCCCGTCGGCATGGGGGTGCAAACCAGCACCGAGGCTGCTGACCTGCCCGTGTGGACTTGCACACGCACGCATGTGAGTGCAAGCGTGTGCGGATGCATTTGTACACGTGTGTGTATGTGCTTATGTGGCACGTACCTGTCTTTGTGGGTATGTGTGTGCATATGTTAGCTATACAATGCGTGTGTGTTATGTTGTATGAAAACATGTGTGATATATGTCAGTATAGGCGTCCCTGAGGCTCAGACAGTAAAGAACCCACCTGCCAATGCAGGAGACCCAGGTATGGTCCCTGCGTCGGGAAGGCCCCCTGGAGGAGGAGATGGCAACCCACTCCAGTGTTCTTGCCTGGAGAACCCCATGGAGTGAGGAGCCTGGTGGGCTACAGTCCATGGAGTTGCAAAGAGTTGGACACGACTGAGCAACAAGCACACAGACACATATGTTAGTATATATGTCAGTGTCTGTGTGTTAGTGTGTAGATTTAAGAGTGTGTGTGTTTATACGGTAGTATGTGCATGTAAGGCAGAAAGTGAAGAGGAACTACAAAGCCCCTTGATGAAAGTGAAAGAGGAGAGCAAAAAGGTTGGCTTAAAGCTCAACATTCAGAAAAGGAAGATCGTGGCATCTGATCCCATCACTTCGTGGGAAATAGATGGAGAAACAGTGGAAACAGTGTCAGGCTTCATTTTTTGGGGCTCCAAAATCACTGCAGATGGTGATTACAGCCATGATATTAAAAGACGCTTACTCCTTGGAAGGAAAATCATGACCAACCTGGATAGTATATTCAAAAGCAGAGACATTACTTTGCCAACAAAGGTCTGTCTAGTCAAGGCTATGGTTTTTCCAGTGGTCATGTATGGATGTGAGAGTTGGACTGTGAAGAAGGCTGAGCGCCAAAGAATTGATGCTTTTGAACTGTGGTGTTGGAGAAGACTCTTGAGAGTCCCTTGGACTGCAAGGAAATCCAACCAGTCCATTCTAAAGGAGATCAGTCCTGGGTATTCATTGGAAAGACTGATGCTAAAGCTGAAACTCCAGTACTTTGGCCACCTCATGCGAAGAGCTGACTCACTGGAAAAGACTCTGATGCTGGGAGGGATTGGGGGCAGGAGGAGAAGGGGATGACAGAGGATGAGATGGCTGGATGGCATCACGGACTCGATGGACGTGTGTCTGAGTGAACTCCGGGAGTTGGTGATGGACAGGGAGGCCTGGCGTGCTGTGATTCATGGGGTCGCAAAGCGTCAGACACGACTGAGTGACTGAACTGAGCTGAGCTGATGTGCACGCGTGTGTCTGTGTTGATATGTGTACGCGTCTACGTGTACATGTGTGCAGGCATCTAATGGACGTGTGTGTGACCGCATCTGTGTGTCTGGGGATCAGCGCTGTTATCTTCCACCTGCTCCGCATCCACCACGGTCCTTGTCCCGTCTGGGTCTAGTTTGGAGATGGCGTCTGCAGTCCCTGCAGTTCTCGGGGCCAGCCATGGGCCACATCAGAGTGGGGCCTCGTGGGAGCCCATGGTGGTGTTCTCTGGGCACTGGGCACCCACCACGTGCCATGCCTGCCACCCCCACCAGCACTCAGGGGACACGGAATCACTCCCACTTTACCCTCGAGGGAGCAGATGCTGAGAGAGGGTGTGTGACTCCCAGAAAGCAGGGTGTGGGCAGAGGGAGCTGCAGGCGCCCCTGCAGATGCTGGGGTGGGGGCATGTGGTCATGCGACTGGTTGGGGGTCATAGGGTCATGTGATTGTGGAGGGGAGGATCATAGGGACATGTGACTGTGGTGGGGGGGTATGTGGTCATGTGACTGTGGCAGGGAGGTCATAGGGTCATGTGACTGTGGTGGTGGTGGGGTCATAGGGTCATGTGACTGTGGTGGGGGGCATGTGGTCATGTGACTGGTTGGGGGGGTCATAGGGTCATGTGACTGTGGCAGGCAGGTCATAGGGTCATGTGACTGTGGCAGGCAGGTCATAGGGTCATGTGACTGGTTGGGGGTCATAGGGTCATGTGACTGTGGCAGGCAGGTCATAGGGTCATGTGACTGAGGAGGGACACGTTTGAGACCCAGCCTCGCCCAGGTTGGAGGGCCCAGCAAGACTGGGGGTCGGGCCCCCACAGACAGCTTCTGGACCGTCGGGGACTCCCCTCCTCCCTGGCTAAGCGTCCTGCGGGAGCCCTGCACACGGGCTTGTCCCCCTTCCCCGTGCCCACACGACACCCCGCTGGTGGCTGAGCCTGTGACCCGAGGCCGTGGAGCCCCGTCTCTGCCCCGTGGTGCCTGTGAGGAGAAGGCCCCGTGTCCTGCCCACCCCAGACCCTCCTGGACAGCTGCCGTGGAGGCTCAGCGCACTCAGGGTGGATGAGGACTCCGTCTGGGCTGAGCTCGGGGCTGGGTCCTGGGGACCTAGGAGAGGATACCCAGGTGGGCCCTGCCTGTGGGGAGATGGGGGACCAGAAGCACCTTTTTGTCACTTGCTCAGTGAGAAGTGACCTAAGGAGAGGCTGGCCCACCAGGCGATGGACGGAGGCTGGTGTCCTCGGGGCAGGAGGGTGGGTGAGCCCTCCGATCCAGCCAGCACCACGCGCGTCCAGCGGACCATCCAGGTGCTCTGATCTCTGCGCTGCGAGGTGATTTTAGTACGAGAGCAACACTTGGCATTCAAAGAGAAAGATCGTGAAACTAGAGAAAAGACTGTTGTAAACACAAAAGGCAAAACCCACATATTGGAACAACAATAGCAAAGATCACATTTAAAAACACAAGTAGCTCAAATAGCTGCTAATAAATAGCCAAGACCCCAGTAGGACAGCGGGCAAAGGCCTCAAGACCCTCTATGGGGAGGGAAATCCTGGTCATGATAAGCCCCCAAGTGAGCCGCCCAGCCCGGCTCCACTGCCCAGAAAAGTGGGCTTTGGGTCCCAGGGTCCCAGAGCTGCTCACTGGGAGACGGCGTGTCTGTTTCACTTTGTCTTGTATCCTCAGGACTTTTAGCCCCATCCTCTCCGCCACTTCTGGCTTATGTCATAGTTGAGACTGTTTTCCCTGAGTACTCAGTATTTCATGTAAGACTCATCAGATTTACTCTTCAGAAGTCATTCACCTTTGGTCCTGGTGCCTGAAGACTTAGCTGAAAGCAGATTTGCTAAGCAGGTCCTAAAACATCCAGAGGCCACTCTGGTTAGAGGTCTGCCCTTCTTAATGGGATTTGTCCCTTTAGCAAAGCCTGATTTCAAGTGCTCAGGAACATCTGTGCATTCACATCTGCAGACTGAGGGCCCTGGGTGCCGGGGCTGAGCCACGCTGGGGACCCGGCACACTGGGGACGTAGCAGGGCGGTGGGCATCTGGGCCTGGGGCCGCGGGTGGGGGTGAGTTCTCTAGCGTACTGCTCAACAGGGCCCTGATGAGGGAAAGTCTTGGATCTTGTAACACGGACTGACACAAGTGACTGTTTCTTGGCCTCAATTAAAAATATGTGAAGATTTAATATACAAGTGATGTGTGCTTATGTAACAGAATTTGAAAAACACTTAAAAATAGAAAGGATTTAAAAAGTCATTTATAGATCCATCCACAAAAGATAGCTTCTGTTATAATTTGGTCTGTTTCATATTTTCTTCTATGAACATTTTAAAAAACATAGCCCTAATTTATGTTCTGAAGGCATCGTGCAGTTTTTAACATTTTGCCATGAGCCCGGCTGTGCTGCTTTCCCTTCTACGGGACATTGAGCGTGTATGTGGTCAAATGGATGGATATGTGATTATTTACCTTTTTCCTTTTGCTGATATTGATGTTATTTCTGAGTTTTCATTTCATAAACGATACTGCAGTTGTTATCTTTGAGCCCAAGTTTGTAGTTTGGGACATTTACTTTAAAAAATGGGTTAATGGAATTCCTCGGTGGTCCAGTGATTAGGACTCTGTGCTTCCACTGCTGGGGTCTGGGGTTCCATCCCTGGTCTGGGAACTAAGGTCCCACAGGCCTCATGGTGCGGCCAAAATAGACGTGGGTTAAGGGGCACACAGGTGTGCTTGATTGATGCCATCAGAGCACCCGGCTTGCTTTCGGCAGGTGCGCGGCAGCCCCCGGTACCTGCCAGGTGGGACACGCCACGTGCTCCCTGGGGTCTCCCAGGTGGGCGGGGCGGGCTGGGTCCCCGCACGGGGTGAGGCAGGCTCCCCTCTCCCCGCTTCTGCCCGGGCCTTTCCTTCGCTGTCTCTGAGCCGAGAACGAGCTTTCTGCCTCCAGGTCTGCCGCGCCTGTCTCCTGTGCTCTCTTATTTCTCCTGGAGTGTCTTCGTGGTCTTGGGCCACCTGCCTCTGAAGGCCCGGAGAGGCTGCTGTGGGGAGGGTCCCTGAGGCTGCTGCTCACCGGGAGCCCCTGCCCCTGAGAACCCCCTTTCCTGAACTCTCCAGCCCCGCCCCCACTCCCCGGAGAGCCCGTGTCAAAATCAGCAGCTGAGAACCTGCTCGCTGCTTGAAATCAGGGCACAGTGTTCTTAGACTCAACTGAAAACATTGCAACTACGGCTGCGGGGGAAACACAGCCGCGGGGGAAACACCGCAGAGAGGGTGGCAGGGATGCAGGGTCCTGGGGGCGTCCAGACGCTCCATGGGCCTCTGCCGGCCCTTCACGTGGATGCCTGCGCTTCACCTGGACTTGTCATCAGGGGAAAGAAGTCCCTCACTCCCTCTTTCCTCAAAGGCCCGCTTCCCTCTGCTGGCGGGCAGCCCTGTGCACGAGGGCTCTGACCCCCACCTTGAGGCTTGACTCCAGGCGCTGGGCAGAGCCACCCACTGTGCGGGGTCCTGGGGCCCTTTCACCTGCCCTTGCACCAGGACAGAGGGTGGGCAGCCCCTCTGCAGCCTTTAGCCACCCTGGTGCCTGGACGGCCTTGGGCGGCAGGCGAAGGCTGCAGGCTCAGGAGGGAGCCGTCGACCCTGGAGGAGACGCAGGCCCACCGCGAGGGTGGGCGCAGGGTCAGGGGCTTCGTGGGAGGACCTCCTCTCTCTGCAGCCCTCCCCCTGCCCACCCCAGAGCCGGAGCAGACTGCTGCCCCCTGGGCGGGGAGAGGCCATTTCTGCTGACTGCTCTCATCCGAACCCCCTCCAGCCTCAGGAGCCGCCAGTGACTGGCAGGGCGGTGGGCACAGGCTGTGAAGATCAGGACAGAGGAGCTGCCGGAGCTGTGGCCGAGCCCACCCGCGGCAGCGTCCCTGGCATCACGGCTGGGGGAGGGGTGTCCAGGCCGCGGGCGGGGAGGGCGGGGCTCAGGGGACTCCCTGGCTGCCACTCCGCCCCCCAGGGCTCGGGCCAGTGGCCAGTCCCCTGGGGCTGACCGGGACCCTGGGCTCCTGTTCCTCCAGCCCCGGCGGGAAGGGCGCCCTCGAGGTGGGGCCAAAGTCACTGGGAGGGCAGGCTCTGCGGCTCTCTGTCCCCACTCCGCTTTCCGTGTAACCCAGCCGCCCAGGGGTCCCCACTGATGGTGCTTCCAGGGCAAGCCCCCAGTGGACACGGTGGGGCCTGACCCTCCGTGTGCCGCTCAGGGTGTGCTGAGCTCTACCCGGGGCGGGGCGCTGCGGGCACTTTCGTCCTGGGCTTTGGGATGCGGCTCGGCTCTGGCAGGGTGCGGGTTGGAGGCAGGGCTGGGCTGAGGGCGGGGCGCACACCACGCAGGACTAAGCCCCGGGGGCGGGGTCGAGCCGACAGAGGAGCGGTGAGCAGCTCCTGGGGGCTGGTTCAGGGCAGGGGCGTCCAGGGCCTGCAGTAGGGGTGGGGGGAGGGGGAGAGGAGGCCCCAGCCCAGAGGGGAGGGGGGCGCAGGGGCTGCATTGAGGGTCTTCCGGGGAGGTGATCAGAGTGCCCCCACCTCCATCAGGGGCCCCATGACCCTGCTGGAGCCGGTGAGCGTGGCTGTGGGCTTGACAGCCCGGGTGGGTGGGGTCAGTGCAGTGAGCTGATGGGCGGGGAGCTGGGGGTACTGGAGGTCCGCTTTTCTGCACGTGTAGAGTTGAGTAGATGGACAGTCACTGTGGCTTGCGAGAACCGAGCTCTAACGGGCCTCAGAAGCTGCCCCCCACGCTGGGCTGGGCAAGGGCCACAGCAGGCCTGCGAACCGTGGGCTTCCCTGACTGCAGGCGCCCCCGGGTGGATGGACTGGGAGGACGAGCACCTCACTTACTGGCCAAGGGGAGCCCCTGGAGGGGAGGGAGGCCCCTGAGTCTTGCTGGGGATGTGGTCCCAGCAAGGGGACGCTGCCCACAACCAAGCCTCTCCTTTGCTCCCGCCCTGCAGCAGCTGCAGCTCTCAGCTCCATGGACGCGCCGTCCGGGCGACCAGGAGCCTCCCTCCCTTGAACTGGTCACCAGCAGTGGGTGGGGCTCACCCACCTTCGGGGATGGCTGCTCCCAGCGGGGAGGCTGTGGGCGTGGGGGCAGGAGGCCGGTCTCTGCTGCCCAGGCTCCGGCTCACAGGGTTCCCTCCCACTCTCAGGGGAAGGCCTGGTGGGGGCCTGCTCGGGACTGGGACTCGAGACCTGCGGCACCCCAGGGTATCCACCTTCCAAACAAGTGCCCACAGACGCCCCTACATGCAGCTGGGCCCCGGCCTCCCTTCAGGCACCCCCTGGGTCCTCCTCAGGACTTCACTGGCTAAAATTAGATCCCCTACCCCCAGCCTCGTCTCCCCCGGTGGGGAGGCTTTCTAAAAAATACAGTGTTTTCTGTAAGTAATTGATATGTAGGTTAAAAATTGTGTTTAGTTATACTCAGGACAGAAATCACAATTCTCCACAGAAATACATTTTGGTGCGTAAACAAAGCAAACCACCCCACGCGAGAGAGTGGCTGGAACAGGGGATGCGTGTCTTGCCGAGGAGCCTGGGATCCCAGGGTGAGGAGGGAGTGTCCTGATTATTGGGGCCGTGATGACATCGTTTCAGTGAGTTGTGACAGTACCGTGAGGGCCGACTCGTGACTCATAAAGGATCTCCACCCCTCGAGCCGTCGCGGGGTTGAGTTGCGTGATGCGTCCTCCTGGGGAGAATTCAGATGAGCAGCCGACAGATCCAGGTCCCGCAGAGGCATTGGGGCTGGGCTGGCTGCCGCAGGACCAGGTTGACCCAGCTGCCTGGAGGCCGAGGGTGTGGCATGGGCATCCCAGCGGTCACTCACACCCTTCTCCAAGCACTGTTTTGTGTCCCAGGCCCCCAGGCCATAAGCCCTGAGGCCCCCAGGCCATAAGTCCTGAGACCCCCCTGAGCTGCTGAGAGCGCAGGCCCTGGCCCAGCCTCCAGGGCTCGATGGGCCTTTGTGTCCAGCCCAGCCCTCCAGCCCACTCCCCCTGCAGGCCTCCTGCACGGCCCCGAGGGCCGGTCTGGAGCCTGGCAGCACCTCCACTTGCAGGAAGACGCTGGCCTCTCAGCCCTCCCAGGCGTCGGGGGCGCGAGTGCCCCAAGCTCGCTGAGGCCAGGGCACTCAGCATCGCCTGGTGTGCCCTCGGCTGGGGTGTTATGTCATAAGAAAGCAAGACCCAGCTCTCTGGAGGCTGGAGAAGGATGAGAGAGGGCCACCCCTTCCCGGCCCCTCTCCCCGCTGGGGCCGCCCGGACAGAGCACCCCCGGACGGTCACGGGCAGACAGAGGCCCCAGGGCCCCGGAGGACAGGGAGGAGGTCGGCCCCTTCGGCGGGGTTCCTGGGGGCGGGGTGTGGGGGGCGGGGCTCAGGGGTCTCTAGTTTCAGTTTGCTTGTAGTAGCAGAAGCCACTCTTCAAAGCAAAGGGAACAGTCAGCAAAACGGTGAGAAACCCCGAATGTTGTGCCCTTGATGGGGGTGGGGCGCAGGCAGAAGGGGCTGCAGACCCTTGCTTGGCCCCCTGCCCCACCCTGTCGGCTGTCCGCCTACGCTGCTTGCGGCCGCTGTGACATCTCCAGGGCCACAGCCCTGTCAGCTCCCTGGATGTCCCACCAGGAAACGCCGCTGACCTCCAGGAGCAGAGCGGGGGCTCCTCCAGGGGCAGAGCGGGGCTCCTCCAGGAGCACGATGGGGGCTCCTCCAGGAGCACGGTGGGGGCTCCTCCAGGGGCGGAGCAGGGCTCCTCCAGGGGCGGAACGGGGGCTCCTCCAGGAGCACAGTGGGGGCTCCTCCAGGGGCAGAGCAGGGCTCCCCCAGGAGCATGATGGGGGCTCCTCCGGGAGCATGGTGGGGGCTCCTCCGGGTGCACGGTGGGGGCCCATGGCACCATGGTATGTACACGCATGGGCTCTCGCCTGTGCACATGTGTTTCCAGATCATGTTCCCTGAGCACGTGGGGGTGTCTCATGCAGATTGCTCCAGGGGCTTCGCTCGGCCTGCGCTGCAGGTGGCCCCTGGGCTGGGCTTCAGCTCCGGGTACCTGGGTGATCTCGCCCTTCCTGGGCCCATGGGGTGTCCACCAGGACCTCCCCTGCTCGGCAGCTCTGCCCCCAGCTGAGGGCTGGGTGAGAGGGCGGGACGGGAGCCACTGCTGCAGGCCTGGTCACCGTCCTCGGGACTCGGGGGCCTCCTGGGGGTGCTCTCTGAAGGCCACTCATCACTTGGGGCTCCCTGCCCTGTGGATGGGCATCGTCACCCCTGATTCCTGGAGACCTTGACCCCAGGGAGCCTCTGCCGCCCACGTTGACCGTGGCCTGAGGTACTGGCCGGGGTGGCCGAGAGCTGGGTCTCGGGGAGAAGGTGGGCTTCCAGACCGTGGTGTGGAGGGGACGGCCCGGATGTGGACGCAGGGTCTGGGCCTCCCGTGCCGCCAGCCTCCGCCCTCCAGCCTCCCCTGCAGTTCGGGGTGGCATCAGCATCTCAAAGCCTTCCCTCCGGCTTTTCAAAAGCACCTCTTTCCGCCTGGGAGGGCTAAATCTTGTTATCATTTCTGGCCAGAAATCAATTTCTCCTTTAATTGTGTTCCCTAATGAAACGGCCTCCTGACAGCGGCCTGAGACTGGCCTGCTGGTGCTAGGCTATTGCACCTGAGCTCTCTTTGGGGGAGGGGGGAGCAGGGTCGGGGAGCAGGTCTGAACTGTCCGGTCGGGATGGCCAGGGCCTGTGCTGGGGCTCCTTGGGCAGGGCGCCTCAGAGAAGAAGGGCGTGCTGCCCCGGGGTCTGGGCGGTCGTGGGTGAGGGCAGAGCCGCCTGTGTTTGGGCCCAGCGCCCTTGGGGGGAGCCACGGGGGCAGTGCACTGACGGGCACGCAGGGTCCTGGGAGGCTGGTCCTGGCTTTGGGCAGAGACTTCCGGCTTCATGATCCCAACCTGCTGGGACCTGACCTAGGTGACCCCAGGCTTCAGGAGTCAGCACCTCCTCCTGACCGCCTTCGGGTGACCCTGGGCTGCGGGAGGGTGAGGACAGGTGTCGAGGTGGCTGCGTCCAGCCCTCTGTGTGCCCAGAGCCTCGCCCTTGCCAGCACGTCCCTGTCACCCCAGGGGGACCCCAGGAGCCACACTAAACAGCACTGGGGCCTTGGCCCCTGGACGCTAGGCACCCCCCCCCCCAGGCTGGGCGTCAGGAGCAGTGAGGTGTCCCGGGGGTGAGTCCTGCTCCTTGCGACCCTCCTGCTGAGTCACTGTGGCCAGCGGCCACACGGCCCGCCAACCACTCCTGGGTGAATGGCCTGGGCCCAGCGTGACCCAAGGGTGAGACTGCGTGAGGACTCTGCAGGCTCCAAGCTGGGGCCTCACAGACACAGATACATGTACACCCACGGTCACAGGTCGCACACGTTCACAGGTCCACTCACACACCACAGGCAGTCACACCAGCGTGCTCCAGACATGAACACGCATACACACGCGTGCACGAGGCCCACCTCAAACACGCAGACACGCAGACACACACTAACACAGGTGCACAGACACACAGGCTCATGCCTGCACATGTATGGACTAGTGCACTCACACACACACGCACACATGCACACACATGCACACACTCACGCACACACACCTCTGAGCCTCTCTCTGCTCCTCACAGGGGCTAAGGAGACGGGGCCAAGTGGACATCACGTCCTGGGTGGGTCCCTGACCTGGCCCCGCTGACCCCTCCTAGGGGCCTGTCCCTTCACCTGTGTGTGCCCCTGGGGGACAAGGAGGCCAGGGACAGCTCAGGTGAGTGGCTGGGTCCTGGTAGATGAGCTCAGCCACCTGGCATGTCCTGCTCTCCAGCCCATCTGCCTGCCGCCCGGGACCCCTCCTAGGATCCCACCGGCATGTCCTGGCACCCCTGGGAGCCACCGTCTTTGGGGAGGAATATGGAAATTTCATCGTTTCCGTGAAGAAAGGAGGTTGATTTCCCACAGCTTCTGGAGAAACTTCTAATAGAGCTTGTGGCCTGTGCCTCCCGCAGACGCCGCTCAGACACTCTCCCCTCTTTTTAGCAACTTTCCTGTTGTCTGTGGGAGGAGAGCTAGAGGCTCATTTATTCAGGCTTCACAGAGGAGCCCCTGACCCTACAGCTGGGGATCCACCCCAGCAGCTCCCAATTAGCCCCACCAATTAGGCCCAAGAGGCTGCCGTGGAAGAGCTCGGTGGAGGTGAACTTGGAAGGAGAGATGAAGGTCAAGCCCCTGAGGGCAGCCCTGGAGCTGATGAAATAGGTGGAGTGTGCGCCACGAAGACAAGAGACGGGGGAGCATTCCAGGAGCTTCTGTGAAGTGGGCCGTTTAGCAGACATGAGGAGAGAAAATAATACTGGAACAATAAGGCAAGAACAGGAATCTATGGATAAAGGAGGCATGTAGATTGTAAACAAATGAAAAGGAAGCAGACGTGATGTGTAGAAATGAAAGCAGAGCCTTTTAATGTGAGAAATAAACAGGTCAAATGGCTGATGGACACAGCTGATGAGAAAATCAGTGAATTTAATGGTCGACGACCTGAGAAAGTCACTTTCTCACAAAAAGAAGGAAGACTCTTGGGAAGGGCAGAGGGCTGAGAAAGTCTAGCCCGCTTGCTGAGATTCCAGGAGACGAAAAAGAGGGGGACGTGGGCGGTGTCTGGACAGACGCCAGACAAAGGTCTCCCCAGAGTGAAGCAAGCATCCTCTGCTCCTTGAGCGAGTGAAAGCAAATATGCACCTCGGTCGTGTTGACATGAAATGGTAGCACACTAGAGACGTGTGTGCACACACATCCACACCCACATATACCCACCCACACACACCCATCCATGCACATCCATCCATGCACACACCCACATACATACACGGACGGGCGCATGCATGCACCCACACCACAACTGTCCACCCGCCCACACACGCACAGACACACCCGTCCATCCATATCTGTCCGTTCATACAGCCACACACATACATACAAAAACGCACATGCACATCCGCACAGCTGGGGACCCACCGCACATACAGTCACACGCACATGGCCATGAAATAAAGAGACACCTGCTCCCTGGAAGAAAAGCTATGACAAACGTAGACAGTGTGTTAACGAGCAGAGACACTACTTTGCTTATAAATGTCCATATAGTCAAACTATGGTTTTTCCAGTAGTCATGCATGGATGTGAGAGTTGGACCATTAAGAAGGCTGTGCACTGAAGAACTGATGCTTTTGAACTGTGGTGTTGGAGAAGACTCTTGAGAGACCCTTGGACAGCAAAGAGACAAAACCTGTCCATCCTAAAGAAAATCAACCCTGAATGTACATTGGAAGGACTGATGCTGAAGTTGAAGCTCCAGTAATTTTGCCACCTTATCCAAAGAGCCAACTCATTGGAAAAGACCCTGATGCTGGGAAAGATCGAAGGCAGGGGGAGGCGGGGATGACAGAGGATGAGATGGTTGGATGGCATTGCCGACTCTATGGACATCAGTTTGAGCAAACTCTGGGAGACACTGAAGGACAGGGAGGCCTGGGGTGCTGCAGTCCATGGGGTTGGCCGCAAAGAGCTGGACAAGACTGAGTGGTTGAACAACAATGCATCCACACCCATCCACACATCCACACATATACATACATTCATACACAAGGCAAATTCACAAACGTGCACACACACACACACACACAAATACATAAAAATATACTTCACCAGAGAGCAAAAATGCTACGGTCCAAAGAAAGAGAGAGAGTTAGAAAGACTCCCATCAGCAGTGGTGGCAGCTGAGGGCAGTGAGCTACCTTGCATGTGCTGATGGAAAGTCACCATCAGTCCAGGTCTATACCCAGCTAAAACACTCAAGACTGACAGTCTGAGGCCAAGACCAGGAATTTGCTTTCACTGGAGGAACTCAATAGGGTGTACTTCAGAATGAAATGCCAGAAAAGACTGTGATCAACCTGGCATTGCGATGGAACTGGCAAACCTGGCATTAAGTCTGAATGGCAGTGCAGTGTAAGGAGGCGGTTGGCTCAGCGGTTTACCCCAGTTCTGGATGTCCGCACCTGGCAGTGTGGCTGACGACGCCCTGAGCAGACTCTGGCCACAGACAACTGTGAGTGCCACATGCCATCTGTGTGAAGGCCCTTTCATCCCATCACTGACCGTCCGGGAAGTAAGGAGGCCTCCCCTGGAGGAGGGCACGCCAGCCCACTCCAGGACTCTTGCCTGGAGAGTACCCATGGGCAGAGGAGCCTGGCAGGCTACAGTCCGTGGTGCTGCAAAGAGCTGGACATGACTGAGCAATAAGTACAGCGCAGTATGGAGAATTCAGAGGCCAGTGTGCAGAGAAAGTGGGAATCGTGAGGGACGAAATTCTACTGAGGGGGCAGAGGCGCCCTGGTGGCCGAAGCTCACTCCTGACAGTGTGGAGAGTCTGGGGAGGAACTGATGATGCCGTGTGCGAAGCAAAGCGTAATATACGTGGGGTGTCGTATCCGCGTGATGCGGTCTCTGCACGATGCAACATGCGCGGGATGTACTATCTGCGTGATGTAACATGTGCGGGATGTACTATCTGCGTGATGTAATACATGCGGGGTGTAGTATCTGTGTGATGTAATATATGGGGATGTAGTATGTGCGTGATGTAATGTGTGTGGGATGTAGTATCTGTGTGATGTAATATATGTGGGGTGTAGTCTCTGCGTGATGCAGTCTCTGCGTGATGTAATGTGTGCGGGATGTACTATCTGCGTGATGTAATACATGCGGGGTGTAGTATCTGTGTGATGTAATATATGTGGGATGTAGTATCTGTGTGATGTAATGTGTGCAGGATGTAGTATCTGCGTGATGTCATATATGGGGATGTAGTCTCTGTGTGATGTAATATATTTGGGATGTATTATCTGTGTAATATAATATCTGTGTGAGGTAATATGTGTGTGATTTCTGTTAATAACAGAGATGGCCTTGCCCCTTAGTGGGGAAAGGAGGTGTTCAGTAATTGATGCTGGAGAAATTGGTTAAAATCTTGAAAAAGAAAGCAAAGGGGCTCTTACCTCACTCCGCACATAAAAGTCAGTTCTGGAGGGATTAAGCACTTAATGGTAATGTAAATGCTTGTAACACTTTTATGAGACAATGTAGGAGAGCATACTATGACCGCTGACTAAGAAATGGTTTATTAAAACCCAGAAGTGAGACACAAGCAGAAGACTGAGAAATTCTGCTCCATCAAAACCGTCCACAACGGCATAAATAAATGGACACAGAAGCCACCGACTGGGAGGAGATATTTTCAATGCATTCAGCTGACAAAGGATTAGTGTCCAGAATGTGTAACTAACTCTTCTAAATCAGTAAGAAACAGACAAATAACAAGATAAAAATGAGTGAAGGATTTGAGCCTGGAAGAGAAATAGGACCGCCCAGTGGAGAAGCTCCCAGTGTTCAGCTGAAAGCAAATTAAAACTGTAATTAAAAATGCTTCCCACACCTGTCCACAGTCTGACATGGCGCACTGGTGAGGTGGCAGGCGCTGGACTGGGGGTGTAAACTGAGGGGGGATTTTCGAGAGAGACTCAGTGAAAAGGAGCAGGGTTGAGATGCGGGCCCACAGAAGTGACATCCAGACTCCCTGTCGTGGCCCGCGTGGACGAGTGTGCGCGTGAAGTGAGCGGCTGAGGGCGCCACACCTCAGCCCCCCTGGCACCCGCAGGGAGTCTGAGCCAGGGCGGGTGTTGGACCCATCCTCGCAGCGATGTCTGTAATTCTGCAAACTGCCTGGCCTGGTGGAGTGGATGAGCCAGGTGTGACAGGTTCAGACAGTGGGGGACACTCAGTCGTGACAGCAGGTGAGCCACCGGGAGCGTGGGTCCAGAGCCTCCCTCGGGCTTCCTTGCAGGTGTGGGGAAAGGACTTGAAATTCCAAACAGCAGGAAACACAGAACTCAGGGTGATTTTTCACCCAGGGTGGGTTTGAAGAAGGTCACTCAGGAGGCTTCAGAAATTCTGTGCTTTTTTTTTTTGGCCTGGGTGGTAGATAATCCAGGGTTCATTGATGGTTAATACCTGTATCTTACGTATAGTCTGAAGTCTTCTCATCTGCTGAGTAATAAAGCAAGGACACCCACCCAAGTCCCACGTCCCTTGTACCAGTTAGCCTCTGCTGCGTAACAAATGGGTCCCAAGGCTTCCCAGCTTAAGTGGCTCATGCTACACGGTGCCTGCAGGCCTAGTGGGCACCACCGACAGGCCCTGGCCTTTGCAACCTTTGGGATGGGGCATCCGCAGGGGCCCATGTGGTCCGAACTCAGCTTCACCGTTACAGCCTGGGGGCCTTCCCGCCTCAGTGTGTCCTCCTCCCACCATGGGCCTGCGTGGTGGGGACCCTGCTCGGCTCCCTGGGGTCCTGCCCGTGCAGTTCCATCTCTCCGTGTCCGTTTCTGAGGGTCTGTCTCTTACTCCCTGTCTCTGTCTTATCCTCAGACTCCAGGCACTGGGAGCTGACTGTCCCTGTCCCCAAGGGGTGATCAGTGCCCACTTGGAAGATCCTCTAGGGCAGTTTAAAGCGGAGGAGAAATCTTCCTGTGGGTTCCTAAGGGCCAGCTGCTGTCCTGTTTGAGGGAAGAAATATTGATTGCTAATATCTGCAATAATGAACCCCAGCAAATGACACAGATTACATTTCAGACGGCCACTTGACAAATGACACCTCCAGAGGAGTCCACAGAAACGTCATTTGCCAAACTTAATGACATTCTCTGGAGACAGATTTAAAATAACTCTGGGGGTGAAAGTCTGAATCGCACAGACAGAAGCGTGGCAGCACGTGCTAGCTGGAGTCACACATCTGTGAACCAATTCTTGCATAAGATTAGAGTTTGAGGACTTGACGGCTAAGCTGGCCGTTCTCACTGTTAGCAACTGTCTTGCAACCAGTTAGACTCTATACCCCCAAACCTCATTTAAATCTTTCCCACAAAGCGCTGCGTAAGGAAAAGCAGCCCCTACGGAAGCATCTGGGGAAGTTTCTCTTTCTCAGGGGCGGGGTTGCCTGTAACACTGAGTTGGCGCACAGCCCTGGGTGGGCGGTGCGGGGGGATGTGTGTTTAATTCACGAGGATCACCGGGCAGCCCAGCCCTCTTGGCACGCCTGTGGCTGGACCATGCATATGAGGTCACATACGGCTCTGGTTTCATGGCCCCGAGACAGGAGACCCTTCTGTTCAGACCTCTGGGGGGCAGGAGGAGGGGAGAGAGATTTGGGGTCTTCAGGTACAAACCTCAGGGTTCACGCAGGGCTGGGCCGGACACTGACGGCGCTTTGCCCTGTCCGCTGTGTTTGCTCCAGCGCAACTGCCCCTGCCGGTGTGTGGCTGGGCAGCTGCGGACCGCGGGAGGGAGCTGGCCTTGAGACCGAGGGGCAGGTCTGGGAGGGCTCCAGCAGACCCACTCGCCTCCCCATCCACATCCCCAGGTCCACGGCCATCCGTTCCTCACCTCTATGGCTGCGACGGGGGCCCAAGCGCGTCCTGCCTGCCTCACTAATCTACGCTGAGGTCCTGGACGGGAGCTGGAGTCCAGGTGCCCCAGTCCCCGCCCACAGCTGACCGGCTCTGCATGCATGCCCTGTAGCCCTCGGTGCCCTTCTCAGAGGACCCTGGGAAGGGTGAGCTGGCGTGAGGTCTGCACTGGGCCGCGGCCCCTGCAGGGAGACCCCAGGGCGCTGGGGGCAGCTAACCAGAGGGGCTTCGTGGCTGTCTCGCTGTGGGGCCTGCACGTGCTCCTCAGTGCTCTTGGCCCTGGAAGCGCTGGGGTGGGCTCTGCCCCTCCTGGCCCCTCTGAGGGTCTCAATAGGAGTTGGAGCCCTCACACCTCACTTGCATAGACCACTTTGTACAATTTTACTTAAAAAGCTATAATCCCGTGAGTACTCAGGGATCCAGACCGTGGTTCCGTCTCAAAGCATCCGTGTTTTTCACAACCTGCAACCAGGCCTGCTGATTACTCCAGACTCTCACCAGGCAACCCAGTGACCTGCAGTGACGTTTCCTCCACAAGTCATCACCCTTTGGACCAGTCTCACTGGGAACCCTCCCAGCGGCTGGCTGAGATCTGGGGCTTTGGGACGCAGATTTTATCTCCTGGCTAAGCCTTCTCACCCCGTGACATTTTCACTCTGTTTTACAGACTTCATACCAGCTTCAGCTCTACCTAATCTCCCTGAAATGGCTTCTGGTTCATCACTGAAAAGCCTCCCAGAGGAAGGGCTGTGTGTTCACTCTCAAGCTCGGACCCCCTGCCCCGTGCCTTGTGGGCACCCATGGGATGAAGGGTCACAGGTCAGCCATCCGCATCGGAAGAGGGCTCTGCCCTGCGCTTAGGTGGCTGCAGGGCCGTCCTCACGGGGCCGGTCACCCTCGGGTTTCTGCTTGGCCGTGCATGGCAGCGTGGTGGGCAGGTGCCCAGCTTGGGGCCAGGCTGTCTGGGTCCAGTTCTCAGCCTCACCAGTGACTGCTGTGTCGTCTTGGGGAGTTTGCGTGATCCTTCTGTCTTCCCATGTCTAAAACGGGGCTGAACGCTCTAGCTGCCTCAGGCTTGGTGTGAAGATGAGCAAGGCGGACACAAGCACCTGCACGTAAAACTGAGGGACTGTGAACAGGGTCAAAGGGGTGCGTTGGCATTGCCGTCAGACGTGAGGCTGTAGTCAAGCACCCTTCCTGCTGGTACCACGGGAGGGGCTGGCGAAGGCGGCAGGGAGCTCTTCATGGCCCCTTACCCCTGCGCTTGTTGCTGTAAGTTGCTAGGTCCTGTCCGACTCATGACCCCATGAACCGCAGCAAGTCAGGTTCCTCTGTCCTTCACGACCTCCCAGAGTTAGCTCAAACCCATGTCAGTTGATTCAGTGATGCCATCCAATATCTCATTCTAACCTATAAGTATCTCAAAAGTTAAACAAGAAAACCCAACCTTGATGGCTTGACTGGTGAGGTCCACCAAAGTTTCAAGCACTAGCTGGTGCCAACCTCACGCAGGTTGTCAGAAAACAGAGAGCCACATCCGCCCTGCCCATTTTATATGGGCCTGGGATCTGGAGTAAATTACAAACAGATTAAGTTAGCAAAGGAGTAGAGATTTCTAAGCCCATTTCATCGATGAGCATAAATAAAAAAATCCTAAATAAAATAGGAACTCATGAAAACTGACATAACACAGCATAATCCCTCATTAAGGAGCTGAGATAACCAGGGATGCAAGGATGGTTCTGCATCAGATAAGGCAGCGCACAACGGGCCACGTGCAGGAGGTCACACCCTTGCCTCAGCGTGTAGCTACCACCTGTAATGGGGTTCCGCACGGATTCACCATACTTTGCTCACAGATGTTGCGGATTTAATCGCTTTCCCCAAGAGAGTGTTGGCAGAGTGAAAGAGGGGGCACATGTCGCCTTTCCTTTGGGGAGAGGGGCCGGTCTTGTGTATTTCCTTGGAAACTTGGAGGCCCTAAACCCCACCTGCTGCTCAGAGGGGAACCTGGCGCTTTTATTCTCTGTCGTGGAGGTCTCCTCAGTGGACACGAGAAAAGGCGGCTTGGCGTTTACAGTCTTGCGGCGATTTTCTGCGGACCACCTGTTCCGATTCCGCGGAGGGAGCTGCGTTCACACCAGGCGGGCTCAGACCACAGCCTGGGGCCCGCTGGCGGCCTGAGGTCCCGCGGAGGCGAAGGGGCTGATCCAGGCCGGGGAGGGGCGTGGGCCCAGGACTGCCTTTAGGTTCGTCCACGCGGATGCCTGGCCCGGCTCGCCCGGCTGACTCTGCGGGTCGGTGAGGATGCTGTGCATTTGGATCGTGAACATCAGGCCGGCGAAGAGGAAGCCGTTCAGCGCCACCATGAAGAGGAAGAGGAGCGAGGCCTGCAGGCGCACGGGGGTCCGCAGGTCCCACTCGCCGCGCGCGTAGGCGCGCAGGGCCGGCACGGAGAGCAGGAGCAGCACGTGCAGCGCGCCCAGCGCCGTGTAGAGCGTGAAGAGCACGAAGAACTTGCGGTTGTCCTCGCCCACGCAGTTGTTGACCCACGGGCAGTGGTGGTGCGCCCTGCGGATGCAGCGCTGGCACACTCCGCAGTGGTGCGCGCCCGGCGGCCGCACGGCG
This sequence comes from Ovis canadensis, assembly GCF_042477335.2. NCBI lineage: Eukaryota > Metazoa > Chordata > Mammalia > Artiodactyla > Bovidae > Ovis > Ovis canadensis. Next base: position 230,893,298 of record NC_091247.1, on the reverse strand, counting down.
CCGCAGAGCGGGCAGCAGCCCGCCAGGCCGGGTGCTGGCGGGGCGCCCGCGGGCAGGGCGCCGGGGTCGGTGAACATGGTCCGCGCGTGGGAGGCCAGGGCCAGGGAGGCCAGCAGGTGGAAGAGCGAGCCGTGCACCGCGCTGTAGGCCGGCTGCTGCGCCGGGAGCAGCCAGGCGCTCAGCAGCAGCGCGCCCTCGCTCAGCGTCAGCGCCCACGTGGCCGAGGCGCACACGATGCCCAGGGCGTCGGGCACGAACCACACGCGCGGCGCTGCGGCCTGGCTCCGCGGGGCCAGGTCGGCTGGCCCCTGAGTGCCTGCGCCTCCGCCCTCCCCTCCCGGGCTCTGCCTGGCTCAGCCTGGGATTCCCCTCCTTCCCACCGCAGAGTTCTAGAACGCGCCCTCCAGTGGGGGCTTTGTGAACACAGAAAGGCGCCCCGCCTTCACCCGGGAAAGCCCCTTCCCGGCGGTGACTGTTTTATTTGGGGCGAATGGGGCAATGGGGCGTTGGACCTCGGAGGAGGCGGAGGTGCTGGCTGCGGGCGTGGCCCTTTTAAAGTCCTCCTTTTAAGGAAACGTGCGCGAGGAGGAAACGCCGCAGCTCCTCCTGTGTGTGCGTGTGGAGCGCACATGTGTGTGTCGGGGGGCGGCACTTCTCTGTACACTAGCTCACTGATACTCACAACTCTGACAGCACAAAGGTTTACTCCCCAGTTTGCAGATGAGAAACTGAGCTGGGGATTGGATGAACGGCCTGTGAGTGACAGGCCAGGATTCCAGCCTGCCAGTGGTCCCAGCTGGCTCCTCCGGCCCCCAGAGGAGCTGGACACAGCTGATGGCAGGTCGGCCCTCCGCCCTGTCTGCCTCACGCGGTCCGGACACCCGCTCTGGGTGCTCAGCTGCCGGAGAACGAGAGGTTAAGTATAGGTTTGGATTGAACCTACGGCCAGCATTCGGAAAGGTCAGCTCTAGACTCTTGGTCTAAGAAGTGGGTCCTGAGAAAAGACAGCTGCGCAGAGGCCAGCATGGCCGTGCCCCAAATGCCCGCAGCAAACAGAGAGTGAGGGAGGCGGGTGGGTCTGAGCTGAAAGGAGGCTGCCTGTGAAGGGCATGCCTGCCTGGCTGCATTAGTGAGAGTATAGCACCCGGGATGGTGGGGGGGCACGGCTGGGGGAGCAGCGCCGTGAGCAGCACTCCCGGTGGGAGGGGCTCGCGGCGCTTTGGCAGCAGCGAGAAGGGCGGGGGTGGGGAGGGTGGGGGAAGCCAGTGGGTGGGTCTGGTGCAGACACAGGTGGGGCGGGGCTGGAGCCCGGGGCAGAGTGCAGAGAGGGGGTCAGCGCCCACAGAGGAGGACGTTGCTGGTGACCCAGGGGCATCCCAGGGAGAGTGGACGCTCTGTCTCGAGAGGAATTCTGGCGCAGAGGATGAGTCGGGCAGGACCATGGTGGTGGTCTCGCTCACCCACAGGGGCTCTGCGGCCACCGTCCAGCTTTTCTGACAGCCGCTGCGCTGACCTGAGAGATCCCGGAGCCCACGTTGTCACGCCTGGCGCCCAGGTGTCAGAGAGCCGCCGGGCAGGGGAGAGGTGTGGCTCGCCTGGACGGCTCAGCCTGGCTCGCCGGGAGGGCCTGATGTGCTTGTTTGTTTATCCTGTCTTAAAATAATCACCAGACTTCACAAGAGTGGTTTTCGGTTCACAGCAGAACTAAGCAGAAGGTGCAGAGACGCCCCTGCCTGCTGCACAGAGAGGGGACGTTTGTCACGACTGATGCTCCCACGCCTCCATGCCGCCCGACGGCACCCAGAATCCACGGTTTAGGTCGCTCCCCTCGCGGTGCGGGACGTTCCACGGTCCGGGCGCGTGTGCAGCGCTGCGGACCCACCGTCGGGCAGAGCGGTCCTAGTGCCCTAGGAGCCCTGTGCTGGGCCCTTGACCCAGGCCTGGCGGCCTTGGTCTCTCGCCGCCTCGGCAGCTGTGCTTCCAGAGAGGGCCCTCGTGGGAGCCGTGCAGCGTGTGGGCTCCTCAGAGAGCTTCCTTGCCCATTGGCGTGCTGTTACGTCTCCTCTGTGTCTTTTCTGGGCTTGATGTCTGCTGTGGTTTTTAACTGAAAGCCAGATGCTGAAAACAGAGCCAGGTGTGAGCAATCATGGCAGGTGGTTTCGCGAAGAGAGAACAGAGGACTCCAGGAGAAGCCGGGGAGGGTCAGGCCCCTGCCTGCAAGGGTCAGCTCTGGGTGGAGAGGAGCCAGGAGGGGCAGGAAGGGGGCTAGGAAGCGGGGGCGGCTCAGCGAGGCCGGGAGGCGCAGAGCCCCTTCGGAGCCACAGGACGGCCTGACGTGTAACCGAACAGGATCCCATGGGGTCTTCTTTCTAGATAGACCCCCACCCATGTGCTCCACCTACCTTCGGTCTGCAGAAAAATTTTAGTCCCAGAATAAATTCAATCAGAGAAGTGAGAGAAGGCAGAAAGGAAATCCACCAAGCAAAACGAAACACTAATACTTTATCTATTAAGCAAACTCAAGGACCTTTAGTGCCTCTTCGAGGGCCCTCGATAACGCAGCACCCCAAGTGCCCTGTGCAGACCCCTGCCTGCCTGTGGGCCGTGGGCCCCGCTCAGTTGGAGCCGCAGGTGTCCCTGAAGAAAGGAAACCCGAGATCTAGGGTCTCTGAGGGCCGGGGCCCGGGGGCAGCCTTGGGAGGGGAGGACTGCAGGCCTGTCCGTTTGTCCAGCTGCCCCCTTGGGGTGCAGCATCCGTGCTGTAGCTGTGGGCACACCCACCTGGCTGGAAGGCCATCCTCGGGGTTTGTCTAGGAGGGACAGGAGCCCCGGGAGGGAGCCTGGGGGGTCAGGACCCTGGCCTTCATCAGGACGCCCCCCACACCCTCGCTCTGCGGTGTCCCGCCCGCCCTGCCAACCCCACCCCGCTGGGTCAGGGTCCCACGTCAGCCTCTAAGCCTCTGCTTCTCTGCAAAGTGGGAGGTCTCCCTGCTTCCCACCAGACGTGGATCCTGGCCCAGGTGAGGCTGGGTCTCTGGGGTGTTGTCCCCTGGGTTTCCTGTCCTTTGCCAGCCCTGTGTGTGAAAGGGCTTTCCCCCGTGTATATGAGGAAGCCCAAAACTGAAAAATAATACTTGTAATTAAGAAAAGGCTCTTTTATCCCGAGGTTAAAAAAGTCTTCCTTTTTCTTCATCAGGAGATGTTGATTTTTACCAGATAGCTTTTTTGAATCTGATGGTGTCCCCACAGCTCTCATCCAGCTCTCAGCGTCCCCCGGGTTTTCTGTCCGCCGTGACCCAAGACGACCCTCCGGCCGGAGCACAGGCTCCGTCTGCTCCCAGCCTCCACACTTGTTGGAGCGCTGCGTGTTCAGCCGCTTGGGAGCGGGCTGGGCTGCGGCTTCCTTCTCGCCTCTCTGTCAGCTTTGGGGATGAGAGCTTTCCCAGCCTCAGATGCTCTGGGCCGTGTTTCCTATTCTCCCAGCTGCGGAACGGCTCCTGTCTTGTGGCTGAATATTTGTAAGCTCTCCTCAGTGAGGCTCTGGGCTCACAGCCATGGCCGAGGTGGGTTTGGATCGTTTTTCTGCCTGGCTTCCTGCCCACTCCGGCTCTCTGTGTGTGTTGAGCCTCTTTTGGAAGATGGCACTTCGTTCCCCGGGAGTCCCTTTCCTGGGATCGCACGCTGGCTGCGTGTGCTGCTGTGATGGGATGTCTCAGCGATTTCAGGAGCTCTGCTTTCTTTTCCATTGGTTTTCCGAGCTTTACGTACTTTGTTGTCCACCCCCCTCCCCCTGAGAACTGGCGAGTTTTCAGAGATCTCGAGGAGTTCTAGTTGCCCACGTCCCTGTGAGCACCTCCTTCCTGCTCCCCTGTTCTCCTGGTGACTCTGGGAGTTTTAATTCAAGACCTCCATTTCCCTTTTTGCTCGTTTAGTCGGAAGCCTGGGGCCTCCCTCTGAATGGACGGTGGCCGAGCTGTTTGCATTTTCCACTCACCGAACTCTTCTTGTAATTTTCAGAAAACTTACTGTGTGGAATATTGATTTCCCTTTTAAACGCAGAATTATTCATGTATGTGTTCTAAATTGCGTATGGCTGGATTTTTCCTTAGACCTTATTCATTTTTGTGATGTTTCCTGGTGTTAATTGTACTGTCTAGAGATAATAAGACTTGCAGTTTCTCTCTGTAGCAATTTATTGTGGTTTTTATTCTGGGATCTTATTTACGATCAACATTTGCAAACCCTTCGTGAATTTTGGAGGAAAAGCGTGTGCTCTGTCTGAACGGGATATTTATTAAATCAACCTTATTAATCATATTATTCATTTCCCCTACAATCGCATCTATCTCTGTCCGTTTCAGTGTTTGAAGATTGAATTGTAGGTTAGATTCTTTCACCCTAATTGCTTTTCTGTCAAACCTGAAAATATTTTTATTCATCTCGGCCTCATATAAAAGTCTCAGTGCCTTGTTCTTAAGCTCACCCAAGTTCACTGTGGTGCTTTCCTTATTTGGGGTGTAACTGTCGTCCATAGGAAGTGATGTTTGCTCCATCCACTGCTTCTGGCCTGGCTGTGGGAGGGGACCCCCGCCCCACGCGTGTCCTGGTCCCTCAGTCCCCTCAGTGCCTGTGTCGGCAGAACCTGTGTGGATTTTGGGTGGGACCTGACGTGTTTTCCTGAGGTCACTTGGTGGTGCAAGAAATACTTTAAAATCCAGTGGCTCAGCGAGCTGCCCCTACGAGCCCTTGATTTGTCCTGAGACTGAAGGGGCACCACGGTTCTTCCAGGTGCCGCATCTGTTTCCTGGGTCGGCTTCTCCGTGCAGCCGGGATCCGGGGGCGTCTCGGCCCTCGCTGCCCTCCTGCTGGTGCGGAGGGGCCAGGATGCATTGTTCCGAGTGGATGCCCCCCCCCCATGCCCAGGGAACGTTGGCAGAGCTCCAGCTTGGTCCCTGGGTGTGTGAGAGGGCAGTCAGGTGCCCGATGGGCGTCTCTGACCTAGGCAAGACCCCCACTCTCCTCACGTCCTGACCCCCATCCCCGGAGGCAGGAGTGACGCGTGCCCTCGCCTAAGGCCGCCGCTCCCCTTCAGCTTCTCGGGGTGGGGGGCGCCCCAGCCAGAGCCGTGCTGCGCTCGCCGATGTCCAGGGCATCCGGCCGCCCGGGCCCAGCACGTCTGCTGCTCATAGAGCCTCCGGCCTGCGCCTGGCTTTTGGGTCCAGAGAGAGGCGGTGGCTCGGATTCCCAGACGGCCTGGTGTTGCTGATGGGCCAGGACCCGCTCCCTGCCCACCGCCACCGAGTCTGCAGACAGGCTTCTGAGAGCCACCCACCCTGGTCTGACTCCCTCCACGACGGGCACTGCGCTTCCCACCTGCACGTGCTCTGCTTAGCCGGGGAGGGCTCTGCTCGGGGTCACGTCTGGAACGTGCGGTGTGTGGATGAGGATGCGTGTTTGCCAGAAGTTGCTTCTAAATAATTTCTCTGAAATGCAGATACACAGGTATTAGATTTCTGGGTGGTCCCCGGGCTTGTGAGTATCGTGTGTGAACATGTGAAGGACCCCCACGTGAGATGCAGATGGGACTTGGTCCGTGCGTCTGGTGTATTTGAAGGGTGCCGGCCCCTGGAGAGGACCCCTCCCTGGGAACCAGCCAGGTTGGCAGAGGGTGCGAGCAGACAGGGGCCGCTGCTTCCAGGAGACTGCGGAGCCTCCCGGCGGAGGTTGAAGGGGAAGGCCAGGTCCTGACGGGGTGAACAGACCTGGGGCGACCTCGATGCATCCCAGCTCTCGACGCCTGCTGTTCCCTCCTTGGGGGGGCCCTCCGCCCAGCTGGAGACTCAGCTCCTGCCCCCCCGCCCTGGGCAGCCCGCAGCCCCCAGAGGACGGTGCTGGTGTGTAGCCCCCGCTCCCTCGGGCCCCGGGTGCTCGGCACCCAGCAGGGTTAGGCGTGGCCTCGCCACAGCACCCGGCTTCTCCCTGCGTCTGCTTGCTTCCCTGCCACCCGCGCGCTCTCCGAGCCCCTCTGGGCCTGCAGGTCTCCTCCCAGGGCGGCTGCTTGCTCTTGGGGTCCGTCTGGGGCCACCTGGGGGACTCGGACACTCAGAGGTGACCAGGGTCGGGTCTCTGTGCGGAGCCCTGGCTTCCTCTGGAGCTGCATCTCCAGGTTTGTCCTGAGGGCGTGTTCTGGGCTCCACTCAAGTGGGGGACCTGCCAGCCCTCTAGACGGGGTGACCCCTGGGGCGGGTTGTGGGCCTCAAGGTGCTGTCACGGGTCGGGGAGATGGTCTGTCTTCCTCTCTGGGGTCGGTCACGCTGGCTCTCGCGAGGCAGATGGCTCTGAGGGGGCTGGGGTGAGGCCTGGGCGTGAGGCGAGGGCCTGGGCATGGGGGCATCGGGGGCGAAAGTAGGCAGGTGGCATTAGGAGAGGTTGGGTGGGGCAGGGGGGGTGGGGTGGGGGACTATCCTGGACATGACTGGAGTGTTAGGGCGTGAGGGCTGAGTTCCTCGTGGACAGATGGGTTTGCCTGTGAGTCACCACGCAGGGGACACGCCTGGACACTTCTGTGACGTTCAGAGCGAAGGCCAGGCTCACAGGGGGTCTGGGCATGGACGTCGGGACGTGGGTGGAGACCCCTCTGAGTTGATCATCCCGGCCCCAGAAACTGTGATTGGAGAGGGAGCGTCCTTGTGGATAAAACTTCTCATGTATTCAAGTTTAGTCCCTCAGGACAGATTTCCAAAAGTGAAATTTGAAAATTTATCAAACCTATTGTCAAAATATTTTCTGGAAGGGCTTCCCACTTGGTACACCTAGGCAGGTGTGAGAGAGCGCTGTCTCCACTCACTGGGCCAACAGCGGAGTCTTGATTTGGGGCAGAAATCACATCGATGCCCTTGTCCGCTTACCCTGAGCTGCAGAGAAGTGGGAAGGCTTCTGTTCAGAAGAGACACTCGCGTCCGGGATCCTGATCTGGGGGCGGTGCGTAAGGCTGGGGGAAACATGGGTTTCACCACTGGAGGGGCTCCGCAGGCCCTCTCGGCTCACACTCCTGTGCATGGGGGCGGTGCGTGAGGCTGGGAGAAACGTGGGTCTCACCATCAGAGGGCCTCCGCGGGCCCTCTCGGCTCACACTTGTGCACATGGAGGCTTCTTCCTCCTGTCGGGAATCCCCCAGAGCCTCATCCGCTCTGTGTGTCTCTCTTGAAAGCTCGTCCTGGAGGGATGTGGATGGCAGCTGTATTATTTACGCAGTCGTATTTGTTAATTGGCACGTTTACAAGGAGACTGACGGAAATCGTATACATACGCTGTCGTTGTTCAGCAGCTTGGTTGTGTCTGACTCCTTGAGACCCCATGGACCACAGCTCGCCAGGTTCCTCCATCCGTGGGATTCTCCAGGCGAGAATCCTGGAGTGAGTTGCCATTTCCTTCTCCAGGGGGTCTTCCCGACCCCAGGATTGGACGCATGTCTCCTGCTTTGGCAGGCGGATTCTTCACCACTGAGCCACCTGGGAAGCCCATACATTTGTCAGAGCCCTGACTGGAGCAGTGAAGTTTCAGGTTATAAAGAAATTTGCTTTCAAACAAGGCAAGCCCCCGCCTTCCCCCGGCAGCTCTCCCCTGCCTCTCTCGGAGCTTAGGTGTCCCCGAGGCGCCCCCACAGAGCCTCTCGTTATAAGCATTTCCTGATTGTTCCAGAGACACGTGTACACTCTCTCCCGTTCCTGCGCTCCCTGTGTCTCCGCATCACCCGACTCTGCCTGGGGCTTGCCCGACCTGTCACCTCCGCTGGCTCTGTGGTGGGCAGGCTGGGCCAGGAGAAGCCGCGACCGAAGCTGTCTGGGACCCACCCTCTGAGGGTGCCTGCGGGCGGATGTGGCCCTGTTCCCTGGAAGCTTCCAGAGCAAATTGTCACAAATTGGGGGCTCAAAACAAGAGAAACTCATTCCCTGGTAGCGTGGAGGAGTCCAAGGTCAAGGCGTCCCCGGGGAGGGTCCCTCCTGCCCCTCCAAGCCTCTGGGCTTTGCCTGCAGCCCTGGGGGCTCCTGCCTGTGGCCGTGTCTCCCCACTTTCTGCCTCCATCGTCATCTGGCTCCTCCTCCCTTTTCTCTTATGAGGACCCTCCTGGGATGTAGGGCCACCGTGAACCCAGAGTGCCCTCGTCTCGAGATCCTCAGCTAATTACACCTGTTTGTTTCCGAATAAGGCCAAGTTCCAAGGCTCGGGGTGAACCCTCTTTGGTCCCTGCAGTCCTCGGCCCTGCCGGGCCTCTGTCTCTATGTCTCTGGAGGGTGTGGGGAGGTGAGCCCTCGCAGCCTCCTGGGCCCTGGGCCCATCCCGTGTCCACCGGCGGCGTCTGAGCCGGGCCGGCCCCTCTCCCGGGAGCTCTGGGCGGCTGGACATGGTCTCGTCGCGTGCAGGTCCCTGCAGGGGTCCCGTGTCCCGTGACGGCCGAGTGTCCTGTGGTGGCTCACTGTGCAGGGCGAGGGGGCCCCCGCTAGGACCCGGCCCCTCCCCGCGCTTTGTCTTTGTTGGGAGCAGCCGTGAGCGGGAGCCGGGCCCGTCCGCGCTGCCAGGCTGCTCATCAGTAGGTGAGTCGTGGATCGTCCGACTTCTCACTGCTTCACAGTTAATTTACCCAAAGTCTTCAAAGGACCGGCCGGGCCCAGACTGAGGGGGCCGCTCTAGCCCCATCTCATCCTCCTTGGAGGCCCCGGGCTCCCCGGGAAAGCGCCTTTGTGTGTCGGCGTCTTCAGCACCGTGGCCCCAATGGGGGTGGCCCCTCAAGGCCTCCCTGTGCCTGTGAAGCTGCTCCTTGGGGTGGGGAATCACTACTCCCCGGGGGTCACCTCTCCAGGGTCTGGAGGATGCTCGCTTCCCCAGGCCTGCAGGGCACAGCCCTCCTAGCCACTTTCTGCCCCAAACAACTTTCAACTTGGCTTTGGCCACAGAAGAGCCTCTGACCAGGCAGGTGTGGCTCATGGGGCCCTTTGCTGCTTGAACTAGTCTCAGGCGTGACACGCTGGCATTCTGGGATCTGTGACCCCGTCGTGTGTCCGCGTGGCTCGTGTGACATGGGCGTCTGCCTGGGGCTTCCTCCCCGAGAGGGTGGGGGGAGGCCGGGGCCATGGCCTTGCTTCTGGAGGAGGCCCTGCTCCCGGAGGACTCACCGCAGACACGCACCTGGATGTGTGTGTGTGTGTCCACACCACACACGGGCACACACAGGAGCACACAGACAGGCACACACGCGTGTTGCATGCACACACACAGCTGCACATGAGCACACAGACAGGAGTGGGTCACCCAGCCCCCGAGGCTGAGGGCTCGCCTACCCGCTCCCCCAAATGCATCAGTCACTGCCCGCAGACTGTGTCAGGGAAACGAAGCTTCCAAGCACAGCTCACCGGGTGCTGGGCTGGGTGGGGGGTGTTGGGGGGGGGTCTGCTTCCCCAGGAGGGTTGCCCCTGCCCTGGTGCCTGCTGGCTGCCCCTTCCACCCACTGCTTAGCTCTTTTCTCCGGGACCCTGGCTGCTGAGTCTGGGGTGACAGAAACCTCAGTCCCCTCTGCAAGATGCTTGCCCCAACCCTCACACTTGGGGGCTTTTTCTGGGGCTCCGGACATGGGTCCCCAGGCTGCTGCTGACGCTGCAGGCTGGCCCCTCCCTGCCCTGGGCTGCCCCAACGGGCAGGCTCACAGGAGGACGTGGCCACCGCCTCTGCACCCTCCTTGAGGGTGGCAGGTGGTCAGCAAGGCAGGGTGGGGGCTCTGACAGAGAAGGGACTGGGCTCTGGGGACCCCCGTGCTGGCGGGGTCTCTGCCGCCCCCTGGGGGCAGCACCTGGGCCTCGAGCCCGCTGCCGCTGCTGAGCTGTGCCGTCGTCGTGAGGCTGGAAGTGAAGCCGGGGTCACGTGCTCATGGGTTCCCACGGTCTCCTTAGGGCGAGCGGCCTGCGCATTGGAGCAGCGACTGCAGGGTCTCAGAGGCAGGACACCAGGGGATCCGACTCTGCATCTCTTCTGGGTCTCTTCCTTCCTGGTTGCTGGTTTTAACAGAGTGTTCACACCCCCAGGGACGCGGGCGCTGTATTTCCTGACTGTGGAGCAGGGTGTTGCAGAAAGAGCTGCCTGCCTGGGCCCGCGTTTGTTCTGGATCCCTGCTCCCTCATCGCGCGCGCGAACAGCCCCATGTGGCCAGTCAGCGTCACTGCAGCTCCGTGTAATCAGAGGTGGCAGCCGCTGGGTGCCCAGGCCTGGGGACGGCGTGCAGCCTGAAATGACCCGATCTGCCCAGAACATCTGAATGGTTTAGATTAAGCGGGCATGCGGGCCGAGCCTGCTCAGATGGCAAAACCCAGGCTCTCCTGTGACTGAAAGGGCCTTTCTCTGAGACCAGGAGAGGGAGAGGCTGCCCCGCCGGCCTCACAGACAGACAGACATACAGATAATTTGGGACCACGAACAAACTCTTGAAACCATAAGCCAGTTTCCTGATGCGAGGGGGAGCCGCTGATGGCAGATGAGGCCGTGGCCTGTGCTGGTTATCAGTCATCAAGTGAGACAGCGCCGCCTGTAGCCGATGGGGCTGTGGGGATGGCCAAGGGACTCAGCAGAGGGCGGCCAGCGTTCCTGCTCTCAGCCTAGCTGCCGAGCGCTGACGCCCGTGTCCCTGCCAGACTGAGTGAGTCTGAAGGGGCAAGAGGCCGTCATCAGGATGCCGCCCTCATGGGGCTCAGGCCTGTGGGACACGGGGCATCACCTGGGGTCAGGGACTGCCTGCACCCTGACCTGGGGAGGCTTCTGAGTTTGCACACAGCTCTGGCAGTTCTTAGGATTGTCCCCGTAACTTCCACGACTTGTTTCATTTCACTGCAGTGGGACTCACGTAACACAACCATTTTAAAGTGAATGGTTCAGGGGCGTTTGCACACTCAGTGTTATGGGACCACGTTTGCACACTCACAGTGTTATGGGACCACGTTTGCACACTCAGTGTTATGGGACCACCTCTATAGAGTTCTGAAACATTGCATCCCTCCAAGGGTTCCTCCCTACCCGTGCAGCTCTGACGCCCCCTCCCCTCCTCCTCCAGCCCCTGGCAGCGCAGGCTGCTCTGTCTCCGTGGGGTTGCCTGTCCTGACATTTCGCATAAATGGGTTCACACGGCATCTGCCCTTTGCATCCAGTGCCCCTCACTGAGCAGACCGCCTGCAGGGTTCACGGTGCTGCAGCGAGCGTGAGGCTCCACCCTTCTTAAGGCTGGGTGGCCAGTCCACACACTTTACGGACAGACCACCTGTGTGTCCTCAGCTGAGGACCCTGGGGCTGTCCCCACCGTCTGCTGTGCGTGAGTCTGTTCCATGTCTCTTGGGTAAAACCGAGGCGTGGAATCACTGGGTCATGTGGCATTTCTACATGTACCTTTTGGAAGAACGGCAAGATCACTCTGTAATCCGTTATTTTGTTTTTCTTTTTTTTTAAATCTCAGTTAATCACTGTATTTGACTGCACCGGATCTTCGTTGCTGTGCGTGAACTCTTAGTTACGCACGTGGTGTCCTGACCGGGATCAAACCCGGGCCCCCTGCGTTGGGAGGGCGCAGTCTTAACCTCTGGACCACCAGGGAAGCCCATCTTATTTTATTTCTAATTTCCCTTGCTTGCTCTTTCCATTGACAGCTTAAAAAAATGGGAAGACCTTTCCAGCAAAGCAAAAGAAACAAGTCACAACTTAAGTGTGAATTAAATGCGATACATTTTAAATACACCCTAACCACGTTTAATTTTCCCCTTGTCTTTACTTCTGCATACAACATTAATTTATCAGAAATCAGGATACTGTGGCTTTGACTTCGCTTTGTCCCAAAAAGATTTCTCGTTCAGAAGCTCCTAGGTTTTCAGTCCTAACTCTCCTTCGTGTTTCCCTAACAAATTACGAAACGCCAGTGGATTTTAATAATGAGGCAGTGGCAAGACATGTGCACATTTAATTTTTAATTTTAATCGGTGGGCAACGAACAGTTAATAACTGAAGTGTTTGCAGTTCTGAAGCCTTGTCCTCCGTCTCGGCTGCAGGAAGCAGGGTCCTCCTCTGATTCCTGGGAGTGTGGTCGGGACGTGCTGTTGGGACCCCTCCGCGGGCCCTGCCCCTCCCTGTTCCCATGCGCCCCGGCCCCCAGCTTTGTCCTCGTCCTGGCTGCCTGCTTCAGGACGGAGCTCAGCCCTCGATGCTGGGGGCTGCAGGGCCCTGGAGGCTTCCCCGAGGCCCAGAAGGGGAGTCTGCCGGACACTGACCCTGGGCCTGTCAGCCTGGCCGGCTGGGCCTTGCCTTCTGCGCTCCCTGAAGATGGTGGTCCAGGAAGACGGGGGCCCCGACGCCTCCTCTTCCCAGACACCTTTTCCCAAGCTTGAGCCCCTGTCTCCTCCGTCTGCTCTGCGGGCTTCCCAGTGTCTTTCTGTGGTTTGGTTGTTCTACCCCGTGTTTGTGACTGCCATCTCTGAGAAGGGTCCTGTGTCCACGTTGCCTCCTGCCGTTCTTTTTGGTGGTTGCAACATTTTGTTTGATTTTGGTGGGGCAAGTGCTTTCCTATGAATCTTCTTAAAAGTATCCTTAACTATTTTAATATATGTATATTAATTTTTTCAGATTCAAACCCACTCCTTCAGAGTGAAGACATTGAGGTCGACCTGACTACCCGCAGGAGTTTCCTTGCGCAGCAAGCTCAGGGATTTCCCTCCGAATCCTGTGAAAGGCTCTGGGTCTCTGAGGACCAGGCCTTCTTTCCGAGCAGAGGAGCTGCTTGTCTCTGAAGCAGCTCAGCAGGGCAAGGACTGTTTGCATTGGGTTTTGTTTAATTTGCCCGAGCCAAGCACACCGAGTCCATTTGCCATCACATTATCTAAGACAGCTCCAGAGATTCTCACTCTAGGATCAGTTCCATCCCGGAGTGACATCCACTTCACACCCAGGGCCCTGTGCCTTTAGCTGAATAAAGGTCAGGCCGTCCGCCGTCTGGGTGACCACCCATCATTGCGATGGACGAGATGATAACCCCCCGGGGAAGGTTAACGGGCGCAAAGCTCCGGACTCACCTCCGCAAGCAGGCATCCCTGCCTTTCAGGAGACATTTCCATTTTTGCTCCGTTTAGTGGGTGGGTGTTTACGCTTTTCACTTTTAACCACTCCGTTTAGGGCGTTCGCTTGGGGAACACCGTCTTGCAGGGGATCAAGGCTGTCCTTTGCCAGGAATCTCCGCTCTGATGATCTGCAGATGTATGAACCTCGTGCCCAGTGGAAGTGGAGACAAGTTAATAGATCACAGCCCTGCTTCCAGTCACTTCTCAGGAACCGCATGCGTTTTAATTAACCCTCGTTGATGGAACGGGGGGGGGGGGCTACAAGGACCCTCCTGGCATCTCTCCCTGGAGTGAGGGGGGTGCGTCTTTGGCTGTACCTGGGCCAGGAGCCGGCCTAACCCATCTGCTAAGTCAGAAGTCCTGAGGGAGTTGGTGGTGGTCCAGGGCCGTGGACAGCTGGGGCTGAGAGCAGCTGCTGTGCCCCTGAGCTGCTGAGGGCAAGGGGGTCTCCGGGGATGGAGGGGGTTTGGGCTGCAGGGTGCGCTCGGCGGGGACGTCGCCGTGTCCAGACTGTGGGGAGGCCGGCCCCGCGCTGGCGGCTGTGCCCTTGGCCTCCAGGCCCAGAGTGTGCGTTGGGGCAGCCTGCTCCCCCACTGTGGGGGCTGGCCCGACTGCCTGGCCTACTCCAGAAGTGCCAGGGGCCAGACCTGGGGCTCTGAGCCCCTTTGGGATGACAAGAGGGGGCGTCTTCTGAGACCCTCCAGGAAGGAGACTGGAGAGGGCTTTGCTTTGTTGCCCCGAGTTCCCAGCCTGGAAAGTGGCCGTGGCCTTCAGCCAGCCGGTCAGTGGCCATTCCTGGCAGGGGGGTCTTCCAGGACCGCTGGGTGCAGCAGTCTGGGCTGGGCAGGCATCTGGGGCGCCCGCCTGGGTGAGCAGGGTGTGCCAAGGAAGCAGGCGGGCGCCGGAAGAGGCCGCTGATATGCCGGGTGGTGTCTGGGGCCAGGGCACGCTTGCGCTGTGACCCTGCAGCCGCGCCACTGCCAGCGGAGGACGAGGGGACGGGCCAGCAGAGCCACACTGTGTCCTCCGTCTTCCCTGGGAACCAAATGGGATCATTGCCACGTCTCTAGTCTTTTAAAGAAAACCTAGATTAATTACTAGTTTTACTGGTTATTGAATAAGTATCAAACAGATGTTAGCAGCATGTGGAAGACAAACAGCGTTTGTGTAGAAAATAAATTTATTCTCTTTATCGTGGTGTCTATTTGGGTTTCACAGGCTCGCTAAGTGGATGAGCCTGCGACGCACGGTGAGCCTGCAGCTCCTCCGGGGACCTGGCCTGCCCGTGCCCTCTGCAGACGGTGACCACAGCCTTGGTCCTCTCTGCCCGCCGGTGAGCGTCTCTCTAGTCCACCCGCGGGCGCCGTTCCAGGCGGCGCTGGGCTCGGAAGCTCCGCAGACTCGCTCAGGCTTCAGGCCGGCGTCCAGGGTTCTGCCCCGGCGTCCAGGGCCGTGTGGGTGTTTCTGCGTTTGCCTGTGACCGCGTGTCCTCAGGAGGGCTGCAAGAGGCGGGGTCCTTCCCAGAGTCCACTCCCGAGCTGACCCCCCTCGTCTGGACCGGCCGCCGCCTGAGCTGCCTTCCCCCACGCTGGCTTCTCATCCGTGACCGTCTGTAACAAGACGGCTCACTCTCGCGCTTTAGCTCTGTCTCCCAGCCACGCGCTCCGTGCTCTCTGTGGTGGTTCTTCCCGTCTGACTCTCGTGGGTTTCCCGGGAGCCTGGGGGTGATTCAGCTCCTTCTTCCTGTTTTAACCCTCTGATTCCCGCCCCGCCCCCCGCCCCCCCCCCGACAGTTCAGCAGAGTAATGGCTCCACTGGGGGTGCACAGCCGCCGACCCCCGGGCTCCTGGAGGGGGTGGTCCCTGAGCGGGAGGCGCCTGCCTCTCGTTCCCGGAGAGCGCCTGTCCATGGCGGCGACCGCCACAGGGAGGGGCGTGATTCGTCTCCTTACGCCCCCGGTTGACGGCGCTTAGAAACCATTTCGCCTATTTGTTTGTTACTTTCGGCTGCACTGGTTCGTCAGCGCTGTGGGGCTTTTCTCTCGCTGCTGCACGCAGACTGCTCATTGCAGCGGCTCCTGTAGGTGTGCAGCGCGGGCTTCGTAGCTGCGACACGTGGGCTGAGTGCGCTCGGCTCCCGGGCTCAGGATCAGGGGCTCAGGAGTTGTGGTGCCCGGGCTCAGCTGTGCTGGGCAGGTGGGATCTTCCGGATCAGGGACTGAACCCCTGTATCCTGCACTGGCAGGTGGACTCCTTACCCCTGGGCCGCCAGGGGAGCACACGCATTGATGAGTTAGGAAATTTTTATACTGTTTTACAGGTTACACTTCATTTATAGTGATCACAAAATACTGGCTGTATTCCCCGTGTTGCATAATACAGCCTTGTAGCCGATCTCACACCCAGTATTTCCTACCTCCGTGTCTGTTCGCATGGGGCCAGGTTTGCAGGGGCCTGGCTGTGGGGAGACGGGAGCCTGGGAGCCTGGCCTGAGGCTGGCAGGGGGGCTCCGTTCTCAAGGTCTCCTGTCTGGGTTTTCCAAGTCCTAGAAGGGAGCCTGGAGAGGTGCTGACTGACCCAGCAGTGGCCCCCAGGCACCCGGGGGACCTCCGCAGGGCCCCAGGCCCCTGCCGCTTCGGGAGGGATCCTGTCCCTTAGGAGCCTGCCTAAGCTGTTCCTTTTCCCCCAGGTTGCTGGGTGGAGCCTCCCTGTCCAAGATCTCTGAGAGAGCCCTGGACCACATGTGGGGCGCTGCCCCCCTGGACAGTGCCCTTACGGGTCCATCACACCCGTCCTGGGCCAGAGCACCCCGGTCCAGAGCACCCCGGTCCAGAGCACCCTGGTGCAGAGCATCCCAGTCTAGAGCACCCTGGTCCAGAGCACCCCAGTCCAGAGCACACTGGTCCAGAGCACCCCGGTCTACAGCACCCCGGTCCAGAGCACCCTGGTGCAGAGCATCCCAGTCCAGAGCACCCCGGTCCAGAGCACCCCAGTCCAGAGCGCCCTGGTGCAGAGCATCCTGGTCCAGAGCACCCCGGTCCAGAGCACCCTGGTGCAGAGCATCCCAGTCCAGAGCACCCTGGTCCAGAGCACGCCGGTCCACAGCATGCCGGTCCAGAGCACCCCGGTCTACAGCACCCCGGTCCACAGCACCCCGGTCCAGAGTATCCCAGTCTAGAGCACCCCGGTCTAGAGCACCCCGGTCCAGAGCACGCCGGTCCACAGGACCCTGGTCCACAGCACCCCGGTCCACAGCATGCCGGTCCACAGCACACTGGTCCAGAGCACCCCGGTCCAGAGCACGCCAGTCCAGAGCACCCTGGTCCACAGCACACTGGTCCAGGGCACCCCGGTCCACAGCACACTGGTCCAGGGCACCCCGGTCCAGAGCACGCCGGTGCAGAGCACCCTGGTCCAGAGCACCCCGGTCCAGAGTATCCCGGTCCAGAGTATCCCGGTCTAGAGCACCCCGGTCCAGGGCACCCCGGTCCAGAGCATCCCGGTCCAGAGCACCCCGGTCCAGAGCACCCCGGTCCAGAGCATCCCGGTCTAGAGCACCCCGGTCCAGAGCACCCCGGTCCACAGGACCCTGGTCCAGGGCACCCCGGTCCAGGGCACCCCGGTCCAGAGCATCCCTGTCCAGAGCACCCTGGTGCAGAGCACGCCGGTGCAGAGCCTCCTCCAGGAAGGTGCTTCCTTCGGTTCTCCCCCGTCTCTCGTCAGTCAGCACGCGTGCAGCCTTCTTGGTCAATAGGGTTGGATTGAAGGTGTCGGGGATGAATAGATGGGGATTTAGTGTGTAATCAATAGTGCATTTCGAATGAGGGGATAGACTGGATTGTTTAATATGCGGTTCGGGTCCATTGGACCTGTGATTAGAGAATAAAAGTCAAGTCACAGGTCTTGGCCCAAACCACCTGGAAGGAACGTGCTTTCTGCCGCTGGCCAGGCGGGGTCGTGCTGCTCGCCGGAGGATGGGGAGAATTTGTGGGGTGTGACGTGGAGGCCTTCCTGAGCAGGACGTGGTTCTGGAGTTGGGGCAAAAGGAACAGACCCGCATATACGGATGTAAAGCAAGCAACCAAAAGTCTGAAAAATTCATCGCGGCCAACGGCCCTGGAGAGAAGCTGAGGGGCAAGCAGATTTGCAGCGCGTAGAATGAAGGGCACACCTCTGTGGTTCCTGCAGCCAGCCGACCAAGCGAATCGGTAGCAACAGCAATAATCACTTGATAGAAATGTGGAAACGGGGTGAGATTAGATAAACAGGAGAATGGGGCAAACGTCCTCCACTGGGCGGAGGTCTGACCCAGGAGGAGACACGCGGTGTCGCTGCCGAGGCCCGGCCTCACACCACGAGGCGTCCGCACAGCACGCAGGGCAGGGCGAGGCCCGGCCTCACACCACGAGGCGTCCGCACAGCACGCAGGGCAGGGCGAGGCCCGGCCTCACACCACGAGGCGTCCGCACAGCACGCAGGGCTGCTTGGCGCCGCCACCCCGGGGGCTGACTCGGGGCCGGGAACACGCGGGCTCCGGGGCTCTGGTTTAAGCTCAGGGCAGTGTGAACGCAGCTCGGGGAGGGGATCCTCCCCGGGGACAGGCTCCCTGCTGCCCGCTGAGGCCTCTGCCCGCCCCCTGGTTCCAGCTCGAAGCCTGAGCCTTCTGGCCTGGAGGCCCCTCTCGTTCCGCATCTCTGAGCCTGAATCCCGCCCCCTGCTTCCCTGCCGTCTCTCTTCGCCTCCATCAGCCCTGTGTCCACAGTAGGGACCAGAGGGGGTGGCACCAGGGGGGCTCCAAGCGCCAGCCCTGCGCCCACCACCCTCTGCTGGTCGCCACAGGACCAGCATCACGGGCCCCGAGGGCAAGTCCAGGCTGGATGGGAGAACGCTGGGCGAGGCGGTGGGGCGGGTGCTGGGAGTCGGGGTAGCTGAGGCCGGTGCCGGGCCTGGGTGTGGAGACAAGGACAAGGCTGGGGCAGGGACGAGGCCCTGTGGAAGAGGGGAGGCGGGAGAGACCCAGCCCTGGAGCTGTGCGGTCGTGTGGCTGCAGGCCATGGCCATGCTTCTTGCCCGGGTCACAGGCCAGGGCTCTGGGCTCAGCAGGTGGGGTCACTGGCAGAGGGACCCCTGAGCCTTGCAGACCAGATGCCCCAGGAGAGCCGGGGCAGAGGAGCTGGATGTCTTGGGGGCCCGGGGCTCCTGTGGAGCCCACGACTGGGGTCTGACAGGGCCAAGGGACAGGAGGCGGTGAGCGGAAGGCCTGGAACTGGCCGGGGGCCCACCAGCTTTGTGACTGTCTGAAAGCCCCGGCTGTGAGCCCCGCTGGCCTCAGCAGAGGTGTGTGTGTGTGTGTGTGTGTGTGTGTGTGTGTGTGAGGGGCAGGTGAGTGAAGCCCCCTGAGTGCTGGCAATGGCAGGCTGGAGACAGACCCTGTAATCCAATGATCTCAAGCGTCACCTGCAAAAACCCAATTACAGAGCAGATTAACTCAGAGTTACAGATGCAATTGAATAAGCAAGGCGCACTTGGCTCACACACAGCACAGCCCTGCTGGACGATGGCCGAGCTCGGGTGCCATGGCCTGGGGGACACGTGGCCAAGGGTATCCTCGGCCAGGGCAGGGTGACCACAGGCCTGCCCCGTGCCCTCGGCCACTCAGGAACTTCGCCGATGCCTGGCGGAGACTTCCCCCCATAGTGTGTACAGCGGGACGGCCGGAGGCGAGCTGGACCTGATGCCATCGGCCTCGGCTGACCGCTCCCCATGGCTCTGTGGCAGCTGCCCTTTTGTTTACAAGCCCACCAGGGGTCCTCTGAGGGTGGACTGCCCAGCCTCTAAGAACGGGGTGTGGTTTATTCTGGGCACCGATGGACCCCTGAGAGGAGGTGGAGCCCAGGGAGGCCGAGAGGACAGAGCCGCTTGCTCAGGGGGCGGCTCTGGAAGCGCCTGTCCAGCCGTCTTCCTTGCCGGGAAGCTGAAGGGGGCTGAAAGCAAGAGAAACATACTTGGTGGTGCCTCTGGGGAGTGCCGAGAACCTCCTCCTCCCCCGGCCCTGTGGCAGGATCTCACCACAGGAGGGAGCCTGGCTAGGGCAGTGCAGGCCAGGGGGACTTCCTGGAGGAGGAGAGGTTAGGGTGACCAGGGAGGGCAGAGAACAGAGAGGGAGGGGGAAGCAGTGGGGGGCAGAGGAGACTGGGCCGGGTGCCCTTGGGGCCTTGGAGTAGGAGAAAGCCCAGAAAGCGGGGTCCCCTCGAGGCAGGCTGAGGCGGGGCCTTGGGGCTGGGAGGAGGTCGAAGCCGGTCTTTCTAGTGGCCCTGAGACACTGGTCAGCACGCGCTTCTCGCTGTGCGGGAGGGAAGCCGGGTGGCAGTGATGACCGTTTATTTTTTGCATCTCACGTGTGGAGTCTTAGTTCCCTAACCAGGGATTGAAATGGCAACCCCTGCTTTGGAAGTGCGGAGTCTTAACCACTAGGGAAGTCCCCTCGGAACAACATATTCTTGTTTTAATGACTTCTGATCTTTCTGAACTTTCCGTTTCCCGCAGAGCTGAGCGGAGGACTCCGTCCCTGGAGCCCGCTTGGAGATTCTAGAACAGATGGGATGTGCTGCGAGGCAGGCTGTCTCAGGCAGAGCCTCAGTTTCCCCGTCGCAGAGACCACGTCCCCACACGGGTCCTTTCTGTCCCCAAATCCATCGCGAAACATGCCAGCAGGACTTTGAAATTTCCAAGAAGGGACGGCTGTGACTCAGGAAGTCAACCAAGTCATTCCGTGGGCAGAATCTCATGTTGAAGAGCTGTGATCACATTCGAGGGTCTGAACCTGATCCAGTGGCGAGGTTCTGACGGTCCCGTGGCCTGTGTGCACCAGGGGAGGTCTCCAGAGCTGTGCCACCGAGCTGTGTCCTGATAGACCCTTGTTCTGGCTGAAGGGCGTAGACGACAGGGCGTCAGGCACGAACATCCGGGGAACACACTCGGGACCGGGGCCCGGGAGAGTCACTGCCACTCAGATGTGGGCGGTCCACCCGGACACGCGTGCAGGAGAGACCTCGGGCGTCTGCCGCTCCCCAGGTCCCCAGTGTGCCTGCTGCCCCTGCCTCAGCTCTCCTGCCTCAGTTTGTTCACCTGTAAATTGGGGACGGTCAGGATTCACCTGAGACTGTTTTGAGGTTCCAGTGGGAAATGAATGGCAAACTCTTGCGTGGAGGCTGATGCACGAGCAGTGTGCTGACTGGGAGCTGCCCACACTTCGCTCGCAACACAGGAGCGTAAGACACGGCTGTTTCTCATGGGCCAGAACTGAGCACATGACTTTTTGTCAAAACTTTAAACACTGTTTTACTCTTGGTTACCACATATGAGGAAAGAAAAAGCAGTTCGATTTACAGTAATTAATTTAAAACACTGGACACCTCGAGAATTAGTTTCTGTTCTAATAAACTCACCAAGCCCAGTCTGCCCAGGGCAGCCAGCCCCCCAGCCCAATCCCATGACCTGGGCCTGGGGCCCCTTCGGGGAGCGGTGGTCCCCTCTCTCAGCTGTGACCAGCTCCCAGGGTTGTGTCTGGGGTTCTTCCCGTGCGGGGAGGTCTCTGAGTTCCTCCGAGGTGGAAGGTGCCATGGGCACCACCCTCTCTGGCCTCAGCTTCTCATCACACCCCATCCTCCCGGCCGAGCCCCCCTGTGGCTGCTCGTCCGGCGTCTCCCCGGCTGCTGTGTGCGCATCCTCTCGGCTGGCGGCCTTCTCCATGACTCTGCGTGTTTGCTCGGTCCTCACGTCGCTTGCCGCACCCGCGTCACCCTCTCTCTGCTCTCCCGTGCTCCTGCCTGACTCCTCTTCTGACGGTCAGACACAGCCACGCGCTCTGCTGTCTGTGCCGGGTTGGACTCGCAGGGGCCAGCCGGGGCGAGGCTTCGCAGGGAGTCATGCGGGCGGCACCATCCCTGTGTCTGTCTGTTGCTCACGTGGGCTGGCGGGCGGCAGCCAGTCTGTGCCTCGAGCCCCGAGGCCGGTCCGCGTCCCTGGCTGTGGATCTGACCTGCGCTGCGCTTCCCTCCACCACCCCCCGCCCCCCCCCCCCCCCCCCCCCCCCCCCCCCGGCTTTGTCATCAGCAGTGAAGCCCCGGCAGCGGTCCTGACCCCGAGGAACTGTAAATAGCTTCCGACTCCCAGCAGGAGACCACGTTGGTGGTCCTGCCGCTCAGCTGCCCAGACGTGTGGTGGGAGGCTGGGGCGCTCCGTAGGCCCCTGGTCACCACCTGCAGCTTCTCTGTGCTGACCAGGTCCTTGGGGAAGATGTGACCTTTGGCCCCTGAGCTTCCTGGGATCCTGCCAGGTGGGCGGTTCACCCCTCCAGGTGCAAAGAAGGTTCTTCTGGGACCACCTCCCTGGAGCCCTTGTCCACCCGCTGGTGGGACGCTGTTAGTTGCTCAGTCGTGTCCGACTCTTTGTGACCCCGTGGACTGCAGCCCGCCAGGCTCCTTTGTCGATGGGATTCTCCAGGCAAGACTACTGGAGTGGGCACCCAGCTTCTGTACAGATTTTGCTGGTGGGCTGGCGGGTTCCTGTCTCACCAAGGAATTGTGTCCTTAAAGAAAATGTTCTCAGCGCAGCGCCTCTGATGAGGCCTGTGGCTGCAGGAAGCCAGTCTGTGGGGTGGGCCAGCCTGCACGTGGAGGCACGCACAAACCTGTCCTGGGCTCCCCTGCCCATCCCCCATCCTGGAGGAGGGCGTCTGCCTTCCCTGCCCCCTCCTGCTGCAGCCCCATCGCTCCCTAAACCCCGAGCTGAGTGGACGTTCCCCAGACAGCCCAGGGCCTCATCTAATTTTGCAGGGAACAGGGCTCAATTTGAGCAAAGCCATCGGCAAGGAATTCGTACTTTCCCCATAAACCTGCGGCCCTGGCAGATGTCAATACGGGTGGGATGGAGGTGCCATTCAGACTCCAGGTCCATTTAGATGAAAATGTCTAATCAGAGAAACACCGGGGGCTTAGGCGAGATGGACCGCACAATTCCAAAACAATTTATCTTGGAAATTAACTCCGAGGAAAAGTTTACCCAGGGGGCTGGAGCTTTAAGTTTTGTTTTCAATTTATTACAACCCCAAGGCCTCGCTTCCCACCAGCGCCGGGGTTAGCGGAGCTCTGGGGTCGCAGCTCTGGGGTCAGAACAGCTCTGGGCAGAACCTCTGATTTGGGCCGCTCCACGTGGGGGCCCTTCCCGCACATCCCAGGCTCTGCCGTCCCTGGAGATATATCACCAATTCTGTGGCTCTCAAGCCCTGGGAGCTCGCCCTCTGGGTCCCCATGCGCCTCCAGGCTTGTCCTCCGTCCCTCCCCCGCCTGGAGCCCCCTGCACCTGCTGCATCCGTGCCCCATCCTTGCGGTGGCTCTCGGCCCGGACTGTGACCTTCAGGCCGTCCCCCTGCCCAGAGCTCGGCCAGTGGCTGCATAGCCCGGGGCAGTCAGGGGCCAGTTCTGGAGCCAGGCTGCTGCTGGAGGGCTGTGTGGCCTCGGGCAAGTCGCTGCCCCTCTCTATGCTGATCAGAGATCAGAGGGGCTGGGAACAGTCTGCTCAGGAGCTGTGGGAGGACGGGGTGCTTACATTCAGTGCAGGCTGTTCGGAACATGGAGACATGGGGAACGCACAGCTGCAGACCCCAGCCAGACGCCCTAGGGGGCTTACGCCCAGGCCGGGGGAGGGGGTGGGCAGGGGGCAGAGGTCCAGAGGGGGGCACGGGCCTGGAGTCTGCTCGCCTCGCAGTGGGGGGCTGGGGACGCCCTGTCCCCGGGGGGTGAGGAGACCCCACAGAGCTTCCGGAAGCTGGGCGGGGGGTCTGGTGCCTGGGCGCCTCCCACTCCTGCAGGTCCAGTGAAATATGAGCTCGGCCTGTGAACTTGGAACCACTCTGGTTGGGAATTGTGTTTCTTGATAAACAGGAAAATGAAGAAATTTTCAAACCACTAGAGATTCAAATAAATTCTCAGTAGGTAATAAATGGAGCCATTAGGGAAATTGAAAGTGGATTTGCTCCCTGAGACCGGTGCCACCTGGTTTAACCTCTGAGTGTTTATTTTCCCCATTTCCAGGTGTCTGAGCCCCTGGTGCCTGGGCGGGGGTTGGGCCACCCACTTGGGGGACCCCTGCATGGGGGGGAATGCCAGGAAGGGAAGCTGCTGAGGTCCTGCAGGGACACACCCTGGGCTCACGGACACTGTGAAACGGGACAGGGCTCCTGCCTGGACGGGGCGGCTCTGGGTGTCGTGGGGTCTGTCGGGAGCTCCCCTCCCCTGCTCTGCATGTTGACTGCGGGCAGAGCCCCTGAAGGGCAGGGGCCACGGGGCACAGGCCCGGCCCTGGGTGGACACACTCCACGGTCAGCTTTCCTCCTGGGGCCGGTCAGGGTGAGGGTCTCCGAGGGGCCCAGTCTCTTGAGGGGTGTGGATGCAGAATCTGTCAGGCAGAAAGTGGGTGGGCCCTGGAGTTGACCTGGAATGCTGTGGGCCCCGGGGGCGGGGCTACAGGGGGCTAGACCACTGACAGGGGTCTCCATGGTGGAGTGGGGGCTTCCAGGGCCCAGGCGAGTCCTCTGGGACAGCGGATGGGCGTCTGGTCCCCCCGACATCCTCTGCTTTCTGTGAGGACAGCGAGCAGGTGGCGGGTCCCGCCTGTGTCCGCTTCCCACGTTCCAGGTCAGACTGCTGTCAGGAAGCTCGGCATCGCTCCACCGGAGGGCACGTTTGGGGATGGGGGCAGGATGTGGGGAGCCTGTGCCTTCCTGGCCGACCTCAGCCTCGCTTACTCGCAAGGGGACTCGGGGGCTCTGTTCGTGGTCCTCACGTGTGAGTGGGAGCTGTGCCTGCGGTCCCCCAGCTGGCCCCCTCCTGCGGGACCCCCAGCCGCGGGTCAGCGGTGGTCTGCGTTTGCTGGTCTGGGCATGCGATGAGCCGGGCGGGGGGCGTGTTTCAGCAAGGTGGCGGAGCCAGGGTGGTCCCCCTCTGACTGGAAGCAGCCGAACGTGGGGGTCCCAGGGCCTTGGGGGCACCTCCGGGCTGTGAGACCCCCAGGCCAGCTGGGAGCTCACCTCTGAGCCTGAAATCGGCCGTCAGCTGAGCCGCTCTTCAGACAGTGAAAACCACGTTCTGCTAGATAAAAGCTCTCACTCAAAGAGTTTCCTCCTTACAGATGATTCCGGTGGATTCCGAGCGCTTCGTGCTGTTTCCTGACCGAGGCGGGCCCGCCGCCCTGCCGTGTGGGCAGAGGCTCCGGCCCCGGGACCCGCGACCCGGCCGAGGGGCTGCACCGCCAGCAGGTGGCGCTGTGTCCCCGCGTTGCCGCCCTGACTTTGCTTTCCGTCTTGCGCAAGGATCTGCGGAACCTGCTGTTGATCCCAGGATCGGGGCTCCTGAGTGAAGGCCGGGCAAACCCTTCTGGCCTCGGCGCAGGGGCGGCGGCTGAGGCTCTGCCCGGCCAGTCCTGAGGGGACACCAGCCCGGACACGTCTGCAAGAGCCGGAGCTGCTCGGGGACCAGGGCGCGGAAAGGTGTTGGGGGCCCGTGGGCCTTCCAAGTGGACGGACGCCCCCAGCCCATGGCCCCACCTGCGCCCGGAGCCGGACCCCCGCTTTGGTCCTGGACGTGTGGGCACGAAACTGTCACTGGGGGCAAAGCCCTCAGGCCCTGCTCTGAACCACACCTGTCTGTCTGCAGGAGGGAAGCGTGCTTGGCACCGCCCCCCCACCCCACCCCAACGGCATATTTCCCTGGATTATCTTCCAGGGCTGCTCAGTCCAAGGACACTGGGCTTGAGGAGCAAAGAGCTGCGCCCCGGAGGCCGCTTCCCCGGGGCGGGCCGTGGGGAGGTTGGAGGCGGCGGCGGGGCCTCCGGAGCCCTGGTCGTGGGGCCAGTGCTGTTTCTAGGCGCTCAGCCCAGGTGAGCGGCTGCCTGTCTCAGAGCCTCAGGGAAACACAGGGTCTGGGCGCCTGGGGAGACCCAGGCTGGTCCCTTGTCAGCAGAGGGTCAGTGGCTTCAGGACACTGGGCAGGGAGGTTGGAGGTCAAGGAGCTGCCCAGGGCCTCCCGTGGGCCCTGCTGGGCATGGGGAGGGGGCCATGTCCTCACCGGCCTCCTTTCCTAGTGGGGCCTCTGGGAAGGAGTGGGGGTGGGAGTCGTGTCCTGGCCCCTTGGCCCTGGGCTGCTGCCTGGAGGGCCTTAGTGGACGGGGCCCTGCGCGCTCACTGACACGGGGGCTCCCACCCCCTCCTCCCTGCTTGCGGCCCGCCACCCTTGGTCTTGGTTTCCTTCGGGGTCTTTCTCTTTCCTTCTCCCGGCTCTGCGTTTAACAGCATTTCACGTGACTCCACTTCCTCTCCTCTCTTACACATCTTAATGCACTTTTTTTTTTTTTTTAACCTTTTTGGTGGTTGCTCTAGAGTTTGCAGTGGGCTTTCATGGAATTCTCCAGGCCAGAATCCTGGAGTGGCTGGCCATTCCCTTTTCCAGGGGATCTTCCCAACCCAGGGATCAAGCCCAGGTCTCCCGCATTGCGGGCAGATTCTTTATCAGCTGAGCCGCCAGGGAAGCCCTCCCAGGTGGTACTGGTGGTAAAGGACCTGCCTGCCGATGCAGGACGTGGGTTTGATCCCTGGTTCAGGAAGATGCCCTGGAGGAGGCCATGGCAACCCACTTCAGTATTTTTGCCTGGAGAATTCCATGCCCAGAGGAGCCTGGTGGGCTTCAGGGCATGGGGTCACAAAGAGTCCGACACGACTGAGCAACTTCGCGTGCACTGGTGTGCTGGAGTTTGCGATCCACTCTCCGTGAACACAGGCCCAGTCTGCCCAGGGCTCCCCACTTCCTGGGGCTGCAGGCACCTTGTCGTGGGGATGTCCCCAGGCCCCGCTTGCGCCTGAGCCATCTGCCTCACCTACCGTTAGCATCCAACACGCGGCTGCTGCTGTCGTGCTTTTGGACAATAGCGTTCGCTCAGTCGAGGATTAGAAGAGGACAAGAGTTTATGTCACTTCCATCCGTTCTCGGTCGTGTCTCCCTGTTGTAACTGAGGTCTGGGACTCTTGTCCTTTCAGTGGGACCCCGACTGTGCTGGACGGATGGTGAAGTGTGGGGAGGGGGCTCCTGGCAGTCCCGGCCCCTGGGGAGCGCTTGCCCTGGGCTGTGACCTTCGCCTCTGCATCTGGCTGCTTCCCCCCTTGACCTGGGAGGGAGGCCCAGAGTGTGCTGGAGAGGGGAGGTCAGGAGATGGGAAGGGTTTTAAGCCGGGGGTTGGTGGGGGTGGGACGGAGGGCACTGCTGCTGCTGTTTAGCCGGTCAGTCGTGTCCGACTCTTTGTGGCCTCAGGGACGGCAGCACGCCAGGCCTCCCTGTCCCTCACCATCTCTCGGAGCTTACTCACACTCACGTCCATTGCACTGGACGTGCCAGCCAGTCGTCTCATCCTCTGTCTCCCCTCCTCCTCCCACCCTCAGTCTCTCCCAGTATCGGGGTCTTTTGACTCTCCACATAAGAAGGGCATGCTGGACTATAATTCGGGTGGCTGTGAGCCCCACATCCACGGGGATTTGGTCAACCTCAGCAAGGGACTTTCTGATCTGAGGAAGGGAAGATGGGCTGGACTGTGTGAGAGTGATTATCTGGGCTGGTCCCCACGGCACAGTCATGGAGAGAAGCTGGAGCCACAGCGGCTGTGCTGAGACATTAAAGAGCTGGAGGAGACTTTCATAAAGCCTGGGGTGGGAGTGGAGTCCAGAAGTCACAGAGGAGACGGCAGATTTAGCTTCTGAAGAGCAGCAGGGTCCCTCCCTGGGGCCCGAAGTGGCGGGCACTGCCCCCG
This sequence comes from Ovis canadensis, assembly GCF_042477335.2. Lineage (NCBI taxonomy): Eukaryota > Metazoa > Chordata > Mammalia > Artiodactyla > Bovidae > Ovis > Ovis canadensis. Next base: position 230,866,306 of record NC_091247.1, on the reverse strand, counting down.
CCCACCCCTCTGAGTGGTCTCTGCTCCCAGCCAGGGCCGGGGCGGCCCAGGCCTCCACGCTCCCTGAGGGCGGGCATGGATCTGTGTGTGGGGGGCCGCTGCCCAGGGAGGGGTGGTCGCGGCTCTCTCTGTTGCTTGCCTGGGGGTGGGGGGCAGCCTCATCCCAGTTCTCCCCGGGCCCCAGAGACCACCGTGCCTGTTGGAGCTTGTGGCGGAGCTGGGGGCTGGCTGGGCAGTGCTCACTGGACCTGCAGGATGAGCCTTCCCTCTGCCCTGTGACTGGGCCTCCCCACCTCTATAGGACGGGTCCCGTGGCAGGGGCCACGCGCAGACCCGCGCCACTGAGGCCAGAGCCCTGGCACAGCGGGAGCTGGGGGCGGGCCCGAGAGCCAGAGTGCAGACCCCCGGGTGGGGCTCAGAGCCTGGCGAGGGGCGGGGCGGGGCCGGCACCTGCCTGGACCGTGCCCATCCTCTCTCGGAGTGCAGCTCCCGGGGGGGTGCTCCTCGGACCTCTGGAGCCTGTCCGGGGTCACCTGTGCCCCGATCAGGCCCCCATCACAGGGAACCGGTGCAGGGAACTCAGGGACACGCAGGGGCCGGGACGGATGGCGGGTTAGCCCGGAGGAGAGGGCCACGCAGGGCGGGAGGCGGAGCCCTTGGGCCGAGAAGGAGGGGCCTTCCGTCCATGCTGAGGCTGTGCATGCCGCCACCAGGGACAGACCGGACGAACCCCCGTGGTGGGGGTGGCGGAGCTGTGGATGTCAGGCGTGACCAGAGGCGGCCAAGACAGATGATGCGGGGTGGGGAGGGGGGGACACACCTGCCCCGGGAGGCATCAGTGCAGCGAGACTCCAGCTGATCTTGGGAATTACAGGCGACCCCCTATTCCTGGCGGGCTTCAGCCTCCTCTCTTCTCTGTGACACCTCTGTGGGAAGGCCAGAGTGTGTCCCACAGCCTGGGCTGAAGCTGGGAATGGCCGAGGCTGCACCCATGGGCGGAGCCCCTGACCCAGCCTGGCCGTCTCCCAGAGGAGTGACTGGAGGGCGAGGGGACGTGAGAGCTGAGGTGGGTCTTGGCGCTTCTGCTTTCAGTCCCCAGAATTGCACTGAGAATATCCTGTGTGCGATCGAGGGGGCCAGGAGGGGAGACCCATGCAACCTAGGACAGGGACCTCCCTCCAAAGGGGGCGACCAGAGCAGGGTCCTGGGAAGAGGCCAGGAAGAGGTCAGACAGGCAGAGCCGGGTGTGCAGAGGTCGGGTGTGTAGAGGTCAGGCGGGCAGAGGTCAGGTATGCAGAGTTCAGGTGGGCAGAGGTTAGGCGGGCAGAGGTCGGGTGTGCAGAGGTCAGGTGGGCAGAGGTCAGGCGGGCAGAGGTCAGGTGTGCAGAGGTCAGGTATGCAAAGGTCAGGCAGGCAGAAGTCAGGCGGGCAGAGGTCAGGTGGGCAGAGGTCGGGTGTGCAGAGGTCATCAGGCAGAGGTCAGGTGTGCAGAGGTCAGGTGTGCAGAGGTCAGGTGGGCAGAGGTCAGGTATGCAGAGGTCGGTCGTGCAGAGGTCAGGTGGGAAGAGGTCAGGCGGGCAGAGGTCAGGTATGCAGAGTTCAGGTGGGCAGAGGTCAGGCAGGCAGAGGTTGGTCGTGCAGAGGTCAGATTTACAACTTGAGCCATCACGCCATTGCTAGAGTGATGTCCTCTCTTCTCTGTGATTCCTCCTCGGAAAGGCCAGACTGTGTCCCACAGCCTGGGCTAAGCTGGCAATGGCCAAGGCTACACCCACGGACGGAGCCCCTGACCCAGGAAGAGGACGATGGTCTCTGATGGGGTGGCATGGAACGTAATTCCTACAAAAGCCCACATTGGTCCTGAGATGCCACGGCCCCTTCCCCCCCCAGCTTTCCTAGAGCATGGAGCTCTCACAACCTTTCCGATCCATCAAATGGGGCTTGAGATGCAATGACTTATTTATGACTGAAATTGGAGGTGGCGCATTAATAAATTATGTGAATCCATTTTTCTAAGAATATGATGGAAGAATTAGTTGATGTATTAGAAATGCTATGATTTTTATATTGTGATTATTTGTTCCTTTAAAGCAGGATTCATTTTCAATAGCTCAAAAATTGTCTAATTGACCACTTTGTTTACATTAAGAGATTGCCTTAAAAGTGGGGGAGGGTCTTCTCCTCCGGAGTTAATGGAAACAGTGAAAAGTTCTTTAGGAGTCCTCATTTATCAAGGAGGCGATTTCTGCTTATTGATAAACGGGCGTTGCAGGCCGTGAGCCGGAAGCAGATGCGGTGTGCGCGTCTACACTGGGTGCCCGAGGCCAGGACTCAGATCTGCTCCCAGGACGAGGTTAGTCTCTGGGGAAAATTCCAGACAACCAGAGGCCCAAGCAGCTCTGAGGGGCCTCTGCTGGCTTCCTGGGGTTTCCTGGCCACAGCTGGGCATGTGGCTGGGAGACCTGGGGCCAGGGCCTGCTCACCACCTGCCTATGGCCCAGGGCGGCTGCTGGCCATGGGGCAAGGGGCACCGTCCACCCTGCCCGCTGGCGGACCCAGACCCTGAGCGGTGGGGCAGGGCAGCCCCTCCCTCAGAGCCTGAGGGCGGCCTCTGGTGGACACCCGCCACGTGACCGCTCCTGGGGCATCTGCTCTGTGTGCCTGCAAGGCACTGGGCTGCTCCTCCCGGGACACGTGAGGTGCGGAGGGGACACACTTGCCTGCCCACCCTCGGCCTCTCGCGGGAGATGAGCCCTGCGGAGCTGCCAGCGACTCGGGCTGAGGGGCAGCTTCTTCTCCGACTTGTCTCCAGACAGCCGGCCGCACTCAGCCCGCCTGGGGCTCAGGCCTCAGAGGTGCTCGGGAGTCGCTCACGGTGGTGATGACCGGGTGTGACCCCGGGGAGCTGTGATGCCAGTCTTCAGCGGAGCACCGGCGGGTCAGGTGTGGGGAGGAGGGAGCCCGTGTGTTGGATGAGCGTCCCTGGGGCTGCACCTCCCTCTGTGTCTGATGACTGAGCAGCGGTGGAGGGGGGTCCAGACAGTCTGAGGGCACAGCCTCGTGTTGGGAGTTGGATGCAGGAGGCGGGCCGGGCGCCAGGGCGTGGGGACAGCGACCTTCCCGGAGCGCCCGGCTCCCCGGGAGAAGGTGAGGGTGGGCGTGGGACGCAGGCTCTGGGGTAGGGAGTCTGGTCCGCGTGGGGGCAGGGCGCTGGGGGTGGGCGTCATACACACACCACGCGCCGTCCCCGCTGCAGGCCTCGTGCTGAGCAGGGGGCACCGGTCCCCCTGGAGTCGAAGGTCTGTGGGCGCGCCGAGGGGAGACGGGGTCGGGGCGCGTCCGGGGAGGAGGGTGACGGACTAGGGGAGCCTGGGGTGCGTGTGCCACGGGTTCCCCGGCCTCCTTGCTTTGTCTCAGGCGCGCCCCTCCCCCGGCCTGGGCTCTGCCTGCTGTGGGGCCCCGTGAGTCAGGCCTCTGTGGCCCAGGTGCTCAGCCCCTGGCCTTGGTCTCCTGCCGCTTTCGATCTATGCTTTGACCTTTTTCTGCTGCAGCTGGAACGCCCCCAGGCTGTTGCCCCGGGATGTCCTGCAGGTCTGGCCCCCTCAGCTGTGTCCACAGGGCCTGGACCCACTGTGCGCATCTGCTGTGGGGTGTCTCCCCATTCTGGGGGGGCTCTTGCCCCGCGGCCGGGCCTCCCCTCAGCTGGAGACCCCGCCGGCCAGCACGTGGTCTGGACCGCCCTCCTGACCTCCAGGTGGTGCCGAGCGTCTCTGGGGCCTGTCGTCTCTGTTGAGTGTTACCCGAGGAGTCAAGGAGCGTGGGGGCGGCTCTCCGGAGATGCGGCCACGGGAATCCTGGTTCACAGACCGACCCTGAGAGGTTAGGGAGCGTCTTCCTGGGCTGTCTTTTTAGAAGAAAGTCTGCTTGTGAAATGGGATCAGGCTGTGCTCGGAAGAATCCCAGGGCCGTCCCCTTCCTCCCGGTCTCTGGCTGTGGCAGTTTCTCTGGATTCTGTCTCTGTGAGATCCGTCCCTCTCACTCTGCCCTGGGGCTGTGACCTCCTTTCCTTCACGTCCCTAACGCGGAGGCAACCAGGAGATGCCGCAGGGGGCTGTTAGGCGTCTCCGGTCCACTGTGCCCGTCAGCCCCAGAGGCTGGATTTGGTCCTTCCAGTCCAGCCCTGAGAAGGGCCATCACAGGCACACACTCGGTCAGTGCATCCCCCACGGGGGTGAAGTGGACTCCAGCACAGACCCCGACTCCTCGCAAGGCTGCAGGACGAGCAGCCTTGTCTACGCGGCCGGAGTCCACACGGAGGTCCGGCAGGGAGGCTGGGGTGTGCAGCGGAGCTCCGGTTCCCTGTCCCTGCGGGGGTCAGGCGGACTCTGGACGGGCTGTCAAAACACTCCCTGAGCGTCCAGCTTGTGTCTCAGACCACGGTGTTGGCACCAAAAGGTCCTCGTGTGGGGGATGGCTGGTCCTCACCTGTCCTGGCCCTTTGGGGTTGCTGCAACAAAGCACCATAAACCAGGCGGCTTGTGGGAAAAGACGCTTACTTCTCAGGGTCTGGAGGCTTGGAAGCCCAAGTTCCGGCTGCCGCGGACCCCGGTCTGGCGAGGGCCTGGCTCTGAGATGGCGGTCTTCCTGCTGCGCCCTCGCGTGGCTGCTGGTGTCTTCACGTGACAAGGGGATGGATCGTGGCCACGAGGGCCTTGTCCTCATGACCTCATCACCCCGCACCCCCCCTCCCGGGACTGTACCCCACCCTGGGGACGCAGGTTTCGCCACGTGATTCCGGGCACGGTTCACCCTTTTCCTCCCTTTTTTCCTGGATGAGACACCTGTGTTTTGGGGAAGGTTCCTCCATCGAGCCTGTGGTTCCTGACCTCAGATTTCGGGCTCCCCATCGCTGCCGGGGTCACCTTTGTGCTAAGGACGGAGCTCAAATTCAGAATGAGCACGCGATCAGGCTGGCGGTGTTTCTGCTGCCCTTGAAAGTTCTGTGGGGAGAAGTCTGTGTGGTGAGACGTTGGCGGACTCGCCCAGGCCGACACTGTAATGAATATACCTTGACTTTGACGTATCCCTTATTTTAGAACCTGCCTTTATTATAGAGCTGAAAAATGCTCATTATAGAGGGTTTGGAAAACATTGAAATACACAGAGAAGAAACTTGGAAATAAATCAACCAGAACATAGTTGCCCAGAGACAATTCTTGTTAATTTTTTTTGATGTATTTCTTACGGAAGTTATGTCTTCCCAAGACTGCTATGTAAAGGCGCAGGGATCACGTCCCAGGCCTACTCCTGCCTGAAAATAGGACAGTTGATTCCTAATTAATGGCTCTTTCCATCTCGTTAGTGATGAATTCTAGCCACACTTGCACGTGTGGACTGTGTGTCGCTTCCTTCCTTCCGTTTCTGTGTTAAATTAGTGGCGCATGAGGTCCTTTCTCTCTTCCGTCATCTCCCGCTTGAGACAGACAGGCAGCGGGCGTGCCATGCGTCCGTGGGCCCGCAGGCTGGAGTCTGAACGAGAGGGCGGGCTGTTGGCCACTGCGGAGATGGGGGCCCTGGGCAGAGCTGGGCCGGGGGTAGGTGAGCGTCTGGCTGCTCTGCTCCGGGCCCAGGAGCAGCCCACCGGCATGTCGGCTCTGAGGCCCCTCTCCAGCCCCCTCCGCATGGTCCCCCGAGACTCTCAGGGCCCAGGCCTCTGGGGGGCTGGTCTCGGGCCGCGTGGGCGTGTGTCTGGCTGCGATGGCCCTGCCCTTCCCCTCCTGGGACAGAGCTGCACGGACTGGCCGTGATCACTGGTGTGCCCACATCTGCTCGACTTGGGGAAGCACAGAGGACGGCGGGTGGTGGCGTCTTCAGTCAGCACCCTTCCTGAGGGAGGGCCTGCACTCCAGCTCGGGGCCCCTGGAGGCCAGCTCACATGGACCGTGGGAGGTATTTGGACAAACACTCTCCTGTCCACGATCACAACTGCCCGAAAGGTGGCCCCATGAGGCCTGGGGCCAGGCTCCCGGTGAAACAGCCAACCGCCCCTGATTCCACTGGAACCTACTTGATCCCCCCTGACCTGTGGGTGGGGCCTGCAGGTTCTCTGAGCCCCGGTCTGGGGAGGGGGCAGCTGGCCCGTGGCCCTCCCAGGGCCCGTGTCCCTGCAGGTGACAGGCCCTGTCCTGAAGGAGCCAGGTGGGTGGGGGGCGGTGCTCTGTCTGGGCGTGGGATCCACTGCTCTCCCCTCTAGGAGCCCGCCTTGGAGGTGACAGGTGGACGGCGTGGCCTGTGGGCTACCAGGAGTGAGAGAGCTGCCCAGGCCCCCATGCCCAGCCAGTGCCTGGCACTTGTGTTTTCACAGAAGCAGCAGACAACCAGATAGGGACTGTTTTCAGCTCTGTGAGCCGGGGGATCCCTGTCTGAATTCTTGGCCACTGCAGCCCCAAAGCCGCCAGGAAGACAGATGAATGGTGTGGCTGAGACCAATGCAACTTTCCTCCCCCAACAGCAGCAGCTGGGCGCAGTTTACTCACCCTGCTCTAAAGCTGTGCACCAGTGCACAGCCAGGCCATGCTGTGCAACAAACAGGCCCCATCCCGGTGCAGCCCTGGCAGTTCTCTAGGCAGCCCCTGCCCTGGGAGGGGCTCTGTCCACCCGAGGGCCTGGGGAAGCGGGGCAGGAGGAGCAGCTTGGTGTCGGCATCGGGAGCTCCTGGTCCAGGGGGATCTGCCGAGCGTGGGTGGATGGGAGTGAGGCCTCTCTGGGAGCAGCCTCGAGGGGGCTGGGCATGATGTCACTGTTTTCTGCTTCAGCTCCACACGTGGGTGTGTGCCGAAGACAGACCATGAGCACCCAGGGAGAGAGGGTGACCCCGTACTGCCCCGAGAGTGAGCAGCTGCCTCTTGGGGTCCCGGGATGTGTCCGTGCAGCACAGCCCGTGGGTGACCATTTCCTTGGACGGCTCCTTGGCCAGGATGCCATCATCCGAGCATACTGCAGGACTTCCAGGGCAACAGGGCCCAGCCCGGAATGGCCGGCAGGCCTTGGGCTGCACGAAGGACGTGCCGATGACGGGAGTCTGAGTCTGCGTTAGCGTTGCGTTCTGAAGACATGGGTGCTTCCCCCACATGGCTCATGAAATGCACATTTAATTACATTGAGAGCAGCTCCTGTTTATAGACGGCGCGTGATCTATTTGTTTACATCTTGTTTGGCTCCTGCACAGAATTGTCAGTGTGTCCCTTAGGAACCATGGAAGAGCATCCCTGTCAGCGGAGTTATTAACGTGTCGTGCACAGAAGGCTCCCCGGGAACAACGCGGATGAGCCTGCAGTTATGAACGCGTTGTCCACAGAAGCCTCCCTGGGAACAACCCAGATGAACCTGCAGTTATGAACTCACCGTCCACAGAAGCCTCCCTGGGAACAACCCAGATGAACCTGCAGTTATGAACTCACCGTCCACAGAAGCCTCCCTGGGAACGACGCGGATGAGCCTGCAGGTATGAACGCGTAGTCCACAGAAGTCTCCCCAGGAACGATGTGGGATGAGCCTGCACGGGGCTGGGCGCTGCCGTTGGGGGGCCTCACGCTGGTCTGGGGGCACGGTCCCACCTGGTCCCGCCCGCGTCCACACGGTTTCCCGACGCCCAGCAGCTCGCTGCCCTCTTCTGCACGTCCTGCCCTGAGCGGGCTCATCTCTCACAGCAGCTTTCACAGAATTGGCCACTGTCGTGGACGAGGAGGTGGTTCTGTGGTTACACGCTGTGTTGCCTGAAAGGAAGGCGGGTCTGAGCACACGCCCACCACGCACATGGGGTCAGGGCGGGTGAGGTGTGGCAGACGCGCGGTTGCAGACCCCAGCTGGCGATGGGGGTGACACTGCTTGGCGCTTGATGCTTCTTGTCTGCGGCACAGAAGTTTCTGCACCGTTCTGAGGGTTCCTCTCTGAGGCCCGTTCAAGATGCCAGCAGGGGCGGTGGCTGAGGCATTTCTGACCTAAAGACAAGTGCTCTGAAGTGTTGACAGCTGGGGCCAGGCCGCCGAGGCCGCTTAAGAAATTAAAGTGTGTTTACATTTCATGAGTTTTAACACGGCTGCCCTTGTGGTCTCTGGAGACCAGTTCACTTACCGCTTCCCAGGGTCCTCAGACAAGCAGCTCTGGCTGTCTTCCCGCGAACACTCGTCCACTGCGGGGATAGCCAAGGGGTACCTCTGGCCCATGGCCAAGCATCCAACCCAGCCAGTGGTGAGAGTCACCCTCTCGAGAATGAAGGTGAGGTCCTGCGGGCTCTACAGAGAAACAGAACCGACAGACCCCTGCAGGGCCTGGCTGCAGCAGGGAGCGAGGCTGTGGGTCCCAGGGCCAGCGGTCGGGCGGTGGGGACCCAGGCGTGTAGGTAGGCTGTCCAGGCTGAGTACCAGGGCAGGTGGCGATGCGTCCCTGCTCAGGACAGGCAGGCGGCGAGCAGGCTCCCTTCCGTTCTGCTCAGGCCTGCGGGGGACAGATGAGGCCCGCACCCTGGGGGGGGGGACTATTCTTCCTCACGGTGGCCACCGACTCACATGTGATCTCGTCCAGGAACCACCCTAGACACGGTCAGGCGTCCTGTGCGCCTGCGGCCCGTCGGGCTGACACACAGCCCTTCCTGCAGTGACCCTGTGTCCGCTTGCAGAATGCCCCGCGCTGCCGCGGACACACCGCAGCTGCTAGGACACGGGACGCAGGATTTGAAGCACGGCCCCGCGGACTGGGGACACACCCCCGCTGACCAGGAGGCCTCGATCTACGGAGAGCAGAAGGCGGGGTGGCCCTGAGCCACTGCCCCGCCCTGCAGGCCCCCCAGGAAGCTGCAGAGCAGCTGTGGTCGGGCTGGAGTCAGGGAGCCCCGGGGCCCGTGGCGCTCCTCCATCTTCCCGGGTGAGCTGAGGGAAGGCGGCCTTCATCCTCACGTCTTCCCCCCACGCTTGCCGAAATACGCAGGCCCCTGGAGCCGGTCCTGCAGGCAGCACGGTGCGGGGCTGAACAGAGGGCAGGTCGTGCCTGGTCTCAGGCGCCCGCTGTCCACTCACAGTTACGACAACAGTTCACCAAGAGGGCGAGGCTGACGTCCGTCCTGGAGGCGGCAGCACTGGACGCTCGGGTCGGTCAGCCCTGGGCACGACCCCTGACCTGCCTTCGACCCCCCTTTCCCTGGAATAAGAGGAAAGAACCCTCTGGATTAAGAGGAAGGAACCCCAGTGGACGCCTTGTCCTCAGACGCCCACCCCCCCACCGCAAATTCTGCTTTTCCTCCGGGACCTGGGTCCCTGCAGGTGAGTCTCTTGGCTTCTTGGTTCTGAGTTTTTCTTCCCCTGCTAAGCCCTGTGCTCACGGGGGTCTCGACGCTGCCCGGGGGTCGGCAGCTCAGCCAAGGAAGAGTCCGGTCAGCGGCCGCGGCCCAGACAGAGCCACACAGGCAGAGACCGGGCCTGCCCGCTGCCCGGCTGCGGGAGGGGTCTCCCTGGCAGGCCACGCTGCTGCCTGCGGGCCGTGTGTCCCAGGGGCCCCAAGGCGCTGCAGGCCCCGAGGAACTTATTTATCTGAGCGCAGTTGTGCAATAAAGTATTTAAATGGCCGTAGCGTTCTTCATATTTTATTTTTTCCTCTTGGAGCTTATGACAAATAACTTGGATTTCATGAAATATATATTTTAAACGTCTTTACCCACCAAAAAGGCAATTCCCTCGCATGTTAATTAGATTGGAGAGATGAAATTGGAGGCACAAAAGCATATTTATAATGTGCTTTATTAATCATCGGCTGTTTCCAAGAAAATAATCACGTCGGACAAATGATAATATTTTGCTCTTATAACTGCGTCTCCGCATTTATTCAAAACTCTCAGGGCTTCCCATTTGCCTTCAATTAATTATTCTTCTTCGAAAGACTGGTCGGTTTCCCTTTTTGGGGATGTTTTTGCTGTTTTCGCTCCTGGGAAATGCTGCGGGAACCCTGCCTGCGGCAGCTAGGATGCCTGACGCCTCCCATCGCCTCTGGTCCGGGGAGCCCAGTGGGGGGCTGGACATCCTGACGGACCTGTGCACCTCCGTCCACACCACGGCCCTGGGCATCCACCCAGCTCTCGCTGAGGGGCGCCCTCCCCGGCCCTGTGGTCCCTGTTATCTCCGTCACCCTCAGGCCTCAGGGCAAACGTGCAGAGCCCCGCTGGCTCACTGCCGCCCTGAGGGTGACCCCCTCATCACGCGTGGAGACGCTGACCCTCCTCCTCTGTCCAGGAGAGAGCAGGCTCTGGTCATGTGGCGGGACGTGGAGGCAGGGGTGCCCGGGGCTGCCGGGGCCGGCTTTCCTTCTCTCCGTTAGTCCCTCCTGCCCTGAAAGGATGAGTGGTGTGCAGCCTGGGGTCACAGGCCGAGCGGCAGCCCCGTGGGTGATCCACCTGGGAGCCTCGGCCCTTGGCCCGCTCCCGGGAGCCTCCAGGTAGCTCTGCTCGGTGACAGAGCTGGTGGAACTTTCAAAGCTGTGGATTAAGACTGACAGACCTCTGAGCGTAGGCATGGAGGGAGTGGCCGACAGGGCGGGGTGGGGGCAGGTGGGTGGGCATCCGGGACTCCGGGGGGCTGGCTCAGGCACGATTCTGGGGTCCCTGCCTTCCTGGGGCGTCGGGGCCCTCCCCGGCATTCTGCCTAAGGCCCCTGCCCTCGCCCACCCCCTGTGTGCCCGGGGACTGATAACTGCTGTCCAGACAGGCTTCCAGAACAGCAGGCGGACCCCCAGCCTCACCCCATTGCCTGCCCTGGGCAGGCAGCCTCCATCTCCACCTGGGCCCTTCCTGCCCGGCTTCCTGCCCTGACTTCGGAGCCCGACCCCCACCCCCCGCAGGGCCCCCGCTGGGCTCCCGCTGGGCCCCTAGAGGGAGACCCTGTGGCCCCACCGAGCCCGCTCCTCCCGCCTGTGCCGCCTCCTCTAGAGCCCGGGGAAGCGACTCTGCTGAACCGTAGTTATGCTCCTCGTGTTTACACCGGCTGGTATGCAGACTGCACACAGCAGCATAAGCAGAACGTGGCATCTCCTGCTCACGAGGAAGCAGCGCTCATAACTACAGCGCTTCAGGGTGACTGCATGCCAATCACCGAGTGAACATGGAGCGATAACACGGCTCGCTGTGCACTCTGGATCGGAAATCCGCGGCGGTGGGTCTGGGAAACCCACCGCTCACCTAGCACACAGTGCCCCTGGGACTCGGGGCCAGACTCGTATCTCCCCTGCTCTGAAGGCTGCCCGGTCGGGGTCCCCTTGCTTGGCTGTGCCGAGTCCATGGGGGATAAAAACGGGAGCTTCCCACTGAAAGATTCCTGGAAACAGGCCCGAGCACCGGGGGCTCGCGGTGCTTACTGACTCCTGCAGAGCATCCTTGGGGCAGCGGTGCAGGAGGCCTGGACCGGGGGGACGCAGGCCCTGGGTCGCGGGGTCCGGCGGCTCGCACGCGTCCTTCTTGGAGAGTCCCCGCATTATAGGTGTAAGGCCTGTCTAGTCAAAGCCTTTATTTTTCCATTAGTCAGGCACCAATGTGAGAGCTGTACCGAGGTCTCGAAGGCTAAGCACCGAAGAACTGATGCTTCTGAACTGTTTGGAGAAGGCTCTTGAGAGTCTCTTGGACTGCAAGGAGATCCAACCAGTCCATCCTAAACGAAATCAGTCCTGAATATTCATTGGAAGGACTGATGTTAAAGCTGAAACCTCAATACTCTGGCCACCTGATGGGAAGAGTTGATTCGTTGGAAAAGACCCTGATGCTGGGAAAGACTGAAGGCAGGAGGAGAAGGGGACGACAGAGGATGAGATGGTTCGATGGCATCACCGACTCGATGGACATGAGTTTGAGCAAATTCTGGGGGACAGTGAAGGACAGGGCAGCCTGCGTGCTACAGTCCATGGGGTCACAGAGTCGGACACGACTGAGCGACTGACCACCTGGAAACAGACGAGCTCGGCCCTGGTTTACCACGCTGTTTGTGCTTTCTGTTAACGCCTCCATTTCCGTCTTTCCTCTTAGTTTACCAGAACCACTTGCCTCTTTTTGTTACTTGTAACTTCAACAGTCCTGTTACTTCCCTATTTGTTATCTTTAATTAGAAACGCGCTTGTGCTCACGAAGGCACCGTGAGCCGTGAGCTGTGCTTCGGGGGCTTCCTCTGCTGCAGACCCTTCGCAGGGCTTGTTAACACACGAAACACGAGCGGGTCACAAAACGTGCCGCAGACACAGGACAAACGTCTCAGGGGCCGCAGGGGTGCAGGGGCAGACCCCACTGCTGGGATCCGAAGGCTGCTGGAGCATCGCCAAGTCTGTGGGGCCTGAACTGGACGCGGTGTCTCACCCGCTTCCCTCCGTCTGCCTGCCTGGGGCAGCCGCTGCCTGTGTACCTGGGCTCTGAGCACCAGCTCTGCCAGGGATCCTGACCTCGAGGGACCCAGCAACCCCAGACCCCGGATGGGAGGCGTCAGGAGAGGCAGGAGGACAGGGCTCCCCAGCCCCACTTCAGATGACGGCACAGAGCAGAGGGAGAGAGACGCTCAGATGGAAAAGCAGGGACGCCAAACTCAGACAACCCAAGTGACGGAGCCGCCAGGGAAGGGCTTTAAAATCTCTCTCTCTGTCGGCGGGTAGAGACGAGCAGGAACCGGCTAGGAACACTGGAAACACAGCGCTGTCCTGGAAATACGAAACCCACCGCTTCCGTGGAAGGGACTTGCCCGACGGCCCACCCAGTGAGGCGACCTGGTCAGGAGTCCACCCGGAACAGAGCCAAGAGTTCTCAACACGATCAGCTTCACTTCGGCCAGTACAGAAAAAGAAGGAGCTCTCTATCTGATGCTAGAGCTGTATCTGCAGCAAACACGGAGCAGCAAGATGCCTCTGCTGAAACAACGCTTTCCCTTCATTCGGGCTTTTTTAAGACCCAGGAAAAATCTCAGAAAGGAGGTGACCCTGAGCTGAGGCTCTGAGTGGGTTGGACCGGGACACTGGCACCCGTGGACAACGGCCTGGATGAGGGGGCGTGGCCTCCACTTCCGGGCGCCAAGCGTGACGTTTGCATTTCATTTGCCGGGCGACTGAATGCTCCGGTCCACGTGGGGGGGCTGGGTTTAGGAGGCTGGCTGGGTTTAGGAGGCTGGCTGGGTTTAGGAGGCTGGCTGGGTTTAGGAGGCTGGCTGGGTTTAGGAGGCTGGCTGGGTTTAGGAGGCTGGCTGGGTTTAGGAGGCTGGCGACCCCGCCTCCCTGGGTTGGTCGAGCTGTAACGGATGTGCGATGCTGTGTGAGTTCCGGGCGCACAATACGTACCGCAGAAGGCTTAGGGCAGAGGGCTGGCTGAGGCCGCCACCTCTGCGCACAGAGACAGCTTTCTGTGCGTCATGAGAACGCCTGAGAGTCACTTCCTTAGCAGCTCCCGAGCATGTAGAGCACTTTTATTAGCTGTCGTCCCCGTGCTGGCCGTCAGGTCCCTAGAACTCGGCCCTGAAGCTTGTTAGAATCTGCTCAGCTGCCCTTCCTCTGCCTCCGGCCGAGCCCGCGCGACCTGGCCCCAGGGCGAGCGGAGGGGTCACTCACATGCCTGCATGCACGGTGCTGGCCCCCTGGCCACCCAGCATCAAGGGCCCCATGGCCTTGTGCTGATGAGCCCCAGGTCCACGGAGCGCTTTCCACAGCGGCGACCCCAGTGGGCTCACGCACTGATGGAGCCACCCCTGCAGCCAGCCCTGGTCACAGGCCAGAGCCGGGATCCGGGGAGCAGCACGCGGCGGTGGCCTGCAGACGGGGCGATGCGGGGTCTGTCACGTCCACGCGCAGCCGTCTGGGGGAGGAACACCCTCCCAATCAGCTGTCACCCGGGAGGCCCCCGGGAGCCACGGGCAGGCCATCCTGCTCTGCCCCCAGGGGACAGGCCATGCGTGTCGGGCCTCCTGCCCACCCGCCCTCGACCCCCCAGCTCCCAGAGCTGCCTCTCTCCCTCTCTCCCTCTCTCTGGCCTCAGTGTGGGGCAGCCCTGCCCGCCCCTGGCTCCTTTCTGCTTCTTTCTGGGGGTCACAGTGTCAGAGGGTGACAGTGTGGGCTCCAGCATGGATGGACGGGGCTGTGGGCTCGCATCTCGCCAGCTGGACGGAGGCAGGCTGCATCACGGGGTGCGCGGACCCCTGTGTGGGAGACAGAGCCCAGCTACTTCTCGCCTCTGGAATACCCCTTCCCCGGAGACACGTGTCCCCCAGAAGCGGAGTCCCTGCTGGCCACTCATCTCAGCGCCCCCGTGGATCCTACAAGACCCTGGTGTTCAGGCTGCAACTTCTCACTCGCTGGTCGTTTTGGGCCCTCGCTCGCTGCATGGACATCGTGTCAGTGGTGTGGTCACTGATGCTCCTGGACGCCAAGACATCGGCTCACCGTGTGACCCCAGAAGTGCCCTCGACCCCTGGAAAGACAGGGGTGATTTTAAATGAACGTCCTGCTTTCTGTGGAAAGATCCTCCTGCTTGCTGACTTCTGTCACCATGGATACGCCCAGAAAGCTCCCACGATCGCACGCCTCTGTGTCCATCTCTGTTAATAAGAGAGTCGCTGGAATCCCCAGGTCCGTGTTCTCGCCTGGGACATGGGTCCCCCAGGGCAGCAGCTTCGGATGCCCCGTTCTCCTCTTCTCTGAATGGAGGCCACCCCAGGGGACCTGTGTGCCTCCTCCCTGTGGCGGCTTCATCCTGGAGACCCTGCCGGCACTCAATGGACGGGTGGGCGAGAGCGTGGAGCAGTGAATGAGTGAGTGGCTGGGAGAAGCGGGGCGGAGCTTAACCCTACAGGGACTTGGGTCACCAGCACCCGTCATGTCCAGGGCCAGGCCAGGCACCGCCCGCGCTGAGATTCAGGCTGAGTTTTCCCTTCTGGCATTCCATCGCGCCCGCTCCTCCTGGCCCCTCTCCAGAAGGCGCCGTTGCTGAGCTGGGTGTGGTTCCTCTGTAACACTGCCCCCAACGAGGGAAGGGGGGCGAGGGGCCTGGCTCCTAAGAGTCAGCACTGATTTCACAAGCACAGTTTTCATGTCACAACAGGGTCCACAGGCCAAGGGCCAAGGAGCTTTGATTTGCCAGAGGTTTTCTTTCCTTGGGTTAAAAAAATGTTTGGAAAGTCAGAACCAGGGTGAGCTACACGGCAGGAAAAGGTGCAGAAGACGGTATGGAAGCGGGCTTTCCACCCCCGCCCTGGCAGGCGAGCCTCCTGAGCTGGTGAGCAGGGGAGAGCTGGGGAGAGAGAGAGAGCGCCCAGAGAAGCACGCTGGGGAGGGCAGCCCTCCCGCTCTGACGTGCACGTGTGAGTGTGTGCACGTGTGAATATCTGCGTGTGTGCACGTGTGAATATCTGCGTGTGTGCACGTGTGAATATCTGCGTGTGTGCACACACGTTTCTCTGCACGCACACGTGAACATGGGCACACGCATGCACGTGTGTGGTGTCGTGTGGACGAGTGCACATGTATGTGTGCACGTGTGCATGTGCACACGCGTGGTGTGAGCGTGATCTCCTGGGTAGATTGGAGGACCTGGGGGAGCATGTAAGGGCCAGTGCTCCACTGTGACTGAGAGTGTTCACCCAGGAACTCAAGGCTTGTTCTTGTTCCGTTGCTCAGTCGTGTCCGACTCATTGCCACCCCATGGACTGCAGCACGCCAGGCTCCCCTGTCCTTCACCATCTCCGGGAGTTTGCTCAAAACAAAGCAATTCAAGGCTGAGTCAACATTAAATAACCAACCAGTGAGACTCATCAATCATGCAGCATCTCGCCATTCAAGTGAAACCGAAAAGCATCTGACAAAATTCAGTATCCATCCATAATTAAAAGACCTCACAAAATAGGAATAGAAGAAGCTGCGTTAAACTGGCAAAGATGTTGCATCTGCCTGCCGGCTGCTGCTGCACAACCCCGCAGGCACAGGGCTCAACTCCCGCTCAGCCCTGGGCCCAGGAGTTGGGGCTCAAGGTGCCTGAAGGGCTGATTCCTGGAGAGGAAGTTCTTCCTGGCTTGCGCATGGTATCTTCTTGCTATGTCTTCACAGGGCCCTTTCTCTCTCCGTCCGTGTGTGTGTCTGTGTGTGTGTGTGTGAGAGAGAGAGAGAGAGAAAGAGAGAGAAAGAGAGAGAGCACTCACATGAGAGGGTGCTCTCGAGTCTCTTCCTTTCCTGGGAAGGACGCCAGTCCCCTTGGACCTGGGCCTCTTGCTCAAGCTTAATTTTCTCCTTCAAGATCCTGCCAAGAGATACAGTCACATTGGGGGTTAGACCTTCAACATGTGACTTTGGGGGATACAGTTGAGTCCATAATCTTGTGGTGAAGAATAAATGCTTCCTTTAGAGACTAGAAACAAGAGCCGTCAGCGCAGTCAGTGCAGTCGCTCGGTCGTGTCCGACTCTTTGCGACTCCATGAATCGCAGCACGCCAGGCCTCCCTGTCCATCACCGGCTCCCGGAGTTCACTCAGAATCACGTCCATTGAGTCCGTGATGCCATCCAGCCATCTCATCCTCTGTCGTCCCCTTCTCCTCCTGCCCCCAATCCCTCCCAGCATCAGGGTCTTTTCCAATGAATCAACTCTTCACATGTGGTGGCCAAAGTACTGGAGCTTCAGCTTTAGCATCATTCCTTCCAAAGAAATCCCAGGGCTGATCTCCTTCAGAATGGACTGGTTGCATCTCCTTGCAGTCCAAGGGACTCTCAAGAGTCTTCTCCAACACCACAGTTCAAAAGCATCCATTCTTCAGCGCTCAGCCTTCTTCACAGTCCAACTCTCACATCCATACATGACCACTGGAAAAACCATAGCATTGACTAGACAGACCTTTGTTGGCAAAGTAATGTCTCTGCTTTTCAATATGTTATCTAGGTTGGTCATAACTTTTCTTCCAAGGAGTAAGCATCTTTTAATTTCATGGCTGCAGTCACCATCTGCAGTGATTTTGGAGCCCCCCAAAATAAAGTCTGACACTGTTTCTACTGTTTCCCCATCTATTTCCCATAAAGTGATGGGACCAGATGCCATGATCTTCGTTTTCTGAATGTTGAGCTTTAAGCCAACTTTTTCACTCTCCACTTTCACTTTCATCAAGAGGCTCTTTAGTTCCTCTTCACTTTCTGCCATAAGGGTGGTGTCATCTGCATATCTGAGGTTATTGATATTTTTCCCGGCAATCTTGATTCCAGCTTGTGCTTCTTCCAGCCCAGCGTTTCTCATGATGTACTCTGCATATAAGTTAAATAAGCAGGGTGACAATATACAGCCTTGACATACTCCTTTTCCTATTTGGTACCAGTCTGTTGTTCCATGTCCAGTTCTAACTGTTGCTTCCTGACCTGCATACAAATTTCTCAGGAGGCAGGTTAGGTGGTCTGGTATTCCCATCTCTTTCAGAATTGTCCAGTTTATTGTGATCCACACAGTCAAAGGCTTTGGCATAGTCAATAAAGCAGAAATAGATGTTTTTCTGGAACTCTCTTGCTTTTTCCATGATCCAGCACATGTTGGCAATTTGATCTCTGGTTCCTCTGCTTTTTCTAAAACCAGCTTGAACATCTGGAAGTTCACAGTTCATGTATTGCTGAAGCTTGGCTTGGAGAATTTTGAGCATTACTTTACTAGTGTGTGAGATGAGTGCAATTGTACGGTAGTTTGAGCATTCTTTGGCATTGCTTTTCTTTGGAATTGGAATGAAAACTGACCTTTTCCAGTCCTGTGGCCACTGCTGAGTTTTCCAAATTTGCTGGCATATTGAGTGCAGCACTTTCACAGCATCATCTTTCAGGATTTGAAACAGCTCAACTGGAATTCCATCACCTCCACTAGCTTTGTTCGTAGTGATGCTTTCTAAGGCCCACTTGACTTCACATTCCAGGATGTCTGGCTCTAGGTGAGTGATCACATTATCATGATTATCTTGATCATGAAGCTCTTTTTTGTACAGTTCTTCTGTGTATTCTTGCAACCTCTTCTTAATATCTTCTGCTTCTGTTAGGTCCGTACCTTTTCTGCCCTTTATTGCATACACCCTCTTCCAACAACACAAGAGAAGACTCTACACATGGACATCACCAGATGGCCAACATAGAAATCAGATGGATTATATTTGCAGCCAAAGATGGAGTCAGCAAATACAGGGCTGGGAGCTGACTGTGGCTCAGATCATGAACTCCTTATTACCAAATTCAGACTTAAATTGAAGAAAGTGGGGAAAACCACTAGACCAGTCAGGTTTGACCTAAATCAAATCCCTTAGGATTATACAATGGAAGTGAGGAATAAATTTAAGGGACTAGTTCTGATAGATAGAGTGCCTGATAAACTATGACGGAGGTTCGTGACATTGTACAGGAGACAGGGATCAAGACCATCCCCATGGAAAAGAAATGCAAAAAATCAAAATGGGTGTCTGAGGAGGCCTTACAAATAGCTGTGAAAAGAAGAGAAGCAAAAACCAAAGGAGAAAAGGGAAGATATAAGCATCTGAATGCAGAGTTCCAAAGAATAGCAAGGAGAGATAAGAAAGCCTTCTTCAGTGATCAATGCAAAGAAATAGAGGAAAACAAGAGAATGGAAAAGACTAGAGATCTCTTCAAGAAAATTAGAGATACCAAGGGAACATTTCATGCAAAGATGGGCTCAATAAAGGACAGAGATAAAGGAAACAAGATAGAAACACTCTTTATCACCACAACTATTCAACATCCTACTGGAAATTGCAGCAAATGCAAGGTTGTAATAAAAAGAGATGAAAACGCAAGTTAGAAAGGAAGAAATAAGATCGTCTGTATTCCTAGTGGTGACTGGCTCTAGACAATTGAACTAGGAAAGATTCAAGAATGTAGGGTCAGTTCAGTTCAGTTGCTCAGTCGTGTCTGACTCTTTGCGACCCCATGAACCACAGCACGCCAGGCCTCCCTGTCCATCACCAACTCCCAGAGTTCACCCAAACCCATGTACGTTGAGTCGGTGATGCCATCCAACCATCTCATCTTCGGTCGTCACCTTCTCCTGCCCTCAATCTTTCCCAGCCTCAGGGTCTTTTCAAATGAGTCAGTTCTTCACATCAGGTGGCCAAAGTATTGGAGTTTCAGCTTCAATATCAGTCCTTCCAATGAACACCCAGGACTGATCTCCTTTAGGATGGACTAGTTGGATCTCCTTGCAATCCAAGGGACTCTCAAGAGTCTCCTCCAACACCACAGTTCAAAAGTATCAATTCTTCGGCCCTCAGCCTTCTTTATAGTCCAACTCTCACATCCATACATGACCACTGGAAAAACCATAGCCTTGAATAGCTGGACCTTTGTCAGCAAAGTAATGTCTCTGCTTTTTAATATGCTGTCTAGGTTTGTCATAGCTTTTCTTCCAAGGAGCAAACATCTTTTAATTTCATGGCTGCAGTCATCATCTGCAGTGATTTTGGAGCCCCCCAAAATAAAGTCAGCCACTGTTTCTGTTGTTTCCTCATCTATTTGCCGTGAAGTGATGGGACCAGATGCCACGATCTTAGTGTTTTGAATGTTGAGTTTTAAGCCAACTTTTTCACTCTCCTCTTTCACTTTCATCAAATGGTTCTTTAGTTCTTCTTCACCTTCTGTCATAAGGGTGTTGTCCACATGTTGTTGCTGCTACTGCTACTAAGTTGCTTCAGTCGTGTCCGACTCTGTGTGACCCCATAGACGGCAGCCCACCAGGCTCCCCCATCCCTGGGGTTCTCCAGGCAAGAACACTGGAGTGGGTTGCTATTTCCTTCTCCAATGCAAGAAAGTGAAAAGAGAAAGTGAAGTCGCTCAGTCGTGTCTGACTCTGAGTGACCCCATGGACTGCAGCCCACCAGGCTCCTCTGTCTGTGGGATTTTCCAGGCAAGAGTTAAAATGAAAAATAACAACTATACCACCTGCATGCAAGGATATGGAGCCACTGGGAATCATATGCACTGCTGACGGGAACGCAAAGTGGTACAGCCATTTTGGAAAAGAACTTGGCTGAATGAATGAATATATAAGTAGTAATTGGGTGAAATATAGTAAAATAAAAGAACAAGGAATGGAAAGGAAAAGAGAAAATCATCATTATTAGCAGACGTCATGTAGAAAATGTAAAATACCCTCTAATAAGAGAATTTAGCAAGCTTGTTAGCTACAAGGTCAGTAGTGGAAATTTAATTATATTTTTATATATCAGCAACATAAAAAGAGAAAATGAAAAGTCGTCAGTAACATCATTTACAACATCATCCAAAACTTCAAGTAGCAATAAATCTTATGAAATACACGTAACACTTTTACAGTGAGAACGCTAAAATACCTTTGCAAAAAATCGAGAGACTAAATACTGTATATATATCTACTGATCTATAGACAAATTGTACAGGTGCAAAAAGATTCCAGGTAAAATTCCTCTATAATATTTTTGTGGAAATTAGCAATTGACTATAAAATTTGTTCGAAAGGCAAATGATTAAAACCATACAGAGAGCTTTGAAGATTAAAACCAAAGTTGGAGATTGTAGGATATCAACATGTGTTAGAAAGTTGCAGTCATCAAACCAGTGGTGAAAGGATAGACAACGAGATTATAAAAGTGCCCAGAAGCGGACGAACGTGTATATGTGCATTCAACTTAGGAAAAAAATAAAGGGCACCACAGATCATTGGGGAAGGAGCAGGCATTTTAGATAAACGATGCTGGAGAAAATACAACCTCATCCATATTTTTCCCAATGGAAAACATTTGTATTTTGACCCTCCTTTATAGCATTATAAAAGTCACTTTGTGAATGGCAAATCAATACAGCTTTTAAGATATAAAATGAGAAAATAGCTTCATAAATCCAGGGCAAGTAAAGACTTCTTAAGCACAAAAATCTCTAAACATAAAGTAAAAGATTGATTAATTGGTCTTCAAGAAGATTAAGAACTTCTCTTCAGTAAAAGACATCTTAGAGAAGGTGTCTAAGGTCACAAGCAGGAAGCTATGTGTGTATGCAGGAAACTAAGTACGGACTGGATTCTCAAAGATTCAAAGAACTTTTTCACCTCGGTAGGAGAAAATCAATTTACGTAATAATAAGCAAGGGCGAGGGCATGAGCAGGCAGCTCAAGTTGAGTTCTACGTCCAAAGTGGTCACTAACGTATGAAAAGATGCTCAGTCCTGTAAGTCATCTGGGATATGAAAGCTAATATCATATAGGACACACAGAATGTCCCAAATGAAAAAACCACAACAGGAAGTGTTGGTGAGAATTTGGAGCAACTAGAACTCTTAGACACTGATAATGGGGAAGTTGATGGAGACATTTGATTTGGAAAATTGTTTGGCCATCCTGGCTAAGGCTGTAAACAGACATACATACGACTTAGCGGTTCTATCCTAGGCACATACTCAATAGAAAAGCACCAGACACACACACAAAGGGATTATCAGCAGCATTGTTTGTGATGGACCCAAACTGAACCCAGTCCAACGTTCATCAGCCAGTGGTAGAGTGCATAAGCAGGCTTTAATACATTCCTAAATGAATTACTATTAAAACCGGAAAGCAAACACAATAGTGTAACAAGCAACCTCAAAATCTCAGTTAATCCGGAGCTTAAAGTGCTAGAGAAGGAAAAATTTCATTATGGTAATAGAATCACAATAGTGGAGACGTCTGGGGAGAGAGAGGGTCCTGAGATGAGAAAGGGAGGGTGACAGGTGCTTCCGTGATGTTTTTCGCCTGAGTGACGGTTCTTTGAGTGTGTTCACCTTGAAATAGTCCACCAAGTTGTACATTTATGAGTTTTCCACGTTAGTGCATGCCTGCGACCCTTCAATTAAAATAAAAGTTTTTTGAAAAATGAGACCCTCTTAAATGAATGCCTCAAAGACGTACTTAGGAAGGAGAAAACTTTGCCCTGGAAGAAAAGTCTGAGATGCAAAAAATGAAAACATTAACAAAGCAAATCGTAAACAAACATTACAGGAAAATAATATCTGGCCCCCAGTATTTGAAAATGAGATAGACCTAAACAAAAACAAGGCTACATCCGCAAGCTGATACTTGGAATCCAGTCATTCTAAGATCTTTGTTCAGGAACATGATAAAGATGCTAATTAAAATTATAGTTTGTTATATGTGCACGGTAACATTTATAAATATAAAGAAGGCAGAGCACCAAAGAATTGATGCTTTTGAACTGTGGTGCTGGAGAATACCTTTGAGAGTACTTTGGAAAGCCAGGAGATCAGACCAGTCAATCTTAAAGGAAATCAACCCTGAAACACTTTGGAATGACTGATGCTGAAACTTCAGCTTCAATACTTGAGCCACCTGACACAAAGAGCCAACTCCTTGGGAAAGATCCTGATGCTGGGAGATTGAGGGCAGGAGGAGAAGGGGGCGACAGAGGATGAGATGGTTGGATGGCGTCACTGATTCAATGGACACGAACTTGGGCAAATTCTGGGAGATGGTTAGGGACAGGGAAGCCTGGTGTGTTGCAGTCCATGGGGTTGCAAAGAGTCAGACATGACTTGGCCACTGAACAACGAACAATAACATTTATAAAATCACCATTTAAAAAGTAGAAAGTGTGTAAGTTCAAATGCAAAGCATAGGAAAATATAACGGGAGAAAATTTTGATCCTTCAAAATAATGCCAGAAAGGAGACGAAAACATTAAACATAATTTGTGAGCAGAGATTTGAAACACTGAAGCAGAGGAGATGAATCCTCTCATTTCACTGTCACAGAGCAGAGGGGGTAGATGGGTGACTCAGCAACTGCTTCTGAGATCACTGATCACTTATAAGGAAAAAACCCAGTTGGACCCCTACCTCACATCACACACCAAGTAAGTTCCAGGAGGATTATGAGATTAACTGAAAATAAAAACTGTAAGAATTAAAGTATCGCAGAAAAGCTTTATGTCTTTGAAGCGATGACAGATTTTTCAGTCAGAACACAAATCACATAAGCAATAAGGAAAAGCCCTGATAAAACTAAGTGATGTCATTGAAAGTGAGAAACTGCTTCATCCCAAAACAGCATCAGGAACTTAACATGAAAAGTAAAAAATGAGGGAAGGTATTTGCCACACGTATGACCCACGAAGTTCAGTCTGATTCGGCTGCCTGTAGGTGTGTAACAAAGCACCGGAGTCTGCTGCTGTTATTGTTCAGTAGCTTAGTCGTGTCCAACTCTTTGCGACCCCGTGGATGGCAGCATGCCAGGCTCCTCTGTCCTTCACCGTCTCCTGGGGTTTGCTCAGATTCATAGTGCCTTCGAAACAGCCACTTTCTGTCCTGCAAGTCAGCAGGGATCAGTGAGAGGTTGGGGTTCCTGATGCTGTCACTCCCAGGTGGGGGCTCGGGGCTCCAAGGGTAGAAAGTGGAGGCTGCTGCCCTGGGCTCCCCTCTTCCTGCTGGTCACCGGCCAGCGAGCTGGAGCTGGAGGGGAGAGAGTGAAGGCAGCTATCTTTGGAGAGAAGGCGGCACAATCTCTGAAATATACCAAGATCTTCTAAAAATGAATAAGAGAAAGACCAGCATTCCAGAGGAAAACTGTCAGAAGCACACAGAGGGTTTGCCGGCCCGGGAAGAAGAGTGGACGGATGGATGCAGTCACGCGGGCCCAGGAACTCACACCTGACATCAGCATGAGCGCTGCCCTTCGAGGGGCCGCCCCCTGCCCTCAGTGGGCTCTGCTGGTGACACCCTCACGTGGCTCCTCGTCAAGGGCGTGGGAACTGCCCTGTACCCCATCATCTGAACCCTCCTGGGCAGGAGGACATTGGCTCTTCTCTCCTGTGGAAAAGGCGTGTCTTCTGGACCCTTCAGCTGGAAAAGCTTAGAGGCAGGTGGATTCTGATGATGGAGCCTCCTGACCAAGTGTGAGCCTCCAAGGACCGAGGCGAGGAGCTTTTTACTGTTCTCATGGGTGAAGTGAAAGGGACTCTACATTTCACTTCTGTTTCAAGCTCTGAGGAAGTTATACATACAACAATACAGTATTTTACCAAGAAGTTGGACCCTGCAGTGATCTTGGGGCAGGTAGGGTCGCCGGGGGACCCTGGGAGGTGTCCAGGAGCACGGCTGGTCATGGGGGAGGTGCCGCCTGGAGGGACGTGTAGTCCCAGGAGGGGGTGCGGGGGCCCCGAGACAGTGGGACCCTCGCTGGGGGCCCCCGGGGACTGGGGCAGCTGCCTTCTGTCACAGCCTCACAACGGGCCACTCCCGGGTCGGGTGGAAGAAGGGGCGGCGGGACAAAGCCCGCAGGGAGAACCTCGCGTAGAGGGTCCTCACCAGCAAGTTAGCCGTGAGCTCCGAGGACTGTCCTCGGTTTATCCTCTGCCACTGTGGGCCGGGCCCCCGAGAGAGCGCAGCTGCTGAGAGCAGGTCCTGCGGCCCGGGAGGTGGGCGCCGGGCCCCTCCCAGGAGGGCAGGCGATTCGGAGCAGCGCGGGTGGGCACGCCCCCCGCCCCGCCCCTTCACTCTGAAGCCCCCAGGTCGCCTGCATCTGGGGTGGGGCTGGGGGCGGCGTTGGCGAGTCCCGGTGCTGGGGGTTTGGAATAACGATGGGGGGGTCACCGTGGCTCTGCCGGTGTCTTCCTTCTCATAGCGGCCTCTAGGTCCTGGCCCCGTCTGTGGTCACGGTCAGCAGGAGTCCTCAGGTCATCGTGCCCCCCTCCCGTCCCCCGCCCCCCCCCCCGCCCCCCAAGGCCGAGGAGGAACAGCCTGCGAAGGGATGGGGGGGGGGGGGTCCCGTCCCGCTCAGCTGCAGGGATGGGGATGCAGTTCGGCGCTTTCCGTGGCCTGGAGAGCGGGGTCCATCGCCCCTGGACCTCGGGCCACGCGCCTGCCCCGGGAGTCCTGTGCGTCACGCCCACGGATCACCTTGCTGATTCTGCTGCTCCAGTGAAAAACGGCGTCTAAATGCGGCAGCCCTGGCACTAATTATAGCACAGATTGCGCGGGGAATTTGGCGGCCTGCACGGTGGCAATCCAGATTAAGCAATTAACCTTGATGTCACTGTAATTATTAAGATACTTTAGCAAAATGAACTAATTTCCCCACAGGATGTTGAACCAAAATCAACTCCCAGTCTCCTGAAGATGCCAAAATCGGAAATGTTAATGGAAAATTATGCTCGGATGTTTACTAAACCTCCCGGGTGGGGGCTCCTCTCAGTGTGGGTGTGTATTGGACGTCTGGCCCCTAGAACTGAAGGTCAGCATGCCCCGGCGGGCCGTGTGTTTGGGGAAGGGCTTGCACCTCACAGGTGCCCTCCAGAGTCACCCTCCCCGTGTCCTCGTCCAGGAGGAGAGTGGCCTCACGGGGCGCTGCAGCTGCCGTGGTGCTCACGGGCCGCATCTGGCTCTGACGTTCCTGCCAGCTCCTGGCAACCTGTCCGGACCGTCTCTAATTTACCAGCACCCTCCTGCCGTCCTGGGAACCTCACTCCTCCGGGCTCTCGCGGTCCCCGGGGGGTACTGTCCGGAGGAGCCGCGGGCCCCAGCTCTCCTGGCTGAGGTCCGTGATGACTCTGCATCTGACTCTGGCAGGGGCTGTTTTTTTTTCCAGAACATTTTGCACATTTTGTGTCTCTCCTTCACGTCTGAAGAGACAGGGGGCCAGAGCAACCTGCTGGCGTCTCTCTTTTTCCAAAGCCAAGAGCACACTTCTTAAAGTCACCTTTTGGGCACGATTTCTCCATGAAGCCCCGGGTCCCTCCCGACCGCCATGACAGCCCCATCTGGGTACTGCCCGCCCTGGAGCTCCGGGCCACCCCCCAGCCTGGCAGCCAGCCAGCTCCCTGCTCACCTGCTTCTGTGCGTTCTGTGCGTCGATGACCTTCCTCTGCACTCGCCGTGGGGCCCAGTTCCTCCTTCTGGCCCTGGGGACCCTCGTGGGAAGATTCCTAGCATTTGACCCCTCCCCTCTCCCTTCTACCTCAGCCCATACTGGGGAGATGGGGTGTCCCAGAGGAGATGGGGAGTCCCTGGGGAGAGTCCCGGGCAGTCGAGTCTTCCTCATGGGTCCTCAGACCTCCAGAATCCCTTCTCTGAGGACAGAAAGTGCCTGTGTGGAGCAGTGTCTGCAGACAGACTGATTCTGGGAGGACTGGACCAGTCAAGGCAGAGCGTCACCAGGCAGGACCTCCGGGTGTTTGTCCGTGTGCTTGCTGGAGCCCTGGGTCAGGGCGGAAGCCGGCTTCCCCCGGGCTGTGACCCCTACCCCCACTCTGGAATCCAGACCTCCAGACCCAGGCTCAGGGGTCCAGACCAAAGCCAGATCCTTCATCAACCGAGGCTCACGTGCCCTGGGCTCTGGAATCCAGACCTCCAGACCCAGGCTCAGGGGTCCCGACCAAAGCCAGATCCTGCGTCAACTGAGGCTCACGTGCCCCAGGCTCTGGCCTCTGCCGGGCTCTCAGCAACTTCCTGTGCCTTAACGTCCGCCACTAAAGCATCCCGGAAACTGACACCAACTAAAACACCAGGAAGTAAAAGACATATTTTCACTAATTTTAATGGAAACGTAGCCTGCGTTTCATTCTAGCCCCTGTGCTGTCCAGTCTGCGCTGGTGGGGATGGTGGGTTTTGAGGGTGGGTTTTGCCCCGGTGCCCACCGCCTGCTGCACCAGGGGCCCTCCTCTACAGCAGTACAGCTTGCATTTCAAAGTCCGTCCGTGTTCCGGCCTCAGCCTTCGCTCGGGCTGCTCCAGGAGGGTCTTGGCCCCCTTGGGAGTGGCGCTCGGGGCCCCTGCCTCTGCCAACAGCGGCTGGAACAGACAAACAGGTCCACCAGGGTGGGGTGCTCGGCGCTCAGATCCTTAGTCAGTCTGAAAGTGTTAGTGATTTCAAATAATGTGTCTTAAACTGTCATTATCTTTGTAATTATGAGATGAACTGCAAAGATATTATAGTAATTACGCTCTTAGTGGGCGCGAGATTTCTAGCCAGAGGGAAGGGAGCAGGTGGCTTGTGAAACGGCTCAATTCTCAGCGCTCACCTCAGAATAGATGGGACTCGTCTGGGGGCCAAGCAGGTGAGGGGGCAGGTGAGAGGGCAGGGGAGAGGTGAGGGGGGCAGGGGAAGGTGAGGGGGGCAGGGGGCAGGGGAGAGGTGAGGGGCAGGGCTGGGGATGGGGGAGCCGCTTGGCCAGGCCAGAGGGGAGCAAGTGGCCGCTGCCCTTTTTCATCCCTCCAGGACGCCGTGGGCTCGTCACCTGGAGGCTGCTGCTGCAGGCGGTGGCTGGACCGAGGAGCGTGCAGACCTCCTGGATCTGACGTCCTTGGTCCCTTGGTTTCAAAGATGCGGTTCTGACAGCAGAACGGCTCCCTTGTGGGCTCACGGAGGTGGGCGGGATGGACCACTGTCAGCCCAGCCCCCGCAGAGGGTGGGCAGCCCAGCAGAGCCTCCACGTGTCCCTGCAGGGACGCGGCTCTTCCGGCCACTTCCCGAGGGGGGGCCCTGCTCCGAGACTGGGGCACTGTCACTGGGGCCCCAGTATGGACGGTGAGGCCCAGCGGGAGGTGGGAGGGGCCCCACAGGCCGCTGCGCCTCCCAGCCCCCAGGGCCCTCCGTCCTTGGCTCAGGGGCCCCCAAGCCATCCCCCCTCCGGTCACCCTGTCTTCTCTGGCGCTGCCCCCTCACAAGGAGCCCTGGGATGATGCTGGGCCCCCCAGGGTCCCGGGAGGGTCCCCATCTCACGTGCTTCCCCTGATCCCCCTGAAAGGCCCCTCATCGGCTCCCGTGACACAGCTGCCCACCTGGGCTGGGGTGGAAGCCATCAGGGACAGCGTCCATCCGCCCAGGCTCGTGCTGCTGATCCCCACTGACCCCCATGTTGTCCCTGAGCAAGACCCCGGGCTCAGCACTGAGGGGTGAACGGCTGAGCACCATCCTTGTCGGGGTGCTGTGTTGAGGTGTCTGGAGACGTGGGCCCCTCACTCGACCACAGTCCCAGGACGGTTCTGAGTCCCTGGCCGTCGGGAGAAATTCGGGAGGGGCAGCACTGCCCGCTGGCCTGGACGCAGCTGGTGGCCTTTGGTCACCTGGGGCTTCGGTCCCGCAGCTGCAGGACCTGAATTCCTGGGAGGAGGACCCCAGGAGAGCTCATACAGGACCCCAGCCAGGCCACCAGCTGGCCTCAGGCTGGGACACCTGAGCAGAGAGCCCAGCCACAGCAGACCTCCGACCCATGGACACCGAGAGACGATAACCAGGTTGTTGTAACACCCTGTTAATGTCAAAAAAACTAGAAGCCAGTTCGGTCTCTTCCACCTTCTCATCAGGTGGCCGAGGGTCTTAGGATGCCCTGCGGAGGACGGGAGCGGCAGGAACGCAGAGACTGTGTCCCTCAGGGCCTCACGGATCTCAGTAGGGCCTTGGACGGTCCCCGTGGGAGCCACGGAAGGGAACAGAGCATGGCGGCGCCCTCGGACCCGCTGACCGTGTCGGTCGCTGAGCCTGTTCTAAAGCCTTACAGAGATGGACTTGCCCGGCCTGTGGCCCTTGCAGACCGGCTGCTTCCACCTGGT
This sequence comes from Ovis canadensis, assembly GCF_042477335.2. Lineage (NCBI taxonomy): Eukaryota > Metazoa > Chordata > Mammalia > Artiodactyla > Bovidae > Ovis > Ovis canadensis. Next base: position 230,837,720 of record NC_091247.1, on the reverse strand, counting down.
GGCACAGGTGAGGTTCTTCCACGTCTTGTCACGGCTCCAGAACTCAGTCCGAGAAGTGCTGCTTGATGTCATTGTCTGGATGGACCCAGCTTGTTCACCTGCTCACCTCGCAGGGCACCTTGCTGCCCCCAAGGCTGGTGATTATGAGTGAAGTTATACAAATATCCTGCACAGGTTTTTATGTGGACTTAATTTTTCAACTGCTTTGGGTTAATTCCCAAGGGGGTGATTGCTGGATTACATGTAAGAGTATTAAGTTTTGTAGAAAACATCAAACTGTTTTCCAAGGGGCTGCACTGCTGGGTCCCTTCTGGCGGTGAGGAGGGTCCCTTCCGGTGGTGAGGAGGGCCCCATTGCTCTGCGTCCTCGCCAGCGTGTGGCGCTCGGTTTCCGGGTGTTGACCATTCTTACAGATGTGTGGGCTCCAATACTTTGGCCACCTGATGGGAAGAGGCAACTCACTGGGTCAGACCCTGATGCTGGGAAAGATTGAGGGCAGGAGAAGGGGATGACGGAGGATGAGACGGTTGGATGGCATCATGGGCCCGATGGACATGAGTTGGAGCGAGCTCTGGGAGATGGTGAAGGACAGGGAGGCCTAGCGTGCTGCAGTCCGTGGGGTCGAATAGAGTCGGATTTGACTGAACGACTGACCAACAGCAAATAAGTGTGTAGAAGCATTTCATCGTCATTTTTGTTTGCATTTCCCTGGTGACATAGGGTGTCCAGCACCTTTTAATGCGACCATTTGCCGTCTGCGTGTCGTCTTCGGTGAGGAGTCTGTTCTGCTTCCCTGCCCACTTTTTAACTGGGTGCTTGTTTTTCGCTGTAACTCTTGCAGAGCCCACTGTGTATTTTGAATACAGTTCTTTGTCGGGTGTGTCTTTGCCAGTGTTTTCTCCCGACTGTGGCTGGTCTCATTCTCTTGACATTGTCACAGAGCAGCAGTGTTTAATTTCAGTGACGGCCAGCTTATCAATTATTTCGCTCGTAGATCGTGCCTTTGGTGTCGTGATATTTCTTTTCCTCAGCACAGAGCCAGGAGCCACAGAAGAGGATGCAAATGCTCCTCAAGACCAGGGCAGTGACAAGCCCCTGCGCGCGCTAAGGGGACCCTGCTGCTGCGCTCAGTCCTGTCCCGCCCTTTGCGACCCCGTGGACCGCCGCCCGCCAGGCTCCTCTGTCCAGGGGATTCTCCAGGTGAGAATACTGCGGCGGGTTGCCGTTTCCTTCTCCAGGGATCTTCTCCACCCAGGGAACAAACCCTCATCTCCTGCATTGGCAGGCGGATTCTTTACCACTGAGCCACCTGGGAAGCCCTGAGGAGACCCAGTTTTGAATTCCACGTGTGATCGGATTAAAGTCATTCCCAGCTGGTGCAGGGTTTGAGAAGCACCTAGTTCCCCTCAACGGGTCCAGGCTCACCTTTCAATGGCTCAGCCTCCTCACAGACACATCATCCCCGAGACGTCTGGCCTCCTGAGCTCAGAGTGCTGCCCACACGCAGCTGGACCCCGGGCAGGCAGGCACTCAGCGCTGGGTCCGGGAGGTTGAACTGATCCGGCAGCGACCCCCGGGGGCCTGTGTCCCGATGACTGCGGGGCACCCTCTGCAGGTGGAGTGTGAGCGTTTGCCCGGGGACTGGCTTCATGAGACATGTAAACATTTATCTAAAGAGAAACGAGAGGGAGGGAAAGATGGCGGAGGAATAGGACGGGAAGATCACTTTCTCCTTCACAAATTCCTCAAAAGAACATTTCAACGCTGAGCAAACTTCACAAAACAAATTCTGTAGGCTGGCAGAGGACATCAGGCAACCAGAAAAGCAGACCTTTGTCTTCAAAAACAGGTAGGATAAAATATAAAAGACGAAAAAGGAGACAAAGGAGGTGGGGAGGGAGCTCCGTCCCGGGAAGGGAAGCCCGTCCTGGGAAGGGAATTTTAAGAAGAGAGGTTTCCAAACACCAGGAAACACTCTCCCTGCCGAGTCTGTGGCGAGCCTTGGAAACACAGAGGGCAACATAACAGGAAGGAAAAATAGATAAATAATTAAAACCAACAGATTACAAGCCCAACAGTAACTCCCCCAGCGGAAAAGCAGCACAGACGCCTGCATCCGCCATTGGGAAGTAGGGGCAGGGCAGGGACGCGCGGGAGGTGCGGGCTGCAGAGCTTTGTAAGAATTGGGCAGGAACGCCCCATGCGCAACCAGAACGACCTAACTTGGGCTAGCAAACCAGACTGTGGGATAGCTACCACGCGAAAAGCTCGAACATAAGACCCCGCCAGGACCGAGCACAGAACAAAGGACGGAACGGAAAAAGCCGGCTGCAGACCATCCCCCGCCGGGGACAGGCAGCCAGAGCCGTAAGGTCTGGAAAGGGGCAATTGCAGACCCGGAGAGACTTTACTTACCTAACTGCAAGCAGGCTCCTTTGCTAAGACTTCTGGGGGTGCTGGACAGTCACAATCTGCCTCACGGGGTGCGCCAGCGGTCCACCCAGAAAGCTGAGCAGCAGCGGCAGAAAAGGTGACAAGCCGCGGCGAGCGCGCTTGCCAAACTCCTGAGCTACTCGAACCTGGGAAGGGCACAAAGCGCAGTCCCAGCTGCATTTGTGCCTCTGAGGGCTGCCTGAGCGCTGAACCTGAGCGGCTTGGACCGGGGAAGTGCACGCAGCCTAGGGCCGGCCCCAGACGGTTCCCGGCTGAGCATCGTAGAGCTGGAGCGGTTTGTGCGCCGCGAGAAAGGACAGGTCAAGCGGAGCAGAGATACTGTGTGCACACGACAGTGCTATTTGTTTGCAGCATCCCCCCTCCCCACAGCGCGACTGAACTAGTGATCCTAAAAAACCAGCAAACAGAAGAAGTTAATCAGAGGGAACCACCTTGGAAGTGATCCCACATGGCCCATAACACCAGAAAGGGCCAGATATATATATATATATATTTTAATATTTTTAAAAGCATTCCTTTTTTTTTTGCTTTTTTTTCTAACTTTTTTTTAATTGTTAAGTCTTCTATTTCTCCTCTAATTTTTATTTCTATAACCTATTATTACTATTTTTTTTAAAGACCTTTTTTTTTTTTTTTTAAGGCAAATACCATATATAGTCTTTGGATGGTTGTTGATGGTTTTTTTTTTTTTTTGATTGTTTGTCTGTTTGTTTGTTTGTTTTTTAATAATTCTTTTTCTTTCTTTTTTTTCTTTCTTCCTTTTTCCTTCTGCTTCTCTTTAATATTGTATCTTTGAAAATCCAAACTCTACTCTAGATTTTTAATCTTTGCTCTTAGGTGTTTATTGCCAATTTTGTACATTTAAAAACCCAAACTTCACTACCCCAGTTTACCTGAGAGCGAGATTACTGGCTTGACCACTCTCTCCTCCTCTGGACTCTCCTTTTTCTCCACCAGGTGGCCTCTGTCTCTTTCCCCCCCCATCTCTCCTCTATCCAACTCTGTGAATCTCTGTGTGTTCCAGACGGTGGGGAACACCTAAGGAACAGGTTACTGGCAGGATATGCCTCTCTCCTACTCATTCCTCTCTCTGATCCTCCTGGTCACCTCTGTCCACTTCCTCCCTCTCCTCTTCCCCGTATAACTCTGTAAATACCCCTGAGCGGTCCAGACTATAGAGTGCACATAAGGAAGTGACTACTGGCTAGTTTGCTCTCTTCTCTTTTGATCTCACCACATCTCATCCTAGTTACCTCTAACTACCTCCTCCATCTTCTCTTCTCCTTATAACCCAGTGAACCTCTCTGAGTGTCCCTCAATGTGGAGAAACTTTTCATCTTTAACCTAGATGTTTTATCATCGGTGCTGTATAGATGGAGAAGTCTAGAGGCTACTGTAAAAATAAAACTGAAAACCAGAAGCAGGAGGCTTAAATCCAAAGCCTGAAAACATTAGAGAACTCTTGAATTCAGGGAACATTAAGCAATAGGAGCCCATCTAATGCCTTCATACCTACACCGAAACCAAGCTCCACCCAAGGGCCAACAAGTTCCAAAACAAGACATACCACGCAAATTCTCCAGCAACACAGGAACACTCCCCTGAGCCTCAATATACAGGCAGCTCAAAGTTATCCCAAAACCTTTGATGTCTTGTAACCCATTACGGGTTACTCCACTGCCCTCCAGAGAGAAGAAACCCAGCTCCACCCACCAAAACTCCAACACAAGCCTCCCTAACCAGGAAACCTTGACAAGCCACTGATAGAACCCCACCCAAAGTGCGGAAGCTCCATAATAAAGAGAACTCCACAAATTACCAGAATATAAAAAGGCCACCCCAAACGGAGCAATATAACCAAGATGAAGAGACAGAGGAATACACAGCAGGTAAAGGAACAGGAGAGCTGCCCACCAAACCAAACAAAAGAGGAAGAAGTAGGGAACCTACCGGAGAAGGAATTCCGAATATTGATAGTGAAAATGATCCAAAATCTTGAAATCAAAATGGAATCACAGATAAATAGGCTAGAGACAAAGATTGAGAAGATGCAAGAAAGGTTTAACAAGGACCTAGAAGAAATAAAAAAGAGTCAAAATATAATGAATAACGCAATAAATGAGATCAGAAACACTCTGGAGGCAACAATTAGTAGAATAACGGAGGCAGAAGACAGGATTAGTGAAATAGAAGATAGAATGGTAGAAATAAATGAATCAGAGAGGAAACAAGAAAAACAAATTAAAAGAAATGAGGACAATCTCAGAGACCTCCAGGACAATATGAAACGCTCCAACATTCGAATTATAGGAGTCCCAGAAGAAGAAGACAGAAAGAAAGATCATGAGAAAATCCTTGAGGAGATAATAGTTGAAAACTTCCCTAAAATGGGGAAGGAAATAATCACCCAAGTCCAAGAAACACAGAGAGTTCCAAATAGGATTAACCCAAGGCGAAACACCCCAAGACACATATTAATCAAATTAACAAAGATCAAACACAAAGAACAAATATTAAAAGCAGCAAGGGAAAAACAACAAATAACACACAAGGGGATTCCCATAAGGATAACAGCTGATCTTTCAATAGAAACTCTTCAGGCCAGGAGGGAATGGCAAGACATACTTAAAGTGATGAAAGACAATAACCTACAGCCCAGATTACTGTACCCAGCAAGGATCTCATTCAAATACGAAGGAGAAATCAAAAGCTTTACAGACAAGCAAAAGCTGAGAGAATTCAGCACCGCCAAACCAGCTCTCCAACAAATTCTAAAGGATATTCTCTAGAAAGGAAACACGAAAAGGGTGTATAAACCCGAACCCAAAACAACAAAGTAAATGGTAATGGGATCATACTTATCAATAATTACCTTAAACGTAAATGGGTTGAACGTCCCAACCAAAAGACAAAGACTGACCGAATGGATACAAAAACAAGACCCCTCTATATGCTGCTTACAAGAGACCCACCTCAAAACAAGGGACACATACAGACTGAAAGTAAAGGGCTGGAAAAAGATATACCACACAAATAGAGACCAAAAGAAAGCAGGAGTGGCAATACTCATATCCGATAAAATAGACTTTAAAACAAAGGCTGTGAAAAGGGACAAAGAAGGCCACTACATAATAATCAAAGGAACAATCCAAGAAGAAGATATAACAATTATAAATATATATGCACCCAATATAGGAGCACCGCAATATGTAAGACAAATGCTAACAAGTATGAAAGGGGAAATCAACAATAACACAATAATAGTGGGAGACTTTAATACCCCACTCACATCTATGGACAGATCAACTAAACAGAAAATTAACAAAGAAACGCAAACTTTAAACGATACATTAGATCAGTTAGATCTAATTGATATCTACAGGACATTTCACCCCAAAACAATGAATTTCACCTTTTTTTCAAGTGCTCATGGAATCTTCCCCAGGATAGATCACATCCTGGGCCATAAATCTAAACTTGATAAATTCAAAAAAATCGAAATCATTCCAAGCATCTTTTCTGACCATAATGCATTAAGATTAGATCTCAATTACAGGAGAAAAACTATTAAAAATTCCAACATATGGAGGTTAAACAACACACTTCTGAATAACCAACAAATCACAGAAGAAATCAAAAAAGAAATCAAAATATGCATAGAAACTAATGAAAATGAAAACACAACAACCCAAAACCTGTGGGACACTATAAAAGCAGTGCTAAGAGGAAAGTTCATAGCAATACAGGCATACCTCAAGAAACAAGAAAAAAGTCAAATAAACAACCTAACTCTACAACTAAAGCAACTAGAAAAGGAAGAGTTGGAGAACCCCAGAGTGAGTAGAAGGAAAGAAATCTTAAAAATTAGGGCAGAAATAAATGCAAAAGAAACAAAAGAGACCATAGCAAAAATCAACAAAGCCAAAAGCTGGTTCTTTGAAAGGATAAATAAAATTGACAAACCATTAGCCAGACTCATCAAGAAGCAAAGAGAGAAAAATCAAATCAATAAAATTAGAAATGAAAATGGAGAGATCACAACAGACAACACAGAAATACAAAGGATCATAAGAGACTACTATCAGCAGTTGTATGCCAATAAAATGGACAACGTGGAAGAAATGGACAAATTCTTAGAAAAGTACAATTTTCCAAAACTGAACCAGGAAGAAATAGAACATCTTAACAGACCCATCACAAGCACGGAAATTGAAACTGTAATCAGAAATCTTCCAGCAAACAAAAGCCCAGGTCCAGACGGCTTCACAGCTGAATTCTACCAAAAATTTCGAGAAGAGCTAACACCTATCCTCCTCAAACTCTTCCAGAAAATTGCAGAGGAAGGTAAACTTCCAAACTCATTCTATGAGGCCACCATCACCCTAATACCAAAACCTGACAAAGATGTCACAAAAAAAGAAAACTACAGGCCAATATCACTGATGAACATAGATGCAAAAATCCTCAACAAAATTCTAGCAATCAGAATCCAACAATACATTAAAAAGATCATACACCATGACCAAGTGGGCTTTATCCCAGGGATGCAAGGATTCTTCAATATCCGCAAATCAATCAATGTAATTCACCACATTAACAAATTGAAAAATAAAAACCATATGATTATCTCAATAGATGCAGAGAAGGCCTTTGACAAAATTCAACATCCATTTATGATAAAAACTCTCCAGAAAGCAGGAATAGAAGGAACATACCTCAACATAATAAAAGCTATCTATGACAAACCCACAGCAAACATTATCCTCAATGGTGAAAAATTGAAAGCATTTCCCCTAAAGTCAGGAACAAGACAAGGGTGTCCACTTTCACCGCTACTATTCAACATAGTTCTGGAAGTTTTGGCCACAGCAATCAGAGCAGAAAAAGAAATAAAAGGAACCCAAATTGGAAAAGAAGAAGTAAAACTATCACTGTTTGCAGATGACATGATCCTCTACATGGAAAACCCTAAAGACTCCACCAGAAAATTACTAGAGATCATCAATGAATATAGTAAAGTTGCAGGATATAAAATCAACACACAGAAATCCCTTGCATTCCTATACACGAATAATGAGAAAGTAGAAAAAGAAATTAAGGAAACAATTCCATTTACCATTGCAACGAAAAAAATAAAATACTTAGGAATATATCTACCTAAAGAAACTAAAGGCCTATATATAGAAAACTATAAAACACTGATGAAAGAAATCAAAGAGGACACTAATAGATGGAGAAATATACCATGTTCATGGATCGGAAGAATCAATATAGTGAAAATGAGTATACTACCCAAAGCAATTTACAAATTCAATGCAATCCCTGTCAAGCTACCAGCCACATTTTTCACAGAACTAGAACAAATAATTTCAAGATTTGTATGGAAATACAAAAAACCTCGAATAGCCAAAGCAATCTTGAGAAAGAAGAATGGAACGGGAGGAATCAACTTGCCTGACTTCAGGCTCTACTACAAAGCCACAGTCATCAAGACAGTATGGTACTGGCACAAAGACAGAAATATACACCAATGGAACAAAATAGAAAGCCCAGAGATAAATCCACACACATATGGACACCTTATCTTTGACAAAGGAGGCAAGAATATACAATGGAGTAAAGACAATCTCTTCAACAAGTGGTGCTGGGAAAACTGGTCAACCACTTGTAAAAGAATGAAACTAGATCACTTTCTAACACCATACACAAAAATAAACTCAAAATGGATTAAAGATCTAAATGTAAGATCAGAAACTATAAAACTCCTAGAGGAGAATATAGGCAAAACACTCTCAGAAATAAATCACAGCAGGATCCTCTATGATCCACCTCCCAGAATTCTGGAAATAAAAGCAAAAATAAACAAATGGGATCTAATTAAAATTAAAAGCTTCTGCACAACAAAGGAAACTATAAGCAAGGTGAAAAGACAGCCTTCTGAATGGGAGAAAATAATAGCAAATGAAGCAACTGACAAACAACTAATCTCAAAAATATACAAGCAACTTATGCAGCTCAACTCCAGAAAAATAAACGACCCAATCAAAAAATGGGCCAAAGAACTAAATAGACATTTCTCCAAAGAAGACATACGGATGGCTAACAAACACATGAAAAGATGCTCAACATCACTCATTATTAGAGAAATGCAAATCAAAACCACAATGAGGTACCACTTCACACCAGTCAGAATGGCTGCGATCCAAAAATCTGCAAGCAATAAATGCTGGAGAGGGTGTGGAGAAAAGGGAACCCTCCTACACTGTTGGTGGGAATGCAAACTAGTACAGCCACTATGGAGAACAGTGTGGAGATTCCTTAAAAAATTGCAAATAGAACTACCTTATGACCCAGCAATCCCACTGCTGGGCATACACACCGAGGAAACCAGAATTGAAAGAGACACATGTACCCCAATGTTCATCGCAGCACTGTTTATAATAGCCAGGACATGGAAACAACCTAGATGTCCATCAGCAGATGAATGGATAAGAAAGCTGTGGTACATACACACAATGGAGTATTACTCAGCCGTTAAAAAGAATTCATTTGAATCAGTTCTGATGAGATGGATGAAACTGGAGCCAATTATACAGAGTGAAGTAAGCCAGAAAGAAAAACACCAATACAGTATACTAACACATATATATGGAATTTAGGAAGATGGCAATGACGACCCTGTATGCAAGACAGGAAAAAAGACACAGATGTGTATAACGGACTTTTGGACTCAGAGGGAGAGGGAGAGGGTGGGATGATTTGGGAGAATGGGAATTCTAACATGTATACTATCATGTAAGAATTGAATCGCCAGTCCATGTCTGACGTAGGGTGCAGCATGCTTGGGGCTGGTGCATGGGGATGACCCAGAGAGATGTTGTGGGTAGGGAGGTGGGAGGGGGGGTCATGTTTGGGAACGCATGTAAGAATTAAAGATTTTAAAATTAAAAAAAAAAATAAATAAAGAGAAACGAAAATAGCAACACAGAGAATGGCTGATTCCTGACTCACACGCCCTCCCCTTGGGTCTCCAGGAGCTTGGTTACGCTGGTGCAGATTTTGTAGCTACCGTCAAGCATGTCTGTGAGAAACACTATTTTAAAAGACTCTACCATGCAGCAGTGAAATTTCTGATCCAGGCTGAAATAGCAGGGATCAAGGTGCCAGTCCAGGAGCTAATAATGTTATAACCTTTCCAGGCATGTCTTCAGGATTAAGTTGTAGACGGAGAATTAATATCAAGGTAGACATTTTCAGTAACTGCAGTTTTTTCTGTCTCCAAATTTGGTGTTATCTGGATTACAAAATTTCAAAGCGCGTCAAGTGTTACTTTTCCCGGGCGCGCGTACTTCTTCTGCACACCCCGGGCTCTGCTTGCCTCCCTGGCTCTGCCTCCAATGTCATCAGGTTGTCTCACAAGAAAAAAACAAACGTGAAATAGCCCTATGTCAGAAAGAAACTGAAAGTGGAAGAATTAAGCAAACAAAAATCTACACACCATCCAACCAACCCACTTTCTTTTTTTACAGAAAAAACCAGCCCCATGTGGCTTTGCTAAGAATTTTACCAAGTAGGCAAGGAGCAAGTAATAAATAATGTCAGAAAGCGAGGAAAGGGGGTGATTGCCAGCTCATTTTCTGAGCAAATAACATGGACACCAAGCCCGAGTCGCGGCATCCCTGAGGAGCAGAGGTGCAGACACGCTTCACGGTGGTGGCTGCTCAGGCCCAACTCCACAAAACACGACGCCTGCCGCTGCACCCACGTGGAGTTTATCTAGGGACGGCAAACCTGCCTCACGTTCAAAATCTGTGTCACTCACCACGTGGATGAAATAAAGGAGAAGAACATGGGATGACCTCAAGAGACGTAGAAAAAAGACCCTGACGGTTTGTCCGCGTTCATGACAGAAACTCAGATGGAACAGTAGAGCACGCTCTATTTCAGCAAAGGCGTCCGAGCAAAGCCTGTGGCGAGCACCTCGTCCACGTGAGACCGGACGCGTTTGTCCCCTCCAGGGTCGGGGATAAAGCCAGGGCTGCTGTCTTCACTGCTGCCCAGCATTCCACCAGAGGGCCTGGCTAGCACACAAGGCGATAAAATGCACAAAGTGGGTGGTTGGATGGAGGGAGAGAGAGGCAGGCTGGAGCGGCCGTGTGGGGCTGTGGGGGCCTCTGGGGGGATGGCGGGGCTGTGGGGGTCTCCGGGTGCATGGCGGGGCTGGTCCTCAGAGATTCTCCTTGGAGACGGTCACATTTGGGCGCTCGGTCTTCTCACTGGTTGGTCAGCAGCCTCACCTGGAAGAGACGCACCACCAAGCTGACGCACGCATCCAGAGTTAGGACGCCCCTGTTTCCCAGGTGGTGCTCGTGGTAAAGAACCCTCCTGGCAGTGCAGAAGACATCAGAGACGCAGGTTCAATCCCTGGGTCTGATCCCTGGTTTGGGAAGATCACCTGGAGAAGGAAATAGCAACCTAGTCCAGTGTTCTTGCTTGGAGAATCCCACGGACAGAGGAGCTTGGTGGGCTACAGTCCACAGAGTCACAAGAGTCGGACACGACTGAAGCGACTTAGCCTGCATGCATGAGACCCGAAGGGTGCTCGCCCAGCATCACCCAGGGCTGCCCTTCTGGGGGCTGTGCACGGCGACCAGGCCAGAGCTGCCTGCTTTGCTGAAGGAACAGCTAAGCCCAGGACGGGTGACTGCAGTGCGTTAACAGAGACGAGGGCACTCCCGGCTCGGGGCTGCGTGCCCACTGTCGTGGCTGAGGGCTGCCTGCGTGTCTCCCATGTTCTGCCTCTGCAGATGTCCCTGTTCCGGGCATTTCCTGTTCCGGGTCACACACCGCATGGCCTTTCTACGGCTAGTTTCATTCATGAGCACTGTGTTTCCAAGGTCCCTCCAGGGCGTCGGGGGGTATGTGCGGTATGAGGGGATTTGGGGCCTTTTCCACTTCCCGGGATGGAGTTCTGGCGGGTGACAGCCCTCCTGAATCTCTGGGTGCTGAGGTGATGACTGGAGCAGCCGCAGCCTTCTTCCCACCAGGCTGAGGGTGAAATCTGCATGGAGGATGCAGGGCAGAGAGAAACAATGGGTCAGCCTGTGGGCTTCCTTGATGTTCTGGACCCTGGAGCCTGGTCTGGGTGTGTGGACAGGCCTGACCTCCAGGGACCATGGGCCTGTGGGTGGGACGGCGGTGCCGAGAAGGACCAGCACACAGCAGGGCCCCACAGCCTCAGATGTCAGTGCGGCCAGGACACTGGAGCATCTGGAGCCCAGCCACAGGTGGGGGCCAGGGTCCTGGTCTCTACCGGGGGTGCCCTAGAGGGGAGGTGGATGTGGGGTGTCACCATCCTCGACCTCTCTGACGCCCCTACGTTTGCTATAAGAGGAAACACTGGACAGGCTGGGACAGGTCAGCTGGCCTGTGGACCTGCCGATGGGCTGCCCACCTCTGGCTGGGCAGGACAGTGTGTCCCAGGCCCCGAGGGCTCCTCTCTGAGACCTCGGTCTGCGTCCACCCTCAGGTCTGGGCCTCCCTGTGCTCAGCAAGAAGCAGAGTCTCCACGGCCCAGGGCTGACTTCTGTCCCTTCCAGTGCCACCCGTCACCCGTGGCCAGCCTCTCTCAGCGCCTCCCCGCCACTGCAAGCCTGGTTGGACCCTGGGGCAGCCTGGGAGGGCGTGCTTTCTGCAGGACTGCACGCGATGCCCATGCTCAGCCGATGAACGCCACAGTGGCCGGTCAGAGGCCCGTCGGGACCCTTGTTCCATCGGAGGAGGCGAGTGATCCTGGAAAGCTGGAGAAGTGCCTGGCGCTGGCTCAGAGCTGCGGGCAGAGGCCTGGGGACCTGGGGGCGGCTTTGTCCCGCGTGCCCCTGCCTCCTTCTCAGGGGTGGTGCTCCCCTCACCCCATCCCAGGGGAAGGACCCCACCTGCCCCAGCTTGCAGACGCCTAGGTCAGCCCAGCCTGCAGGCTGGGCTTCTTTTCCCCTTTGCTCGTAAACGACCCTGGTGAGGCCTTCACTGCATCGCAAAGCCCAGGGCCTTTCTGTAGAGCCTTTTGTAGGCAGGCGACCGTCTCGGGAGGCCTTACTCTAGCAGGAGGGCATTTCACAGCAACGTGGTGTAAGACTGACGCGCACATTAGTGTAGGAAGCTCAGTCCAGGCCCGCCCACCCCCACTGCCGGGGAGAGGACGCTGGTTCAGCGGGGCCTGCCTGCCGGGGCGGCCGCTTCTCCTGCCGGCATTCCTCTGCGCTTGTCACACCGGGCAGGGAGCGGGGTCTCTCCTGGACAAGGGCCTTTGTCCAAAAGGCCGAACCTCCTCCTGAGCCCTGATGATGCCGCGTGAGCTGACCCCCGGCACCGCCGCCCGGCTGCCGCACACCCGCAGTGGGGCCTTCATCCTGAGGAACGAGTGTGACTCCAGAACACAGCCGTGAGCTCACTGGCAAGGAGAGGCGCTGCCGTCCGCGCCCTGCAGTCTGAGGGCCCGGCCCGGGCTCCCGGGCGTGAGGGGCAGTGGGTGGACCCGCCCGCGCGGCGTAAGGCCGCTGCATGCCAGGGTCTATCATAAGCATTTTCTTCCCAAGCCCTCAGGTGCCTGTGACCTCGTAAGAGCAACGCGGGAGCCTGGAAAGTTGTCACGAAGCCAAGCAATTACCTGGCTCTGTCCTGAGGACGCCGAGGAGGACATATGTGGGCGGTGAGGGGCCCGCCTTGGGGGTCCCGTGGACACCCTCCCTCCAGGCAGGCCTGGGGCAGGCGGGGGGCTGGCCGTGCGTTGGAGATGAACACCTGCCATGCTTGCTTGGGCGTGTCAGGGTGAGGTTGGAGCCCTCAGGGGAGAGAGTCAGTAAGCAGAAAAAAAGAAGAAAATCCAGTCGGTTATTTTGGAACCCTCTGTGTTCCAGCAATAACGAAGCTTCTCTTCCAGTGGAGGTAAAGGAGTCAGTCGTCTCTTAACCATCACCGATGCAAGCTTGTCCCTCCCAGTGAAAGTCGCTCAGTCGTGTCCGACTCTTTGTGACTCCATAGGCTATTCAGTCCATGGAATTCTCCAGGCCAGAATACTTTTCCTTCTCCAGGGGATCTTCCCAACCCAGGGATCAAACCCAGGTCTCCCGCACTGCAGGCGGATTCTTCACTAGGTGAGCCACCAGGGAAGCCCAAGTGAGTAGCCAGTCCCTCCCAGGTTCCCAGGCAAATCCTTGAACCCAGTGACCTTCCTGTGGCTGCAGAAACCCTGTCCACCTTGCGGCCTGGAGGAGGCCTCTTATGGCTCAGGGCTGAGTGAGTTGACTCCCTCCCGTCTAAGCTGCTGACTGCACATGGCCTGCTCAGCGTGTGTGGTGGGAGGGCTGGGCGGCGGCTGAGGCCCCCGGGCTCCCAGCACTGTGACCTCTCTGGGGACCAACCCCTGTGCCCAGCTGCGGGGCTGCCAGCATGGGCCCCTGCCAGCACCTGGGCTGAGATGCCGCGAGGGGTCTGGGCGCATCCTATGCGGTGTCTCATAATCCCAGGTACCCGGAAAAGTATGTGGGCACAGTGGTCTCTTCTCTGAAGAAAATCATTAACATTTTGAAGAAGCAAGATTAGAAGAAGATTGTAACAACAGCTGGAAAGTGTTGGGTGCAGAGAATAATACAGAGAAACGCGAGGTTTCATTTCCTAAGAATAAAAACTGCAGAGGCGCTGATGCTAAATGTAAGAATTTCCATCACATAAACTTTAAAGTCCTGTCTCTTTTGTGTCTGTGAAGAAATGGGCCTGGCCCCAGCGGCAGGAGACGGAGGGCTGTCGTCTGCCGGGGAGGAGAGCTCTCGGGGCTGTGACGAGTCACTCTGGTTCTTTAGGATTGTGACAAGTTAAAAATAGGTTCTACTGTATAGCACAGGGAACTGTCTTCAATATCCTGGGACAAACCATCGCGGAAAGGAGTGTGAAAAAGAATGCTCATACGTGTGCAACTGAATGGCTTTGCCGTGCAGCAGAAATTAGCACGACATTGCAAATCATCTATGTTGTCAGCAAAATAAAAATAAGATCACCTACTATCGCTAGAGCCAGAGACGAGCAGAATTCCGCTGGAGCCCTGCACTTGGCCCCGAGGCTGCTCTGACCTGAGGAGGAGGCCCCCCGCCTGTGCCCGCCGTCTGTGAATCAGCCTGGCCCGGATGCGGCCTCTCGGGTTCTGTCTCAGGACCGAATCCCTTCACGAGTCACATCGAAGGGCGCGGCGTCTGTGTGCCCTTGCAGGTGATGGCGGCCTTGGCTGTGGATCCCTGAGTTGCAGTGTGGAGCTGCGGATTCTTGGTTTTGAGACCCACGCCTGGGCTTGGTGTGGGCGTGGGAGGGGTCGGGGTGAGCCCGGTGGGCGCTCGTCCGAGGCCCCCAGCTGCAGGCTGGGGTCACACTCCTGTGTGAGGCTGTGAGAGCATCCCGGGGCTGGTGTCAGGCCCAGGTGGCAGCTTCAGCTGCAGGAACGTGCCGTCTGCCAGCCTGGAAGCCAGCGCCCGTGGGCGGGTGCGGGGGTGGGCTTCTCTGTGGGCTCAAGGGTCTCTCTCTCTGGCCTGCAGGCGCCTCTCCCCCGGTCCCCCGTGGCCTCACGTCACAGCCGCTCCCCTCTGTTCTGTCTCTGCACCCTGCTGTCCCCCGCCCCGGGGGGGCACCAGTTCTGTTGGAAAAGGGCCCACTGTGAGGACCTCATCTGAACTTGGCCATCAGCAAAGATCCCTTTCCCAGGTGAGGCCTGTCCATGGGTCTTGACCTCAGCGTCTCTGGGGGCCCGACTCAATGCCTGACACCAACAGAGAAACTCTCTGCGGTCATCACTGGGGGGGGTGGTTCCTGAGTGACAGACACTGGGGGAGGTGTTCCCGGGGGCACCGCTCTCAGGGAGGACGTGGGTGGGGAGGGGAGCCTGCTGGGCTGAGGGGGAGCATGTGGGTGGTGGGGAGGGCAGTGTGCCAGGCGCGGGGCTGCACCTGCAGGAACCCCGTGCGTCCTCAGGAGTCTGCCAGGAGGACTGGATTCCTGCCAGCACTTCCCCTTCCAAGTCTGAGTCAGAGAGACAGGAGCACAGAAAGCTTTTGTAGCAGAGTTGTCTCCCCACGGGGCACCAGAGGCCCAGGAGGGGCATGTCTCCTCCGAGCCTGCGGTCTCAGCCCCACGCCTCCTGAACGGCCCTCAAGGGCGTCCTGCCTGCTCTCAGCGACGCCCTTCGCGGCCGCACCCCCACTGCTTGTCCTGGCTCCTGCGGACCCTGCGCTCCCAGTGGGGTCCTCCAAGAATTTACCGGGACGTCTACGCTCTGTCCAAGGGCGACTTTCTAGAGGGACAGGGGTGTTTGGCCCTGGCCCCGCTCCCGTCTGCGGTGTGAGCTGCTCCGTGCTGAGTTGCCCTGTGGCCCTGACGCCCCCGGTAGGGGGGGCGGGAGAGGGGACCACAGTGAGGACGGGGCCGGGCACCTGGATCTCGGGAAGACTGACGTCCCGCGTGTGTCCTCGCCCTGGCCTTGGGCCCAGGCCTCTCCCCCTTCCTCACTCACGTGGGGCCAGGACCTCTGTGTCCAGATGCTGCAGGCCCCAGGCCCTCCTCCAGCAGCGGCTGCGGCCCCGGAAAAGCGTTCTTCCTGATCGGCGTTTCCTTCAAGGGCTCGGGTCTGGAAAAGTCAGAATCAGGAGTCTTAACCTGATGCTGGCATTTCCTTTCTGTCCCCTGGGGGCTTCCAGGAGGAAGGCCAGCCCCCGTCCTGCGCAGGGTCTCCCGTGGCACAGGGTCTCCCATGGCACAGGGTGGCCACGGTCCAGCTGCTGGCTCGGAGGGGCGCCGGCCAGGCCTGAGCCCTCCCCCTGGGGCAAAGCACCTGGAGGCCCGAGAGACCCGAGCCCCAGCCTCCTTTCCAACGAGTGGGGCTGCGGTGAATCATGGCCCAGTGGAAGCTCCGGCGGTACGGCCCGCAATGGACCCACCCCCTGCCCAGGTGTGCGCACAGGCAGAGCGGCGGGGAGCTCTTCAGCAAGGGGTGACAGAGACGCGGGGGGATGCCTGCGGGGCCTCTGGCTGGTCCCCAGGCAGGACTCCTCACCACCGTGCTGGGGGATGGGTGTGGAGGGAGGCCCTCTCACCGGCCGAGGCCATCCTGTGGGCCCAGAAGCTTCTGGCTTTCCTTCTCACTCAGCAAAGCGTCTTCCTTCGTGGTGGGCAGAGTCATCGTCTGACTCAGTGCTTGCAGGACGCGGGACAGTCCAGATGGGGAACCGCCCATGGAGGCTGGCAGAGGTCCTTCCCAGCTTGGTGTAGCGCCCTCCGATCCCACCGTGGGGCTGATCCTCCCTCCTCCAGAAGGCGGGTGACCCAGGTTACCGGCATCTCAGTGAGCTTCCCCAGAAAACGTCCCCGCGCAGACGCAGAGCGCCTCTGAATGAGCTCTGGGCCCAGCGCCAAGGTCCAGGGGGCCTTGCTGGCCTGCAGATTTGCACCGTGTGCGTGCACGCCCAGTTTCTGTGACTGTCTGCGCGTAAGAGCCTGCACACGTGTGCATGTCCGTGTGCACGCGTGTGTCTGTGGGCATGTGCAATGGTGCACGTGTGGACACCAGTGTCTGGGTCTTGGCATTTCAATGGCATCTCAGACCCCTCCTGCATCTCTTTAACCTTGGGTGCAAGGGTCCCTGGAGTCATTTCATCACGTGACTGTTTCCTTTCTGTGCCGCTCAGCGCTGAGAAGTGGTGAGCAACTGTCCTTGGATTTAATGCAGATGGCTGTTCTTTAATTTATACCCCATAGTTCTGGAAAGAAAGAAAAACGTCCTGTGTGAAGAAGGTAAATCTGATACCCATCAATCTGTTAGGAGGTGATAAATAACACCCCTTTGCTTTCGGCATTTATAAATTATTTGCTTCATTAGGACAGAGCGTGCTGACATTCTGTGAGCTGTGCAGGGTCTCTCCAGAGTTGGGGGGCGGTGGGAACAATTAGGTGGGTTTCTGGTGAGCGGATACAGTTGCTCTCATTAGGACAAAAAAATGCCAATTAAAACCAGAAAAAATGAGCAGAATTGATTAAGTCCTCTCATTAAGAGTTACCTGTTTGTGTGTCTGATGAGAGAGTCGAAAACTTGAATGTCATTTCAGCTTGACAAATGGAGGAACCACACTCCCCATAGGGAGGACACCAGCGAGGACTGCAGGGGCGGACACGAGCAGCTCCTCTTGTGCATCACATGTGCACGCGCCAGCACACATTGGACCTGCGCACGTGTATACACCTGTGCTTGCACATACCTGCACACCTGCACACACCCACAACCTGTGCACACACGTACACACTTGTGTGTACACACACCTGAATGGACCCGCAACCTGTGCTCACGTACACACCTGTGCCTACAGACACCTGCACACACCCACAACCTGCACACACCTGCACACAGCTGCACCTGCACACGCTCTTCACCAGTGGCCCCCATAGCCCCACGCTCTTCCTCCCAAACCCACAGGCACCCAATGCGGTGCATCTGAGCCCACTCAGGAACCACCCTTCCCGATCATACGGATGATAAAACCTGACCTGAAAATTCTCACGGGGCTAAACCTTTTTAGAAGCATTTCTAACAATAATACCAACAAAAGGCTCTTCCGTCTGTGACTTCGGTGGAGGGACTCCACCTGCCGTGTCGGGTCAGCCCAGAACCGTGAAGGGTGATAGGTGAGTCGCACAGCTTCTCACGTGTCCTGTCTCCACCACATTTCCGCAGTGCCCTGGAACGCTGGCCTCCTTGCAGTCCCGGGCGGTGAAAGCCAGGGGCCACTGTGGAAGGGGAGGCTTCATCTGCGTCCCCAAACCCACCCGCAGACCCTGTCCTGACCTGGCCTACCTGTCAGTTCCAGCCAACAGGCAGCCGTAAGCCCCCAGCCCCAGTCCCACAGGCAAAAGGAGGCAGACGCTCCCCTCGCTGAGTCTCCGGGTGGGACCCCAGCCCGACCACATTTTGACTGCAGCCCCGGGGACCCTGGGCAGAAGACCCCGCTAGGCCGTGCCCTGACGCCTGCCCTGTGGAGAGCATAAGGAAGAGAAGGCCCCTCTTGACCCGAAGTCGGTGGGTGTCACACAGAAGCAGACAAGAAACTCGCAGGTGGGGGTCTAGGGAGCCAGGGTCCTGAAGCGGCATTTAATCATTCCTGTTCTTACGTTAGAGGGTCTCTGGAACTTTAAAACTATTTCGCATTCTTACACTTCTTTGTGAGCGATGATATGCATTTGACAAATTCCGCAGTTTTAGTGGAAAAGAATCCTCCTGCCGACGCAGGAGACGCGGGTGTGATCCCTGGGTTGGGAAGGTCCCCTGGAGGAGGAAATGGCACCCACTCCAGGATTCTCGCCTGGAGAACCCCAAGGACAGAGGAGCCTGGCGGGCTACAGTCCATGGGGTCGCACAGAATCGGGCACGACCGAGCGACTGAGCATTCGCACACGCAGTCTGTGTATCTTTTCACTAAACAGTATGTTCTCAAGTTGACACAATTATGTCGTTATTTTCCCTGTGATGCTGCAGAAGAATTGGCTGGCCCATTCTTAGCCGTGACTCCTGGGGGAGTTCTGAAGCTTTCCTTTTACACACGATGGGCTGATGAGGACTTTTGTACAAACCTGTTTGTCACATGTGTAAAGATTTCTGCAGAAGGCGTACCTCGAGCTACACCGCACACTTGTGGGGCGAGCGCGTCTCCAGCCCTGGATCTGCTGGCAGATTCTGTCCCCCGTGTTCCTGACGTGACACCCACACCCGTGCAGGGCAGCTGCTTTGGTGCCGGTGCACTCAGCTGCTCAGTCGTGTCCAGCTGTTTGTAACCCTTTGGGCCGTAGCCCGCCAGGCCCCTCTGTCCATGGGATTCTCCAGGCAAGAATACTGGAGTGGGTGCCTTTTCCTCCTCCAGGGGATGTTCCCGACTCAGGGATCGAACACTCATCTCTCTTGTCTCCTGCCCTGCAGGTGAATTCTTTACCCCTGAGACACTGGGGAAGCCGCTTCCTTCCTGGGGCTGAAATCCCAAGGTGAACCTGCCTTCACCAGCTGTTTGGTGTCAGGCCTCCCTCTGGACTCTCCTGTCCTCACCCTTTGCCTGTTGCTCTGTGAGCTCTCTGTCTTCCTACCGGCTGGCAGGATTTGGGGCCCATTATGGACATTGCTGGACTTCCCTGGTGCCTCAGACAGTAAAGCGTCTGTCTACAATGTGGGAGACCCGGGTTTGATCCCTGGGCAGGAAGATCCCCTGGAGAAGGAAATGGCAATCCACTCCAGGACTATTGCCTGGAAAATCCCATGGACAGAGGAGCCTGGCGGGCTACAGTCCATGGGCTTGCAAAGAGTTGGACACGACTGAGCGACTTCACTTCGCTTCACTTCCTGTGGACATTGCTCCCTTTTCACTGATTCAGATGGAGACTCTCTGCTCTTCTCTGCGACTTGTCTCGTTCGTGCTGGCTTTGGTCACAGAGGAAGCTGTGACGTTAATGCGGCCACACGGATGTTCTTGGCCATGTGCTTTAGGCTTCACGTGTCCCGCTTGGGGAGCTCCTTGTACAGCCAAAGGCATCGCGCTTTTTCCTGCATTTCTTACTGAACGTTTTTCACGTTCGGTGCTCCCGTCTGAGTCTCTAGCTGGCCTGGATCGTTGCACGCTTTTTCAGCTTTCGTGTGTGTTTGAAGGGCACCTTCACTCCGCTGGGCACTGCACACACAGCGTGTGAACGCCCCCCTTCATTCCTGGGGGCAGTGGCTCGTGGTGCGGATGCTGTGCCCGCAGCTCCTGCAGACGGCGAGCGTGCAGCGGGGAGGGCGGGGAGGGGGAGCCTCGTCTGTGAGGGCCCGAGGGCGGTGGGCACACGGGGGTCAGGCTCCCGCCTGCGTTCAGATCCCAGCTCTGCCTCTTCGGCACCCCTAGGACCCTCGGGGTCTCATCCTTCAGGGGAGTAACGAGGTCACGACCTAACGGACTCCGAGGATGGGGGCGCCTGACGCCTGGCGCCTCGGGGGGCGAGGCTGGGCCTGTCCCTGGACTCTCCCTGGGGGGTGCCCCTCTCCCCAGTGTAGGAGCCAGGAGCTCGAGTGGGCGTCCGCGGCTCCTCCTGCCCCTAGGCCTCAGTGTCCTTACTGTCGCTTATCATCCAGGCAGCGCTCGTTTCTGGGGTTCTGTGTTTAAATACAACCTTTCTGCTTGTCCTAATTTTATCAGTAGATCTTAATCTGGATAATTAAAATTCGACTGAACATTCCCAGGGACCCCACAAGCACCCACCGATGGCTTGAACGTCTGCGAGCTGCTCCCTCGAGGAAGCGCCCTGGCCCGGCAGGACGGGCTCAGGCCCCGGGCACTCGGGCGGGCAGCAGGGTCTGCTTGGTGCTTCATCAGACGAGGCTGAGTCCTTTTATAGGCACACGGCCAGCGGAGCCAGCTGTGTCAAACCCCGGCCGTGCTCTTGGGGGAGGTGCTGATCGTAACCCCCAGGGAGGACCCCGGCCGGCCGGGATCACTTACTCGTTCTGGGAAGACTCCCGGGTGTCTGCTCTGAGCAGGTCATCGGTCCTGTGTGAGGGCGGGATGGGTGGCCTCGTCTCCTTGCTCGGGAGCACCCTCCATGACCGTGAGCCCAGCCGCGCCAGCTGGCAGGGCTGTGTGGACCTTCCCCGCCAGCCGCTTCTCAGAGTCGCCAGCAGGCGGAAGCGGCAATGACCAAGGGTGGGCCCTGAGCCGTCCAGGGCTGAGTCTATCCCAACCCCGAAGGAACCCCCTAGCCTCTCCCTCCAGATGCCCTCAGCTCCCGGCCCATCCCGGCCTCCCAGCAGCCCCGGGCTGGGACTCACGGCTCCTCTGGTCCTCGTTTCCCAGCTCAGAGTGTGACGGTGGTGGTACGAGCTCAGTGTGAGGGTGGACGCGGCCTGGAGATGCGGTCAGGTCCGCAAGTGGCTCCAAGCAGCCCGGCCCCCAGCGCCGGGGCCAGCGTGGCCCAGGTGTCTCTGTGCATCAGAGCACGGCCGTCCAGAGGTCCCAGAATAAGCCGGTCTCTGCCCTGTGTCCTCCACCCAGGGCTTGGTAACCCTGCCTGTGGGATGGCTCCCCATTCCCGTTCCTGCCTGGGCAGGCCTGGCCACGGGCATCCCTTAGGGTCACCCTGGGACAGCGCCAGGGCAGTGACGGGGCCTGCCTGGCTGGGGTCTCTGCTCACAGCCGGGATAGAGCTGCTGTGGGGCAGGTGCACCAGGCCAGGGTTGGGTTTGGGGTCAGGAGGGGCCTGGAAGGTGTCCCTGAAGGCATGTGTCCTCACACTCGGGCCCAGGAGCTTGGGTCGGGGGAGGGTACCCCTGTACCAGGGCCTGACCCCAGGGATCAGACGCGACTGGGCAGAGGGGGGCACGGTGCTTGCAACCCCGTGGGCTTGGACCTGGGAGGAGGGGGTTGGCCACGCCCTTGGTGATGGACAGGAGACCAGCTGGTCACCTCTAGGGCTTGGCTGCCTCCTGCAGGGCTGGTCAGGCCATCCGTGTCACACAGAAGCTTGAATCTGAGTGGAATTTTAAAGCCTTGTGTTCAGGGCAGGTCAGACCAGGCGCCAGGCACCCCCTCCAAAGTGGTCCAGGTGAGCAGGTCCCAGAGAGAGGCCTGGGGCTCCCGTGGGGTGGCTGGAGACCTGTTCCTCCCCTCACACGCCATCCAGCTCTCACTGTATCATCTTTCTCCAAAGAATGCGACACAATGATATTTTTGGTTTATTTATATTAAAATCAACAGATGTTAGCAAGTTAATGTCATTTATTATATAAGATGTGATGACAATACAATTAGTATTTTTTAAACTGTAATTTTAAAATTGACCTTATTAAAATTCCACTTCCTCCATAATTAAAAAAAACTAATTACTTCTAGTAATTGGACCAGAAATGACATTTTCGGTTCATTAATATTCAGCAAATTGCTTTTGAAGACGCTCTTGCCGAGCACTGTCAATCTCTGGCATTCCTGTTCATTCCTCATTTAAAACTGGGCCGGAGACAATAGCTTCCATTTTAACAAGATGTGCGTCCTCGGCTGGCTTTTACAAATAAAGTTTTTAATTGCTAATTAATTTGCGGGCATGCTTTCCTGCAGGAACGTGGCAGGCTGCCCCGTGCCTGGCCCGGGTGCAGCCCGCCCGCCGCCCAGGCCTCCTTCTGGGAACAGGGACCCGGGTCGCGCTCCACTGCGCCTGAACACAGCGTCTAATTACTCGGCGTCGGGAGGTGGAGGCAAGTCAAAACAATGGAGTGTGAGCTAGTTTTGTGATTAACTGAGCTCAGCGAAGGAGGGTGTGAGAGAGGGAAAGTCAGACGCGGCAGGCCTGCCACGGGACTGGCTCCCTGCTGTCCTGGGATGGTTGGGGGGCGTGGGGGCTGGCGGCCCCCTCACTCTCAGCCAGGGCAGAGCCTGACCTGGGCTGTCGCTGCAGGGAGCTTTCCTCGGGGCCCTTTCCGGCCCTGGCGGCTCCCAGGGCGTCGCTGAGAAGCGCTGGGTCCAGTGGTCACTGTCCTGGCTTGCGGTGCCTTCCCCATCTGGTGTGTCTGTCGGGGAGTGGGGGCTCCGGGGGCAGGCACCCCCTCCGCTCCCCGGGTTGCTGCCCTCCCGCACCGCTGAGCCTAGACGTCCTGCTCTGAGGGGCCCCACATGCCTCGCAGGAGAGGGCCCGCGAGGGAGACGGGAGCGTGGCCATGTGCAGGTGGGTCTCAGAGCCCCTCATCCCATCCCCCCGAGGCTGCAGGGCGGGACGGCTGGGCTGGCCATGGCGCTAGAGCTCCCACCCCGGGGCTTTTCTCCCTGAGCCTGTGGTGGGCGCCTGGGGTCTGCGGTCAGGCCCCGAATCCTGTGGTCAGAGGTTGGAGCCGAGTCTCCGGGCACAGGGGGCTGTTCCCCCGGGGGAAGCTGGGCCTCCAGCATCCTGGAGGTGAAGATGGGGTGCTGAAGGCGCAGGCCTGGGCCTGAGGCCCCGCTGTCCCTGCGGCAGGGCTCCCGGGGAGGGTGGTGCTTCTCCTCCCTGCAAAGTCCCAGGGCCAGTCCCTCAGGGGGGTCCCCAGGCAGGGTCCCCTCTGGGGTCAGTCCCTTGGGAGTTCCCCAGGCAGAGCCCACTCTGGGGCCAGTCCCCTTGAGGGATTCCCAGGCAGAGTCCACCCTGGGTCCAGTCCAACAGGGGGTTCCCAGGCAGAGCCCACTCTGGGATCAGTCCCTCGGGGGGTCCCCAGGTAGGGTTTACTCTGGGGTTAGTCCCTTGGAGGGGGTCCCCAGGCAGAGTCCACTCTGGGGTCAGTCCCCTCGGGGGGTCCCCAGGCAGAGCCCACGCTGGGGCCGGCCCCTCGGGGGGTCCCCAGGCAGAGCCCACGCTGGGGTCAGTCCCCTCAAGGGGTTCCCAGGCAGACCCCACCCTGGGGCTGGTCCCTCGGGGGGTCCCCAGGTAGGGTTTACTCTGGGGTTAGTCCCTTGGAGGGGGTCCCCAGGCAGACCCCACCCTGGGGCTGGTCCCTCGGGGGGTCCCCAGGCAGAGTCCACTCTGGGGTCAGTCCCCTCAAGGGGTTCCCAGGCAGACCCCACCCTGGGGCTGGTCCCTCGGGGGGTCCCCAGGCAGAGCCACGCTGGGGCCGGCCCCTCGGGGGGTCCCCAGGCAGAGCCCACGCTGGGGCCGGCCCCTCGGGGGGTCCCCAGGCAGAGCCCACGCTGGGGCCGGCCCCTCGGGCAGGGCCCCTCACCCTCTTCCCTGGAACCATGGTCAGTGGCCCTGGGTCCTGCTCTGTCTCTGTCCCTGTGTCCCTTTTCACCTCTGTCTGGGTCTCCGTGTCTCTCGTCCGTATCTGATGGATGTTGTTCCTTCTAAGGTCAGGTCAATCTGCTAACAGACCAAGGGGGTAGTGGGTGAAGCCTGACAGGCGGCTGCTGTAGTTCGGCCCCCTCCGCCATGAACTGACCTGTGGGCGCTGCACCCCGGCCTCTCTGAGCTGGGCCCCACTGGGCCTCCGGCACCTCAGTCCTTCCTGGGTGGCCTCGGGGGCCTGGACACAGGTGGGATGTGCCGACAGGGAGTCATTCCAAGGGAGTGTGTGGTCCTTCCTGCCTTCCTTCGGAGCTCAAGGATGCAGGGCCTGGGGCAAGGAGGGGCGAGGGCCTGGGGGACCCCCTTCTCCTGGAGGCAAAGGCCAGGCTGAGCCGTGGTCCTGACTGAAGCCACTTTCCTGAGACCAGCTTCCTTCTAGAGCCAGAGGTATGTTTATTTGAAAGAGGAGAGTTTTGGTTTCGCTGTAAATGGAGTCCCAGGGCCCCAAGGAGGAACCCACCAGGACAGCAGGGCTCACGGACCCGGGATGACCACCCTGGACGGTCCCAGGGCAGTGCTGCGGGGGGCTCGCTCCTGGGCTTGGCTGCCCCTCATCTCCGCCACCGCCCCCCGCCCCCCCCCCCCCCCCCCCGGCAAGGAGATTCTGACAGTTTCCTAACAAACTAACACAGGCTGGGCGGCTTGAACGCTAGGAATTCATTTTGCCACATTCTGGAGGCTGGAAGTCTTTGACCAGGGTGCCGGCGGCTGCACTCCGGCTCAAGGCTCCAAGGGAGGGTCACTCCCGTCTCTCGCAGCTTTGGGGGCTCAGGTGTGCGGTCAGTCCTGGGTCCCTGAGGCAGTGCCTTTGACGCTGGCGGGTGGCCGGGGTCTCTGGGGGCTGGGCGTCATGGGTGACTGTGTACCCTTCATACTCCAGACAGGTTGAGGGCCTTAGATGAGACAAGATCAGCGTCTGATTCTCAATGCAAATCCGAAACGAGTCAATATATGGAGATAACATGATACACTTGACCCTCTCTCTCTTTTTAAATCTGGATAAGTTTACAGTGAAGGCAAGGTGCGTGGCTGATTTGAATGGGAAATTTTCACGGACGCTGCAATGTAAACGTGACACCTAAGTCCTCTGGGGAACTCTGCCCGCCGACCTTCCCCTGCCTTTCACTCCCCGGTGCTGGAGGGTGACGGTGGGACCCAGTGGGACCTTCCCTTGGGACCCTCTCCCCCTCCCCGCCCCTCCCCCCTCCACCATCCATTCCCACCTAGATGGACAGCCCCTGGCCTGGAAGTCTCACTTGGAGTCCAGGACAAGATTGAATGTTCCTCAGAAAGGGTCATCATGATGAAGCTGAGAATAGACGGCAGGTTCAGAAATCCCCAGCAGAAAAAAAAAGAGAAGAAATCCCCAGCAGGTGGGAGAAAAGTTCAGTCTTGTGCCTTTGACGCAGAGACGCTGGACTCCAGGCGCCCCTTGGGAGAACACCCCCCGATTAGCACGAGGGATCAGTCATGCTTCAGGACCCCTCTAAGACTGGAGGCCAAGTTCTCAGATAGTGGAGGGGGGTTCAGAGAAACCCACATGGGCTCCCCAGCCCCAGGGTGGAGAAAGGGGTCAGGGAATACCAGGCCCCCTCGTCTGCTCTTCCCAAGGTCCCTGGAGACCCAGAGCTGCTGGGGATTTCACTCGTGGCAAATCATGACCTGAGCCGAACCCTGGCGGCTCGGGGGCGTGTGCCTGCCTGCACTCCGAGAATACAGAACCACGTGCCTCCCCAACCCTGTGCTCAGTAGAACTGTGGGGCCTGTGACTGGAGTCAGGTCTGTCTCTGCAGACTTTCCAGGGCTCAGAATAAGAGCTGACACCTCGTAGGTGCTCGAATTAATGTTAAATGAGTGAGTGAACCTTGCAGTCGAAGGGGAACTGATCAGCTGGCCTTAGGGGGACCACGAGGAGCCGAGTCACAGAGACAGCGGTGGCGCTCAGCAGGTATTTACGGGGAAGGCTCAAGGCGGGGAGTGTGTGGCGTCTCGGGCAGGTGGGTCGGTGGCATCACATGGGCGGCTGAGGCCTGGGTGGTGTGGTGCCACACATGTTAAGTACAGATTCTGGCATACAACGGGTGCTCCATACATGCATATGTGGCTTGGAGTCCGTAGGACGTGGGCTCCGCAGTCTACCAGCAGGGGGCCAGGAATCCACCCCGACCCTAAGCCGAGATGGAGGCAAAGTGACCCCGTCTCCCCACTCCCCGCCCACCCCCCTCCCACACCTCTGCCCCCGATGCTCTTTGTCCGTCTGCTTCCCTTCTCTGTAGGCGCAGGGCAGGGTGCCCTCTTTGCCCTGTGACTTGGCAGGGCATCTCCCGGGCGGGCAGCGCACACGCTCACCCTGTGCTTACTGGCTTGGACGCCTGCCTGGCTTTGGCCAGTGGGGTGTGAGCGAACACGGTGGAGGCGGGACCAGCACCCTGAGGCGTGTCCTCCTGGGCTGCTGCCTTTGGAGGACGAAGACGCGCTTGCTCTGCAGCACAGAGGGTGAGAGCCGAGGGCGGACTGGACCAGGGGTGCAGCCAGGGGGTCTCTGCCCCGAGCCTGCCCGGAGCCACCCTGACCTGCTTGTGCGTGCTCAGTCAGTCGTGTCCGACTCCACACGGTCCCCTGGACCACAGCCCACCAGCCTCCTTTGTCTGCGGGATCTCTCAGGCAAGAGTACTGGGGTGGGTTGCCATTTCCTCCTCCAGGGGATCTTCCTGACCCAGGGACTGAACCCGCGTCTCTTGCGTCTCTGGCTTTGGTAGGTGGCCACCCCTAGCGCCACCTGGACCACGTGGGCCAGAACTGAACAGGTAGTGGTTGTTAGGAGCCCTGGCGTAACAGTCCTCGAGGCGCCCGAGACCCCAGGCGCCACCCCCTCAGTGTCTTCCTGAGTGTGGCGGCTCCACAGGTGGGCCCGCTCCTGCTCCAGACCAGACGGGTTCGGGGGAATGGATTCCCACCCCTAGTCTGGTCAATAAGCAGAGGCACTCTCACTGCCGAGAAGAGGGGTCCCAAGCAGGGCAGATTCTTTCAAACTCATTCTTATCGCACCATGAGGACTTCCAGCCCGCGTCCGTGGCATCTACAGTAACATAACCGGCGCTCTTGTCTCCTCACCTGGGGTGAGAGACCACTGTCACCTTCAAAGTCCCCGATGCATCCTCCACCCCTCCCCTTTCATTAGCCCCAGAAAATGTCCTGAATGCTGTGCTTTCCCCTCGACTCTGCTCACTTTTCTTGTGAGTTTGCCCATAGGGTTATAACATCTTACACATTTTTGCACATTTCTGTATTGTATGAAACAGGATCAGACTGTATTGAATGGAATCATTTCCAAGACATGGTATGTTTTTAAGGTCATTATGCTCCTGCCATAATGCTGCTTCTGCCTCTTGCCACTGAGACGCATTCATATTCATTGACACAGGGGGCTCCTTTGCATGAATACATAAACATATTTCATTTATTTATTCTCTGATTGATGGACATCTGGGTTGTTTCCAGTCTTCTAGTTTTATGCTCTCCTGGATGGGAAGCTATGAACTTCCTTGAATATATGCGAGATCTTAAACCGAGACATGGAATTGCCTGAACATAAATCATGCTCAAATTCACTTTATTTGACAAGTTATTTTCCAAAGCGACTGTTCCAATATCCACCCCCCCCCCCCAGTGGTGTGTGAATAGTTCCTCTTGCTCCGCATCCTACAGACCCGTCATACTTGGAGACGGAAATTTTTATCTGTTCTGCTGTTGAAGGACAATTATCGATTGTGAAGGAAACAGCTCGGAGCCCTGGAGGGCAAAGTCTTTTGTGGACACTTGTCTCCATGACCCTTGGGGGTGTGCCTGTCTGTGGAAATGCTGGGCCAACACCCTTAACTTTGTAAGAAACGTCTGAACCACTTTCCACGGTAGGGTTGGCATCTTCCATGCCCGTCAGTGATGGAGGGAAGTTTTCTTTGCTTCAAGTTCTTATCAGTATCGGCCGTTCCAGTCTCTTTATATTTCGCTAGTGAATGTGTTGGGGTAACTCACTGTAGTTTTAACTTGCGTCTCCCCAGTGAGTCATAAGGATTCGAAGCTTTTTTTTTTTAAACAGCCATTGGCCGTTTGTATAGCTTCCTGTGTAAAGGGACTTCTGAAGCCCTTTGCCCATTTTTCCTTGGGCTACTTGTCTTTTTTCTTTTGCTATTGAGAAGTGTGTGTTCTTTGCCCAATTCAGATTCACATCCTTTGAGAGATCTGTATTTAACAGATATTTTCTCCAGTTGTCTGCGGCCTGGTTCGTTTTCTCAGCAGTGTCTTTTGATGAGCAGAAGTGCATCGTTTCAACAATTTCCCCCTTATCAGTGTTGTCTTTTATGGCAATTGCTGTCTATGTCCTTTGTAAGAAATCTTTGCTTATCCTCAGATCTTGATGATATTCTACTCTGCTTTGTCTCAAAGCTTTACAGATTTTTTTTTTTGTTTAAGTCTGTGATCCATCACTAATTAATTGTCGTGTATGATGTGAGATAAGGATGAATGCTATTTTTTCCCCTGTTTGTCCTTGAAGTTCTCTCAGATTCTGTCTCATGTATTTTGAGGCTTTGGGTTAGATGCATATATATTAGAGATTGTCAAGGCTTCCTGGAGAACTGACCGCTCAGTGACGCGATGTCTCTCTTTGTCTGAGATAGCTTTCCTGCTATGAAGTCTGCTCTGTCTGAAATTAACACACCAACCTCAGTTTTCTTCTGATCAGTGTGAGCGTGGCCTCTCTCTCTGTTCCTTCACGTTTAATCCGTCTGTGTGTTTATATGTGAACTGAGTTTCTTATAGGCCACCTATAATTGGGTCTTTTCTTCCTCTTATTCTTTTTAAAAATCCACTCTGACAGTGTCTGTTGTATAGTTGGTATATTTAGACTATTGATGTTTGAAGTGACTATTTTACCTGGAGTAGAGTGATTATATTACTTGGAGTAATATCTCCCATCCTCGTTCCTGTTTTTTATGATTGTCTTTCTTCTCTCTTTCTTCTTCTTGTATTCTACTCTTTTCCTGCAGTCTCTGATTTTAACTGAGCTTCTTAAATGACTCCTCTTTCTCCTAAGTGTGCTTCCCTGATAGCTTGGGCGGTGAAGAATCTGGCTGTAATGCAAGGGACCTGGGTTCAGTCTTTGGGTCAGGAAAATCCCCTGGAGAAGGGAATGGCAACCCACTGCAGTATTCTTGCCTAGAGAATCCCATGGACAGAGGAGCCTGGTGGGTTCTAGTCTGCGGGGTCGCAGAGAGTCTGACATGACTGAGCGACTGAGACTTTCTCCTCTCTCTCGGCAGATCAGTCATAATTTAGGAACACTGTTTAGGGTTTACAGTACGCCACAGAGAGCCCAAGTCCACGCCACAGAGTGCAGACCCCTTAGGACCGCGTCTTTGGCTCTGCCCTCCCGCCCTTGGTGGCATTGCTGTCGTCCATTCTGCTTCTGCAGAAGCCGTCACCAGCCGCTTGCTGCTCAGCTGCTCAGTCGCGTCCAGCTCTTTCTAACGCTGTGGACTGCAGCACGCCAGTCTTCCCTGTCTCTCACCGTCTCCCAGAGTTTCCTCAAACTCATACCTACCGAGTCAGGGACGCCATCCCACCATCACGCCCTCTGTCGTCTCTTCTGACCACAGTCTTTCCTGGCATCAGGGTCTTTTCCAGTGAGTCCGCCCTTTGCATCAGGTGGCCGAAGTATTGGACCTATTCTTATATGGTTGCTATTATTATTTTGAACAAATTATCATCTGGTACCTCAATTAAAAACATGAAAAAAATAAGAAAATAATAGCTCATATTGCCTTCATTCATTCCTTCTGTGAGGTTCTTTATGTAGATCCAAGTTTCTGACTGATGTAACTTTTCGCTTCTCTGGAGACCTTTAAAATTGTCTTGTAAGGCAGGTCTACTAGCAATAAATTCATTCAGTTTTTGCTCATTTGATAAAGTCTTTATTTCTCCTTTACTTTGAAGGATAATTTTACTGGATATTGAATTCCTTTTCATACAGTTCATGGGGTTCTCAAGGCAAGAATACTGGAGTGGTTTACCATTCCCTCCTCCAGTGGACAGCCTTTTGTCGGAACACTCTGTCATGACCTAGCCATTTTGGATGGCCCTGCAGAGCATGGCTCATAGCTTCCTTGAGTTACACAAGCCCCTTTGCTGTGACAGGGCTGTGATTCATGAAGAGGATGAGCCCCTTAGGTCGGAAGGTGTCCAACATGCTACTGGGGAAGAACAGAGAAATGGCTCCAGAAAAAAATGAAGAGGCTAGGCCAAAGTGGAAAGGACACTCCGTTGTGGATATATCTGGTGGTGAAACTGAAGTCTGATGTTGTAAAGAACAATACTTCATAGGAACCTGGAATGTTACGTCCATGAATCAAGGTAAATTTGTAGTCAAGCAGGAAGATGGCAAGCGTGAATATCAACATCTTAGGAATCAGTGAACTAAAATGAATGGGAATGGGCAAATTTAATTCAGATGACCATTACATCTACTCCTGTAGATTTCTAAGAATCCCTTAGAAAAAATGGAGTAGCCCTCATAGTCAACAAGAGTCTGAAATGCAGTACTTGGGTGCAATCTCAAAATGACAGAATGATCTTGGTTGCTTTTCAAGGCAAACCGTTCAACATTGCAGTAATCCAAGTCTATGTCCCAAGAACTGATGCTGAAGTTGACCAGTTCTATGAAGACGCACCAACACCTTCTAGAACTAACAACAATGAAATAAGTCCTTTTTCTCGTTAGGGGACTGGATGCAAAAGTAGGAAGTCGAGAGGTACCTGAATTAACGGGAAAGTTTGGCCTTGGATACAGAATGAAGCAGGGCAAAGGTTAGCAGAGTTTTGCCAAGAGAATGAACTGGTCATAGCAAACACACTTTCCCAGAGCACAAGAGAAGACTCTACATACGGACATTGCCAAATGGTCAATACTGAAATCAGATTGATTATACTCCTTGCATCCAAAAATGGAGACGCTCTGTAAACAAGACCTGGACCTGACTGTGGCTCAGATCATGAGCTCCTTATTACAGAAAATTCGGGCTTAAATTGAAGAAAGCAGGGAAAACCACTAGGCCCTCCATTCAGGTATGACCAAAACCGAATCCCTTACGATTACACAGTGGAAGTGACAAACCGATTCAAGGGCCTGGATCCAGCAGACAGAGTGCCTGAAGACCTGTGGACAGAGACTCGTAACGTTGCACAGGAAGCAGGGATCAAAATCACCCCAAAGAAAAAGAAACGCAGGACGACAGAGTGGTTGTCTGACGAGGATTCACAAACAGCTGAGGAAAGAAGAGATGTGGAAAGGAAGGGAGAAAGGGAAAGATATATCCAACTAAATGCAGGGTTCCAGAGAAGAGCAGGGAGAGATAAGGAGACCTTCTTAAGTGAACCATGCAAAGAAATGGAGGAAAACAATAGAATGGGAAGGACTAGAGATCTCTTCAAGAAAATTAGAAATACCAAGGGAACGTTTCATGCAAAGATGAGCATGATAAAGGACAGAAATGTTAAGTGAAGCATACTGACTGAAGCAGAAGAGGTTAAGAAAGGCGGCAAGAATACACGGAATAACTGGCTTCTTAAGACAAAAAAAAAAGTCTTAAGGACTCAGATAACTGAGATGGTGTGGTCGCGCACTCAGAGCCATACCTTCTGGAGTGTGAAGTCAAGTGGGCCTTAAGAAGCATTGCTATGAGCAAAACTAGGGAGGTGATGGAATTCATGTTGAGCTCTTTCAAATCCTAAAAGATGACGCTGTCAAAGTGCTGCACTCAATATGCCAGCAAATGTGGAAAATTCAGCAGTGGCCACAGGACTGGGAAAGGTCAGTTTTCATTCTAATCCCAAAGAAGGGAAAGGCTAAAGAATGTTCAAACTACCATATAATTGTGCTCATTTTGCATGCTAGTAAGGTAATGTACAAAATTCTTCAAGCTAGGCTTCAGCAATATGTGAACCAAGAAGTTCCAATATACAAGCTGGATTTAGAAAAGGACGAGAAACCAGAGATCAAATTGCCAACATCTATTGGGTCATACGGAAAACAAGGGAATTTCAGAAAAACATCTACTTTTGCTTCATTGGCGATGCTAAAATCTTTGACTGCATGGATCACAACAAACTGTGGAAAGTTCTTAAAGGGATGGGAATACCAAACCGCCTTATCTGTCTCCTGCGAAACCTGTTTGTGGGTCCAGAAGCAACAGTTAGAACCTTACATGCAATAACCGACTGATTCAAAATTGGGAACTCCTGTCTCAATTAATGGGCTTCCTTCATGGCTCAGCTGGTGAAGAATCCACCTGCAGTGCAGCAGACCTGGGTTCGATCCCTTGGTTGGGAAGATCCCCTAGAGAAAGGAGAGGCTGCTCGCTCCAGTATTCTGGCCTGGAGCATTCCATGGACTGTACAGTCCACGGAGTCTCAAAGAGTTGGACATGACTGAGCAACTTTTACTTTCACTTTCCCAATTAAGACGAGTAAGATGAGGCTTTATCTTGTCACCCTGTTTTTAAAGGTTATATGGAGAGTACATCATGTGAAACGCCAGGCTGGATGAATCACCAGCTGGTCAAGATTGTGGGGGGAAATATCAACAACCCCAGATATGCAGATGACACCACCTTATCGCAGAAACTGAAGAGCAACTAAAGAGCTTCTTGATGAGAGTGAAAGAGGAGAGTGAAAAAGCTGGTTTTAAAAGCAACATTCAAAAAACTAAGATCATGGCATCTAGTCTCGTCACTTGATGGCACATAGAAGGGGAAACAGTGGAAGCAGTGACAGGTTTTATTTTCTTGAGCTCCAAAATCACTACGGATGGTGACTGCAGCCATGAAATCGAAAGACACCTGCTACTTAAAAGTAAGACCATGACAAGCCTGGACAGCATATTAAAAAGCAGAGACATCACTTAACCTACCAGTAGTCAAAGCTATGGTTTTCCCAGGAGTCATGTAGGATGTGAGAGTTGGACCAGAAAGAAGGTTGAGCACAGAAGAATTGATGCTTTTGAGTTGTGGTGCTGAAGAAGACTCTTGAGAGTCCCTTGGACAGCAAGGAGATCAAACCAGTCAATTCTAAAGAAAATCAACCCTGAATATTCATTGGAAGGACTGATGCTGAAGCTGAAACTCCAATACTTTGGACACCTGATGCGGAGAGCCAGCTCATTGGAAAAGACCCAGATGATGAGAAAGGTTGAGGGCAAAAGGAGAAGCGGGCAGCAGAGGATGAGATGGTTGGGTGGCATCACCGACTCGATGGGTGCAAACCTGAGGAAACTCCCGGAGCTAGTGAAGGACGAGGCTGTCTGGCGTGCTGAAGCCCGCGGCGCCATGAAGAGTCGGACAAGACCTCGTGATGGCGGCGCTGGGCTGCTCACTGCCTCTCCCCCGACACTCACAATATCCCACTTCACTCTCTTCTGGTGTGGGACATTCTGAAGCGAGGTCTGATGTGACATTCATCCCTACATTCCCACATTCCCTGAATTTGGCTTCCTTCAAGATTTTCTCTTTTTCTTTGATTTTCTGCAGTTTGGTCTGGATTTTGGGGTGTTTATCCTGCTTGGGGTTCTCTGAGATCCCTGAGTCTGTGGTTTGGTGTCTGTCATTAATTTTGGAAAGTTCTCAGTCATGGCTTCAAATGCTGTATATTTCCTTTATCAGTTGAACCTGTATCACATCTTTTACGACTGCCTCACAGTTATTGGATGTTTTGTTTGCTTTTTTTCCCCCTTCATTCTTTTTCCTCTTTGCGTCTAAGAAGGGTAATTTCTTTTCAGTCAGGGTCAGCTTTTGTTTTTCTCTTGTTGCGCAAGGTGAGATCTGTGACTTCAAACCAGCTTGCATGCCTGACCTTTCTACATCTTCCACGTGGACATCCATGACGTCTTGGAGATATTTTCTTTCCTCAATGAACGGCTTTGATGCTTCTGCTGAAGAAGTCAGTTGACCCTGTACTTATCTGTCTATTTCTGGAGTCTACTCTGTTCTGTTGATCTATTTGTCCATCCTTATCCTTACAACTTATTTACTTTAGGTTACTGTAAACCCTAAATTCAGCATATGTAAGTCCCAGTATTGGTCTTTACACTCTTTGTTTGGCTTTTCTAGATTCTGTAAAATTCATAGAAGTTTTAGAGACAAGATTTTGATTTTTAAACAATGGTGCTGAGAGTCTGCTTGTGACTGTATTGAATCTAGAGGTCAATTTAGGAAAAACTGACATCTTAAAAATATTTAGCCACCCAATCCAAAAACTCCCCTCATTTATTTCTTTAGTTTCTCTCACTAGACTTTGTAGCGTTCAGGGTACTTTTGCAGCTTCTTGTTAATCCGTTCCTAAGAACTCCATGTTTCTTTCTGACATTATTGTGAATAGAGTTTGCTTTTAAAAGGTTTTCTCTGATTTCTAAATGCTAGCATATAACAGCATTCGCTGGTGGCTCAGGTGGTAAAGAATCTGCCTGCAATGCAGGAGACCTGGGTTTGATCCCTGGGTCCAGAAGATCCCTTGGAGAAGGACATGGCAGCCCACTCCAGTGTTCTTGCCTGGAGAATCCCATGGACAGAGGAGCCTGGCGGGCCACAGTGCATGGGGGTCGCATAGTCAGACAAGACTGAGTGACTAACACCTAGCTTAGCTTCGTGTATAAAAACATAATTTATCTTTGTATATTGACTTGCATCCTGAGGTCTGGATAAATAATTCACTTGCTAATTTTACGAATTTTTTTGATTCCTTGGGTTTTTCTGTGTTAATAATCATGGCATCTGTGCATCCAGACAGTTTTTATTTTTCCTGTTTTATCTGTGTGACCTTCGTTTATTCCCCTGGCCCTTTTGATTCTCTTCTTGTGATTTTTGCACCTGTTTTGCATAATGTCAAATGATTACTCTACACTTGCCTTTTAAACTCATCATAATCTGCTTAGAGCTTACATGATATTACTTCTTGTAGAATATAGGAAACTGGGACAGTATAGTTCTCTGTGCTATTTTGACTTATTACCTCCCCACAGCTTATAATTCAGTCCAGTTCAGTCGCTCAGTGGTGTCCAACTCTTGGCGATCTCATGGACTGCAGCATGCCAGGCCTCCCTGTCCATCACAAATTCCCAGAGCTTCCTCGAATTCATGTCCATCGAGACGGTGATGCCATCCAACCATTCATCCTCTGCCATCCCCTTCTCCTCCTGCCTT
Source organism: Ovis canadensis (assembly GCF_042477335.2). Classification (NCBI taxonomy): domain Eukaryota; kingdom Metazoa; phylum Chordata; class Mammalia; order Artiodactyla; family Bovidae; genus Ovis; species Ovis canadensis. The sequence continues at coordinate 230,802,117 of NC_091247.1, read as the reverse complement.
AACTCTTTCCCAGCGTCAGGGGCTTTTCCAAGGAGTCAGTTCTTGGCATCAGGTGGACAAAGTTCTGGAGCTTCAGCTTCAGCCTCAGTCCTTCCAGTGAACATTCAGGACTGATCTCCTTTAGGATGGACCTGTTGGATATCCTTGTAGTTCAAGGGACTCTCAAGAGTCTTCTCCAACACCACAGTTGAAAAGCATCACTCTTTGGTGTTCAGCTTCCTTTATGGTCCAACTTTCACATCCATACATGACTACTGGAAATACCATAGCTTTGACTAGACGGACCTTTGTTGGTAAAGTAATGTCTCTGCTTTTTAATATTCTGTCTAGGTTGGTCATAGCTTTTCTTCCAAGGAGCAATCATCTTTTAATTTCATGGCTGCAGTCACCATCTGCAGTGATTTTAGAGCCCCTCCCCCCAAATAAAGTCTGCCGCTGTTTCCACTGTTTCCCCATCTATTTTCCATGAAGTGATGGCAAATAACTAAGATGCCATGATCTTAGTTTCCTGAATGTTGAGCTTTAAGCCAGCTTTTTCACTCTCCTCTTTCACTCTCATCAAGAGGCTCTTCAGTTCTTCTTCACCTTCTGCCATAAGGGTGGTGTCATCTCCACATCTGAGGTTATTGATATTTCTCCCGGCAGTCTTGATTCCAGCTTGTGCTTCATCCAGCCCAGCGTTTCTCATGATGTACTCTGCATAGAAGTTAAATAAGCATGGTGACAACATACAGCCTTGATGTACTCCTTTTGCGATTTGGAACCAGTCTGTTGTTCCATGTCCAGTTCTAACTGTTGCTTCCTGACCTGCATACAGGTTTCTCAGGAGGCAGGTCAGGCGGTCTGCTATTCCCATCTCTTTCAGAATTTTCCACAGTTTATTGTGATCCATACAGTCAAAGGCTTTGGTGTAGTCAGTAATGCAGAAGTAGATGTTTTTCTGGAACTCTCTTGCTTTACATAAACTTTTTTGCTTTAAACTATTCTATCTCTTTTAAATGAATTAAGGTAAGAGTATATATTTTTATATGTCAATATACTATGCAGGGGGCTACCCAGGTGGTGCTGTTGCAGAAACCAGTACTCAGGAAACCAAGCTCCACACTCGGAGAATTGGAGAGCTCAGGTTTATTATGCTGGTGGGCCCAGAGGAGCTCACACTCCAAGTTCTGAGCCCCGAACAAAGGGATTACAGAGTTTTTATAGAGAGACTGTAGTGGGCAACACTAGCTGTTAACAGGCTGGTTTAAACTTAGGGGTTTTGAAAGCACAGGAACAGTGGTGAAGATGGGGAGGGGCATGCCTGTCTTTACACGGACAGGCTTGTTTAAGCAGGCTTGCAGGGGCTGGGCGACTGCAAAGAGCAGGACAAGGGCGAGTGAGATAAACTCCACTTCCTAGTATTGCAAGTCCCCGCTTTCTGAGACTACGTGACCTACGCGATCTAAACTTTGCTGGGGCAGGCTGAGTCACAGAGGCAGAAGGAGAAGGAGGTTATGTGAAACTTTAACTTTTCCTCTTCAGCACTAGTGGTGAAGAATCCACCCGCCAGTGCAGGAGGCATAAAAGATGCAGGTTAAGTCCCTGACTCATGAAGATCCCCTGGAGGAGGGCATGGCAACCCACTCCAGTATTCCTGTCTGGAGAATCTATGGACAGAGGAGCTTGCAGGCTGGAGTCCATAGGATCGAAAAGAGTTGGATATGACTGAAGCGGCTTCACGCGTATGCATGATCCTATGCAGGGGACCTCCCTGGTGGCTCAGCGATAGAGAGTCGGCCTGCAGCGCAGGCGATGTGGGCTCGGTCCCTGGGTGGGGAAAATCCCCTGGAGCAGGAAACGGCAGTCACTGAGCTGCAGAGGCTCCTGTGAAGGTGAAAGTCGCTCAGTCGCATCTGACTCTTTTTTTGACCCCATGGACTATACAGCCCATGGAATTCTCCAGACCAGAATGCTGGAGTGGGTAGCTGTTCCCGTCTCCAGGGGACCTTCCCAACCCAGGGATCGAACCCAGGTCTCCCACATTGCAGGTGGATTCTTTACCAGCTGAGCCACCAGGAGAGGTTCCAGAGACATATATACAAGTACCTTGATAAATAATACATGGGTTATGTTTATTCACTTTTTATCCTTTTTATTAGTTTTCTTTTGTATGGGTCTTTGTATAGATCTGAGTTGTCCATCAACATCATTTCTTGTATGGAAGACCTACTTGTATTTAATTTTCTCAATTTTGATTTAGATAAAAAAATCTTCACCTTCTCTTGTGAAGCTTATTTTATTTATATATAGATTTTTGTGTGGACATTTCTCCCTTTAAAGATATATTTCCATTGCTTCCTGGTCTTCGACGGTTCTGATGAAAAGTCAGCTGTCACTTACACAGTTGTTCCTCTGGATGAAATGTAGCAGTTTCTTCCGGGTATTTTCAAGATCGTTTGCCCTTCGGTTTGAATTATTTGATTTTGATGTGCCTTGTTGGTGCTTCATTTTTATTTATCCTACTTGTGGCTCATTAAATTTCTTGAACGTATAGATTTCTCAAATTTGGGAGTGTTTTTGGGGGCACCTACTTTCCTCAATATCCTTGCTGTGTTTTGAAATAATGTAAACAAGGCATACTATTCACTGTTTTGTTCACTGTGTTCTTCAGATCTTTTATTTTCACACAGATTATCTCTCTGCTTGTACTGTCAGTTACTGAGAGTGATGTTACTAAGAAGTGAAGTCGCTCAGTCATGTCTGACTCTTTGTGACCCCGTGGACTGTAGCCCGCTAGGCTCCTCCGTCCACGGGATTCTCCAGGCAAGAATACTCGAGTGGGTTGCCATTTCCTTCTCCAGGGGATCTTTCCGACCCAGGGATTGAACCCGGGTCTCCTGCATTGCAGGCGGACGCTTTACCCTCTGCGCCACCAGGGAAGCCCAGATGTTACTATGATTGTGTGTTAATATTTTCTTACACAGTGTGATGCCCCATTATGAGGTGTGTACAAGATTTCAAATGTGACTTCTTGATGAATTAGACATTTAACATAATATGCTCCCTCTCCTTGTCTCCTGTGATGGCTTTGACTTGCAGTGGATTTGATTTTTTTTTTTTTTTAATTTAAATGGCAGACGCAGCAGCCACATCTGCTCATTTTGTCTGTTTTAATTCTGGCTGGTCAGGTCTTGGTAGCAGCACATGGACTCTTCGTTGTGGCGTGCAGACTCTTCATTGTGAGGCACGGCCTTCTCTCCAGGGGTGGCATGCAGGCTCCACGGCTCATGAGCTCTGTAGTTGTGGTGGTGCTTAGGTGCCCCACGTGGGATCTTAGATGCCCCGTCAGGGATTGAACCCAAGTCCCCTGCATTGGAAGGCTTCACTGGACCGCCAGGGGAGTCCCCTTGATTCTAATAGTAATATAATTAGGCTGTGTGTGTGTTAGTCGCTCAGTCGTGTCTGACTCTCTGTGACCCCAAGGACGGTAGCCTGCCAGGCTCCTCTGTCCATGGAATTCTCCAGGCCAGAATACTGGAGTGGGTTGCCATGCCCTTCTCCAGGGGATCTTCCCAACCCAGGGGTTGAATGCTGGTCTCCTGCATCGCAGGCAGACTCTTTATTGTTTGAGCTACAGGGAAGTCCAGTTAGACTAACTGCACATACATTTATCTTCCAATCTTTCTATGACCTTCTGGTTTTCTTTCACTTGCAATTCAGTATAGTTAGATTTCATTAGAGTTCATCTGTTGGTCTTTGCCTTTTAAGTGAACTTTAATTCTATGTACACTTGTTTTAATCAGTGGTATATCTAGGTTTGTAATTACTCTCGTGTTGTGTTCTTGATCTTTCTTTGTTATTTTGTCTCTCATTTCTTTTATCCTGCACTGACACTTTTTTCTCTTGAAAAATTTTCTCTGACAGTTCAGAGAAAGTGCAGTATGTTTCTATTATTTTAGTTATTAGTCCATGAAGACTTTATTTTCTTGGGCTCCAAAATCACTGCAGGTGGTGACTGCAGCCATGAAATTAAAAGATGTTTGCTCCTTGGAAGAAAAGCTATGATAAACTTAAACAGCATATTAAAAACAGAGACATTATTTTGCTGACAAAGGTCTGTCTAGTCTAAGCTATGGTTTTTCTAGCAGTAATGTATGGATGTGAGAATTGGACCATAAAGAAAGCTGAGCGCCAAAGAATTGATGCTTTTGAACTGTGGTGTTGGAGAAGATTCTTGAGAGTCCCTTGGACTGCAAGGAGATCCAGCCAGTCCATCCTAAAGGAAATCAGTCCTGAATATTCATTGGAAGGACTGATGCTGAAGCTCCAATACTTTGGCCACCTGATGTGAAGAACTGACTCCTTAGAAAAAGGCCTGATGTTGGGAAAGATTGAAGGCAGGAGGAGAAGGGGATGACAGAGGACTAGATAGATGGATGGCATCACCGGCTCAATAGACATGAGTTTGAGTAAGCTCTGGGAGTTGGTGATGGATAGGGAAGCCCGGCGTGCTGCAGTCCATGGGGTGGAAAAGAGTTGAACACGACTGAGCGACTGAACTGAACTGTTATCACCTTTATGTTTAATTCATCAAATATTAACGCAAAATACCTTTTCCGTGTATTACAAAGGGGCTTCCCTCATAGCTCAGTTGGTAAAGTCTCTGACTGCAGTGAAGGAGACCTGGGTTCAATTCCTGGGTCGGGAAGATCCCCTGGAGAAGGAAATGGCACCCCACTCCAGTATTCTTGCCTGGAGAGTCCCATGGACCGAGGAGCCTGGCAAGCTACAGCCCTTGGGGTCACAAGAGTTGGACACGACTGAGTGACTAACCCACCACCACCACCACCATGTATGACAAAGACCCCAGGGTACCCTAATCATCTCTCTATAACTTGTCTAGCACGATTGTCATGAGGTCGACATTTCTGTTTTGGTAACACAGATTATTACAGTTCTTCATAGTTAATTGTTCACAGTTTATTTGCAGTTCATCTCACATTTGTCATTTCTTTCTGCTTCATTCCTCTTTTCATGTCCTTCCATGTGAAGTATATACTTAATTTCTTTTAGATAGAGCTGTTTGGTGCAGACCATCTCTGTGTTTGGTTTCTGAAAAGGCTGTATTTCACTGGTGTTGCTGAAAGATGTTATTTCCAGGTATATACTTCTGGGTTGGATTATTTCACCTCAACACACTGTAGATCTATTTAGGTGTCTCCTTGCTTCGACTGTTGGGGCTGGTAGGTCCTCTTTCAGGTTAGATGTCATTCTTTGAAGGTGATCTCTCTTTTCTCCCAACTGCCTTAAACATGTTCTTTGAAGTGGAGTTGCTCAGTCATGTCTGACTCTTTGCAACCCCATGGACTGTAGCCTATTAGGCTCCTCTGTCCATGGGGTTTTCCAGGCAAGAGTGCTGGAGTCGATTGCCATTCCCTTCTCCAGGGGATCTTCCCAACCCAGGAATCGAACCCAGGTCTCCCCCATTGCAGGCAGACGCTTTACCGTCTGAGCCACCAGGGAATTTCACTATGATGTTTCTATGCATAAATTTTGTTCAGATTTATTCCAAATGGAATTAATTGGCCTTCTTGAGGCAATGATATCTTTAATTGGTTTTTATTTTAAAAAATTGTCAGCCATTATCCTTAAAAATATCATCTCTTTCATTGGTCTGTCTCCATCTCTTTCTGGAGCATTGATGAGATGAATGTGAAATGATCTCACTGTTCACGCATTGACCTCTCTTTGTCTCCATCTCTTGGTCTTTCTGGATGCTTTTTTGGTATAATTTATTCTTACATAACTCCGAGCTTATTAATTCCTCCTCCTTTCCAATGCTGTCTAATCAGGTATTACATCTATCCACTGAATTATTAATTTCAACAATCATATTTTTCGCTTGTGGAAGTTGTGTTTGCTTCGTTGGAAAGTCTGCTCCTCATTGTTCACCTTCATTGGTATCTCTCTGCTTCTCGGAACACATTACTGGTTTGGGTTTTAATGCAGTTTTATTTCCTTTATTTTCTTTTCATCCTTTTTTCTGCCATCGCTTCCTCACTGTGTCCTGTTTCTTCTTTTATTCCATGATTTCTTTCATAGGGAACGGTGCGTTGTTCCTTCCCTGGGGAGTGTCTCTAAATCCTGGGGTGTAAGTAGCTGCTTCAGAGGGGATCTGGATTTGATCCTTTCAGGATCCGGACAGTGGTACTGTCTAGGACTTCTTTACGTGGAAGGCTCAGGTGGCATTTTACTTGGACCGTGAATGTATGAACGTCGGTTGTTACTCCGTGTCTGAGTGGCTTTTTGTTAACAAAGCTTAGAGGATGTTTTTCCCTCTGAGTGCCAGTTCAGAGACTGGTGCTTTCCCACGCTGTCTCTGGGGTGGGCAGCAGGCATGTCTGTGCTTCACCTGTGTGCTCACTGCCCCAGGGGTGGGTCCTCAGAGTGTTCCCATCTTGGGAAGAGTCTGGGCTTTGCCTTCTTTTCTTCAAAAGGCCAGACATTTGAAGTTCAAGTTCACGAGTAAGCTCAAGGTGGAAACCGGCTTTTGTGCTGTCTGCTTCTCTTGCTTTCGTCTTCCCTGAGCTCAGAGATGGCCTGCTCTATCTGTCAGTCCATGGATGCACTTAATGAATTATAAAGCAAGTTTCATCTGGTGTTGTTTTTCTTCAGGGGCCAATCCGGATATCCATGCACCCAGAGCAGTCTCTAGAGTGGAGTTTATGACATCGCGGTCCCGATGGTCAGGTCAGGACGGCAGTTCAGAGGGCTTTAGAGGCGACCAGTGTTTTACTTTATTTTTATTTGTCTTTTTGATGCTTACCTAAATTTATTATTATTATTTTTAAATTTATTTATTCACTTTTTGGCTTCATTGCATGACATGTGGGATCTTAGTTCTCCAACCAGGGTTCAAACCCTCTTCCCCTGCAAAGGAACCACAGATTCTTAACCACTGAACCACCAGGCAAGTCCCATGATCATTATTTTTAAATAGAACAGAATGAAATTAAGTGAAATAGAAAGCATCCGTATTCATTTGACCCAGTAAGAGTAAATATTCTGTCATCAGAATCTGAGTTCATGGATGGACCCGTGTTCAGATGGGAACGTGTGGATAACTGGATCCCAGTAAAGTGTGTCTTTTATTTCTGGTAATATTACAACTGTCTCCAGGGTGGAGTGGTGCGTCTCAGACCATCTGGGGATCTTGCTGAAATTCAGATCCTGATTCAGCAGGTCTGAGCTGGAGGCCTGACGCTCTGCACTGCCTCCGGGCTCCTGACAGTGCTGGTCGGCACAGGGCTCTGAAGCACGCTGAGTCAGCATGTCTTTATCTGCACTCTGCCGCTCCTGCACATCCCAGAAGCTGGTACAGGAAGCAGGTTCATCATGAGATGGATGGGGGTGGGGAAGGGCGCAGGGCACAACCTTTAAAAGAGTGACGCAGTCCTTGAAGACATGACGAAGGCTGGTTAGAGCCTGCTAGGTCCGAGATGGCGGAAGACCCAGCCTCCAGTAGACCTTGCCGCCCATTATATGCTCAGTGAAATACGCCATCAGCTAATGGAGACACCCTCCAGCGCCATGACGGTTCTGACGGTAACCGGAAAAGGCCAAAACGTGGGCGGTGGCCCAATTCCTGGAAATCTCCACTCCTTCCCCCGGAATAATTGGGATAATCTTCCCACTCCTTAGCTTATGAAGTTACCCAGCCCGTAAAAACTAACCACCCTGTGTTTGGGGGCCACTCTCACTTCCCTAGTCGACCCCACGCCCTGGGCTGCTCTCTTCTCCTCCTGAGACGCACCGCGTCCCCCCCGTGGAGCGCCGCGGTCACCCCCCCCCCCCCCCCCCCCCCGTGGAGCGCCTGTCTCTCTCTCAACGAACCTGCTTTCAGTTTGCTATAGCTCCCTCTTGAATTCCTTCCTGCGTGAAGCCAAGGACCCCCGCTTGGCGCCCTGTCCCAGGGACTCCCCTGGGAGCAAGAATACAACCATCCTCTTGAACCCCAGTTTCTTGCAACAGTCACACCCAAAGCCGCCTCCTGCTCAGCTCCACAGTCTTACAGGCAACCGGGCCGACGCGGCCTGTGATGGAGCCTAGTCTAAGAGTTGTGGGGTCATCCAGTCTCGTCCCCATTTTTGAGTATGCCAAGAGGGCTCACAGAACCACGACACCATAAACCGTGTGTGCTCAGGACCGCCCTCTCGGCAGCCTCAGAAACAGCGGGCATCATTTATCTTCATGCACTCAGCTTTCTCTGCTGCAGAATTTTTTCCCTCTACAAGATGTGCATACCAAATTTCCAGAAGTCAATCACTGAGGGCTAATAAAAATGCCCAATAAATTCGGAATACACCTTCCAACGAGAACACCATATGCAAATGACAACGTAATTCCATTATTAAACGTTACTCCTGGAGCACTTGCGAGAGGCAGAGCCATTTGAATTGTGGGTCCAGGAAGATTGCTGTTGTGCTTTCTGGCAGCAACAAAGGCTGGAGTCAAAGGCTGTAAAATATCACAGGCTTCACCGCCCGCCTTTGTTTTTCAATGTAAACTACTTGCATTACTATTTACATATCAATGCAAACTTCCTTTTGCTAAATCATGCAAATGAAAGAGCAGGGCTCAGGACAGCCCTGAATGGAACGCTGGGGATCACTTTGCAAGCTATTTCTTCTTTATTTATCCCAGATCCCCATACATTTGGGCCAGTCAGGCCAGTGAAGCAATTACTCTGAGTCTCTGGCCCAGAAGCGCTCACGTTTATGGTGCCCGGTTGATCTGGCTTGGATTTAGCGATTAGAGGGCAGGAGCTGGCTCCACCCGCTCTCTGAATCTCTGGTGCTTTGAGAGGAGAGGTGGGGTGTTGTGAGGGATGCTGAAAGTGAAAGTTGTACAATTGTGTCTGACTCTGTGACCCCATGGACTCTACAGTCTCTGGACTTCTCCAGGCCAGAATACTGGAGTGGGTTGCCTTTCCCTTCTCTAGGGGATCTTTCCAACCCAGGGATCGAACCCATGGCTCCCGCATTGCAGGTGGATTCTTTACCAGCTGAGCCACAAGGGAAGCCCAAGAATACTGGAGTGGGCGGCCTATCCCTTCTCCAGCAGATCTTCCCGACCCAGGAATGGAACTGGGGTCTCCTGCACTGCAGGTGGATTCTTCACCAACTGAGCTGGGATGCTGGGGGATGCTAAAAATGTCTGGCTTTTATTATTTTTTTAAAGTTTAGAGATTGCAGTCTTGACTCTATGATCTTCTAACCATCAACCAAGTTTAGAGGAGCAGGTGCAGGCACAAAGCTTCTCTCTGATTCACATTCAGAGAGGAGACACGGATGGGAGGCTTACCATCTCTTTGTGTTGATAAAGATGTCACTTCTCTGCTCTAACTGGGTTGTAATCCCATTCCTTTCCCTAAATAATGTCAAACCAGTCAATCCTCATGGAAATCAACCCTGAATATTCATTGGAAGGATTGACGCTGAAGCTGAAGCTCCAGTACTTCGGCCACCTGATGTGAAGAACAGACTCATTGGAAAAGACCTTGATGCTGGGAAAGATTGAGGGCAGGAGGAGAAGCAGGTGACAGAGGATGAGATGGTTGGGTGGCATCACCGGCTCGATGGACATGAGTTTGAGCAAGCTCCAGGAGATGGTGAAGGACAGGGAGGCCTGGTGTGCTGCCGTCCATGGGGCTGCAAAGAGTTGGACACACTGAGCAACTGAACAACAACAGGGCTGACACAGATGTCACGCCTCTGTCACTCCTTTCCCTAAATGGTTCCAAAACAAAATTGTAAGCAACTGTGAAGGCGTATGACCTGTGAAACGTCAAATGGCCAACCAACAATAAGAAGCCCTTGTGGCTCAGTTCTGCGTCCTCCGTCCCGCGCCTCCTCCTCCCTGGGGCTGCGCTGCAGGCTTGGGCCTGTCTCGTGTAAGCGGTGTTTCATCTTTGAATTTCCCCTTGGTAAACGCCACAGTCCCCGAGACCAAAATGGAGTGTTTCTTTTGTTTGTGTTCGCAGGACCACACTGGGACAATACGCCAGGGCCTGGGAGTCCAGAGCGGCCTGGGCGCCGGGGGGTGTCGCTCTGTCCAGGTGGGGCAGCCCCCTGCTGCCAGCCCTTGGCTGCTGTTTAGATGCTCAGTCCTGTCTGGCTCTTTGCAAACCCATGGCCTGTAGCCCCTGGGCTCATCTGTCTATGGGATTTCCCTGGGAAGGGTGCTGGAGTGGGCTCCCATTTCCTCCTCTGGGGTGGGGGTGGGGGGAATCTTCCCGACCCAGGGATCGAACCGGCGTCTTCTGCACTGGCTTCACCCCTCCCATCAGCCTCTCGATCCCTCCGATTCTCCTCTCCTCCCACCTTCCTGGGTGGGGTCTTTGTCTGTTTCCCTGACCCCTCCTCCACCTCCTTGGCCTCTGTGAATCCATCAAATATCAGACTTTTCCTGAGCTGATGGATCAGCGCCGCTGTTAAACACTTACTGCACTGATTCACATTGGATCGCCATGGGGTCGCTGCTGTGGCTGTGGGCCCTCGAGGCTGGGGGCTTGTCCCCTGGTCAGTCCTGGCCTGGCGTGCAGCATGTGCTCCGTAAGCATTTGTGAAAGACTGCACGGACAGAGGAGAGAGCAGTCGCGTCCAGACAACGTGTGACGGAGCTTAACTCGGAGCCAGTCTCTCTGGCCCCAAAACGAGGTTGGTTCCCTTTCCCCGCTCGTCACCCAGCAAGGAGAACCGCGGGAGCCGCCCGGAAGATGCATGGCAGGCTGCACCCAGCCTGCCCGGTCCCTCTCGGCCTGCAGCCCCTGAGGCCACCGAGTGGTCCAGCTGTAGCGCCACGCTGACCTGCGAAGCCACCTCTAGTCCTCAGTGTCCCTGCCCTGGGCTGGTCCTGAGGGTGACGTTGAGGAATAGCGGGGCATATGTGGAGACAGAGGCCGCGGGGCCACAGGGAGAGGGGTGTCCCTGTGGAAGCTGCTCTGATGTGTCTTGTCCGGCAGCCCCGTCCAGCCCTGCCAGTCACAGCTCGGGCTGAGCCAGCCATGGGACTTGGGGTGCCTGCTTCCTGCTCCATCACGCCTTCGTCTTCTGATGTGACAGGGAGCACAGCCAGAGTGGGTGACTTGTCTGCCTCCTCCCTGACTCCCCATGTTGGGGACCCTCAGCCCCATAGCGGTGGAGGGGCTGAGGGCACAGAGGCTCATCAGGGCGCCCAGGGTCCCATGAGACGGCAGCTTGTGTTGGGTGGTTTCCAGATGATGTGGCCACACCTGGGACCCCAGAGGAGCCAGCCTCCGCCAGTCCCCTCTAGACAGTCCCCAAGAGTAGAGATGGGGCCAGGGTGCTCCCTCGAGAGTCATCCTGCCCTCCTGAAGCCCCTCCTTCAGAGTGCTCTGTGTGGCTCAGAGGTCTCCCTGCTGCCACGGGGACACACCCCCTCAGAGCTGCTCTGCAGGGCTCCTCCTCTGAGAACCTTGTTCGCTCCCTGATTTAATCAGTTCTCCCAGTGAGCGACTCTGATATCTTGTAGCATTTATCACAGGGGACGCATCGCTATCCACTGGATGCCCCAGTGGATGGTCACTGGGAGACAGGCCTGCTCACCAGCGTGGCTCACGGTAGCCTCACTTGGCTGGACGCCCGGCGAGCAGGGCCAGTCCGCGGAGCCATTGTCTGCAGGGAGCATTTTGCTGGGGTCGCAACCTGATTTTTAAGATGTGAAAAGATCTTGGCAAGAAGTGAAAACAGTTATTTAAAATGTGCAGATGCCTGTTGACCACAGGAGGCAGACAAGTCACCCACTCCGGGAGCTGATTGTGACTGGATCCTGGGATATCGGCATGATGGCCTCACGTGGTGCCTTAGACCCAGCAGTGAGATGCTCTGCTTTTAGTGGTGGAAATCAGTTCAGTTCTGTTCAGTCGTTCAGTCGTGTCCGACTCTTTGTGACCCCATGAACCGCAGCACGCCAGGCCTCCCTGTCCTTCACCAACTCCCGGGGTTCACCCAAACCCATGTCCATTGAGTTGGTGATGCCATCCAGCCATCTCATCCTCTGTCGTCCCCTCTCCTCCTGTCCCCAATCCCTCTCAGCATCAGGGTCTTTTCCAATGAGTTGGCTCTTTGCATCAGGTGGCCAAAGTATTGGAGTTTCAGCTTCAGCATCAGTCCTTCCAATGAACACCCAGCACTGATCTCCTTTAGGATGGACTGGTTGGGTCTCCTTGCAGTCCAAGGGACTCTCAAGAGTCTTCTCCAACACCACAGTTCAAAAGCATCAGTTCTTCGGTGCTCAGCTTTCTTCACAGTCCAACTCTCACATCCATACATGACCACTGGAAAAACCATAGCCTTGACGAGATGGACCTTTGTTGGCAAAGTAATGTCTCTGCTTTTCAATATGCTGTCTAGGTTGGTCATAACTTTCCTTCCAAGGAGTAAGCGTCTTTTCATTTCATGGCTTCAGTCACTATCTCCAGTGGTGGGAATACTCGTGGACAAATGAGAGCTCACAGTGCTTCTTGAGTTTTTGTGTTTTGCTCCTTTGGAGGAAAGTGTAGGAGGAGAAAGGTCTTGGCTGAGCTGACCCTTTGAGTTGGATGCCTCAGCTGGCTGTTCTCAGGGTGGGGGGAGGTGCTGCTACTCCAGAGGGGACTTCTGAGACGGCACTGGGGACCCAGGGCCTGCCCTCGTGGGGTCTGACGTTACCCTGGGGAGTGTGCCTGTGGAGGGGCAGGGTCCCTGGACAGGGTGGGAGGGAGCAAGTGCCCAGAGATGTGCCTGACCAGAGAGAGGAGCCCGGTGTGTCTGCATGAGGTGGGCGGATGCCTCAGACCCCCACACCCGGTTGCTCTCTGCCCACCCCTTGGACCTGGGTCTCACTCCAGGGGCACTGGTCTCCATTAGGTACTGCATGTTTATCACCATTTCTCAGACAAATTGCTTCCTTCAGCCCCACAAGAAGGTGCTTCCCCAAACACTTGCAGAGTTTGGGGAATCTGTGCTCCTTGGGTGCAAGAGTGAGCCCAGGAGATGCGGGAGGGTGTCTGGCTGGGGGACATTTGTTGGGGGTTGGCGTGGGGAGACTGTGGACACCCCCAGCCTCGAGTGTGGATGGTGGGCGGCATTGGGGTGAAGTCCCTGGTGGAGGGCCAGCTGGAGTGGGCACAGAATGCCCACTGTGGATTAACCATGGCAGACCCAGGCAGGTGGAGAGTGCAAGAGGCCACAAAGTGCCCGTCGGAGACGAGCTGAAGGTGGGCCCATGCCGCCCCCCTCAGACCTGCACGGGCTCGCTGACGCCCGCTAGCTCCCGAATGCCCTGGACACTGCAGCCTCCCCTCCCGCAGGGAGGACCTGCTCCTGGAGGGGGCCGGGCAGAGCCAGGCGTCTCCCTTGTCACCTCGGAGCACCGGCCACAGAGACGGGGCGGACATCTGCGGAGCAGCTGTGGCTGAGTGGCCAGCGTCCTGGGAGGTTCGCAGGGGGCTGGGGAGGGAGGTGTCCGAATGCGTCCTCAAAGTGCGTCTTCTGTTTGTAACAGTGCAGTTAGACAGCTGGGGAGGGGGGTGGTCAGGACCTCCTGTCTGGGGGCAGGTCCACAAAGCACTGTCAGGACTCACGTCTTCCAGTTTCCGTGTCTGTGAGAGAATGACCGACATGCCATTCTCTGCAGTGAGGGGTGCCGTCGCTGCACAAGACTCGATCCCCCCTGCGGTGCACGCGCACTCAGGGAGGCCAGTTCTGCATCAGAGCCTAGTGCTAGAGAGCCCGTGCTGGGGGCAGCGGGTCTGAACGGGGCTGTGCCGTCCTCTGGGGACAGTGGTGACATGCGGAGGCTGGTGGTCACCCCTGAGGGTGGCTGTTCCTGTCTCCGGGGGGTGGGGGAGCTGGAGCCCTGGGGTGCCCAGCCTGGCCCTTCAACTGGGAGAGACACGGCCCGAGGCTTGGTGATGTGGGGGAGGGCCCCCCAATGGTTCCCACAGGCGGTGACGGTGACCCCATCCCCAGTGATGACTGTGTGGATCTCGAATGTTGATGGGAGAAGTTGGATTTGATGCCTCCCTGAGGGGCTCCCTGCAGGCTCCCCGCACCCCCCTGCCCACCAGGCTCTCCCACGCTGCCCCTCCCCTCCCCGAGTCCTGCTCAGGTGCCCAGTGTCTGGCTGAGCCTCTGGGGTGAGGGGCGCTGGGGTCCCCTCCCCTCACCCAATGAGGGGCCGATGGGCCAGGCCAGGAGCTCCCACTCCGCTATGTCTGTGGGGACGCCCCTCCGGGAGGTGCCTCTCACAGGCCTGGCATCCACACCAAGGCCTCAGGGTCCTCCCAGGGGGTATTCTGACCACTTGGGAGCTGTGTCCTCAGCCACAGGCCTCAGACCAGCAGGAGCATCACCGAGACCCCGTTCCCTGCTCAGAACAGCCTGGTGGACGTCTGTGCTCTGCCTGTGGAGCCAGGACTCAGCCCGTCGCCGCTGTCCAGGGGGCCTGCACCCCTCAGCTCTGCCCCCTGCACCTGCCTTGGGCCTGGCAAGAACCCAAAAGAACAGGTTAGGGGACACGGGGGTCAGAGGACAGGTTGGGGGTCACGGGGGTCAGAGGACAGGTCGGACACACTTGCCCTCTGCTCAGGGGCTGCAGGGTGGGCTGGAGGGGCTGGCTGGCCCCTGGCCACTTCTCTGTCCATCTGCCCAGTGACCTCTGGGACAGTGTCCTCAGCTGAACACAAAGCCGACGAGGACAGGCAGGGCTCTTGGCCAGCTTCAGCACGCGTGCAGTGGGCCTCTTGCTGCTTCCTTCTCAAGGAGCAGAAGACGTGGGTGCTTAGATGGCCCCGCTTCCCCCCGCCCCCCGTGACTGTGGCGACGGTGTCACAGGAGGACGCGCTGTCCAGGCCATCAGAAGGTTCACACCCGGGCCTGTGTTTTTTTTTTTTATAGCACACACACCTCAATAAGGCTGGAGAAACCAAAACCAGCACCCCCCAGTGGCTACGAGACCCCTGGAGGCAGAGGCAGGGTTTCAGCCCAGGGTCCAGGGGCTCAGGGAGGGGTCCCTGAGAGAGCTGGTCAGGGCGCTCTGTCCCCAGCAGCACAGCAGAGGCCGGCCTGAGGCCCAGCCCTGCTCACCTGGATCAGACAGGGCAGCCAGGCCTCCTGGGGACACGAGCACACTTGTCATAAGATTAAAAGACCCGGACCCCCAGGACAGGGTGGCCCCCATCCTGCCACCAGGAGGGTGGTGGGGAGAACGGGGGCCTGGCCTAACAGGACGAATGTGGGGCTCTTCGCCTGAGATGATCTCAGACCATCTTTGCCAAAGTAGCTGCTGCTGCTGCTGTTAAGTTGCTTCAGTCGTGTCTGACTCTGTGCGACCCCATAGACGGCAGCCCACCAGGCTCCCCTGTCCCTGGGATTCTCCAGGCAAGAACACTGGAGCGGGTTGCCATTTCCTTCTCCAGTGCATGAAAGTGAAAAGTGAAAGTGAAGTTGCTCAGTCGTGTCTGACTCTGAGCAACCCCATGGACTGCAGCCTACCTGGCTCCTCCATCCATGGGATTTTCCGGGCAAGAGTGCTGGAGTGGGTGCCATTGCCTTCTCTCTGCCAAAGTAGAGAAGGTACATAAACCCAGTGATGGACGTTTAATTTCAAGTTTTTTAAGAAAATAATTTTGTAGCAGGTCCATTCTTTTACTCGGCACTGGTTTTTCAGCGAGAGAGCCAGCTCCCAGCTAAGATAAATTTCAGCTGAGCCCTGGAGTGGAATCCAATTTAGACCTCCCCCGATTCGGCGGAGCTCATTAGCGTTGTTCTGCCTGTCGAGTCTGTTCCGGCCGCACCACTTCTGTTTGGTAAGCAGACTGGGAGATAAATGGGGACGCTGTTTGTGGCGGGTCATTGTTCCCTTTAATGTCCATGCTGCAGAGCGTGCGTTCTGATCACAATTAAAACGCTTTTATTCCATTTTAGCAGTAACTGAGCGAACCCAGCAATTTGTACTCCGATTCCCTCCATTAAGTAATTGACGGTCACGACCGTCGTTTGTAATAACACATCCAATCACGCGCTTCCTCATCTGAAATAGCTCAGGACTGCCATCGCCCTGTGGACCGTGGGCGCCCTCTGCACTCGCCTTCCTCGGCCAGGAGTCTGGGTCGCAGTGGGGATGCCTCAGCCCGTCCCTGTCTGCTCCCAACATGGACCCAGTAAACTGGGGTCTGGGCTCAGCCTGCGGCCTGGCTCGGGGACTCTGGGAGTGCCTCTGTGCTGTGGTGAGAGGACCTGGAGGGGAGGGAAGTGTTGTTCCGAGCAAGGTTTTTGTCTCTCTTTTCCCAAAGAGTCCAGTCCCCTGGGTGGGTGTCCCCTCTCCTCCAGCCTGGCTCGGGTGTGCAGGTTCAGGTGGGAACCAGGGGAGACCCGGATGGAGCTGTTGAGTGATTTTGCCAAAGAAAGAGGAGCTGAGGGTGGAGGGTGGGCTTCAGAGTCTCACATCACGGGATGCCCTCCTTCCCACCCTCGCCCTGGGGGCACATCTCCCATCCCTGTTGCCCAGGACCAGCTCAGCATCCCGGGGGGTGTGTGTCCCCGAGGTAGCCGGCTCTCAGCAGTAGAGGGGACCCCGGCAGGCAGGCCCGAGCCCCTCCAGGTCCTCTCTCCTCCCGTCCAGGGTGCTCCAGGGCCAGCGCTGACCAGGGGCCTGGCTCCGGACCTGTCCATGCTTGAGCCCTTCAAAGCCCCGAGTGACACCTCCCGGCCTCGGCAGGTGGGGTGAGGTTGAGGAAGGGACCTTGGCACTGGAAGGCAGCCGCTGCTGTGGGGCCTCGTCCCCCCAAGCCCCCTGAGTGCAGGACCCCCGCCTGCTGGCTGCCGCCTGGCACACAGGTGTGCAGGGTACACAGGTGTGTGTGACACGCAGGTGTGCTGGGCCCCGTGTGCCCAGGCTCTCGGCTGTGAGGGAGATGGGAGGCAGGGTCTAGGGGCCCTGTGGATGGGGCGGCTGGGTGGACACGTGGGGAGAGGAGGCTGGTGAAGGGACAGGAGAGGGGAAGTCCACGGTGTTCAGGGGGGAAAGTTGTGTCCTGAGGTGAGGAGCAAAGCTTCAGCCAGCCTCTGGTGGGAGAGTCAGGGGTCCCCGGCTGGGGGAGAGTGCTGACCTGACCAGGGTGGAGCGGGAGGGTGGGCCTCAGAGTCTGGGGGCCCTGCGGGGTGGATGTGACCCCGCTTTACAGACGTCCCGCTCCTCCCACTAGAGTGGAAAGATAAGATAGGAACAAGAAAGAAAGAAAGTCAAGTGGGAGGTAAATCAGTAAACAGGAAGAAATAAAAATCAGAAATATTTATGAGGTCTAAATAGGACTCAGGCTTCCCTGGTGGTTCAGATGGTAAAGAACCTGCCTGCAATGCAGGAGACCTGGGTTTGATCCCTGGGCTGGGAAGATCCCCTGGAGAAGGGAAAGGCTACCCACTCCAGTATTCTTGCCTGGAGACCCCCACGGACAGAGGAGCCTGGTGGGCTGCAGTCCATGGGGTCGCAAAGAGTCAGACACGATGGTGATTAACACTAACTTAACAAATGGGACTGAGAATATATTCTCTGTTAAGTGGCAATGACAGACTCATTTATTTATGATTTTTGAAACTAATTTTTATTAGAGTACTGTTGATTTACAATGTTGCGACAGACTAATTTAGAAAACAAAACTTAGGTTTACAGTTTATAAGAAACACTTAAGATTAAGTGGCGTAGAAAGGTTGAGTATAAATGAATGACAATCTCCACTTCATACAAGAGAAAAGTAAGTCATTAGGTAATGAAAAATGACCTAATTTATGAGAAATTGAACTGGACTGGCATAAACTGCTAGGAAACAGTCTAGCAACTAAATATATGGAGAAAAATCTACTAGGAGAGGCAGAAACACAAGAAGAAAAGCATGTGGGATACCTGAATGTACCTGTTTTGGAATTAAATAACTCTAGTAGAAAATAAATAAAAAAGAACATGGAGGTCATGAATATAAACAGCATAATATAATTCATGTTTTCTCAAATAGAAAATCATATTTTGTCATTTTTGTTGAATACATAGAAAATAGATTGCAGTTACCCACCTAGAAGATCTTCAGTGTTTAAAAAGCAGGGATGTGGCAGGTTGTAAATTGTTTAATTTGGCATGCAGAAATGGTTAGAAAACTGCTAACATAATATACCAACACGTTCCAAAAGATACAAAACAACGTTTTATAAAGTTTATAAATTTATTCTTTTTAAAAAACGTATTTACTCATTTTATCTTTGTCTGCACTGAGCCTTTGGTGCTGCTCGGGGGCTCTCTCTAGTGGTGGTGCTTAGGCTTCTCAGCGCCGTGCTTCCCGATTCAGAGCACGGGCTGCAGGCACGCAGGCCTCAGCGTCTGTGGCCTCAGCGGTCGTGGCCTCAGCGGTCGTGGCTTCAGCTTTAGTGGCCCGAGTGGTCATGCCCTCAGCTTTAGTGGCCTCAGCGTCTGTGGCCTCAGCAGTTGTGGCCTCAGCGGTCGTGGCCATGGCCTCAACATTCATGCCTTCAGTGTTAGTGGCCTCAGAGGCCATGGTCTCAGCTTTAGTGGCTTGAGCGGTCATGCCCTCAGCTTTAGTGGCTTCAGCGGTTGTGGCCGTGGCCTCAACGTTGGTGGCCCCCAGCGGCCGTGGCCTCAGGCTGCAGAACATGGGCTCGCTAGCTGTGGTGCACAGGCTTAGCTGCTTCTCCACGTGTGGGATCTTGCCAGGGGTTGAACCCACATCTGCTTTGGCAGGCAGATTCTTAACCACTGGACCACCAGGGATGCTCCTATAATCTGTTCTTAATAAAAGCTGTAGCAACAGAATTCTAGGAGAGCCCAGCTCTGTGTGAGCCCCACTTCTTGAATCTTGGGAGAGCCTGTGTCTATAAGCAGAGACCATGCCTGTGACGATGCTACGTGTCGGGGCAAAGGGGAAACAACCCCAGTGGGCCTGACCTGATCTGGGGGACCGTGTAGATTGTGTAGATTTCTCAGGCTGGAGGCCAAGGAGGAGACCAGGGAGACGCGCTGCTGGTCCCGAGGCAGCGTCAGCAACCATACCGGGGTTACTGGGGCCACGTGGAGGGGAGGTGGACAACCTCCAGGAGCTGGGCACAGGCCTGGCAGGAACATGGCCCCAGACCCAGAGCAGCAGGAGGCGGACCCAGCTGGCCATCTGAGGCCTAGAGGACATTCGTCCCCGGCCTTGAGAGCTTCAGTCCCTGAGACCCAGGCAGCCGGCAGCTCTGGTCATTCCGCAGGCGGTAATTGATAAGCATCTGTGTATTCCCCTGAGTTCTGGAGAGTAGAGGCCAAGCTCAGGGGATGGCAGGGGTCATTTCTCATGAGGCCGTTTTCCCTGGCTCGCTGGTGTTGTGAATGGAAGTGTGTCCACCCTCCCCCCCCCCATCAAAGTCATATGTCTAAGCTCTAAACCCATCTGTGACTGGGTGCCGGGCCTTGGAGAAGCAGTTGAGTTGAGTGAAGTCCAGGGGCGGGCCTGAGTCCTCAGGCCTGTCCTTATGCCGAGAGGAAGGGGCATATACTCTGTCTCGAGGAGGGGCTGGGTGAGGACAGGGTGAGGGGGCGGCCGGCTACCCCCCAGAGAGACGCCAGGGCATTTCCTGTGAGACGGGAGCCCCTATCGCTATCATGCACCGAGTGTTGGTGGCTTCAGATGTAACAAGACAAATGTGTAGTAATTAGCCCAAATAGTGTGGGCTTACAGGTGGTGCCAGTGGTAAAGAATCTGCCTGCTAATGTAGGAGGCGTGAGAGACACTGGTTCGATCCCTGGGCTGGGAAGATCCTCTGGAGCAGGAAATGGCAGACCCTCCAGTATTCTTACCTGGAAAATTCCATGGAGAGAGGAGCCTGGTGGGCTGCAGTCCATGGGGTCGCAAAGAATCAGACACAACTGAGCATGCATGCACGCTAACATAAATACTGGTGAAGCCAAGGAAAGACACCTTTTTAGTTAATGATCTCATTGTACAGCTAAGAAACCAGACAGATTTGCCAGTGAGCAAACATTTCCCGAGCACCCACGGGATGCAAACGTCTCCCATGCTCTGGGCACTGGTAGGCTTCTGCTGTGAGTCCTGGCTCACCCCCAAAGGCACATGAGGAGGGTGTACTCTGGCCGACGTGCACGCCCAGGAGCAGCAGGCTGTGAAGAAATCCGAGAAGACACTGCTGGAGTTGTCATGGACGAAGCAGGCCCCTCTCGGCTGGCTGTAGGAGCGTCCACACGTCTCAGAGCACAGACCGCACCTCCCTCGACTGCTCGATGGCTGATGGCTTGCAGTCCTGCAGGTGAGCAGTGTGTGCTGGCCCCGGGGAATCTGGTGGAGAAGGGCTCTCACCGGACAGGAGGCTGCTTCCCATCTGCTGACCGAGCAGGGTGTGTGATCCATCGCTGGCCACTTCGTGTGGTTCTAACAGGCTGATGCAGACTCAGGGCTCCGGAGCCACACCAGGAGCGGCATCTCCTCTCACACCAGCCACGCGTTTGTGCAGGAAGAGAGACGGGAGTAGGAGCACGTGTCTGCACCGCCCCCCAAAAACCGGGTTGCCTCTGGTCCAACACATTCTTGCTTCTCCCCCTTAACTTTCCCCCTAAACTCATCATATCTTTGTAAACCACAGGAGATGTGCCCGTGGCTTTGCTTAGGGGATGACTGGCAAGCCCGGAGGAGAAAGAGGGCTGGGTACGGGGTCTCTCTGGAGCTTCAGGACTTCACCCAGCCAGGCGCTTGGGGCCTCCATCACAGCACCCTGTGGGGGCTGGAGGAAATATAAGAGGGCTCCTGGGAGATGCAGTGACACCCCTGCTTCCTGTCTGTTGAGAAGGCGGTGAATTATTCTAGGACTGCAGCTCTTACAGAGCAGACCTGGCTGATTAATAAGCTGTGGTTCTGGTTTTCCTCCTGATCATCTATTTTTTTCTGCATAAATTTTCTGAATGACATGTAGATAAATTCTCAAACTTATGAGTGTCCCCCTTGAGACAGGGTTTCATCATCTTACCTATTTAACTAATTTATTAGTTACAATTACAACTCAAAATGGCACCGACTCCAGCATAATCAAAAGCTACGTTTCAATTATTCATTGAGACTTTAATTAAGAAGCCCCACTAAATTAATAAAAGCTTCAAAAGGAATGTAATGAAAAAGACTCCCAGAAAGTCTTGACAAACTTTTCTCCATCTCAGAAGTTAAGCTTCCTCCTGCAGACTGCCACAAGCTCGCTTCCTCCTTGTGGACACGGGCAGGCCAGAAGACCCCAGCAGGAGGCAGGGGCTGGTTCTGGTGAGCGTGGGGCTGGTTTACCTCGCCAGCCCTGGTTTCCTGGCATCAGAGGAGGCAGGTAGCTTCACACGCGCTCCCCGCCCTGAGTTGGCTGGACAGGTGCTGACCTTGGTGCTGACCCTGGTGCTGAATCTTGGTGCTGACCTTGGTGCCAACCTTGGCGCCGACCTCCATCCTGCCCTCCAGGAACGGGGCTCTCCTTGGTGCCTCCTGCTATTGGGAGAGGCACCTGCCTCCCTGTGCTCCTGGATTGCGAGCACTCAGCCTGACAGTGGGTGAGGGTTGTTTCCTTCATTTCTCTTTCTGGTCTTTCATAGTCACGGGGTAAAAACACAGATTTCTCTGTGTTAACTCTGTGTCTTGCAACTTTACCAAATTTATGGATGAGTTCTGTAGCTTTCTCGTGGCACCCTTAGGATATTCTATATGTAGCACCATGTCATCTGCAAACAGTGACAGCTTTACTTCTTTTCCCATCCATCGATGGAGAAGATGATAAAGAAGTGAGACATATACACAGAAAATGGGATATTACTCAGCCTTAAAAAAGAATGAAGTAATGCCGTTTGCAGCAACATGAATTGATCTAGAGATTATGATACTGAGTGGAGTAACTCACACAGAGAAAGATAAATATCACATGGTATCACTCACACATGAAATCTAATAAAAAATGAAACAAATGAATATTTTTATAAAACAGAGACAGTCTCACAGATTTCAAAAGCAAACCTATGGTTACCAAAGGGGAAATGTGGGGGAAAGTGATGAATTAGGAGATTGGGACTGACATATACACACTACTGTTCATGAAATAGATAGCTGACAAGGACCTGTTGTACAGCACAAGGAGCTCTGCTCAGTATCCTGTGAACATCTAGATGGGGAAAGAACGTGAAGAGAATGTGCTTTGCTGTACACTCGAAACTAACGCAGCATTGCAGACCAACTGTGCTCCATAAGACAGGTTTAGAAAGTTGACATTTGGGTGGGGAAGTGGAGGAAGAGCGGGAAGGAGAGGCCCAGGGGGTCCTGGTTCCACCCGTGTGCTGGTTCCTTTCCTTTGCCTCCAGTGCCCCCAGGCTGGTCATTCTGCAGGAGCCGGACTCGGATGGCTCAAAGATCAAAGCGCATGATTGATTATTCCCACCCAAACCCACAGGGCTTGGTTCCTAAATCACTCATTTAGGGAATCAGGGCAGAGAGAGAGAGAGCTACGTTCCAGGGGTCAGAAGAGCCAGGGAGGGTCCGTGGAGCTGGGAGGTGAGTCAAGGTTCACCAGGTGGGTGGGCGCGGATGCCCGGGACAGTGGGGGATGCTGCTCGGAGCCTTGTGATGTGGGGACCCAGCAGCCTGGCTTGCTTTCTGAGCAGGCCCAGCCTACAGGGGGTGAGCGACACGGGCCACTTCCCGTGCTCTGTGCCTGAGGGTCAGCTGTTTCTCTTAGGATGGGTGCTGGTTGCCAAGGTTATCAGTAGCTTATCTACTGACCTACAGACTGACCCCCAGACCCAGTTGGAAGCTGGAACTCCAGGCTTAGAGCCCAAGGTCTGTCCCAGGGGAGGGCATGTGGCCCAGGAAACTCCCTCCCAGGCAGTGGGTGTCCCTATATTTTCGATGGAGAGCTTCGGCCGGAGCAGGGGGCCCAGGACAGGTGGGATGAGGGGCACCCCTGCAGCAATGCAGCGCTGGCGGGTCCATGGGCTGGCTGACATGTGGGGGTGACTCTCAGGATCTTAATTCCCAACCAGGGATTGAACCCGTGCCCCAGTGATGAGAGTGGGGTCCTCACCACTGGACCGCCAGGGAAGCCCCTAGAAGGTAGATTTTGAGGCAGATACAGGCAACAGGAGCACTGTTAACACTGTCCATGGTGATTTATGGGCTGTTTTGAGCTTGTGACAGGTTCTGTGATAAATGAAACTCTTACGCATGATTACTTATTCTAATGGATAGACGTTATGAGTCCCATCTTATGGGAGCAGCAGTGGAGACCTGGACAGCTTCCCTGTCTCACCCCACCCGGCCCAACCTGGTTCAGGGCGGCTCTGTCTGGCTCCACTGCTTCTGGTAACAACCAGCCCGTAATAGTTAGGGTTAGGACCAGCCAACGGCAGACTCTAAGGACGCAGAGTCAGGGACAGCCCAGGAGAGACTGTGACATTTCCTAACAGGTGTTTAAAATCTTTCTTCCTCTCCAGAAGCGAGGCGCAGCCTCAGATCACCACTGATGCTGGGGCTCTGGAGTGGGGTGGGCTTCATGGGTTACCTCCTGGGGGCCGGGATGCGCCCTCCCTTTGGGCCCCAGCCCAGCCTCTTACCACAGGACTCTCTCTGTTCTGCAGGTGCCAAGCCGGCTGCTCCCTGCCCCCCAGCCCCTGACCCAGCAGGGAAGCCCCCAGGCCAGCGAGCCCAGAACGAGGATGGGGTGACGTCAGGACCCACTGAAGGGTCCCATCAACAGGTAGGGGTCGCAGCCCTGGAAGTCGGTACCCATGTGTCCTTAAAGTGCAGGGGACTCTAACCTCTAACCTCTAAAGTGCAGAGATGCCTGTGACGTTACCAGCCTCCAGGATGATGCCCTTCCCCCGAGGCCAGGACCGGCAGCAGGGGTGCCGTTAGGAGGCCCCCTCCCCGGTCCCCCTAGAGGCATGGTCTGCGGTTTTCAGAGCATGCTGACCCTGGGGAGGACAGGGGACCCAGAAGAGGACGGTGGGCAGAGGCCGCCGTGCGCTTCTCTGAAAGAGGCTGCCGGGCGTCACTGCTGGGAATTCATCAGGAGCTCTTGAAGAATAGAACAAAGAGAGCGGGTGAGATTGTCAGGAGACGATGAGACGGGAGCTGCCAGCTAATGACGCGTCGACGTGACACCATTTACTTAGGGTCCTTCATGTTAGAGATTCCAGTGCCGAGGCCAACACGCCTCTTCAGTCGGGGGGTGGGCCGGTGCACCCAGGGTTTACCATCCAGAGATGGAGGAAAAGGGTGCTACCCGGCGGTACCTCACTTCCAGGCAGAAGAATAAGAGGCCCTCTGGGGGGTGTTGCTTGGACTCTTCCTTACGTGTGTAAAGAAACAAATGCCCTCTTTTCTTCTATAGTGATGAACGTTTTCCTGGGTGTTTTGTACACCTCCTGTGGTTCTCTTGACAAGGCAGGGAAGGGACTGTGTTAACATGCCCAGGGCTGCAGTGTGGACCCGTTCCTGCTCCCCACTCTCCCCTCCCTCTCTGTCTCTCTGTCTTCACACCTGTCTCTCTGTCTCTGTCTCTCTGTCTCTCTGTCTCTCTGTCTCTGTCTCTCTGTCTCTGTCTCTCTCTGTCTGTCTCTGTCTGTCTCTGTCTCTCTGTCTCTCTGTCTGTCTCTCTGTCTGTCTCTCTGTCTGTCTCTGTCTGTCTGTCTCTCTGTCTGTCGTTGTCTCTCATGCCCCTACACCTGATGGTCCCTAGTTTTCTGGGGAGAACCCCAGAATCCAAACTGAGAGATTCTAGCTGGTCCTGGATTCTCCCCACACAAATTCTCATCTGGGCTTTTCTGCCTCTGCTTGGGCCTTGGGAGGACCGTGTCTCACGCGGAAGCAGCGCCTGCTACCGTCACGCGTGTGGAATCACCAGGAACAGCCTGTAACAACACACAGGTAAGCACAAAAAGCGCCATCCGCCCACTGAGCTGTAATCTTGCTCTTCTTGACTCGGACTTCAGCTCAGCCCCTGGAGGACAAGCACACACACACACACACACCCCTCCAAGGAAACCATTTCTTCTACTTGAAAACTCTTCAAATATTTGGAGGGTTTTCTGTGTCCTCTTAATCTTTTCTGAGCAGGGCAAACCCAGCCCCATCAATAGATTCCCGCAGAGCAAAGACTGCTGTTATCACTCAGCCCTTCGGCAAACACCTCGAGTCCACTGTGAGCTGAGCAAACAGCCAAGAGCGTTGTCCCTTCTAGGAGCCTCTGCCTGGGCTCCTACCTGAGCTGCCTGCAGCCACCTGCCCCGGACACACCCAGATCTCCAGACATCGCGTCAGGGCCCTGTAGGCAGTGCCACCCATCTCCTAACTTTTAACTTGTAGATTTAGTCACACAGCGCAGATTTGCTTGGATGTTTCTACTCCATGTTGGGTCCTCTGGGCATCCATCAACATTCGGTGTAAACCGCTTAGCTTTTGGGGACCTGCCTGGTGGTCCAGTGGTTAAGAATCTGCCTTACAAGGCGGGGGATTTGGGTTCGCTCTCTGGTCGGGGAGCTAAGACCCCACATGCTGTTGGGCACCTGAGTCTTCCCGCTGCAACCACTGAAGCCGGAGAGCTCTGGAGCCTGTGTGCTACGCTTACTGAGCCCGTGTCCACAGCTAGAGAGAGAGTGTGCACAGCACAAAGACCCACAACACTGAGCCCGTGTCCGCAGCTAGAGAGAGAGTGTGCACAGCACAAAGACCCACAATGCAGAGCCCGTGTCCACAGCTACAGAGAGAGTGTGCACAGCACAGAAGACCCACAACACTGAGCCCGTGTCCGCAGCTAGAGAGAGAGAGTGTGCACAGCACAGAAGATCTACCGAAGAAACGCAGATCCCGCATGCTGCAACCAAGTCCTGACGCAGCCCAATAAGTGAAGACAAACACCCACCCTACAACCTCACAAAGCCTTCTTGGCTTTTGGGGCACTTTTACAGGTTTCCTCGTTGGTCTGACTGACAGTGCATGACGATGCTTTCTTCACGCCTCTGTGCTGTTTCATGTTCTTGGGGGAGCATGGCAGCAGCTGGAAGAGGCCAGAGGCTGTCTGGCCCCAGACTCTGGTTTTGTGGAAGGGGAAACTGACCCAGACATGCAAACGCATTAGTCTCCGTTCATGCATTCTGCACAGTGCCTTTATCCTTGCTGCAGACGTCTTGTTTCCTTTATTTTTTAGTTGAAGAGCGTAACTTGAGGGACTGACTACATTCGCCCACTCCTAACTCTTCATCTTCAAGGTGGGCGCCCTGTGCAGCCTTGTGGCACTCTCATTAACCTTATTCTGTCATCCAACAAACTATTTCAGCCTTTTATTATGAGAGATTTCAAAGACAAGAGGGACTGATATTATAGACACGATCGTATATGCCACTTCAGTTTAAATTAGAGCATGTGCCAATTATTTCTTTATTTCTTCAAAGATTTTTCTCAGAAATTTTAAAGCGTGTTCCAGACATCATAACATCTGAAGCATAAGTGCTGCATTACACGCCTTTGCTGAGAAGGGTGTGCACACATATAAAGTCCGTATCTCTATCCATATGCATTTATCCATCCATCCACCCATCGCTTACAAAAGCCACAAGGCCACTGCCACCTCGAAGGAAGGCAACAGAAATAGATGCTCTGATATTTTACGATTTCCGTGTTGTCCTCAAAGGGTCTTTTCACAGCGGGTTTGCTCTCTGAGTTTGTGGCCACGTGGCTTCAGGTGTTTCTTCCACACAGCCCTTCCTCTCCCTTCGCAGCCCCTGGTTTGCTGGAGAAGCCGGCATCATCTGCTTTGTCTGTGTCTCCTGCCTTTCACATAAACGGCTAGTGGGTCTGGAGCTCGATCTGGTTCTGGTCTGGCCTTCTTGCAGGAGCTCCTCATGAGTGGAGCCGGTCTGCTGCCCGGCGTGTCGGGAGGTGGTCCTGTCTTGGTAGTGCTCGGGCTGGCAAGGTCCGGCCGACGCCTCTGACCTCTGATCACCTTCAAGAGCCGAATGTGGTGTCTGCCACCTGTGACTGCTGAATGGACCAGTTATATCACTCGGAGTTGACAAATGGAGGCTTTCTTGTTCTAACTTTACTTCTGAGTTAATGACTGGGATTTTTTTTAAACGAATTTTATCTCATCGATTTTGAACTGAATATGGGAAGATAAACACTTGAACTTCCTCTCTTTAATTTCAAGGTGAAGCGCAGCCTTCCACTTCTGACCAATAAGGACGTACTTCTGGGACATCAATGTGAACGCATGAATTTTGTATGTTGATGAGTCTCTGTCAATTGCAGTTATTTTTCTTTCTGATAGTCTTATTGTTCCATATTGAGTCAGTGAGAACCTTTCCCGATGATAAGAGTCTAAAGTTTTTACCAAATTAGAAGGAAAAGTCTTACTCCTTCAGATGTTTTTCTTTATCTTGTTTTGTAAAAGTCCAGTTATGGGTGTTTTAGACAGATGGATATAGAGAGTTCGTTAACCTTTTCGAGCATTTCTCTTTCCTTTAGGATAATTGCTGCTGCTCTATTTTCAGGTTCAATTTTATTTGCTTCTATTGTGTTTAATTTGCTCATAATCCCATCCAGCATGTTAGTCACTGGGGTTGTTGTGGTTTTTTTTTCAGTCATTTGTTTTTTCTCTATAGTTTCTATTTCTCTGTTCATTATGACTGTGCGTTTTATTAAATCCTCGAGCACATTTGTAATAGCTATTTTGAAGTCCTTTTTTGCAAATTACAGCATCTCTGTCATTTCTGGGCATTTTTCTATTGACTGATTCTTCTCGGAGCTGTGGTGGCATTCTGCATGCTAGCTAATTTTGGATGGGATGCCTAGAATTTGGTAGTTTTGTTGATGGGTGTGAGTTTTACTGTCTTTCACAGTTCTTTGTGTGACACACTGTTCTGAAACGGGGGACGGGGTCACGGGTGGAGCAGGTCGTGTCTCCAGTGGTCACCGTGCTGCCGTAGTGCGGGGGGCTGGGGAGGCAGATGGAAGGAGGCCCCTGGAGCGGTGACCGAGTTAGAGGCAACTTTCCCTTCTGGAGCGAAAGAGCACGCTCCATCCTGAGGCCCACGGGATCTCGGGGGAAGGAACACCGCAAAGGCTCAGGAAAATCTCAGTTCTGTGAGACAGGAATTCTGTGGACCAGCTGCTTCCCGTGATGGACAGAAGCTTAATATTCATGAAAAAATGGGGGGAGGTGTGTGCCCCTTGGAGGTTCTCACCCCAAAGCATCTTATTTTCTTACTGATCAAAATTTTTAAAACAATTTTTTTTATTACAGACCGTTTTAAAAGGCTTTATTGTGCTTGTTACAGTATTGCTTCTGCTTTGTTTTTTGGCTTTTCAGGCCATGAGGCATCTGGGATCTGGCTACCTGATCAGGGGTTGTACCTGCACCCCCTCCCTTGGAAGGCAAAGTCTCAACCATTGGACCAGCAGAGAAGTGCCTTATTGGTCAAATTGAGCACAGAGGGTCATAATTTTGCATTATAGGTCATCTTAGAAAGCTTGTTGGAGACAGGAAGACAACCCCAACGGCTCCCGATCCATTCAGTTCCCAGAATGGGGTGGGCATGCGGGGCAGGGCCCCACGCAGAGCCCAGCCCCGGGCCCTGACGCTGCTCCACGCAGTGAGGAGCGGAAATTTCAGCATCACCGACTCGGCAGCCTTGGGGCCTGAAATCCCAGAGCTCAGAGTAGGAGTCGTCCTCCGCAGGGAGGTGAGCTCCCGGAGGCAGCTCTGGTCACATGATGGCCCCATGTGTCCACTCTGGAAACTGTGTCCCCCACCCTTGCCCCGCTGGGGGACATGTGGCCCATCCCAGACCCCAGTCTGGGCCCCAGCACTCAGCATCCAGGTGCTCACGTCGCCAGGGTCTGTGATCAGCTGATGAAAGCTGGAGGCACCACTGTGGGCACCCGCTCTTAGTGGGGTCCAGTTCTTAGCACTTCTGTGCTCTTGAGGGGAAAGCAAAGTCAAGAGAACTGGGAATTCATCTCAGGGAGACAGGAGAGGAGTGACAAAGGACAAGTAAAGGTGTTAGGGTGCCCGAGTGAGAGCGGAAAGCAACAGCAGGGCTGCAGCAAGCAGGGTTTATAAATAGACAGAATAACCATTTCCTCTAAAAGACTAATAACATAGACGCCCAGCAAATCTAATCATGATGAAGCAAGAGTGAGGGCAGACACATTTTACGGAGCTTAAAGAGGGTAGAACTGTATAAACAGGATATTCAACAAAGGTCTGGGGGACTAATGAAAGGATATTTTGGTATAGGGTTCTGTGCGCAACTGTGCAGTAACAGCTTAGAAATCGGATGAAATGGCTGATAGTTGAGGAAAACACAGATCACCGACAGTAAAAAGAAATGGTGACACTTTGGTAAGATAGCTTGGCAGAAGATACGCTTGCAAAAATCAATAGCCTCGCCTATGCTAGAAATAAAATACCCAGAAATGGAAATGAGGGAAATACCATGTTCACAACGTTGGCAAACACTGTAAATTGCATAGGAATTATCTTGAAAGTGCAGGTACAGCTCCCAAATGGAAGGAAAGTCTTACTATGGTACATAAAGCAAGATGTGAAGTAACGTGAAGAGAGCCTGTCCTTGCAGGGGATGCTGAACACCTACAAGTTTACCCTTTCCGATGGTGACGTAAAAGTGAAATGCAATTCTAGTTAGAGCACCAGGCACCTTGTTGAATGATCTCGCAGTTTGTGTGCAGTAATAACACCCCGTGAACAGTCCAGGGAACAAAAGGAATAGTAATTGTAATATGCCTGATGCAGAAGGTGACTTATTCCTAAGCCTCTAATCAAATCAATGTGGTGCTGGTCCTGGAAGGAAAAAGCACATCAGAGCAAAGCAGGGAACTGGGGAAAGAACCCTTGTTGTTGTTCAGTCACTGAGTAATGTCTGAGTCTTTGCGGCCTGCAGCACACTAGGCTTCCTGGAGTTTGCTCAGTTTCACATCCACTGAGCTGGTGATGCCATCCAGTCATCTCATCCTCTGTTACCTGCTTCTCCTTCTGCCCCCAATCCCTCCCAGCATCAGGGTCTTTTCCTATGAGTCAGCTCTTCACATGAGGTGGCCAAAGTACTGGAGCTTCAGCTTCAGCATCAGTCCTTCCAATGAACACCCAGGACTGATCTCCTTTAGGATGGACTGGTTGGATCTCCTTGCAGTCCCAGGGACTCTCAAGAGTCTTCTCCAACACCACAGTTCAAAAGCATCAATTCTTCGGTGCTCAGTCTTCCTTGTGGTTCAACTCTCACATCCATACATGACTACTGGGAAAACCACAGCTTTGGCTATATGGACCTTTGTCAGCAAAGTGATGTCTCTGCTTTTTAATGTGCTGTCTAGGTTGGTCATGGGTTTCCTTCCACAGAGCAAGTGTCTTTCAATTCCATGGCTTACAAGGCTTATGCGGCTGATAATAACAGCAGTGATGATGATGGTAAAGATACCCAGAAGGAAACCTCACAGATTTCATGCAGAATCTACAAATGAGGGAATGATTCTTAATAAGAAATTTAAAATCTGTTAAAGAAAGATTTTCTTCCCTAAGTAGCCATGAACATCTCTTGATAGCAAAATGATGTTTTAAATAAAGCCGATATGAAAATGCAGCTAAAGGATTTGAAGTACAAATGACGGATGTAAGATGGCTATTCGTAATGTCTGAGAAGCACATGGTATTATCAGAAAGCTGCCAGAGGAGAGACCGAGTGTCGGCTAAAAAATAGAGTCACAACCCAAAAGCAGAGGGTTATGCTATTTGGTGGGAAGGTTTAGGACTCCAAGCCTGGGAGACAGTATCTCAGTAGCTCTGAGAAAACTGCCCCAAGGAGGCATGAGGGGAAGTCAGGCTGTATACAAGTTTGCAACAAAGGGACCAAGCAGTCTGAACATCAAAGGTCATGTATCAAGTTAAGGAATTTAGCATTTACTGCAAGGAGATCCAACCAGCCCATTCTGAAGGAGGTCAGCCCTGGGATTTCTTTGGAAGGAATGATGCTAAAGCTGAAGCTCCAGTACTTTGACCACCTCATGCGAAGAGCTGACTCATTGGAAAAGACTCTGATGGTGGGAGGGATTGGGGGCAGGAGGAGAAAGGGACAACCGAGGATAAGATGGCTGGATGGCATCACTGACTCGATGGACGTGAGTCTGAGTGAACTCCGGGAGTTGGTGATGGACAGGGAGGCCTGGCGTGCTGCGATTCATGGAGTCGCAAGGAGTCGGACAAGACTGAATGACTGGACTGCACTGAGCTGCAATGGGAAGATGCGAGCCTCTGGGCTCCCTGAATTCATTTCCTTTACGTGTACCTCAGCTACCTGAGACACAGGGGCCGATCCTGTCTCCACGTGCGTGTGTGCCTGTGTGTGCAAGTGCGTGTGCACAGTTACACACGTGTGCACGTGCGCGTTGCGTGTGCACCAGCATGTCCATGTGTGTGCAGGTCTATGTGGTGTGTGTGGATGTTTCTTGATGTGTGTGTGCACGCAGGCCTGTGTGCCTGTGTGTGCGTGTGTCCATGTGTGTGCTGGTCTATGTGGTGTATGCGGATGTTTCTTGGTGTGTGTGTGCACACAGGCCTGCGTGTGCATGTGCGTGTGCCCATGTGTGTGCAGGTGTGTATTCATGCGTGTGTGTTGGTATATGTGTGTGATGGCCGCCTCAGTGCCCTGGACACAGCTGTGGGGACATCACCAGTGGAGAGCGGGTGACAGCAGCCACCGAGCAGCCACGTGTGTCCCTGGGGCTCAGAGTTCACGGGAGCCTGACCGTGACGCTCAGGGTTCCCCAGGTCATATCGCTCGCTCTCCCTGTGTTTCCTTGGGGGCGGGGTTCAGAGGACCAGGCTTTAGATCCACCCCCAGCCCCTGCACACCGTCTTCTCATTCCTTGCACGTGTGCGGCGGCCTCCCCGCCTGATCTGAGTGTGAGATCAGGGTTCCCTCCCTTCAGGACCAGACGCCCCTCCTTCCAGGCCCTCAGGGCATGAGGGCGCCCTCTCCCCCAGCACTGCCCCACCAAGTACTTTCCATATTAACCATGTGCATCACCAGGCACTTTTCTTACTGGGTCTATAATTCCTGTCTTTGATCCTTAATTTAAAAAAGATACCTTTGGCAGGATTTCCATCCTGCGTCCTCTTCTCTTTCAATCTCCCTGGAAGAGAACCCTGAGGAGGCCTGGGGTAGGGGGGATTGGGGTCACTGAGACAGTGCCCGTAGCTGCCAGGAGTCTGCGTCCCCAGGCACTGCCGCAGTGGGAGTTCGGTGGTGGGTAGCAGAAACCACTGCTGTCATTCTGATGAGGAAAGAAGGAGCAATAGAGGACCCGTCCTTACGGCACCACGGGAAAGTCTGAAAGAGTCGTGCTAAGCCCTCTTCTAATGATTTCTAGAACAATCCAGGTGTGGTCGCCATCTGGAAGGTCTGAGGGAAGCTGCTGGGTCCAGGAACTCGCTTTCTTACCTGTGGCTCAGGGTCCGTGAGGCTGTGATGCCAAGATTCTCGGGCTCCCTGGGCTCCAGACCAGCAAACCCACGTGCACAGCATCCTGCCCTGACACCCACCAGGCCAGGCACCCAACCCTAGGACCTCTTCAAGCTGCTGCAGGAAACCTGGGCCGACCCCACGTGCTGTCAGCGAAAAGACCACGTTCCTACCTTCAAACGACTCCGAAGCATCTGAGGACGGGAGTCCCTCCTGCGCGTGGAGTCTGTGGACTGTGACTCCTGGGTCAGATCCCTGCTGGGCAGGAGGAATCAGAGCAAGGCTGAGGCAGAGCCGCCTGCTGAAAACCTGCCTCTGGCCATGGTCCTGAAACTGGTGTTTCTCTCCTGAAAGCACAGACACCCAGCAGTTTCCGCGTTTAAGCCAGAAGAAAATCACCGGCTTTTCTCTCTTGTCCCATCCATGTGGTAGGCAAGAAGGGAAAGATTCAATCTAAGTCATATGTAAACAAAGAATTGTACAGACTAATCTACTTTCAGCTAACGTGATACGGGATCAGATTCACAGACCAACATCCCAGACACAGTTGACCTGAAGCACTTCCCATTTTGCTGGGTTAAACAGTGGGAGGAGAAAAGACCAGCTGAGAAATGACCCTTGAAAACCTGGTTAGCTTCTGAAAAGGGAAAAGAAATCCCTGCTTCAGACCAGCATGGAACTCAGCTCCAGATAGAGATGGAGGAGGCAGAGGGAGGGGATGGGGGAGACCCTTGAGGGCACAGGGAGGGGCCCTGTGGACTGTCGTCTGTGGACTCTCACCAAGGCTGGAGCTGCAGCCACAGGATGAAGTCCCTTTGGGCCATCCTGTGGGTATCAGATCCAACCCCTGGATCAGAATCAAGGAAAGAATATTTCTCTTCAAGAAAATCTTTCTGATGGTTCAAGCTGTTGATTGTAGCTACCTCCTGAGCTAATAAACCAGCCAGGGTTAGAGCTGCTCAAAATGACTAAAAAACGGGAAAAGCATCTAAACAAACTCTTCTCGAAAGAAGGTGTGCTGATGTCACAGAAGCATGTGGAAGGATGCTCAAGGTCATTGCTGTGTAGGGCCACACTGAGGGAGGCTACAGCGCCCCTCTGTGGTGCCCATGGGGGCTGCTGGCATGGCCTCGCGCTGGGGAGGGCATGGAGGGAGTGCAGAATGGTCCAGCCTCTAAGGAAGGTGGCTGGGCAGGCTCTTCCAGAATTTGACGTCAGTTACCCCATAAGCCTGGAGAAGGAAATGACAACCCACTCCAGTATTCTTGCCTGGAAAATCCCAAGGGCAGAAGACCCTGGTGGGCTACGAAGAGTCTGACATGACTGAGTGAGCACACATCCCACAAACAGAAACTCAACTCTTAAGAATTTACCCGAATTGAAAACTTATGTTCACACGAAAGCTCATATGTAGATGTTTACAGCAGTTTTATTCATAACCATCAAAACTAAATCAACCAGATGTCCTTCAACAGGAGACTGGATCAGCCACCTGCAGTCATCCTTGAAGATCCACGCCAGCATGGATGGACATTGTACGCGTTTTTCTGAGACCTGCCAGGCTACATCCTGCATGATCCCATTTATATCACATTCTGGAAAAGGCAAAGCTGTAGGAAGAGGGCAAACACCGATGGTTATCAGGGTCTGGGGGTGGGGTCAGGATGGGCTAAAAGCAGGACACAGAGGTAATTTTTAAGGCATTGGAACTGCTCTGTGTGAAACTGTGATGGTGGATACATAATTCTATGCAAGCGTCAAAACCCACAGAACGAGGTGAATTGTACTTCGTGAAACATGCAATAATGAACCAGAAGTTGAGAGGGGTCCCAGGGTGACATGCAGAGCTTGACAATGGAATCCAGCTGCATCAGACATGTAGGGTATGAACTTGCTGAAGGGGTGGGTGGGAGGGAGGGAGCTGGTCAAAGTGGCTTTGGAAAGGGTGTTGTGATTAGAAACCTTGAAGTTAAACAGAGGAACTGGCCCGGGCCCTGCTTTTGAGGTGGTGAAATGTCTCTCACAGGGGTGCCCTCAGCAGCTCCGTAACCGTGTGCCAGGGCAGGCACAGGTGAGTGAGTGATGGAGACAGCTGACTGTCGGTGGGGCCAGGAGGGGCGGGTGATAGGCAGGCAAGGGGAGGACAGGATGGACTCTGGTGCTGAGTCAATTCCAACACAAGAAAGCCACACACACGCACACACGCACACACACGCACAGGCACACACGCACAGGCACACACACGCACACACACGCACACGCGCACACGCACACGCGCACACGCACACACAGGCACCCAGACTGTACATATCAATCCTGCTCTGTCCACGAGACGGCTTGGAAGCAGAGACACCCAGTAGCAACGAGCCCACCTGCTGTCAAGATCTTGGTTTCTAAACACCATTCCCGGCAAAGGGAACCAGAACTCCTTGGAGAAGTGGCTGACTCCAGGGCTGGTGCAGGGAAAACACACGAGGACCAGGAGCCCTGTGGAGTCACCCAGAATCTGGAAGTTCTAAAAAAGATGGGCGCACATCAGAGGACAGAGATGCCAGCCTGATGGGCCTTCTGAGGCTACAGCCAGGCCAGTTTGAACATCCAAATACCTAGTGATATTATCGATTTATAAACCCTCCTTCCAAATAAACACCCACAAAACCACACTAATGTCAACAATGGCAAGCTGTGTTCAGTCGTGTCTGACTCTGTGTGACCCCATGGACTGTGGCCCGCCAGGCTCCTCTGTCCATAGGGATTCTCCAGGCAAAAATACCGGAGGGGGTTGCTATGCCCTCCTCCAGGCGTTCTTCCTAACCCAGGGATTGAACACAGGTCTCCCACATTGCAGGCGGATTCTTTACCATCTGAGCCACCGGGGAAGCCTGATGTCAGCAAATGACTCCATAAATAAATGGAACGGACGATTACTTCTTGTGAAAAACTCCAGGTAATAAGAGGAAAAGTGATGCGGGAAATAGAAAGTTGTCAGAACACCACAGTGCTCATGGCTGTGGGAAAGAGCCTCTGGTGGATTCCGGCATTAGCGGAGGTTTTCAGGAGAAATGAGACTGAATGGACGTGAGTTCAAGCAAACTCGGGGAGACCGTGAGGACAGGGAAGCCTGGCGTGCTGCAGTCCATGGAGCTGCAAAGAGTTGGACACGGCTTAGTGACTGGACAACAACAGGGCAAACACTAGTGATTCCAAGACTCTGTTTCAATGAGCTGTGCTTGGAGGATGGATGAACAAGCTGAAAAAAACAATGAAAAGTCAGGCCAACCAAGGATGCTCTGTAGGAAGAACGCGCTCCTTCAGGTGCCAAGGAGCTGTGGACGTGGACCTTGCCTGACCACACCCGCCTGCCTGCTCTGCATTCGTCTGGATGGTCCCCCAGGTGAGACCCGCCTGGGCTCATTGGAGGCGTCCCTTCACGGTCAGAGGATGTGGGGGCCGAAAGAAAACGGCCACTGGCGGGTGGATTTGCAGGATGGAAGGCACTCCACACGACGGCGTCCACAGTGGGGTCCCTTCCACGTTGCTGCCTTCCCTGCGGTGGGTCTGGGCCCCTGGGACTCAGCACACAAACAGAGCCCCCATCGCAGACCAGCTCTTCGGCTTCTCTTGCCGCTGTGGCCTGACGCTCCTGGACCACCCAACCCGGAGGACCCTGTTAGCCTGGAGACACAGGCCGCCTTGTTCTTCTGCGGGGGATTCACCCTGCATCTTCATCTCCCTGTAGAAAGCGATGCAGTGGAACCAAACCTCTATCAGGCCAGTGCCCCCTCCACCTGTTAGGACGTGTCTGTCACTGTGTCTTGGGAGCCCATCCTAGACCCCAGAGAAGGCCGAGGGGAAGACAGAAAGTTTAAAGGGAGGAAGGCAGGACAGGTGTCGTCAGCAAGCCAGCATGCTACCTGGCAACGGGCATTGTGAAGACGCTGGCATCCACTGTTGCGGAGCTTCCTTTCCTGGGGGGGCGGGTCTTCTGAAGCCAGAAGAGGTTTACTTATGTCACGGGAAGCTATGGGTCAGCCTGAAGGCAGGGGGTTGGCCCTAGTAACCTTTCAGGATGCTGGTTCTGTGATTCTGGCATCTTCCAAACAGCCAACAAGCCCGTCCTTTGCAGGCTGCGTGTACAAAATGGTGTAACGATCAGTGTCGTGATCCCTGATCCTAAAATGATGATGCTCTAGCGTAAAAGGAATATTTCTCCCCTTGAGAGAAAACGCCGGTAAACACCATCTGTGCTGCCTGTAATTTTCGCCATAAATCCTGGTTGTATTTATCAGAGATTTGTTTTTCAAGATGGCTAATTTTAGTCTCCAGTTCAACTGCACACTAATTTCCTTGTTTCTTTCTTGCTGAGAGATCTGATAGAGCAGCTCCTCATAGAAAGGTCTTGGCTGGGTCCCAGCGCACTGCAGCCCCGTCCTCTTGGAGGTGGCTTGCCTCTCTCCCTCTCCCCACCCCCTTCTTGTTTGGACAGCGTGGCCAGAATTCAGAAGAGTTGAAACAAAGCAGGACTGTCTTTTCAGAGACGCAGAGGGAGTGAGCCAAGTGGGGTGGGCATTGGGGCCGGGGGTCAGGCTGCTAGGAGCAGTGGGGGTCCCCTGTGCTCAGAGCCGCTGGAGGGGTTCCCCACCCGAGACAGCAACGGAGAGACAAGAAGATTCTTCAAGCCTGGCCCTCCCTGACAATCCCCGGGCACCACATTCCGCTGTGGAAAACATTTGGAAAGTTTCCTTCATTTTTCTGAACTAGCTGAAGTGGGGCCTAAGATTGGCTGAAAGTCTAAATCTAATTACACCAGATAATATGGAGCAGCCCATCAATCGTGAAGGAATTGTGTGATGGAAGCTTTTTAAAAAAGGCACTTAGCCATGAAATCTGCATATATCAGTAAATTTTATTTAGAGCAACCAAAATACGCGTCTTCCATCCTATTTCCACAAATTATGAGCTCTCTGGGGAAGCACAGTGAGTTGGGTGGAAAATGTTTCAGTTGGAAGCAAACAGGAGGGCATAACCCGCTCTGGGAAGGGGTCCCTCGCATGATGCAAAGGAGCCTCGCTTGCAGGTTCCCCCAGGACGCAATTCATGCTCAGGGAGGGGGAGGGGGGGCTGGGCTCAGAGCATGAAGACTCCCCAGCGTCTCAGGGAGCTCTCTGAGCTCAGCAAGCAGGCTGCTTGGTTGAGGGTTCTCTGAGATGCCGGGTTGTGTTGACATGTGGTTGTTGGGAGAAAAAAACCCAACTTCACCATTAGGCGAAAGCTCGGTGCAGCTGCGCTGGGGCTGCACAGACACAGAAACTCTGCACAAACGCTCTGCGGAAACGCTCGCTGGGACCGACCACATCACGGGTGTGGCTTAGAGGGTGAGGAGGCTGCCGAGGTCACCGAGGTGCAGGGCTCCAGTACCGCCGACCCCCCACCCCGCTGTGCCCTCCAGCGTAGCGGCGCCAGGCGAGAGGCAGGTTGTCAGTGGTCAACTATCTAATGTATCAGTGAACGTTGATTCTATTTATTTTTGTATCTTCAAGGGAGAACACCATGTACTTTCTCAAACAGAAGTAACCGAGGGGAAGAGCTTCTAGGTCAGTAAACATACCCGTCAAGCTTGCGTATTGGTGGAGACCCTGGAAGTCGGCACCTCCTGGGGGCGGGGGTGAGGATGCGGGGATTGGTGCTGCAACCAGGCGAGGCCCGGGGTCCGGCAGCCAGCCAGGGAGTCCGGCAAGCCCATGGCAACGGTGGAGAGGGAGCTGAGACGGCAGAGAAGCCGTGGGCTGCAGCCCCAGACCCCGGTCACTCAAGGTTCATGTTTAAAAAGGAAGAACCCGCCCTGTAAATTCCGTGGGCCACGTGCCTGCTGCTCCCAGAGGCTGGGCAGTGGTGGGGGGTATGATCGTGGCTGCTCCCTCCCTGGAGGATGGGAGGGGACGGGAGGGGATGGGAGGGGCTCTGGGGCCCTGCACTGGCCTAAGTGCCCTCAAGGCTGGGCTGGACGGTCACTCCAGGAGCTGAAATTCCACAGCAGGGCCAGAATTCCATCTTTTCTCTGTCTCGTGGGGACTCATTCGCCCAGGACGGGCAGTGACGCTTCCCCACCTCCTGTGAGTATTTCCATCGAGTCTGCAGTGAGCACTCGGGAGCCTGGACGACCGGAGGTCCTCCCAGGCCGCAGGGACCTGGCCATCTGGCTCCCGGGCATCCCCAGAGCCTCACAGGGCGCGGCAAGTACCTGGGTCTTTACTGAGCATGTCTTTCCACGGGAGACGGAGCCGCCCCCGCCCAAGTCTCCACTTTGCGTCCTTCACTCTTGATGCTGGTTTCTCCTCCTGGCGTTGCCCTTGGCGGCTGCTGGGGGGCCTCTGCCTCCCGCTCGCCCAGACCTCCTCCCTCCCTGAACGTCCGCTGCCCGGCCTCTCCCCGTGGGGGAAGGTGTTCCAACAGGCTCCTGTCCACCGGCCCCCTGACGACCACCCTCCTCCTGCAGGGCTCCGCCTGGTGGCCGCCCTGCTAGGAACGCCCCCCTGTCCCCCTGCGCGCACGCACGCCACACACACGTGTGCACACGCCGCACACTTGCGCAGGCGGCGCCGCACACTCGGGCACGCGCACCCCCCACCTCTTCCCCGGTGCTCTTCGCGGAGCGCTCATGACCTGCTGGCGCCTCATCTCACTTAAGGGCTCCTTTGAATGGTTTTCGGCCGCGCCGGGCTCCGTGGCTGCGCTCGGGCTCCTCACTGCGGGGCTTCTCTCGCTGAGGAGCACGGGCTCCGGAGTGCCGCCTCAACAGCAGTGGCACACAGGCCCGGCGGCTGCCCGGCCCAGGGACTGAGCCCGTGTCCCCGGGCGTGGCAGGCAGCTTCCTAGCCGCTGGGCCACCGGGGTAGGCCTGCATCTTACTTCTTTGTTCGGGCGCTGCCTCCCCGGGCAGGTTTTGTGGGAGGTCTTGTTTTTGCCTGTTTCATTCACTTTTGTGGCCCCACCTCCTAGGATGTGCCTTTCACAGTGGGAGCAAAACAGACCTCTGTTGAGTAGCCAGACCCTCCTCGGGAGCCTGTTGCCTGAGCGTCTGTCCCCAGGCGGGTCAAGGTTGTCGTCTGGATTGACTGGGTGCTGGACCAGGGGCGAGCAGTGTGTGCGTCTCTGCCCTCCTCAGCCGTGGCTCACTGGCGGATTGCTGGGAGATGCCTTGTCTTCGCGTCCCCAGGGGTCCTGGTGTCACGGGCAGAAGGGTCTCAGGGTGGCTCCTTATTTGCATACAAGCTGATGAACTTCAGCCCCTTGTGGTGGACAGTTGAGCCCCAGGAGCACCCTTGGGAAACTAAGAAAAGGTTAAGATACCAAATCCACATCATTCTTACTCTCAAGCAGGCGCCAAGGTGTTGAGTAAAAGTGTGGTGGGTTTCAGTGTCTGTTACCAAAGGGCGTGCAACCCTTGGCAGGAACTCTTCACACCGATCCCGTGTAATCCTTGGGCTTTGCCCTACACATGGTGCTGGGGGGCCGCCTTCCTGCCCTGGGGGGCTCCGGTGCCTCTCCCTGCCAGGCCTCTCACAGTTATCCTCCAGTGGCGAGTCCACAGGCCGGGTGCTCACCACATCCTTGCATGCCTGTCTGTACTCGCGTCCTTCGTGGGAGCCCCCAGGGTGGAGATGGACAGGAGACCTTCCTCTGTTTGCTGTGTCTGCAAAAAGCAGGGGACTGGAGTTCCCCTCGCCCCCCTCACTCCCCAACTGCCCCGAGCCTCATCCCCAGCCTCACTGGTCCTGTTTGTGCAGAGCTTTTGCAGGGGGTCCTGTGGTGGGGGCGGGGCCCCTCCGCTTGGTGGAGTCTCCAGGAGAACAGGGCGGGAGTTGGTACCGAGCAGAGAGGGGGAACCTAGTGGGCAAACTCCCCCCCAGGATGAGTGCAAACTCTCGATTCTGCCTACAGACGCCAAACCTCAAGCTCTTTCTCGTAGAAAACCTCCCCAGATGCCCAAGAGCTGCTTCCATCGCTGGCCAAGCACAGACCGATTCTGAGTGTTTATTAAATATCTGCTGAATAACGGTTCCCGTCTGCAAGTTAATAGGGGCCCAGGGACGCTCGTGGACTCGGAGACCTGCGCCCCGCAGACACCCGGGCCAGCTGCATCTGCACCTTCTGCGCACTCGTTAGCATTGCTTTTATATGTGACTAATTACGCGTCTTTCCGTTTCTCTTTCCTTTCCTTCCGTATGAGAGCAATCGAATTGCAGGGTGAGCAGTAGAAAGGGAGGGATTTTAAAAGCGCAGGAACACTTCCAGCAGGTGTGTTTCTCTCCCAGACAGCCAAGGCCAAGGGTGTCCCCTGAAAAGACTCGCGGGGGTGGGGGACGAGGGGCCACAGGGGCCAGGGGCCAGGCTAACTGCACCAACACCCTTCTCTCCCCACTTGCTTTATTCACCAGCAGAAGAGCTTTGCCTTCTCCGAAGGTGGCTGCCGATGCCCAGGGACGGCTTAAAGGAGGGGCCCCGAGCTGCTCGATGGGTCACGAGACACGGAGGGGCTTCAGAGTCTCCTCTCCAGGATGGAGCGCAGTGTCGGCCAAGGGCCTTTAGGAGGAAGGAGAGGAGAGACAGGAAGACAAAGGCCATGCCAACCACCAGGGCCAGAGACACCGGCCAGAGGAAACGGGAGGCAAGACCAAGGCGAGGCCAGAAAGTGCTGAGGAGAGCCAGGAGGCGGGGCTGGGGGCTCAGCGAGCGAAGCCACTGGGCTGGGTGTCCTCCAGCCCGAGCCCTGACCACGCAAGGTGCCTGGAGACTCACACAGAGGGCAATATCTCTCCCGGCGGACTGGGATCTCAGCCCCGTTCAGCGAGGCCATGTGCGTCACCCAAGCTTCCAGCTGTCTCTCCTCCCTTCCAACTCCCTCCACCCTTCCATCCACCTACTCATCCTTCCCTCCGTCCATCCACCCCTCTATGCATCCATCCTTCCTCCCATCCATCCTTCCTCCCATCCATCCTTCCTCCCATCCATCCGTCCATCCTTCCATCCATCCACCCACCCATCCATCCATTCATTCTTCCATCCAGTATCCATCCATCCTTCCATCCACCCATCCACTCATCCATCCATCCATCAATCCATCCACCCTTCCATCCACCTACTCATCCTTCCCTCCGTCCATCCACCCCTCTATGCATCCATCCTTCCATCCATCCACCCATCCATTCATTCTTCTGTCCAATATCTGTCCATCCTTCCATCCACCTGTCCACTCATCCATCCATCCATCTTTTCATCCACCCACCCATCCATCCCTCCTTCCATCTACCCACCCATCCATCCTGCAGCCTCTCCTCCCTTTCAACTCCCTCCATCCCTCCCTCTCTCCCTCCTCCCTTCCCTCCACCCACCCATTCCTCCTTCAGCCCATCCCTCCTTCCATACCCTTCTTCCTTCCCTCCTTCCCTCCATCCATACTGCCATCCTGCCATCTGTCTGACCACCCGCTCACCCATCTCAGACATCAGCTCAGAGGGTGTCGGTTCTGAGTAGCGTTGTCTGGGTCTCAATTCAGGCTCTGTGACACACCAGCTGTGTCTTTGCACAAATATTTTATCCTTTGTGCTTTTGACTCTTCACAGAGCAGCTGGGGCAATTCAGTTAGATGAGAGATGTCACCCACTTCCCTATGTGCCTGGCTATGGAAGCTGGGAGTCCTGTTGAGTGTTATTTAGACCTGAAGTCGCTGTGGGGGGGCGGTCGGGGGAGTCTGTGTCTGACCCCACTCCTAGGGGAAGGGAAAGGCACTGGCCTGAGCAAAGGAAGGGCTGGGGACCGCCGACTGGAGCTCAGTGAGGGGAGGGTGGGGGGTGGGGATGACAGGTGTTACAGGAAAAGCAGGAGGGGTCCCCTGTGTCTGCCTCAGGGCCTCACGGTCCAGCTTCCCTACTGGCCTACACGGGTCTCATCCTGGAGTCACATGGTCTGGGTTCAAGTCAAGGGTCCTTGCTGATTTGTCCATCTGTGAAGAAGTGACCACATCTTTCAGGCTTTGGTGTTCTCACCTTCACCAGCTGTACGAGTTCCTGCTCCAAGATGTAAGATGTAAGGGGGTAATTCACATACTTGT
The DNA here is from genome assembly GCF_042477335.2 of Ovis canadensis. Classification (NCBI taxonomy): domain Eukaryota; kingdom Metazoa; phylum Chordata; class Mammalia; order Artiodactyla; family Bovidae; genus Ovis; species Ovis canadensis. The sequence goes on along the minus strand of NC_091247.1, from coordinate 230,759,411 downwards.
GAGGATTCGTTGAACTCCCCAAGTGTGTCAGGCTCTGACCTGAGTGATGAGATGGCAGTGGACTGATGTGGCGAAGCGCAGACTCCGCTGGCCAGAGGGACAGGTGTGCCACCTCTGGGGATGATAAAGCCACCGAGAGGAATTAGTAGGTAAGAAGCTGGAGGCTGATGGCGAGCTGGGTGCAGGAGTCTCTGCAAGGATCCTTGAATGGAGTGAGGGCTTGAGCCGCAGACCATGCGTCGACCAGGCAGAGAGGAGAGTGTACGAAATGGACCTGCTGCCACCAGCCAGCATGTTGACCACTGGCCACCATCAGCCACTCTGTTGTGAGCTGAAAAAGGAAATTAAAATAGGAAAAGACTGGGACTTCCCTGGTGTTCAGTGGTTAGGATTTCACCTTTCAATCGAGGGAGAGTTGGTTTGATCTCCGATCAGGGAGCTCAGATCCCACACGCTTCAGGGCCAAAAAAACCAAAACACAAAACGGAAGCAGTGTTGTAACAGATTCAGTAAAGGTTTAAAAAATGGTCCACATCAAAAAAATCTTAAATATTCGAAAAGAGAAAAATATGAGCGCCAGACAGTAGTTTTTGCCTATCTGATGCGAAGAGCCGTACATTGGAAAAGATGCTGTTGCTGGGAAAGATTGAGGGCAGGAGGAGAGGGGTCGACAGAGGACGAGGTGGCTGGATGGCGTCACCGACTCAGTGCGCATGCCTCTGAGCAAGCTCTGAGAGTTGGGGATGGACAGGGAAGCCTGGCGTGCTGCGGTTCATGAGGCTGCAGAGAGTCAGACGTGAGCTAGTGACCAGACAGCGGCAAGCCAGCTGCTAACGTGCTTCTCTTCCTGAATGCTCCCCTGGAATTCTTGGCTTTGACATCCCCTAGTGCTGCACTTCTCGCATGCAAACTCCCAGCTTTGTTCGCCTGAAAACACTCCACCTCTCTCTCCTGAACACAAATGCTGCGGTGGGCTGTCCACTCCAGCTGGACGGCTCTTTTCTTTCAGCTCTTGGAAGGTCCCACCCTGCTGTCTTCTGACCTCCAGGCAGGGCTCCTGGGGGTTGTCTGGAGGCCCTCCCTTTGCACAGGCTCTGTCCTTTCTGCATGGAGCTTTCAGGTCGTGTTGGCTTGGCGCTTTGTGTTTCCGCCTCGGTGCGCTAGGCGTGGACTTCCCTGAGCTTATCCTCTTTGGAGTCGATGGTGCTTCTCGGACGTGATGACGACTGCGCTTGTCCTGCATTTTTGTCTGCATGTGCTCCCTTTCGCCATACCTATTCAGACAGGTGCCCTCCCTCTTCCTTTTGTCTTTTCTCACCTGTGACTCCTCTTTATTTTTCTGACTTCGGCTGTGCTGGGTCTTCCTTTCAGCTCGAGGGAGGGTTCTAGAGCACATGGGCTCAGCCTCTCTCGGGTTGCAGCTCAGGGGCTTAGTTACCCCATGCCGAATGGGATCTTAGTTCCCTGACCAGGGGCGGAACTTGAGTCCCCTACATTGGAAGGCGGACTCTCTGCCGCTGGGCCACCAGGGAAGCCTTCCTCTGTGACTCTTGAAGATGTGTCAGAGCTTCTTAACCTGCTCTTCGAGTTTGTCCCCTGCGTTTTTAGTCTCTGCCTCTTTGAGAAGCTTTTGAGTGACACCTCTTTCCGCTCAGTGGTGTTGAATTGGCAGTTAGTTTCATATTTGGATAATTATAAGACTTCTGAAGTTCTAGAAATTCTCTTCCGTTCATTCACAAAGGGCCTTTTCAGTTTCCCCCCAACATGCTTTCAATTCCCTCTTTTCCTCTAAACTTGTCAAAGACGCTGATTTCAGTTCCGAATTGGAGACCGCCAACATCCTCAGGCTTTGCTGGCCCAATTCTGCATCTCCCTGCCTCCCTCGACTCACACTGCAGGTGGGTTTTCCTTTATGAGGTCGGGGAGTTTTAATTATAATCTCACGCTCTCCTGGATAACGTGTGAAGCGTAACCCTCTAGGTAAACGTCACACTAATTGCTTGGTGGTTCTGCCGATCCAGCCCTCTTTAAATATTTCGCTTTTCTTTCATCCTCCATTATTATTATCTTTTGGTGTGTGGGGGGACAAGATAAAAAGCGAATCCCAAACGCAAACCAACCGAAGTGTGTGTCGCGTTAAGGTGAGGGCGCAGTGAGAGGTGAGGGGAATTTAAAAAAAATTTACACCCAGAGGGCTGTGAGCATTTGGTCTAGGCTTTTAGCTCTTCTGAACCAGGAGGCTGTCTCATTTTCCCTGAACTTAGCCATATAAACATGGCCATTTATACCTCGTGTGTGTGTGTGTGTGTGTGTGTGTGTGCGCATGCATGAGATGTGTGTGTGTGTTTGTGTCCACGATGTGGATGAGCCTGCCCAGGAGTGGTAGTGGGGCCTCTTAGTCCAGTACTTCCAAGACTAAGACTCTGTCTTGTCCTGTTTCTGCTGGCTCCCCTGAGATGGGGTTTCCAGAAAGAAATACCTGGCCACTCACTGCTCCATCCCCCCGCTGGCTCACGGCTCACCCTTCGCCACAGTGGATCCTCAGCGGGAAGAGGCAGGTGCCTCCTGGTCCCTGGACACCAGTGTTCCAGGGGCTTCTGGATGGAGACGCTCGTTTCAAATCCGGAGGCACGACACGAGAGTGAAGACTCTCACTGTAATCCTGCTGTGTGACCAGGGTCCTCTTTTCTTGGTGCTATTTTTAGACATAACATGCAGCCACACTCCGCTTGTTTGCTAAATGAACTCATTTTTAATCAAAAATTGCTACCATTAATTATCAGTTGTGCAATCAATATTCATTTTAATTCAGCAGATGAGACTGCCTCTTGTGTACTCCCAGCCGACTCACACACACCTCCCCCTCCAAGGAAATTCATTTCCAGCAGGATTCTATGCACCATTAAGAGGTAGTTGGTCTTATTACAGCCTGTTATTAATGTTCAGAATCCATTTAATTTCACTTGTAACTGACTGTAGCAATGGCATAATTGATTTCTCCGGGGAGAGGGTGGTGAGGGGAGAAGCGGCAGGGAAGAGCAGGTGGCCTGTGGTCCTCAGACCAGGATGGCTGAGGCTGGAGGTCCAGCTGGCAGGAGGCGGGGTTGGCCCCTCCCGTCCCACCCCTCCTGCTAGACCTGGTCCAGGTTGTGGGTCTTCTTCACCTGCTCGTGGAGTCTGGGATTGGCTGGGATGACAGGAAGAAAAAGAAGAACCAAGCCGAAGCGCTGAGGGTGGGAGAAAGATGGAGATGTTCCTGTGACCCTCCATGGGCCCTCCTGGCGGGAGTTCTCGCTCAAGAGCATCACAAGCTGCGATGGCATCGCGGCCTCATCCTCTGGGGAAGCTTTGTGAGGAGCATCGTCCTGACTGCCTGCATTCCTAGGAAAGGCCAGATGATGCAGAACCCAAGGAGGGGAGGCCACACCCCAGTTTCCTAGTGGCCGGGACAGAAGGTTTGAAAACTTACAGGAGGCTGTGGTTCAGGAACCCGCTTACACGTCATTTTGAAATGCAGAGTATCCCCTGTATACTGAATTCCCAGGTTAGGACTTATAAAGACAGTTGGCTCACAGTGCAATCGTAATGTTATTTTCTGCATTTAATAGTATAAATGATATTTCTGGAATCCTCATAAAGACAGTAAATGAGAAAAGTTTTCTTGCAAGATATTTAAGTCTTAAACATTTAAGTCTAAGTAGCAGGCTGGGAAAGGCATTCCAGAACGCTTCAACAAGGCTGAAAGCCACATACAAAAATATTCGATGCTGAAACAGACACATATTTATGCCTTCCGTAGACCAAAATAGAGTTAATTGGCCAGTAAAAAGGAAAATACTTGAGATTTATATGACAAAGGATAAATATGCTCTACACAGAAAGTGATCCTACCAATCAATATAAAATGATGAAAATATTTGAAAATGGCCCAAGAAAACATATGTCAATTTAGAAAGGGACGCACACCTAAGTTCTAAATTTCTGAACAGCACACCTCTCATTGCCTGGCAAGGAAATGGCAAACCACTCCAGTATTCCTGCCTAGGAAATCCCACGGGCAGAGAGCTTGGCAGGCTCCACAGTCTAGGTGGCTGCAAAGAGTTGGATGTGACTGAAGCAACTGCGCACACACCCACATAGCAAGTCGCCGTTATTGCTAGTCTGCTAAGGGCTTTTAACACGACTAGACGCTGAGTTTTATCAGGGAGTGTTTGCGTTGTCTGTTGAAATGACTTACGTGACTTACTGCTTTGTTGCCAACAGGGTGATGTCAGTTCATTAATTCTTTTCACGTGCCACTGCTATTCACTAGAATTAAATGCCCTCGATTCTGATATAAACTGCATTTTACAAGGTGCAGAATTCAACCTACTGATATTTTGTTTAGGATTTTAGCTCGCCTCCTCACGAGACAGTGTCCTGCGGTATCTCCGCTTTGTAAATTGACTCTCAGGGTTAGGGTCAAGGCTCTGCTTGCCTCCTCTGTTCTCATTTCGGGAAGAGCTTGTACAGTGTTGTCATCACTCATATTTCAATGATTAGAGGAATTTGTTAATAAAGTCTGGGCCTCAAGGTTGTTTTTATTCATGATTAAATTTATTTGTTGACATTAGAGCTTATTTTCTGTTTCTTCCTGTGTCAGCTTTGGTGAGCTGTGCCTTTTGGGGGGTACATTTCATTCAAGTTATCAAAGTGACTGGCATAAAGTCGCCTGTAACTTCCTTTTGTAACTGAAAGAGCAGGCTGCTTGCCGTTCAAAAGCCTGTAAGGAGGCCAGGTTGGTGGAAAGGAAAGTTAGCTTTATTTTGGATGTCGTCACCTGAGGGGGGAAGGAGGGCAGACATCTGTCCAGAGGCTGACCCCCGCCAACCCCGGACAAGCAGGGGGCAAGGACTTTTATAGACAGAGGGAGGGGCTGCGTGCAGAAACAGCGCGGTCAGGCCTGACAGTCTTCTTGAAGCTGGTCCTCGGTGGTCTGCTCAGTGTCATCTTTATCAAGCACCGTTAACCTTCAGTTGCAGGGTTGGTTTGTCTCCATTTCTTTGAGGCCAGTTCTCGGACCTGAGGAAGCTTATGCCACGGCTTTAGCCTGGCCATCCTGTAGTCACTCCTCCACCTGGTGGGGGTTTCAGTGTCTATAAGGCAGCTCACAGGATATGGCTCAGAGCGTTACCTATAGCTCTTGAGGAGGAGCTAAAGTCCTTGACTTTGTTTAATGACTAAACTCCTGTGATTTGCTCTCCTTCGACTGCTTTCCTCGGTTTCTGTGTGCTCTCACTTCTCTGATTAAACTTTTTTGGCTGAAGTTTTCCCACAGACAACAGGCAGGTGAGGACATGGGGTGTGGGCTGCAGGGCACTGCTCTGGGTCACTGTTACTACACATTTTATCTCCCTGGATCTGCAGAGATGTCCATTTTTCTTCACTGCTTCCGGTAACTTGAGTCTTCTGCCGCTACGTTTTTATCAGGCTTGTTAGGGGCTAATCCTTGGAAGAAGGCTTTGGAAAGCACGCATGTTTGGCTGTCTGATGCTCCCGTGCGTGGTGGTCTCCACTGCATGACTCCTGTTCTTTTCCTTCTTACTGTCTCCCTTCTGCATTCTTTGAGTCTGATTTGCTGCAGGTTTTCTCATTTTTGGAGATACAGAACTAGATTATTGATGTTTAGCTTCTAATCTTTAGAAATACAAGGACTTAAGGATATACATTTCCTTCTAATTACTAGCTTAGCTGCAAATAAGTTGCATTTACTAAAAACAAGACAACAGCAGGACCACAATAAATTGGCTTATAGTGCCAAGCCACATGTTGGCACATTGAGACCTAACTGAGTTGCAGTCTCAATTCTGCCAGAAGTAGAATCGTGAACCAGCCAACCAGGAACCACCTGCCCATCACTGGGGACGCTGCCCGCTAAAGGAGAGTGACCTGGCCACAGCCAACCTGCTTTGTGCCTGCCCCTCCTCCTCCTGCCCGCCCCCTTCTGCCTGTCATCAGCCTTCCACTTTGAACAGCTCCTCAGAACACCTTTCTGTCTGCTGGCGGAATGCTGCCTGATTCGTGAATTGTCGAATGAAGCCAATAAGATGTTTTGGGTTTTGTTTTTTTTTTTTGCTGTGATTATTTCTATTTTTAATATTTTAACCAAACTTCTTTGTTTTGTATCGGGGCATAACCGATCAACAATGCTGTGGTAGTTTCAGGTGAACAGCGAAGGGACTCAGCCACACCTAAACATCCAACAAAGGTTTTAAAATTTACTCAGCTGAGCTTTATTTGAACACATCTTATGATCATCTGTCTAAAACGTTTTCTAGTTACTTTATAACTTCATCCCTGAGTTCTGGATGATCTAGGCATGTAGTCTGCTGTAACTTTCAAACATTTAAACGTCTTCTGGATGTCTTTAGCTTACTGATTGCTAGCTTAATTCTGCCATGGTCAGAGAACAAACTTAATTGAAGTGTCTTAAATGTATTGAGAGCTCTCTAGGCCCAACACGCCGGCAGTTTTAGTAAACATTCAATATGCTTTTGAAAGAAGCCTGGTCTGTTTTGGGCACAGTGCCCCATTCATGTCTGTAGAGACCGTATTTGTATTTTTGGGTTTTCTTTATCAGCGGGCTTCCCTGGTGGCTCAGATGGTAAAGCGTCGGCCTACAATGCAAGAGACACAGGTTTAACTCCTGGTCGGAAGATCTCCTGGAGGAGGAAATGGCACCCCACTCCAGTATTCTTGCCTGGAAAATCACACGGATGGAGGAGCCTGGTGGCCTACGGTCCATGGTGTCACAAAGAGTCGGACACGACTGAGCGGCTTCACTTTCTTTCATTCACCAGCTGCTGCTGCTGCTGCTGCCGCTAAGCTGCTCCAGCCGTGTCCGACTCTGTGCAACCCCATAGGAGGCAGCCCACCAGGCTCTTCTGTCCATGGGTTTTTCCAGGCATGAGTAACTGGCGTGGGTCAATTGTGAGCGTTGGCTCTTTTTCTGTAACAGGCCAGAAAATGAATATTTTAAACTGTGCACTGTCTCTGTTGCAACTGTTCAACTCTGCTGTCGTGGTGCAGAAGCAGCACACAGAAGGCGGATGTGCACACAGAGAGGCGGTGTTGTGTTTCAATAAAGCTTTATTAACAAACGTGTGTGACGCCTGGACTTTGGCCCACAGCCTTTGCCCGCCAGGACAGGGTGGGGGTGGAGGTGGGGTGACCCAGGGCGGCTGGAGGAGGGTGGGGGCCCTGTGGGAAGGCAGCCTCACTGTGTGTGTCCCTTTAAGGAAAGCTCAGGGTGATGTTGGGGAAGGGATTTAAGTCTGTAGAAAAAGACAAAGGCCCCCAATTTATCTTATTGATACCAACTGAGCCCGATTTCTGTGCCAAACTTGGATGGAATGCAAAAAAAAACTCAAAACAAACAACGAAATAAAGTGCTAGCCCAGCCTCACTTGTGAGGATGTTGCAGAAATTCTAAACAGGCCATGAGCAGATGGATTCAACTGTAGAGCAGAAAACCCAGCTTTAACAGCAATGAAAGGGCTAGAAAGTCTGTTAACATGATCCATATAAACCCCATAAACCAAAGGGACAAACTTATCACGAATGGATTCTGGAAATTGCATCTGATGCATTAGCACCTTTTCCTAACGGAGACTTTAAACCAGACAGAAGAAGGAAACAACGTCATACATTTACTTAAATTGTGAAACATTCAAAGCTAGAGTCAGGGACCTGTCCGTGCTTCTATACCTTAAAGGGTTTAGCAAAGTCAGTGACAGGAGAAATTAACGAAAGCCTGCGAACAAAGACACAGCCGCCCTCCTTCTGGTTGTGTGACGCTTCTGCGCCTGCAACACTCAGCCGCAGAGTACAACTCAGCTCTCACGAAGAGGAAACCGCGATGACGCGGCTGGATCCGGCAGAGACACACAGCACTCAGTAAGCTTCTCTCTTGTAGCAACCGGCACCCAGAGGTCAAAGCAGAAAAATACTCCATTTCATCCTCCATCGATGGTGCAGAGATACAGTGGAAAACCACCGGGACACAAAAAGGAACAAAACAGTGCCGTTCGCACTGGAGAGTCCCCTGGACTGCGAGGGGATCCACCCAGTCCATCCGAAAGGAATCAGCTCTGAGTATCCGTCGGAAGGACTGATGCTGAAGCTTTACTGCTTGGGCCGCCTGATGTGAAGAGCTGACTCATTGGAAGAGACTCTGATGCTGGGAAAGATTGAGGGCAGCAGAAGAGGGGGCAGCAGAGGACGAGATGGTTGGGTGGCATCGCCGACTCAACGTGCGTGAATCTGAGCAGACTCCGGGAGGCAGTGAAGGACAGCAAAGCCCAGTGTGCTGCAGTCCGCGGGGTCGCAAAGAGGTGGACACGATATAGCGACGATATACCGCAACGACGGCAAGTAACGCACGTCGGACAGAGAAGGAGGAACGCCTTACACGTGGGATCTGAAATAGGACACGGATGAAGTAGCCTGCGACACAGACAGGCTCACAGACACAGAGAGCAGACGCGAATCTGCCAAGGCAGGGGCCCGGGGAGGGAAGCGCTGGGAGTGTGAGGTCAGCAGACGCAAGCGAGCAAAGGGTGGGCAGACAGCAGGTCCTCCCGTGGAGCACAGGGAACTGTGGGCACTGTCCCGTGATGAGCCACACGAAAAGCAGTGGGTGCGTGTGTGAGTGAATCTCTTTCTTGTGTAGCAGAAATTAACTCAACACTTTGAATCAGCTATACTTCAGCTAAAAAATACTCTACTTCACACACACAGAGACAAACACACACACACGCGTGCACTGTTCACAAGAAGGAGGACATGTGTAAGAAAAGTTTGATACATCACTTAACAACAAAAAGAATATCTAGGAAATGAATAAACCCTCTGCTCTGGGAAGTAAGAATGTACCATATTACAAAAGTGTTCCTTCTCTTAAATGACTATGCAAATTTACTGTAACGTCCATGAGATTTCTGCCTTGCTTTGCATTAACCCTGCTGCAAATTATAGAAATCCCCAGATGACAGTGACTTCAGCAAGAGAAAATGTTTATTAAGTGGGATTTACCTTTTCAAATATGTACAGATGCTATTAGGATGAAAGTGGAAATTGAATTATGGAAGGTGACAGGTCAGCTGCGGGTCTGTTGGTGTGGTCTGTCCAGGGGGGGAGAAGGAGGTGGATGGGGGTCGGGTGGGTGCTGAGCCCAGGGCGTTTACTGTCTGGAGCCGGAGGGCGAGGCTGGGCCCTCCCGCCTGGGAAGATGGCTGTATGATCCCCCACTGTCTGCTGACATTTCTTGTAGCACAGAAGGGACTTTTATTGCTGTAACCCCAACGTCTTAAGAAATAGGAGCAGCCGGGAGGGGTGACAAGAGCCCTTTCTGGAAACAAGGATGTCAGAGCATCCCGGCGAGGCAGCGTGGGGATGCCCAGGTCCACGTGCACACGAGCCAGGGACCGAGCCTGGTGTGCTGGGCGGGCAGTCCCCGGGGGCGGCGCTGGCGCAGGGGAGCTCTCCAAGAAGGCCCTCCTGGGGACGTAGGCGCACCTGTCCCAGATCTGAGGGGCAGCGGGGCAGCTTTGAAGCCTGCGGGGAGAGTACCAGCAAGCACCGTCAGCACACACCCGGAGCTCCAGCGGACACGGCGTGCGGTGCTTCAGCCACAGCTGACCTCCGCGGAGAATAGAGTCTCCTCTCTCCGTCCTTGCGTCTCTGGGGATTGCTTCATTTTGGTCTGGAGTAGGAAGGATTCCACCTAGTTAGGCATTGTCACTGCCAAGGATTTAATTGCAATCTCTGAATAGTTTGCCTGTTCCGAGCCGCGGGGAGTCTGTAATTACTGTCTACCGACGAGGCTGTTTTCGCCAACAATGCATCAGCCCGCTCCCGCCCCCCAACCGGCCTCCTGGCCGACAGCTTCCTCGAGCCAGATCAATGCCTGGGAGTTGCCCCCAGCCTTCCCGTGGAGGTCAAATCCCTTAATTCACCGGATAATTAGATTTCCATGAAAATCAAAGAGAGCCATCGGTGACAAGTCACGGAGACTTTGACATTTACGATCCCACACACCTTGGCCACTTTTTATGGATGTCTCTTTATATTTTAATGAAAGGAAGCCACTTAGCTATAAACTGATTACTAAGAACATAATCGGGTCGTTTCTTTGCAACAAATCAATCAACACAATGCTAATTACGGATGGTCTTTTAGACTTGGATTAATCTATTAGTAATTAAAGTGAAGTGCAAATCCAACCTCGATCTTAATTGTAGCCAAAAGGCACAAACGTCTTTTTGTTGACCGATAACAGGCTGCTATTTCACTTGATGGGGAAGGAAAGCCCATCAACAGCCCAGGGCGTTCTTGGATCTGATGACACTTTTCCGGGAGAACTTTGGAGGTTTTCGGGGGACGTGTCACCCAATGATGCATTGGAAAGATGGGATCTTTTTTCTGATTCATTTATAATTTAATTTGCATTTTTATGACAGGTATAAAATAAGCTTTTTTTTTTTTTTCTAAAGCAGAGCCGTAAATTCCCAGCAAATCCTCATGTTGAGTGTCTCACGTTTCTCCTTGGCACAGAACGGCAGACAGCTGGGGTGAGGTCACGGTGACGTGCTGAACTTGAACCAACCGGGGCGCTCCCAGGGTTGAGGCCGGGCGGCCTCACCTGGACGCTCCCACAAGACCAGGACGCCGCGTTTGTCCAGAGCCAGCACCTGCTTTTCTTTACATGCTATTCTTAACGCTATTTTGATGTGTAACTTTAAAACTAAAGCATGTTAAGGCTTTTTTATCTTACTAGTTGAGGAAACTCAGAGTCGGAAGCAGGACTTTTTGCTGGAGGTAACATGAGCGGAGGGAGAACCAGAGTCCAGCGGCCCCGGCGGGGACCCAAGGGACAGAGGAGAGCCCTGGTGTCCCGACGACCCTGTTGCTCAAGTCGTCATCAACCGGCCCCTCAAAAGTGGGGCTCGTTTGCTGAGAACCCTGCAGAGAGAGGTGGCTTCTGTCCCAGGAGGGAGACATCGCCCCCCGGACTACCTGCGCTGGCCTCTTGCCAGAGGTCCTGGCCTTGGCCCTGGGTCTGGGCCTCGGGGACATCGGCAACAGGGGAGGTGGTGCTGGACTTCCAGGGGCTCCCCGAGGGCTGACTCTCAGAGTGCCAGGGTCTGCGTGTCTGCTCTGGTCTTTATCTGTGGGGCCAGTGGAGATCCGGGCTGGGCTCCAGTCTGCAGAGCAGAGGGCGGCCCCCCAAGCTGCAGAGAGGGCTGGGCCCCCTCCCGCATCCTCAGCAGTTTCCTCCCAGGACGGACGGCACCTGAGGGCCCCTGGTGGGGGGCGTGCCAGGGGCTGGGGCGCCAGGGATGACTCGGACTTTCAGACTGGATGTCAGTGGGTCAGAATGTCTGCGAGAAGCGTGGGATGGGGACCAGGGTGGAGCCCTGCACAGGCTGGGGGAGGGGTGAGAGACAGGGTTTTGTCTTCCAGCTTCCTCGAGGACACCGGGCAGCGGTGCCAGCCAGGCTTGGGGGCCCAGGACTGGGCTCTGTCTGCCTCCTGGGTTCTGCGTCTGTGTCCTTGCTCCCCCTGAGGATGAAAACATCACAGCGCACCCCAGGACCGTCCAAGGCCGGGACAGCACGTCTGTTCTCATGGCTGTGGAGCCTAGCCTCAAGTCTGGGCTCACACAGCACGTGCTGGGGGCGGGTCCCCAGGGGCAGGCCAGCTCAGCCCTCCCTGGGCGCGGGGTCGACAGAGAGCCACCCTGCCTGCTGTTGAGCGCATCATCCCCGCGCGCAGAGCGGCCCTCGGCGTCATCCCGGGCCCTGGGGTGGACGCCAGACCCCGTGCTCACTGAGGGCCCTCGGGGCAGCCTGCTCCATGCACAGAGGGCCCCTGTCTGCAGCTGGGTCCCGGGCTGGAGGGTGACCCGGGACGTGTTCTCCAAGAAGGGTCCCTGGGTTGGCTTTTTCCTCCTAGAATGTGGCAAGGACCCTATTTCAGAGGCAGGCCTGGAGACACACGGGGCCATGGCTTGGGCCTCCTCATAAGCCTGTGGCCCTGATTCCTCGACTGAAAAGGGAGGGAGAAGCCGTGGGGTCAGGCGTCCCAGGGGCCGGTCTGGACTCTGGCCTCCTGCCTCCACCCCGCACTGCCTGCCTGGTGCGTCCCCCCAAGGAGGTGACCCCGCACCCCTCCTTGAGGGCCCTTTCCCGGGGCAGCGCGGCTGTGGGCGTGGACCAGGGGCCATCTGTGCGGCCTCCTCACCCTCCGGGGTGAGTTTAGTCAGGGCTGCGGGACAGCTGCTGCTAGCTTTCCATCAGAGCGAAACCTCCTGTAGTTGGAGCTTGAGATCCCTGGAAACCTACTGAGCAGTGGGAAGTGCAAGGAGCCAGATAATTACCATTTCAAAGGGATGCGAGCCCTTGGCCTGAGCAACCGAGGCAGGAGGCCTGGCCTGGTGGCTGCCCTGCCCACCCACTCGTGCAAGGAGGCTTGGGGCAGGGACGGGCGGCTCTCATCACGCCGGGCGGGTGCTCAGCCCACTCCTTGAGTCAGGGTTTTACAAAGCCTCTCCGAGGGGCGGACCCCACCGGCTGCGGGAGACCAGGGTCTGAGGGTCAGTGTGACTGCAGCGCTGCACCCCACACCCCCAGGGCCAGTCGGGGTTGGGGGGCTCGCATGGCCCCTGTGCTGACGGCTCTGGGCATCCACAGCCAAACTGAAATGCAGGCCCAGGGGGCCGGATGGTTCCAGCTGCTGGGCGCTCTGCTGGGTGCGGGCGTTCCCTGGGGGTCTGTGGTCCAGAGGCCTGGGCGGTGTGGATGCCTGGCCGCCCGCCACCCGCTCTTCCCGTCGGGCTTTGAGTCCACCTAGTCCTGGCCTCCCAGGGTGCCGATTCCGTTCTCTTTGTCCCCAGATTATCCAGCAGCTTAGAAGAAAGCTGATTAAAAACAAAAGCCACCTCATGTCGTGAGACTCAGGCCGTGGAACAGGCCGAGCTGCGGGCTGGCCGCTTGTTACTTGGTGTGCAAACTCCGGCTCGCGCATCGAGCTGTCATCCGCAATAAACAAGACGGAGGTTTATGCTTAACAGCTGCTCCGGAGAACCTCCATCCAGGAGGGAAGGGACCATCTTTCATGTCATATAATTAGCTTCTTTCTCCCACCTATGATAAACACCCTCGTATAGAATCTGTTCAGTGGAGCCTCTCCTCCTGGTAAGCGGGGGGTTGCCCCCCGTGTGAGTGCAGTCCCCTACCCCCGCCTGCTGTCCTCACTTCCTCCGGAGACTCATCGGCTCTTTCTACACCCACAGAGCCCGGGCCTGGCCCCGGTGGTCCCCTAGAGGCAGTTCCTCCTGCTGTCCTGGGTTCTGGGCCGGGCTGGACCCCAAAACCATGCGGGGGAGAAGGGGAGGCCTGTGTCCCCTGTCTCCACCTCCCCGCCTGCTCCCTCACTCTCTCCTTTCTGCAGTCACTCAATCTTTCAGCCGAGGCAGCCGGCACTGTGCTCCCTGCGCCGTCTGTCTGGTGGGTCCTCCTCCGTCCTCGCCCACGGGCAGTTATCTCGGGTAATTTGTGGACGAATCCCCTCTCTTGAAGAGTAAACCCACCGTGAGCTTCAGCAAAGCACACTGAAAAATAACCAAGTGGGGACGAGCACGTACCAAAACTGCAGAGAAAAAGCATCAACATTTGGGCTCCAGGGGAGGTTAGAGGGGGCAGACGGAAGGGCCAGTGAGCTCTGCATCAACAGGGATGACCTCGCCGAAGACCAGAGGGAAACGGGGATTGAGGAAAAGCGAGCAGAACCCCCTGGGAGACTGAGAAGTGCGGAAACCTCTGAAAATGAAAGCAACGTGGACATGTGTGCGGTGTGCAGGGTGAGGGAGTTAGAGAAGGCGAGGCTCAGAAAGAGAGTGAGACCAGCATTTTAGGGAACAGATCCCCGCCAATGGGGCGAGAAGGGGCAGCAGTCAGACTATCGAGCTGCTGCACCAGCCCAAGAACAGAGTAAGTTATACAGGCATGTATGTGGAAACCTACTGTCTTAAGGGGGCCTGTTCTTCTCCGAGGTTGTTCGGGTTAGTTCTCTCTTAAACGGCTGGGGCAAGGAACTCTGGAGATCGGCCAGAGGCTGGGACCGGCTGGGAGCTGGGTGTAATCAGCCTTAATGTCCATTTCTTTTCTTTGGGTGAGAGAGTTCTTTGTTTTGCACAGAATGGCGGGAGGACCTGGAGGGGAGTTTGAACTCCAAGCTATTTTGAGATGTGTAACTTTCCTTCACAATAGAGATAAATCAGGAATTAAAGCAATCTGATGGCCTTAACTGTTCACGTTGGAAAATGAGAAATGTTTTCTGTAATCTAGGTTCTCACCAAAAGCAGGTCTGAAAAGAAAGTAACTGAAACCCAGCCAGAGCAGAAGGAAATGCCTGAATGAGAGCTGTGTGTTGGTGATGAAGAAAGCAACCAAGAGAAAACCAGAAAAAGAGTCTGCGATAGTGTGGCTAAAGATGAGGGATGTCTAACAAGGAAAAACATGACTCCAGAAGAATTTCAGGACCTGCGAGGCTCTAGACCTGCCACAGAAACAAATGAGAAACCTTCTCCAAGTAAACTCTGGGTTCGCAAAATTTTACAGGTGAACTCTAAAAAAACCAATCAGTGAAATTTACCATAACTAAGAAAGAAAAATGGCATGCTCTCTCATCAGATACAGAAAGACCATCGGACAAAATCCAGCACCCGTTACAGACTGCTAAGAAACCCTCTCTGCGGGTGTGGAGAAAAGGGAGCTCGCTAACGTCGCTGGTGGGAAAGCGACTTGGTACAGCCGCGGTGGAGAGCAGAGTGGGCGTCCTCAGAAAACCGGAAACAGAGCTGCCACGTGACCCTGCAATCCCACTCCTGGGCATGTGTCCAGGAAAGACAGAAGCTCTAATTTGAAAAGATGCATGCACCCCCAGTGTTCATAGAAGCCCTGTTCACAGTAGCCAAGACATGGAAGCAAGCTGAATGTCTATCGACAAGGCACATGGTTAAAGCAGATATGGCGCAAATACACGGTGAAATATGACTCAGCCATAAGAAGAATGAAGTAACGCCATCTGAAGCAACTCGGATGGACCTAGAGGTGGTCGCAGGAAGCGAAGTACGTTAAACAGAGACAAAGCCCGTGTAACATCACTTGTGATGTTGTATCACGTGTGATGCTATGTGACACCTAGAAACCGCTGTACCTGGGGGGGCTCCCTGCACGGCCCCGCGGGTCCCCGCGGCTGTCTGTTTTGCCCGCGGTGACGGACATGCCCTCTTGCTCCTCTCTCAGTGCGTCTCACCCGCTCACCCCCCGGGTCCACAGTCCTGTTCCCTCCGTCTGCGTCTCCCTTGCTGCCCTGCAAATAGGCCCATCCGCCCCGTCTTTCTAGACTCCGCACATCCATGCCCGAACGCACGCCACTTGTCTTTCTCTTTCCGACTTACTTCACCCTGTGCAGTAGGCTCTAGGTCCCTCCACTGGCTCAGATGCGCCCTCTCCTGTAGCTGAGGCATATTCCATAGTTCATATGGGCCACAATCCAAGCATCTGCTGATGGACATCTAGGTGGCTCCCTAGCTATTGTAAATAGTGCTGCTTAAAAAATGACATAAATGGATCTATTTATGAAACAGAAGCAGACTCAGACATAGGAAATGAACTTACGGTTACCAAGGGGGCAAGGGAGCGGGAGGGGGAGTCAGGGGCTTGGGCGTAGAAGCTGTATAACGTAGGCAAATGTATGAAATAGGCAAATGACAAGTACCCAGGTCTCAGGAGGAGAGGCAGCAGGGGGCCAGAGACTGGCTTCACTCCTTTTTCCCAGAGGGAGCCAAAGTAAAGCTTGGACCGCATCTTTTTCCCAAGAAGACGAGAGGAAAGGAGCGCGTTCTGCTTCTGCGGGCAAGCCGCTCGTCCTCGGGATAGAGTGGGTCTTGGGGGCTTTCTGTTGGTTCAGAAGCTGGCAAGTCCTGCCTCCAGAGTCTCAAAAGGAGTTTTTCAGTGTTTCTGATTATTTCGTCTTTTTCTTGAGACTATTGGGAAAGTAGTCCCACTGTACCAAGTAGAGAACACAGGAGGATGAAGCACTTCCAATGTGTGTTTTATGTCATCGGGGGGTTACTAATCAAAAAGCTGACTTCCACGTTTTTCCCTGTTGCTTATGCTACACGCAGATTAGCATAAGAGACTTCCCTGGTGGCTCAGTTGGTAAAGCGTCTGCCCACAATGCGGGAGACCCGGGTTCAATCCCTGGGTCGGGAAGATCTCCTGGAGAAGGAAATGGCAACCCACCCCAGCACTCTTGCCTGGAAAATCCAAATCACAGACACTTGGACACGACCGCGGGACAAACACTTTCACTTTCATAAAATGGAACACACTTTTAAAGCTCCATTTAAGCAATGAATTAAAGGCTAAAAATCGTACTCTTTTAGAATAATGCACGTTTAGACTTGGCTCCTTCATTTCAGGGGATCTGGCAGCAGTAATGTCATTGCCCAGTTGTGTCTGATGCTTTGTGACCCCATGGACTGTCCGCCAGGCTCCCCTGTCCATGGGATTCTCCAGGCAAGAATGCTGGGGTGGGTGCTATACCTCCTCCAGGGGGTCTTCCTGACCCAGGGACTGACCCAGGTCTCCCTCACTATGGGCAGATTATTCACCATCTGGGCCACCAGGGAGGCACCAGCTGATCTGGAGCCCCCAGTCCGGGGACTCAGGGGTCTTTAATATCATTTGATCCGGGGGGGGGTGCATTACGGATGGCGGGTGACAGCAGGCTGTTTCTGCTGTAACCAGCAGTGGTGACGAACGCCTGT
The DNA here is from genome assembly GCF_042477335.2 of Ovis canadensis. NCBI lineage: Eukaryota > Metazoa > Chordata > Mammalia > Artiodactyla > Bovidae > Ovis > Ovis canadensis. The sequence goes on along the minus strand of NC_091247.1, from coordinate 230,742,535 downwards.
GAGCCTGCCTGGGCCACCACCCCTCAACACCTGTGCCCGACAGCGCTGAAAGCTGGGGGGCCCGCTGGGGTCCCTGTAACACAGTGCTGCAACCTGGAGAGAGGCCCCGGAGCAGGCTGCCAGCGTCCTGAGCTCCAACCCTGCTGGGGCGTCCCAGGGGCTGCTCCTCCCTTCTCTGCTCGTGGCTCATCTTTGAACCCCCCGCCCCAGCAGGTCTCGCCCCAGCAGGTCTCGCCCCAGCCCAGAGTCCAGCTGGGCTCAGGGCAGAGGGTGCTGACCTTCGCTCAGAGAGGAGGGAGGTCCAGGCTGGGCTGGTCAGCGGGCCCACAACGGGGACAGGCTCGAGTCTGCTGCTTCCCCAGAGAAATGAGGGGCCTGGGTCTCCTGGCGGTCATGACCGAGTGGGCCTGGGCCTGAGACCCAAGCCGCGGGGGCGGGGCGGGGAGCGGTGGTCCTGGGAGGCGAGCTGCTCCCTGGAGCCCAAGGCGGGCGTTTCCCCTTCGCCGCTTTCCCGGGAGACCTGAAGGTCTGCAGTTTGAGAACCGCCGTGCGCCCTGGCCCTGAGGGCGTTCCCACTTCAGATGTGCCCCGTGCTCCCGCCGGGGCGAGCGGCGCGCAGAGCGGTGGGGGCCCCTCGAGCGACCGGGCCCTCGCTGAGGACCGTCTGGACTGTGCTGGGAGCACCGAGGCTTTCGTGTGCTCTCTGCCGCCTCCTGCAGCCGGCGGGCGGGCTGGGTCTCCTGCGGTTCCCGGCGATCCCGACCCCTCCGTCCCGACTCCTGCCCCGGGCCGCCGGGAAGGGGCTTCACTCGGCGGGCCCGGCTGCATCCCGATGTCTGCTCCTGGAGATCCACGCATCCGGGGAAGCAGCTCGCCCGGCCTCAGACGGAGGGCGATGGATGTGCCAGGCAGTGAGCGCGGTCCACCTCCTGGGCACCGGTCTGTTCCGGGCAGAGAGGGACTGCCCCAGGGGACCCAGGCAGGGGCCCTGCTAATCCCACCAGGACTGCTGAGGACGGGGAAGCGGACTGGAGAGCCTCTGGACACTGCCTGGCTACCAGGAAGGAAGCCAGGCTGAATAAAGACGCCCAGGGGAAGGCGCGGTCCAGAAACGCACCTTCGGGGACACCAGTAATCTTCTGGGTCACACCAAACCGGAGGCTTCCACGAACTCTGGGGTTTTAATTTATACGAATTAAGAGACGTCTCCTAGGTTTGATACCTATAAAAAAACATGTAACATAAGCCTAAGCTGTAAAACGTTGTGATGAAAAGAAAAAACCTGAAAAAAATCCCTGTCATCCAACAAAAGGACGAGAATATTCTTTGAACGCTTATTTTTGGTTCCATTGTGTGTCTTTTTATTATTGGTATTCTGTATATCCTCCACGCTCTCTCTTGTTAGCTGTGTGTTACTAATGATCCTCAATTTATGACATTTTTTTCAGTTTTTATGTTGTCTTTTGACGAACAGATGTTCATATTTTAATGTGATTTAATTAATCAATGTCTCGTTTTATGGCTAGTGTTTTATATTTGTTTGTTAATTTGCTTTAAACAATTGTTCTCTACCCTGGAGGTGGTTCTATGTCATCATATTCTCAAAATTATAAGATTTTGCGCTTCACAGTTAGTTTGTATGGAGTTTTACATATGATGTCAGATATGGGATCCACTGCACTTCACCTTTAAGAATTGTGTTTGGGTAGGTAAGCTTTCTGGGTGAAGAAAGTTTTAGTCTATTGATATATTACAATGAGTTTTTAAAATATCATCAAGGTGTTGGATTTTATGAAATGATTTTTTGCATGTTTTAAGATAATTATAGGGCTATTCTCCTTTAATAAGTTAACTTGGTGAGCTATAATAAATTTTTCTTATGTAAACCCACTCTTTCATTCCTTGAATGAAACAAACATAATAATTATTTCTTATAGATTACTAGATAATTCTAACAGTTTGCTTAAGATTTTAGCATCTATATTCTGTTATCAAAATTTTATTCAGCTCCTTGAAGGATTTGGATAATATTAATTCCTTTTCTAGTCTTTACAAGAGTCTTTATAAATGTGGATAGTCTATCCTTGGAAGGTTGAAAACATATATCTCTAAAATAATTTGAATCTAGCGTTTTTAAGTACACATGGCATTTGTTTAATGTTTGGGACTATCAGAATTTCTATTTTTTTCTTAAATTTTTTTGAAAATCTTGTATTTTGTTTAAGTTTTCAAGTGTATTATAAATTTATTCAAAGTATTCTCTCTAACACAGGGAACTGTACTCAGTATTTTGTAATAACCAACAAGGGAAGAAAAAGGATTTATATTTATATGTATGTGTATTTTTATGTGTATGTATATGCATGCTCAGCTGCTTCAGTCGTGTCTGACTCTTTGCGACCCCATGGACTGTGCCCCGCCAGGCTCCTCTGTCCATGGGGTTCTCCAGCCAAGAACACTGGAGTGGGTTGCCAGGCCCTCCTTCAGGGGATCTTCCTGACCCAGGGATAGAACCCACATTCCTGCGTCCCGTGCATCACAGGCAGATTCTTTACCGCTGAGCTACTGGGGAAGCCCATATATAAACACACACACACACAAACTATTGAGCGCAGTCCCCTGTGCTGTACAGCAGGTCCTCGTTTGTTATCGATTCTAAATATGGCAGTGGGCACATGTCCATCCCAAGCGCCCTAACTACCCTTCCTGCCAACACATCCCCTTGGTAACCATAAGTTTTTCCCTATGTCTGTGAGTCTGTTTCTGTCTTGTAAATAAACTATATGTGAAACTAATCTGAAAAAGAATGAAAATCTATGTGTCTGAATCACTTTCCTATATGCCTGAAACTAAAACAACATTGTAAATCAATTACACCCCGATTAAAAAAAGTAAAATTAGTAAATCATCAACACAGACGTGTACTCTCGTTGCCCCTCACCGTCTGCTGCAGCTCTGGCTGGCCCCTGCCCAGCCCTTCCTTTTAACAACGCTGAGTATGTACCACCTCCTTTCCTCCCATTCATCTGTCTCAGTAGAGACTTGGTTTATTTGATTAGTTTTTTCACAGGACCAACAATGCTCTTTATTTTTCCACGTTGTTCTTTCTCTGAAGGCTTTAGATAATTAGTTCACTTATATTTAGTGTTTCTTGAGGCCTCTACCTTTTTATTTTCTATATTGCAGGGTTCTACATCCCAAGTTCAGTTCAGTTCAGTCACTTAGTCGTGTCTGACTCTTTGCCACCCATGAACTGCAGCACACCAGGCCCCCTGTCCATCACCAACTCCCGGAGTTCACTCAGAATCATGTCCATGGAGTCGGTGATGCCATCCAGCCATCTCATCCTCTGTTATCCCCTTCTTCTCCTTCCCAGCATCAGGGTCTCTTCCTATGAGTCAGCTCTTCCCATCAGGTGGCCAAAGTATTTGAGTTTCAGCTTCAACATCAGTCCTTCCAGTGAATACCCAGGACTGATCTCCTTTAGAATGGACTGGTTGGATCTCCTTGCAGTCCAAGGGCCTCTCAAGAGTCTTCTCCAACACCACAGGTCTTCAGCGCTCAGCTTTCTTTATGGTCCAACTCACATCCATACATGACTACTGGAAAAACCGTAGCCTTGACTAGATGGACCTTTGTTGGCAAAGTAATGTCTCTGCTTTTTAGTATGTTGCCTACATCCTAGGCTTTTAAAATATTTATTTTTATTTATTTGTCTATTTGGCTGCACCGTCTTAGCTGTGGCATGTGTGACCCAGTTCCCTGACCAGGAATTGAACCCAGGCCCCCTGTATTGGGAACGTGGAGGCTTAACCGCTGGGCCACCAGCCGAGGTCCCTCCACATCCTAAGTTTAAATTCTAGACCTTTTCTCAAAGCTCCTCTTTCCCTGAATCTCACCTGCCTCGCTATGCGCTATCTTCACCATCCTTCACTTTAAACTACCTTCTAATTATCATTTAGGAATGTGCCCGTCAATTGCCACAGCTGTGAGTGTGAAGGACTCGTCTGTTTCTTGCTGGCATCTGATGTAATTGTCTGTCACGCGTGTTCTGGGACACTGGCTGATATTTGCTTTCTGCCCGGCTTTTGTACCTTCATGCGAGGGATGCTCTGACTCACAGGGCTTACCCCCACTTCCAGAATGGCCATCTCTCATTCTATTCACATGATGCATTTAGGTAATTTCTTCAGATCTATCTGAAGCGTGTAGATTTTTCTCTCTTCAGCTGTTTGCCTATCCACTGAATTTTGTGTCAACAATTACAATTTCCATTTCGAGGGGGTCATATTTCTCCATTTCTGCCAATTCATCACTACCTCTTGCTTCTAGTTCATTTTTCCATAATTTCAGTTTTGTTTTTAACATTCAACAAATGGTTAGCTTATGTTCCACAGTTGATGTTTTCACATGTGAAGTCCAGGTGGGGATAAAGCTATTGTGTGTTATGTCCCTGCCGACTTATCTGTGGAGGTGTTTCCCTCGTGTGCTTGGTGATTTTCCGACGTGAGCTCCTTTTGGGGAGATTTTAATCCCCGATTGTGAGAGAATCATGGAGGTCACTTGGAGAGTGACTTTCTCCAAAGAAGACTGTGTTCCGTCCACTTCTGGAGATGTGGCTGACCCCAGATGCCCTCAGGACCCCTGTTCTGCCCTCGGTGGCCACCCCTGTGGGGTCACTGCCCTGCTCTGTCCAGCCCAACTTTCTGACTCCCCCTTCCTTGGTAATTCTGATTACTCCCCTGAGCCCTAAAAAGGAAAAAATAAAATACTCGCCCTGGGTGGAGTAAGTTAGAATTTTCCTTGGAGCTATCTTGCTTGTGTTGATGGTGCTTCTTGCTCCAGGAGGACGTGGTGGGCACGGCTGTGCTGACACCTGCATTTCTGTCCGACTTCGGCCACCAGGGTCTGAGCTCACCCCTGCGGCTGGTTTGCAGCAGCATCGTCAGTGCCTTCATCCCCAAACCCTCTACCTGCCAGTCAGTCAGACCGTCACACGAGTGAGGGAATGATGAACTTAGGACGCTGAGGACCTGCTCAGCGCGGCGGTGTGGGGCCTTAGTACATGACAGTAAGTGGCAGTGATCTGAGATGCCTGCTGTCAGCAAAGGCGACCTCTTGTGAGTCTGGCCAGTTCTGCATCTATTTTACATCATAAACGTGTATCATGTCTTCATGCATCAAATGGTAATGGCTCCACCATTGTCTAAGTTAACTAAATTCTAAATCAGGAGAATTAAGCTTTCATTTGAATAACATGTCCTTCTGAGTATATCGATCCTGAAACTAATTCTTGCTGACTGTTCTTTTGGAAAAGTTATTATAATGCAATGATCAGGCTTTTTTTTATTAAAAACAGGATGATGTAACATGTTAATGAGCTTATCCCCTCTTTGATTTAATCCCCTGGAGAAGGAAATGGCAACCTGCTCCAGCATTCTTGCCTGGAAAAACCCATGGACAGAGGAGCCTGGTGGGTACAGTCCATGGGGTCACAGAGAGTTGGACACGACTGAGCAGCTAAATGACAATGATTTAATAGCGTGGGTCAGTACTGTTTCCAGTGGCCCAGTCTCATCCTCAGCTGTGTGTGCAGAGGGTGTGAATTGAGCTCCTTCGGGAACAGTTTGAAATCCTAAGTCTTTCCGAATATTTTGAACAGGACTTTATTCGGAAATAGGGTCTTTACAAATGCAACCACGTTTAGATGAGACCATGTGGATATGGGTGGGCCTTAGTCTCATGGCTGGGCTCCTAAGAAGAAGAGATTTCATGCTGACCCAAGGACACACAGGGTGGAGGCCACGAGAAGGAGGCAGAGATCAGAGTGCGTGTCTGTGAGCTGAGGAGCCCCCAGGGCCTCCAGGACCACCAGGAGCTAAGAGGAGGGCAAAGAAGGACCCCCGGAGGCTGCTGAGGAAGCACGGCCCTGTCGACACCTTGACCTTGGGCTTCCAGCTCATGGGGTGCCTTGTTACCGCAGCCCCAGGAAACTCACAGGGGGTGGGACCCAGTGCGCTAAGCTCCCTGTCGGCCGCCCGGCGGGGCTGTAATTAGGCCGGTCAGAGCGATTCCAGCCCTTACCCCAGATGACACCACAATTCATGCTTCTGTGGCTTTGATTGTTCAGAGACGAACCATGTCTCTGGGGAGAAGCCTGCTTCCTGGGGCGGAGGAGGCTGGACCCAGTGTCGCCACATCCTAACTGGCCACGTGGCCCCGGCTGCTCTCTGCGCCGGAGCAGGTTGGAGGCAGTGGGGCTGCATCTCCAGCTTGTCTGTGAGCATCAGGTTAGACAGTGACACCATCGCGGTGCAGCTTTGGGCCCGTGGGGGCCGCAGGCGACAATGAGCAAACGTCTGAGCTTTGCCTTTAGGATCATAAACCCAGGCTGGGCTCCATGATCATGGCAACGGTGACAACCACACCCCACTTTGGGTGCTGACATGAGGTTTGGGGAGAATACGTCTGAACCAGGAGGGCGGTGCACCTCCAGAGTGGGCGGCAGCTCTGAGCCCAGGGCCCCGATCTCAAGGGGGGTCACGGCCCGTCGGGAGGGTCAAGGTGCCGAAAGCCGAGGCTTGGGTGGCGTGCAGGACCCCGGGCAGGAGGAGGGGGACTCTGGTCTCTGAGGGCAAGGGTGGCTCCTTGGAGGGGGCTGGCCTCATCCTCGTGCGATGAAGCCCCTTGCGGGCACTTCTCTGCCTCGCCCACAGCCGACCCCGTCGAGGGTGGCCTGGAGCAGCTCCGGATAAAGGCTTTCAAGGAAAACTCTGGAATGAGGTCCTTCAGAATGAGGTCCTACTGGCTGCAGGGCAGGGGCCTCGCAGGGGCCACTGGCTCTGGGAAGCTTTCACGAGGCGCATTCGTTACAGAGTTAGACACGGAGTGTGGAATTTCTCCATGCGGCTGGGGAGCCTGGCCGATTCTGAGGTCCTGGGATGAAGTTAAGGGTGCATTCTTGAAAACCAGTGTGCTCTGTCTTTCTCCTCCAACCCCTCCCTTGCCTACGTGAGCGTGCACACATGCATATCCACGCGCGAAAGAGTGCACACACTCATGCTGAAGGCAGGAGCCGACAGCGTCTCCGGGGACGTGTAGCATTCTAAACCCGCCTGGACGGACTGCGACTTGGTGCTGAGGTCTGCTTGCAGGCCCCTCCAACACTCCGTCCACCTGATGTGAAGAGCTGACTCATTGGAAAAGACCCTGAGGCTGGGGAAGCTTGAGGGCAGGAGGAGAAGGGGACGACAGGGGATGAGATGGCTGGGTGGCATCACCAACTCAATGGACATGGGTTTGGGTGAATTCCGGGAGTTGGTGATGGACAGGAGGCCTGGCGTGCTGTGGTTCATGGGGTTGCAAAGAGTCAGACACGACTGAGTGACTGAACTGGACTGAACTGGGTGAGTAGGAATGTTGGGGGTGGGAAGAGGTGGCTCTTCAAGGGGGGGTGTTTAGGACGAGCTGCCCTCCTGATGCTGAGTGGGTAGCCTCCCCGTGGGACCCTGTGGGACCTGGGGAGGCGTTTGCAGGCAGACGCCTGCAAAGTGACGAGTCTGAAGCTAGCCCTTGCCTGGAGCCCTCGGTGCTCCTGGGGCAACAGCAGTTTGTACAAAAGCCGTGCTGCTCGGACAGGCGGATGCTTGTGTCCCCAGATGCTGATCTGTCATTACGTACAGCAATGCCTGGGCATTACCACCACACCTCGCAGCTTCGTTGACCTTCCCATGCAGCTTTCTCTCAACCCGAATCCTGCTCCCATGGGCGCAAAGGCTGTATTTTCAAGGCTTTGTGGGTCTTGCTGTGACACCTCTGCTGACCCACCGCACGGTGCCCCGACAGGGCAGCACTTAGCATCTTGTGCAGGCATGGGGATGGGTGGTCCCTCCAGACCCCGGGGCCTGTTTAGCATCCCAGGCTCCACCTGCCCAGGGCAACCACCTGCCCAGGACGCGCAGGGTGGCTGGGGCCCAGGGGCCGTTTCCCAGCAGAGCTGCTCCTCGTGAGCAGGAGCCAGCACAGGCCGCACTTTGGCTGTGACGGGAGGTGGCTGCTGGTGGCCTGGCGTGGTCCCGTGTGCGGGTGTAGCCCCGGCCCCCGCCCCATGCCAGCCTCGCACGTCCTCTGGGCCTCGGCCGCCACCCTGCTGCCAGCCCCCGGGGCCAGGGCTCAGCACCCTCGCTCTCGCAGCCAGGCGGGAGCACAGGTAGGCAGCCGTCGCTCTGAGTGCCATCACGGCCATGCTGCAGTTTCATGGACCATTAACGATTCGCTAATATTGTTTTAGTTTGCAAATTAGTGCAGCTCTGTGGGTGCGGGGAGGGTCCGTGGCTGCCATCAATCATCCAGGAGCTCCTCAAGCATGAGATCAAAGCGGTTTCCAGGCTTTGAGGCTCAACAGCAATTACTGTGACCCAGGCGGGAGGGGGCCGCAGAGGGCTTTCCGCGGTTCTGCTGACTCCATTCCTGACTCGGGAGTGAAACACACAAGGATTGCAGGTGAGGGCTCTCGAGTCCCTCAGTCCCTAGATACGCAGCCATCAGAGCAGAGCCCACGATGGCGCTGTTCCTGGCGGGGGTGGGGGGGGGAGTGGCACAGGGAGCCCTGAGGACCCCCAGACCCCTTATTGGAGCAGAGCCCATGATGGCGCTGTTCCTGGGGGGGGGGTGGACAGGGAGCCCTGAGGACCCCCAGACCCCTCATCGGAGCAGAGCCCACGATGGCGCTGCTCTCGAGGGGGGCGGGGACAGGGAGCCCCGAGGACCCCCAGAGCCCTCTGCCCAGCTCCCGGCCCCAGGTACCAGCTGAGGCACTGGGTTTGCTGGGGAGTCAGACAGCTCTCCCTAGGGACCATGTTGTCCCCATTCTTCCCAGCCTGAAGCACCAGCTTGTCTTGCTGTTACATGTTTAAACGAGATGCTCATGAAAGCCTCAACAATCCTGTGATGTTTTAGTTTGGAAGGTGGTTCAGAGACGTGTTGGGAGCAGGTGCAGGCCTGAGCACGGATCGGATGCATTTGAGCACATCCCTGTTATTGTTATTATTGTCAGACCTCCCGTAATGACTGTGACATCTGCCCAGCAGGAGGACTCAGGAGGACTGGTGGGGGCCGGGCGGCCGAGCCTGACGCCTCCCAGCTGTTCATCACACAGCCGGCGAGTATTGGCTCACTCGGGCCTCTTGGCCTGTGTGAAGCCCGCGTGAAGCTGGTTTTCCAGCTACACATGAGCTGCATTCCCCATAATCCGTGTGTTTGGGTCTTGCCCCCAGGACCGAGGAGTGTGTGTCTGTGTCCCAATCCCCTCTTCCTATAGGACACCAGGCCCACCGGACCAGGGTCCCACCCCGGGGACCTCACTTAATCTAACAGCCTCTGTTAAGACCCTGGGTCACACTCTGTTGGGTTAGGACTCTGACTTATGAATTGTGGGGGACACAGTTCACCCATACCAGGGAGAGCTGCTAAGATCAGAGCAAGCAGCCAAACCCGGGTGAACTGGGAGTGACCCATCAGTTAAGGAGGAGGAGCGAGTTATGCGGGAAGGCGGAGTAAGACGCGCATGGTTTAATGCCTTCAGGGGAACCTTACTGACACAGTTCCCTCAAAAATCCCTAAAGGCAAAAACTAATTAGCAAAAATGACGTGGTGGAAAAACTATTAATCATACCCTTTCAAAAAATGTAAAATGTGACCCCAATGGAAGTATTTCAATAAAATCAAATGAAGTATGTGGGGAGTACCTTGTCTGCCCAAGTATTGACATTTGAAGAAAGAATTAAATTGGTTCAATAGAATTCTGAAAGCTGAGATTCAAGGGATGCTCGTCAGAGCTGGCATAATTTCGATGGAAATATTTGTATTAAAATATCTTTTTGGGTGAAACTGCTGGTTCCAGGACTGTGGTGGCGATGGTTGGCAGGACAAGCTCAGACACGGTAGCACAGTCACCACAGAAGTTGGTGGCTTGGGTAAGAGTGGAGAATGAAGGCTAAAATTAGAAGGGAGGTTTAAACTTCATTATTTAAAATTGTATTTGAAAATAATTTCAGACTTAAAAATGCAAAAAGAGAAAAATAAGAGTATATATAACATTTTTAAAAGAAAAACATTGAGGAAAATAGGGAATCATAAAAAATCTTAAATAAGCAAAAAAGAGTAAATAATTATGCTATAGAGAAGACACATAGAAAGCAAATAATAAAAGTATTCCACTAAAAACATTACCAGTATTTACATTATTTGCAAATGATATAAAGAAAGCGATTAAGATAATAAGTCAGGTTGTATTAAAACAACTACTGTTTACAAGGGATGCATGTTAAATAAGCATGGAGGAAATTTGAGAACTGATATTATTGTAGGCAGGAGGAGAAGGGGACGACAGAGGATGAGATGGTTGGACGGCATCACTGACTCAATGGACACAAGTTTGAGCAAGCTCGGGGAGTTGGTGATGGACAGGGAGGCCTGCCGTGCTGCAGTCCATGGGTTCAAAAAGAGTCGGACATGACTGAGCGACTGAACTGAACTGAATACCAATAAAAATAGGCCTATGTCACCTTAGCCCAGACCAAGGGAAAACAGAGGCTTTGCAAATATTGGACTGACTAGACTTTGAGGCTGAACGTATTTTTAGAGAGAAAAAGAACTTTTCTTTATGATCAAAGGGCCAACTTGACAGGAAGTATGACAATTATATATTTTTAAGCATTTACAAGCTTGTAAATTGACAAAGAAGAGTAAACAAATTACATTTATGCATGGAGATTTTCTCACTTCTCTCTCAGTAACTCCTAGATAGAGGAAAAAATAGTAGGATACAGAAAAGCTGAGCATGATTCGCCCATGTCAGCTAATAGACTTACAGAAACTTGATGCCCAAGTAATGCAGAATCTGTATTCTTCTCATGGTCGAACGGAAGGTGTGTTGCTGGTCATTAAGCGTGTGAATACAGTATAAATGCTGTGTGTGTGTGTGTGTGTGCACGCGCGCGTGCTCACGCGCATGCTGGGTTCTTCAGGCATGTCCGACTCTTTGTGACCCCATGGACTGTAGCACGCCAAGCTCCTCTGTCCATGGGATTCTCCAGGCAAGAATACTGACTGGAGTGGGTGGCCATTCCCTCCTCCAGGGGGTATTCACAATCCAGGGATAAACGCTGTGGTTAATAGTAAAAAGCATTTTGAATTAGTTTAGTTTGAATTCAATTTTTGTATTTTTTTTTTTAAGGAAAGAAGTTTATAAACTAGTTCTACAATGAAAGGGAAACATCATCATCATACCTAAGCTTTTTGTTAAACAGAATTTAAAATGTTCAAATCAGGAAGTGTTTAAATTCTTTCAAACGGTCAAACAACAACAAAAACAGGCAGCACAGCCTCCATGATACAGGCTGTCCTGGCACATGTGTCCCGTGTCCCAGGCACCTTGAACCTGGAGAGGTGTTTCAAGTCTGAGGCGTAGAGGCACTCAAGGGCAGATAGAGGTCAAAGGCTAGAATTCAGGTCGCATTCTCAGATCAGCGGGGACGTAAATGGGAAATCAATACCAGGAAATCAGAAATTCTGCACAGCGCCTGAACATTAAGCAAACCCTTTTCTATAGCTCGTGGGTTAAAGGAGTCATGAAGGAAACCTCAGGACGTCTTGCGTGTCTGAGGCTACACTGAGGATACAGTGTCCTTTGCAGGCTGCCCAGCCCCCTATGCACTCTCCTCTGCTGGGGAGGTCGGGAAGGTCTGTGGCCCGGGCCCCCCACTCCCTGCGCTGTTCCCTGCCCTCTCCCCTTGCCCCGCAGGCTCTTCCCTGGTTGGGGCCCCCTGCGGCGGGTCAGCAGGCACCCAGGCATCCGTCTGCCCCCTGCGCTGTTCTTGCCTCGGGTCTCAGTGATTGGCGCGTGGTGTGGCTCCCACCCTTTGCATGTTCTATTTCAGGAAGAGCTGCCTTTCTGCACATTTAGCGGGGAACAGAGGTTGCTATATCTTTCTCCAATTATCCCTGTAGTCCACTTACTTGTAAGGCCCGCATCTCTCCAACCTGGGCTGAGACCCCATCCCCTGTCTGCTGGACCACAAAGGTCTCCTAGGAACCCCAAGCCCTCCTCATGTCCTGTCCCAGCATCCACACCACAACCAGACTGGTGTTTGTAAACATAAGCCAATCCTGCTATGCCCCTGTGGCTTCTCCAGGTCCTTGGGACAAAACCCACACACGTCCCCTTGACCTTTGAGGCCAGGTGGTCCAGCCCCTGCCCCCCGGCCCCACCTCCTTCAGTTCCTGCCTCCATGGGGGAGCCGCCTGCAGCCGTGGCTCCAGACACACCAGGCTCCTCCACAGCTGGCCACCTGTCCCCATGCTGGGGGCCACCTAGATGTCTCCTCCCAAGACCCCCCCACCCCCGCCGGTGACCCCTGCTTAGAGTTCATGAAACTTTTAACATTTCAGGTTGAAACCTTCCACCAGTTTTGAAAGATTCCTGGGCATCTTCTCTGTAAGTTTTCAGCTCTGATCTCTGCTCCTCTCCTCCTGAGACTCCACTCACACACAAGGTGGACCTTCGGTCCTTCCAGTGTTTCCTGAATATTTCCACCCTTGTTTCGCTGAGGACATCTTCTCATGCCTTTAGGACTGAAGGATCATTGGGAGGTCTGAGTATGTGCATGGAGGTGTGTAAACACACCGCCTGGCGGGGCAGCAGGTGTCACAGATGCCGTTGCCACCTTCACGGCCCTGCCCATCTCCGTACACTATAAGCCTCACCCCATCCAAGCCCTGTTGTCTCTCCTTCCCCTCTGCCCACCCTGACACTGAGTGCAGACTTTATTTTATTTGGGTTCGACACAGCTAACCACCCATCCCCATGCCGGGGGCCACCCCCATCTCCAGGTGGTCTAGATGTCACACCTGGAGATGACAGGTTGGAGATTCAGCCCAGAGGCTCACTGATCCAGGGCCTGGGTTCATCCACGATCTCTTCCTCAGGGAAGTGGAGACAGGCAGAGCATCCACCTTGAGGATGGAGGAGCTGAAACATGGGGAGGACCCAAAGCAGCATCTGGCAGGTAGCAACCAGGATGCGGGCGTCAACTGCCGTCACGATTGCAGTTCACCACAGGCTGTTGTGACTGGTGGCGCTCGGGGCAGGTGGGGCGTTATAGGGCCAAACATGGTGTCAGAGGCACAGTGAGGGCCCTTAGATAATGAGTATAAATCCCACTATTCACTACTTTGTGTAAAGTTGTATATAATTTGTATTCAGGATAATACATCTCCTGTCTCCTGATTGAAAACCTTTGGGAGCTTTGCTGGTGGTCCAGTGGTTAAGAATCGGCCTGCCAATGCAGGGAACATGAGTTTTCCTTGTGGGAAAAGAAGATTCCACATACTTCAGGGCCACTGAGCCCACAGCACAGCTGAGGCGTGACGCAGATGGATGAATGAAAAACGTTTGCGATTATGACTCCCACACCTGGACCGAGCACTCAGATGGGGTCATGATGCTTGGACCTGCATCTGTCAGCAGTCCAGGGGGACCTCATGGAGACTAAGCCTCTTTGAACAGAGAGCCGCCCCCCAGTTCCCAGAGGCCCAGACTCCAGCTAGGAGTGGTCATGGACAGCTTGGAGCCACACGTGCCCTGGCCTGGGGACTTGTTCAGAATGTGCTGTGCCCGGGGTGTTCACAGTCCAGACATTTCCACACCAGGAAGCAAAGCCCAGTTACTGCTCTAAAGTCACCTTCTTGCAACACGTAATGAGGGCATTCTCCCTGCAGAACATTGGAAACGCACACGAATAGAAAGATGCGAATTGCCATCATCCACGGCTCTCTCCCCTGCAGACAAATCGTGGCTAAATGATCGCAGTCATTCTTCATTCACGTATTTTCCATCATTGAGGGTATAATGTACGTGGGGCTTTAAACCCGCTCTTCATCTTAAAATAAAGAAAACGTCTAATGCTCTCCTTGAACTTCACATGCATCTCAACCCGACATCCAAACAACACGGACACGTCCCACTCTGATCACATCACGCCCGTCTCACTGGCTCCCGTGTGGGCCCCTACTCACTGCCTCCTTGAGTGTTCACCAGGCCCCAGGTCTTGGACACCGCTGCCCCTCTCAGTGCTGGGGTTCTGGGCAGGGAAGCGGCGTCGAGCCAGGTCAGAGCCTGGGGCCCTGGGGGTCCTGCACAGCCAGCTAAGCTCTCTCCGGCCGGGGTCCAGCCGCAGTGGATCCAGGGTAATTCGAAGGGGAGACAGAGTTGGCATCCTAGGAAAAAACTTATTTAATTACAGATATAAAGAGAGATTAGAAAAGAGTAGTGTAGTAGGAAGAGTAGTGTAGTAGGAAAATTAGTGGAGAAAAAGAGGCTGAATAACTTGGTTTACATGGAATACCAATAAAACCTCGAGACAAGAGGTTTGTACCACCTACGTAAACCACTGGTGCCTGCTTGAATAGTGGAGGGTACCCGCCTTGGGCTCCCTCTCGCATAGGTCTTAGAAGCCAGGGCAAAATTAGCAGGCTTGGCGAGCATCCACGCTCCAGGTGGGAGTTCAGCCAGAAGGGGAAAGAAAGAACGACACGGGGGAATCAGTCTTTCCAGAAACTGATCCGTTTTCTTTATTTTCAGGTTTGCTTATATACTTTTTGTTATACATAGGGATGAATACAGAGTCATGCAGGGTCAGCAGACCTGAACTTTATCAAAATCAGGTGCTTCATATAAATGTATACAAAGGTCTTGGGGGTTTTACATCAGCTTCTGGCCATGAGGCCTGCTGACATTTTATGGCCCTTTCTGATAATGGTCAGTCAACCAGAAAACTTATTTTTTCCAGAGGTGATTTTTCCTTAAACCAGGCGCCACCCTCCGAAGGTACCAGATAAAGTTGCATTTCTATAGGGTGAGGGTGCAGGGGGTTATAATCAAGAAAGGAATTTACTTAGCCTAAGGTTTAACGTGATTAGTCTTAAAGGTTAATACTTACTTCTCTTATATGCTAGTTATATTCATTAATGTGTATAAGGGCAAGGAATATGGAGACTTAGCAGCAACTATTGGCCCAACATAGAAAACCCTTCACCAATATAATTCCTAATCAACCCACTATACTATACTAATAATTTTCTAACTTCTCAAAAAAATCTGTGTTTAGAAAGTTTAAAGCATCTCGTGCCTCTCACGGTTGGGAGGCTGTAAACAATCACATGTGGCTGGACGAACCTGTTCAGGCAGGCTAGAGAACCTTCAGAGGAGTTTGTAAGTTGAAACACTCTTGTCACGCCCAGGAATTTTTATTGACTGGAGCTGCAGGTTAACTCCTTCTCCGAGAGAGGTGGTGGGGGAACAGCCCCCCGTAAAGTCAGAGGTGTAGGTGAGAGCATGATGCAGTAAAGTAGGCAGACTCTGGTTTTGGGGGCAGATGCTCGGGAGCAGGGGGTCTCCTGAGGCTCAATCCCGCCTTTGCGTATGCCGAGCCTCCTTCCTCATGACCTTTGCCACGGGCGGAGATCCTCATGCTGGCCCCTGGCACTCTCCTGCTCTCTGCCTCCCTGGGAAGCCAGCCCGCTGGAGCAGGGCCTGGCCGTCACGGGCAGCAGAGGTCAGACCCACCTGGCTGATGCACCGACATGCAGCAGGCAACAGGTCTTCAGGGGGATGGCTTGTGCCGTAGAGATGGTGGCAGGGTGGCCACTCGCTGGTATGTGACCCTGGGTTTGTGGGGCTTCGACTTCTCGGCCTCCTCACTTGTGAATTCTACAGGAAGTAGCCTCCAGCTATCAGATTGTTGCGAGGTGTGAGTGTGTGAGTAACATCAAGTGTAGAAAGCACTGCTGCCGAAAAATTCAGTGCTGCGCGACGTCAGCCGTCGCCCTTAGAGCCGCACAAGTCTCCATCCTGACTGTGTTTGATTCTCCACCGTTTCCAGCTTGGATGCAGGGGTCGGTCACTGGACGTGTCCTGCTCACCTAGAAGACCGCCCTGTGCACACCTGCTTGCAGTCCCGTCTCAGGGGAAACCGTGGATCTGGGACCTGGGGGTCCTGGCGGCCAGCTGTGACCCAGGCCCGCTGGTGTTCAGTCCCTGCATGTCTTTCTGGTTCTGCGTCTACACGGAGCCACAGCCCTCCTGGAGCTTCCAGTCCTCCAGCCCCCACCTCTGCTTCCATCACCACGCATTTCTTAATCACTGTCCTGGGATGCCATGGCGGGAGGCAGGCTCTCACACTCGGAGTGGCAGGGAGTCCTGGAAGGCCCAGGGCTGCTAGGACCACGTCGAGATTGAGGTAATGACTGTCCCAACTGTAACACACAATTAGCTGCCAAAAAGGCACAGTACGTTGTTGGCATCCAGAAGGTTTTAAGCAAGCCTGGGTTGAGAGATCGCTCCTCTGGGTTCTGTGTCAAGCATCTTTCACGCCACTTAGAAAACCGCACATGACAATTCCCGAGGGGGTGAGTGAGGCTGGGCGAGTGCTCCGCTCGGCTCCTCTGGCTCCACTTCCAGCTGCCTGGAGCCGAGGTCCAACCAAGGTTGTGCCCACACAGGCAACTTTGGCACCACCCTCTCATCAAGGTCCCACTCTGCTGGTGGTCGAGAGCCCCTGACTGTGAGTTCCCGGTCCTCACAGGTCCCCAGCTGGTTTGGGAAGGACGTGTGTTTAAGGCAGGAACACCTCATGAACTCTTGGTAGGGATGGAAGGTGGGGAAGCAAGGTCTCGCCAGGAGAGCGGGGCTGGGAATCCATGAAACCAGAGCTCAGAGTGCCGTCCACAGGCAGCAAGGGACCCTCTGCTGGAGGCTCCGCTACTGACGAGGGGCCGCCTCTGACATTTGATTGAAAAGTACAGCCAGCCACGTTTGTCACCAGGCCCTGTGTGTGTGGAAAATGGGGTCCATTTCCATTCTAGCTTCAGCATCAAGGTCTCCGGGACACCGGGGGTCGGGGGGTTGGAGGTCTGGAGTGAAGGTGCCTGTGAGCAGGAACCCTCCACCTTCACTCCTAAGGCACTTCCGGATCCAGAGCCCCTCAAAGTCCATCGCTGGTTCCCCAAGACCAGTGACCCCAGAGCTGGGACAGAGTGGCAGGACTGTCCACAGAGGGGAGACACTGGACACCAGATAGAGCTGGGTGAACAGGAGGGGCTGTGCTCTAAATTCAGAGACTAAATTTCCTCCTCTAAATAAAGATACTATGGTGTTCATTGTAATTTTGACAAATCCACTTCAGTTTCCAATGATCTCCTGCAGGACGACACACTGATGCAGAGGAAAGGATCTTCTGGATCCTGGGAGGACCAGGTCTGGATCCTGTGTCTGTCACAGCACAAGCTCAGGCAGGGCACCCCCCACCGGCCTCAGCGTCCCCGTCTGCAGCCCCCCACCGGCCTCAGCGTCCCCGTCTGTAGAATGAGGCGCTCATGCTGGGACCCTGCAAAGGCCCCCGTGGTCAGCCCAAAGGGGTCTGAGGCCCTAAGTGCTGCTCTGAGGCCAACATGTGGGAGAATGTGATGGTTGCTCAGCGCAGACACCCCGCCCCCGTTAGGGCTCTGTGACTGGATGGTCCCGTAGTGAGGTTACCGCACATCGATGTATTTATACTCCTTTGTATCTGAGCAACAGAATGCAACCATCAATCCAAAAAGTAATCATCCATTTCTGTTTCTTTCCATTAAAAGGTGCATTTCTCATCTGCTTGACAAAATGAGTTACGGGCTCCATTTCCAAACTTCACCTTCTGCTACGTGTTCATCTGGGAGCATCCGTGCTGCGAAGGGCGGCGGGGGAGGGGCGTGATGGCCGCCCCAGCGCCACCCAGACGCAGCGTTACTCATCCCCGCTATCTGCTAAGACTCATACACGCGGCTCCCCTGGGAGTGCTGGGCCTTTGGAGGACGAGTTAGTGACTCCGGAGGAGAGTCTTTCCCTGTCGGTCTCGTCATACGACTGATGTTTCCTGTTGCCTTTATAGGACCAAATAGAATAAAAAAAAAAAAAAAGGTAAAAAATACGAGTCATATTATAGATTTGCAGGTTGTGAATATTTTACAGTTGAATTAATCAAAAAATTCAGGTGGGAGTCTGCTGACTCTGCCGTATGAAGTGTTCACCTGTGGGGTTGACTCTTGATTCATGAGAAAGAGGAACAAGATTGTTTCTGGAGCTGGGCGATAGGAATCCGCTTTAACTATTATTTCCTCTCTCTTTCTGCATTATTTATTGGAAACCTAGGGC
Source organism: Ovis canadensis (assembly GCF_042477335.2). Classification (NCBI taxonomy): domain Eukaryota; kingdom Metazoa; phylum Chordata; class Mammalia; order Artiodactyla; family Bovidae; genus Ovis; species Ovis canadensis. The sequence goes on along the minus strand of NC_091247.1, from coordinate 230,724,288 downwards.
CAGCATGGAGCTCCAGGAAAGTCCATTTTGAACAAAGTTTGAGAATGTTCGTGACCATGGTAAGCTTGGCTTTGAAGACATCTTGTTACCTGGGGAATAAAACATGTCTGTAGCACCCCGGGTGCAGTTGTCAGGGACGCGGCTGCATCGACGTCCGGGAGGTGGCCCTGCCCTTTCCGGCACATGCCCCTTAGAGGTGCCCTCAGCCCCAGAGCCCGAGAGGCCACACTCCCTCTGCTGTGGGCGCCAGCTTGGGGCCACCACCCGTCTGCTGCAGGGGCCCCTAAGCATCAGCGGTTCCGTTTCTCCTGCTGGTCTGCGACAGCCCCGCAGTCACAACACAGTCCCCACTCCCCCCGCGTCTCTGTCCACCCCTCCTGCAGCCCTGCTCCTCCAACCACCTGGGACGTAGACACAGAGCTGCCTCCCCCCACGAGTCCTGTCTCCAGCAGGAGCGTCAGCTTTCCCTTTGTGCTTTGGTACCTTGCTGTTTGGGGCTTCCCTGGTGGCTCAGATGGTGAAGAATCTGTCTGCAGTTCAGAAGACCTGGGTTTGATCCCTGGGTTGGAAAGATCCCCTGGAGGAGGGCATGGCTACTGACTCCAGTGTTCTTGCCTGGAGCATCCCGTGGACAGAGGAGCCTGGCGGGCTACAGTCCATGGGGTCGCGAGCAGTCGGACACGACTGAGCCCTAAGCACAGAGTCCTGTTTGTTTTCCCTGAAGCAGCGCCTGGGGCCTGAGGCGCTGGGTGTGAGGGCTTGTGTGCACGTGTGCCCGTGTGTGCGCCTGTGTGCCTGTGTGTGTCTGCGGGCTCTCGTGGGCTTCCAGGGCTCATGGCCCACACCGTCTGCTTTGGCTGCTCTTCTTGACACCCTTGTGGTGCAGGCGTGTGTTTTAAAGCGCGCCCCGTGGACTCAGGGGTCCTTGAGGGTTCATCACTCTTGTTCTCCCTTGAGAAGCACCCGTGGTGTTCTCAGAAGCTCTGTGAGGGGAGATGTCACAGCACACTGGATGCAGAAGCAGCTGTGAGTGTCCTGAATCTGAGAGAGGGACGAACAGAGCCCGTGGCGCCTCTCTGATGGCTAAAGGCTTGGGAGAAGGTCGTCTTTGTCCAGTAAAATAGGTTGTCTGCACCAAGCTTTAGTGCATGTAACGCTGCTACTTTAAAACAAAGTCATGCAAATATGTTCAGCTTCCTGCTTCAATTTCTAATAAGCGTCAATAGACAATGTCCTGGTCAAGAAGCTCTGTGCTGCTGGCCGTGATGCTCAAGTGTGTCGAGGTGTCCCAAGACTGGAACCCTTCACAACCAGTGCTCCACACAGCGTGTCCCGAAGCTCTCCTGTACTCCACACGGGCAGGCTCAGCCGGGGAGTTTCCGGCTGATGGACATTCACGTCCCTTGTATGCTGAGACACGCAAACAGAACACCGTTCAGTCGCTCCGCTGCCGACGAGCGCGTGCGGTTCATCCAGGCCACGCGCCCCTCCCCTGCTCCGGGCTCCGCCCCGCACCCCAGGGCGTGTGCAGGGTGAGCGTGATGGTGGACGGCTATGCGCGCATGCTCCCCGTCGTGGGTCTGCCTGCTGGTCCGCTACAGCACTTGTGCCCGTGCGTCCCGCCTGCTGAGGCTGGGCTGTGGAGGGGCACCCGTGTCCCGCGCAGGGAGCTGGCCCCCGTCCTCACGGGGAAGGCTCGGGGCTTGGCAGTGGCCAGCGCGCCGGGGAGTGGACCCCGTCTGGGACACCTGCTGGGGATGGGCTGCTGCTGGCGGTCCTGGCTTAAGCTTCATGTTCGGGGCCCGTGAGGAGGAGAGCAGCCAGGCCAGGGGACGGGTGATGGGGGACACTTGGTCACTGTCTCCTGCCCATCCCAGCTCTGTGGCCCTTCCTCTGCGCCTCCTTCCCTGTTGCCCTTCCTGCGCTGCTTCTGGCACTGGGACTTGGCTTCCTTTTTTGTGTGAGAGTTGATTCTGGATGTTTATTTTGAATGAACCAGAGTATCATATAAACATGTTTTAAATGCTGAGTAGACTTGTCCAATACTTTGGCCACCTGATGCGAAGAGCTGACTCATTTGAAAAGACCCTGATGCTGGGAAAGATTGAGGGCAGGAGGAGAAGGGGATGATAGAAGATGAGATTGTTGGATGGCATCACTGACTCGATGGACATGAGTTTGGGTGGACTCTGGGAGTTGGTGGTAGACAGGGAGGCCTGGCGTGCTGTGGTCCATGGGGTTGCAAAGAGCCGGACACGACTGAGCGACTGAACTGAACTGAAGACTTACAGTATTAAAGTGAAAAAAATTTTATTGAGATATGGTCGATTTGCAATGTTGTGTTGATTTCAGCTGTAGATCAAAGTGATTTAGTTTTGTATATATATTCTTTTTTGCGACATTCTCTTCCATTACAGGTTATCACAGGATGGTGCATGTGGTTCCCTGCACCACATAGTAGGACCTTGTTGGTTATCTATTTTATATATGAAAGTAATGCATTAGTTGCTCAGTCGTGTCTGACTCTTTGCGACCCTATGGATTGCAGCCCACTGGGCTCCTCTGTCCGTGGGGTTCTCCAGGCAAGAACACTGAAGTGGGTCGCCCTTCTCTTCCCCAGGGGCCCTTCCCGACCCAGGGGTTGAGCCTGCGTGTCTCCTGCTTTGGCAGGTGGGTTCCTCACCACTGAGCCACCTGGGAAGCCATGTGATATGAGCATACCACCTGATGTTTGTCTTCAGAATTAGCTTTCTCGATTTAGGGCTTAGCCATGGCTTTACCTTTTGGCTTGTGTCTCCCACGATTGCTTTGCATCTGGAGCAGGGGGAGAGTCATGCTCCCTGAAAGTGTCCCCTTTCACCTCCATCCTTGGGGCCACTGTGCCCACTCCCCGGGGGACTGGAGTTAAGTTTGCCTGGTGACGACCAGGAATTTGATATCTTCATCTACTGCAAATTAGTTTTTAGTTAGATAATAGGTTATTTAAAATATAAGGAAAACATGATGCTTTGGGAGATTTTCAAGGACCCCGTTTTCATTTCAACTGCAGAGGTTTTCACTTTGATATTGAATATTCTGGGTGAGCATTTCCTACGTTTTCTCAGCTATAAATGCATCCATAAATCAGTCAAATGTTCAATTTTCCTGCTCTGCACAAAGAATTTCAAAAAAGTTCTATTTGAGTTTGAGGGATAGCTGAGCTAATAAATGTTAAAATATATTTCTGAAATCACACAAAATGAAGAATTCCAATAGTCTCCAATGCAGACTGTGACGTCCAACACTGAAGAACCAGAGGGACATGGATGTTTGTTCATTTGGATGTGAGCATGCGGTGGCCTTGAACCCTGCGGCCGGCCGGGTGAAAGCCCTGCTTGTGGCACTCCTGGCTTGGACGGCTAAATGGTCTATAGAGACCATCGCAAGTTCAGTTAGAATAATGTGCCTGTTTCCAGACAAACTGCGCACAGGACACCCGCGCTTTGCATCTGGCCCCGGCTGTCGGACACAGGGGCTCCGTCAAGGCTCATCTCACAGCAGAGCAGCCCCGGAGGGTGATGGGCAGGGTCGCTGGCCATCTGAGCAGACAGAGGCTCTCCTAGCACATGGGTGTCAGTGAAGATAAGCAGCTGACAGTGTAGTCAAATTCCCTGCTCTTAGAGAACCCTACAGAAAGATGGGCCGTCCACACCCTGAAAAGGAGACAGGCACGTGGACAAGAAGCACAGGGGAGACGCTTGACCTTGTGAGTGGTCAGAGTCCAGTGACAGCCTTGGGGACGTTCTCCTGGACCTCCCATCCCCGCCGACCACTTCGGGCTTCTGTAAAACTGATTAAAAGCTACATAGATAATATTTTGTGAGGGGAACACAAAATATCACATTGAAACAAGGTTTGTAAGAGCCGTGTAACGTTAAGTCATCCATTATTAGACGCTGGTGACCTTGTGATGAGCTCTTCCTTACACCATCAGGACGAGGCCCGTCGCCCATGTCCCCAGGGGCGTCTGTGACAAGTTGCTTGGGTGAGCTCATAGAGGCTGAGATCCTGCTGGGCTCTGGTGTGTTCATGGAGTTGGGAGCCTGTCCCCCACTTTCTTCCAGCACTAAAGCACTTTATAGAATGACCTGTATGTCTGGTCATCACAGGCAGACTATGGGCCTGGCAGTGCGAGGTGAAGGCCTTTTCTTCCATGTTTAGGTGTTGAGTCCATATATTTTCTGGATTTTGCATGTTATAAAATAAAATCACTCTCTTGATGTCAGGTCTGTAGAATTCGACTTTGACCAATTCTTTCTTCCTCCATCTCTCCCTCCCTTTCTTTCTTTCCTTTTTTCTCCCCATTTGCTCAACAGCGGAAAGCCAGCCAGTGTTCCTGGGGGATGGGGGCAGAGAGGAGGTGGGAGATCACACGGCCATCCCAGGTCCCTGCGAGGCAGAGGGGTTCTGCCTGAACCGAGTCACACCCCACAGTCCGGTCCGCAGGGCCCCACTTTGCATCTCAGTGGCTGCGGATTCTCAGGAAGGTGGAGGTGTGCGTTCCGTGTGCGGTGTGGTCCCCGCCCCTGCAATGGTGACGTAACGCGGGGCTCTGGCATCCTGGGCCTTGACATCGTGAAGCGTGCTTCTTAACTCTTTTAAACTAAAAAAATGCTTCTTCCTGTTTCTTCTTTTTTGTTTCCATACTGTTTCATGGATTTTCCATCTTCTGCACTTCCATCTACTGCACTTTATGTGACTCAGAATTCCGTTTATTTGAAAGTATCTTGTTCTCTAATTCTTCTTGTGTCCATCCTTAGTAAAACAAACCCCTGCACTGACGTTTCTGCAGTGGCTAAGTGGTGTAGCTGCTGCGCAGCACCGTCCATTGGACCATGCGGGACGTGCCTTGTTCTGACCTCCCCTGCCATGTGCTGGAATCACAGGTAAATCTAGCCTTTTGTACCTGACTGTTCCAAGTCTGTGTAACTGGCCTTTGCTTTTGTTTCAGGTACGATTTCTGACAGCCTTGCCGGTGGACGCCCTCTGCGGCCGGATGCTCAGTGAGGGGGTGGGGCCTGTGGGTGCCCCCTTCCAGACCACTGCCCTCTTCTTGGCTTTGCCTGGAGCTGGTGACCAGCACGAGGTGGACTGCAGGAATAACTCTTGAGGCACGTGCCTGTCACGTGACGCACTCACTGAAGGGTGAGACGCGGGGTGGAGGACCCACGTCCACCCTCGCTGACGAGTGTGAGACACGGGGTGGAGGACCCACGTCCACCCTCGCTGACGAGTGTGAGACGCGGGGTGGAGGACCCACGTCCACCCTCGCTGACGAGTGTGAGACACGGGGTGGAGGACCCATGGGGGATGTCAGGGATGACAGTGGGCAAGCACACCACAGGATAAGCCTGGGGAGCATGCCGCTATGCGGGAGGGGCCCGTTACCTAGGACACGGCCTGATATGCAGCCCACGGGCAAATCTCAAACACACGTCACGTGCAGCAGCAAAGGGGTGGGACAAAAATATCAATATACGACCGTGTGTTCCCACTGGGATAAATCCACATACGGGCAGACCACTTGATCGAAAACAGCTCCTACTGGGGGGTGGGAGGGAGAAAATGTGAGAAGGGCTGAGGCATTGTGTGGGTGACGGTAACACCAGAGAATTTGACAGCTAAAACTCGTCAAGCTGAAGATTTAAGATTTTGCAATTTTGTGTGTCGATTATGTCTTAATCAGAAAAAACAAAAATTAATATAATTCACCACATTACTAGAAAAAGCTCAGACAAAAAGGTCACCTCAATATGTGCAAATGAGAGATTTGAAAAACATCAATATTTGTTCATTATAAAAACTCTTAGCAAAGTAGAAATTGATTGAACTTCCTTAATCTGCTAAAGAAACAATGCTGGAAAAGTGAGGTCTTTTAGCTGAATTGGGGACGAGGAAGGTATGCTTATGCCACTGTTCTTAACACAGAACTGGAGGTTTCTCAATGTTACAGTTGGGCAAAGGGAAAAAATGAAAGTCCGAGAATCTCAGTATAAGAAATCAAAGTTTCTTGAATACGACATAATTGATCATGCAAAACTTTGGAAAGGTCAGAGAATTATTATCAGAATTAATAAGCTACATTTATCGTGGTTGCTGAGACAAAGTAAATATCAAGTTTGTTTTTACATAAAAGCCAACAATTAGAGATGGAATTTTAAAAGAGGTTATATAAATATGATCAAAAATATTAAACACAGAGGAATAAAATTAATGAGGAGTATGTATGACCTCAGAATAAAAAATCCCTCTGAGAGAAATTAGAGGTCATCTGAAGCAGGCGGGGGAAGCACATGGCACGGGTGCCAGCTTGGCGCTCACTTGGGGGGCTTTGGGGCAGAGGGAGAAAGATCCTGGGGCTGGAGGTAAGGAGAAACCCTGGGGGCTCTGACATCCAGGCACCAGGAGATGAGGAGGCCAACCCCACACCTGGCCTTGGCCTTCAGGAAGATGGCATGCCACCCCACGGCTTCAGAGCTGCCTCTGAGCTGAGCGGCTCCGAATCCTGCTGAGAATCCCGTCTGTGGAGTGGAACGTGGCCTTTCTCTTCTGCAGCAGCTCCAACACCAAGCTCACATGGAGGTCGGATGTCTTTGGTCTTGACCCAGGTCCTCCCTGGACCTGGCAAACTGTAATGGTAACTTATATGCAGAGTACATCATGAGAAACACTGGGCTGGAGGAAGCACAAGCTGGAATCAAGATTGCCGGGAGAAATATCAATAATCTCAGATATGCAGATGACACCACCTTATGGCAAAAAGGGAAGAAGAACTAAAGAGCCTCTTGATGAAAGTGAAAGAGGAGAGTGAAAAAGTTGGCTTAAAGCTCAACATTCAGAAAACTAAGATCATGGCATCCGGTCCCATCAGTTCAGTTCAGTTTAGTCACTCAGTCGTGTCCGACTCTTTGCGACCCCATGAATCGCAGCACGCCAGGCCTCCCTGTCCATCACCAACTCCCGGAGTTCACTCAGACTCACACCCATCGAGTCCGTGATGCCATCCAGCCATTTCATCCTTGGTCGTCCCCTTCTCCTCCTGCCCCCAATCCCTCCCAGCATCAGAGTCTTTTCCAATGAGTCAACTCTTCGCATGAGGTGGCCAAAGTAATGGACTTTCAGCTTTAACATCATTCCTTCCAAAGAAACCCCAGGGCTGATCTCCTTCAGAATGGACTGGTTGGATCTCCTTGCAGTCCAAGGGACTCTCAAGAGTCTTCTCCAACACCACAGTTCAAAAGCATCAACTCTTCGGTGCTCAGCCTTCTTCACAGTCCAAGTCTCACATCCATACATGACCACAGGAAAAAAATAGATGGGGGAACAGCGGAAATAGTGTCAGACTTTATTTTTTGTGGGCTCCAAAATCACTGCAGATGGTGATTGCAGCCATGAAATTAAAAGACGCTTACTCCTTGGAAGGAAAGTTATGACCAACCTAGACAGCATATTAAAAAGCAGAGACATTACTTTGTCAACAAAGGTCCGTCTAGTCAAGGCTGTGGTTTTTCCAGTAGTCGTATATGGAATGTGAGAGTTGGACTATAAGGAAAGCTGAGAGCTGAAGAATTGATGCTTTTGAACTGTGGTGTTAGAGAAGACTCTTGAGAGTCCCTTGGACTGCAAGGAGATCCAACCAGTCCATTCTAAAGGAGATCAGTCAGTCCTGGGTGTTCATTGGAAGGACTGGTGTTGAAGCTGAAACTCCAATACTTTGGCCACCTGATGTGAAGAGCTGACTCATTGGAAAAGACCCTAATGCTGGGAGGGATTGGGGGCAGGGAGAGAAGGGGACTACAGAGGATGAGGTGGTTGGATGGCACCACAGAGTTGATGGACAAGAGTTTGGGTGAACTCCGGGAGTTGGTGAAGGACAGGGAGGCCTGGTGTGCTGCGGTTCATGGGGTCACAAAGAGTCGGACACGACTGAGTGACTGAATTGAACTGAAGTGGATACGAGCATTCCTGGTGGTCTGGTGGGTCCCAGCCTGACTCCAGGCAGGAGGGAGTAGGGGTGACGGGGGTCGAGGATGACTCACAGACTCCTCAACACGCAATGAGCTTTCACAGAGGTTGAGAAGAGGAGCAGGCATATTTGAGAGGGATGAGAGCAGATTCTGCCCTGTGCCTGTGGAACTGGAGATTCGCATGACACACCGGTGGGGATGTGACCGGACACACAGTCTGGGGCTCCTTACTCCATGCAGTGAGGTGGTACCTGGATTTGGGTCCACCATGGAGATGGCAGAGCTGGCTGTCCCTGTCCCTGGGTGGGAAACTCAGGAGGAGTATTGATGTGTGGAGGATGGCAGCCACTTTGTGTTTGGAGGTGCATATGTCACGCACCCCAAGTGGAGATGACTCAAGAAGAGTGGTCCTTGGTCAGATCTCTCTGCTTTTATGTCTGTGATCTGAGACTGCATTCTGCTATTGTAACTGAGAATTTGGACTGTTGAAACCCCAAAGGTCCTGGTCTTGGAGGAGATCAAAGTTGTGCTTTAGAGAACCGTCCTGCCTTTCCAGCGCCTGACCCCTCCCCTTTCAGCCTCCTTCTGCTCCTCAGAGTCGCAGAGAATCAGCCAAGAGCTCTGTCGGGGGCCACGTCTGCACTCCGTGTGGTACTTCGGTGGGGACACGTGTCGGCTGGGAGCGTCTCTACTCCCCAGGCTCGAGACTGGCTTTTAAGTGGTTGCCATTACACGTGCTCAATTATTTAGCAGACTGTTTAGCTGAAACTGTTGAAGGGATTTGCAGTCTGTTATATTGCAAATGCCCTACTATGAAATTCTCCAGGTCCCCCGAGTCCTTTCGGCAGCTGACGCAATGAGGGTGTGAAATAACTTTCTGTTCCCTGTTAATAATGTTGGGGGGAAATAGAACCGATGCTTTTAAATATTTCAAGGCCTCCTACTCTGAGATGGGTAAGCAGAGCAGGAGCAAATTGGGACAGATCTTCCCCCGTGGAGGCCCCACCCCAGTGCACGGCTCAGACTGGGTTCTCTGAAGCTGTGGTGGATGCGTGATCTAACCACAGGAGAGAGGAGAGAAGGACCCGGGACCTGGCGTCATTCCCCGAGAACCCGGCCCGGAGTTGGAATCCTCTCCTGTGACTAGGGGAAGACCAGGGAGACGCACCTGGTAACACCCAGTTAGAAGCCCAAACAGTATTGAATTCAGCCATCAGACATGCATTTCCACTTGTTTCTTTTAGGTGTCGAGGGAACCCACCCAGCACCTGGCATTCTCTGATCAGACGTAAGGCAGATGACGCTTTTCAAGAATGGAAAGAAAGTGAAAGTGAAAGTGAAGTCGCTCAGTCGTGTCTGACTCTTGGCGACCCCATGGACTGTAGCCTATCAGGCTCCTCCATCCATGGGATTTTCTAGGCAAGAGTGCTGGGGGGGATTGCCATTTCCTCCTCCAGGGGGTCTTCCCGACCCAGGAATCGAACCCAGGTCTCCCGCATTACAGGCAGACGCTTTACTGTCTGAGCCACCAGGGAAGCCTGTGTTCCCTGAAATTTTGCTTATCCAACTGGTCAACCAAACTGAAGCCTTCAGGAGCTGCTGGGTCCCTCCTTTCTCAGCCAAACATCTGCGCGATCCCCGTCAATCTCACTTCAACCCCTCAGAAGCTGGACGGCGTCACTGGGTTTGCGCTGGAGACACCAACCCCCTTGTCCCGTGGTCAAATCCCAGGCTCCCTCTGGCGAGCACCCTGCTCCGGTTGATTCTGTGCGATGGTTCTTTGCAGGCCCTTGTCCGTCTCCCTCTTCCCGCTGCTTGCCCCTCAGCACGTGTGTGTCACTGCTTTGACCCTGTCCATCTCCCGAGCCCTCTGCTCCTGCAGTGTCCACTCTGCTCTCCTTTCTGTCTGTGCTGCTCTCAAGAAAAGGCACGTGGACGTGGAAAGTCTGAGGAGGAACCGGGTCTGCACACACTGACTTCTGTAACTGAGTTCCAGATCATTTGAAAAGAAGGCCGGCGGGTTTATGTTTCTGGGAGGAGGGTGTGACTGAAGGGTGGGGGGCATGGTGGTCCTCACACCCGGTGGTCTCACGTTCACTGGCTTCAGTCTTGGTGTTGGTGGGTCAGAGGGCGGCATCCAGGCTGGACCACTCTCTGGACCTCTGTCTGATGGCAGGTTCTCATGCGTCTGGAGGTGGCACACGGGACTCACGCGTGTCATCGTCCTCATTTCATCCGCGGTCTTTCCCTGCACCCTGCGTATCAGCTGTCACCTCCCGCCCCCAAAGGGAAAACTCAGACTCCTTTAAATGTCCAGAATCTAAGCAACCAGTCCTGGCTTTAGGGACATCTCTGTCACTCCCAGAGTGTCCCCTCCGATGGCCTCTGCACCGCCCCATCCAGGTCCTGACCCGTGGAGCCCACGCCCACGCCTGCACTGGTGTGCCTCCCCCGAGGTCATGGGCTGCGAGGCGCTCCCCCACCGTGTCGTCACGCTGGGTGCTACGGGGCCATCTTCTGAAGCTGCTGGGGAAGCGACAGCGTCGTCCGGGGTGAAGGCTTCTCAGGTGGCTCAGCGGCGGGGAATCCTCCTCCAAGCAGGGGACCCAGGTTCAATCTCCTCTGGGGAAGGAAGCAATAGCCCCCTGCAGTCTTCTTGCCTGGAAATCCCATGGACAGAGGAGCCTGGTGGGCTACTATGGGGCCACAGAGTTGGGCGCAGCTGAGCGACTAAACACACACACAAATGCCATGCCGCAGGATGCTGGTGCGAGGGCCTCCCTGCAGCAGGGGCCTCAGTCTGCCTGCTCCCCGCTCCCTGTGGTGGGCCTCCAAGCCTGTGCCTCTGTCTCCGGCCCCTTCCCCACCATCTGCTGCCGTGGTGGGCACCCTCTGCTCTCCCGCTCTCCCGCACTCCCGGTCCTGGGTCATTTCTACACGTCACCTCTGCCCTGTGCCCTCTGGGTCATCTGGGACACTCTCCATCACCCTCTCCTCTTGCTGGTATTTGTTACTATGCCTTCCCCCCAGCAATTTAAACATCCTTCACCTTTCACCATGGTAGTGAAAACCAGATCAAGAGATAAAGGGTGAGGAAACTCCTGTTCCAGTGGGAACCTCAGGCGTCTCTTCCCTGTGTGTCTGGGAGCTGTCTTTGCTCTTCTCACGCCCTGAGCTGCCGGGGTCCAGCTGTGGTGGATCCAGGGTAATTTGAAGGTGGGGACGGAATCAGCATCCTAGGAAAAAACTTATTTAATTACAGATAGAGAGAGATTAGAAAATTAGTGGAGAAAAAGAGGCTGAATAACTTGGTTTACGTGGAATACCAATCACCACCTACATAGGCCACAGGCGTCTTTCCGTTCTCCTGAAGGAGAGGAGGCACTGAGGCCTCCCCGGTCCAATCTTAGAAGCCCAGGCAGAATTAGCAGGCTTGGTGAGTACCCATGTACCAGATGGGAATTCAGCCAGAAAAACGGGGAGCAAGAGAGAACGACATGGGGGAATCAGTCTTTCCAGAAACTGATCCCTTTTCTTTATTTTTTAGGTTTGCTTATATACCTTTTGTTATACATAGAGATGAATAGAGTCACGCAGGGCTCAGCAGTCCTGACCTTTATCAAAATCAGGTGCTTCACATAAATGTATAAAAAAAGGTCTTAGGGGTTTTACATCATCTTCTGGCCATGAGGCCTGCTGACATTTTATGATCTTTCCTTTTTGATAACCAAAAAACTTATTTTTTCCAAGGGTGTTTTTTCTTAAACCAGGTGCCACCCTCCAAATAAAGTTGCATTCCTATAGGGTGAGGGTGTAGTGGGTTACAACTAAGAAAGGAATTTATTTAACCTAAGGTTAACATGATTAATCTTAAAGGTTAATACTTATTTCTCCTATATGCTAGTTATATTCATTATAAGGGCAGGGAATATGGAGATTTAGCAGCAAACATCAGCCCAACAAATGAAAACCCTTCACCAATGTTCCCCTTAAGATCTATTTAGTCTTAAGATAGTGATAAAGTTACATTTTTACGTAGCAAGGACACAGTGACTTATAACAAAGTACAGTGATCTATAACAAAGGAGAAAATTCATTAACTCAAAAAGTCTAGTATTGCTAACATCAAAACTACTATATTTCCTTTTCTATATTCCAAATACATTGATTAATATATTCCCAGGTGCCTAAGGATATGGAGGCCTGGGGGCAATCATTGACTCAACAATGAAAAAAGCCCTATGCTAATTAAGACTTTCAAGATACCCCAAACTCTCTATGCTGTTTATGGTTGAGAGGTTGTCACACAAGCTAGTCTGTCAGCAGAGAGGTTTGACCTGAGACACCCTTGTCACACCCAGAGCAGGGAATTAGCAGTAATTATTGGCAGGACAAATGAAAAACCCTAATATAATTCCTAACCAACCCACTATACTAACAATTTCTAACTCCCCAAAAGAATTTAGCTTTAGTAAGTCTAAAAACATCTCATGCCTCTCAGGTTGGGAGGCTGCAAACAATCACATGTGGCTGGACGAACCTGTACAGGCGGGCTAGAGAACCTTCAGAGGAGTTCGTAAGTTGAAACACTCTTGTCACGCCCAGGAATTTTTATTGACTTGGAGCTGTAACTTAACTCCTTCTCAGAGAGAGGTAATGGGGGTCAGCCCCCCTTAAAATCAGAGGTGTAGGTGAGAGCATAAAACAGTAAAGTAGGCAGACTCTGGTTTTGAGGGCAGATGCTCGGGAACAGGGGGTTTCCTGACGCTCGATCCGCCTTTGCGTGTGCCGAGCCTCCTTCCTCATGACCTTTGCTGTGGGTGGAGTTCCTCACGCCGGCTCCCGGCACTGAGCCACCCAGTGTCCGCCTGACCGACCGCACTCTGTCCCCCCAGCGCCCCTGGGAACTCCCGTTTCGGGGTGACCTCCAGGCCGCTGGGCCCCGCGGCTACTTCTGATGCTTCATCTTCTCGGGCTCTGCCTGGAGTCTGGGGCTGTTGCTCTCTTGTTTCTTTGGAAGGAGTAGGGGGGACAGGGAAGGGGAGAATTCTACGTGTTGCAGTTTGAATTATGTAAACTTTACCTTGCGCTTAAGAGATTTAAAGTTATTCATTGCGTGCACATTTCGTAAAAAAAGATTCACAGGCACTAACTGTGGAATATGGGAATGTGGGAATATGGGACTGCTTTGTGGGGGAGGTCCCAAGTCAGGTCCCAGATGGAAGTAAAAGTCCAAAATAATTCCGTCTCTCAGGAAAGAAGAATCGTTAAATAGCTCGCATTCCGGAAGTGAGCGCGCTCACGTGTGATTTAAATAGCGTCACATTCCGGAAGTGAGTGCGCTCACGTGCGGAGCCGGACACATTCTCGGCACGCTGTTCTGTTCTGCTTTTTCCACTGACTGAACTTCTTTTACTGCCCCTGATGTCAATAACAATGAGTTTGTAAGAAAATATGTGCAATTTCATGACAATTATTGAATCAGAGTAATATGAAATCTCATTTTATATTCACCAAATTGAGACAATGGAATGGAACATGCTTGATATATTAAGTTGCAATGAATTGTTTTTCTTAAATGGGGCGTTGAGTTGTTGATAATTAAATTAGTGAGTATACTTACTGCACTTGTAGCAAGACCTGGCAAGCTCTAGGTAGCACAGATGTTGGCTTCTGTTGTTATTAGGAGGCTGATAATAGTTGTTCTGTATGCTGTTACTTGCTGAGTGGATCAAAATGAATGACAATGATCTACAATTTAAAAATAAGTCAATAAAAGCAAAAGAGTGAATGAAATGTCAGATAAAGACTGAGTTGAAGGTGCACCTGGATGACCCCTGAATGTCTGGGGTGTCACAGACCCCGAGGCCCCTTCCTTTGACTCCTCTCAGCTGCTGGTGTCCCTGCGAAGGTTAAATGCTGCTCAGGTACACCCCTCAGTGCATGCCATTTGCTTGTCTTTAGTGAAAAGACGCTGACTCAGTTGTAGAGAAGCGCTTGGGATTTCCCCTCTTTCCTTGCATTTTGTCTTTCCGTTTGTCCGGTCAGTGTGTGTTAAGCTGTAGTAAGGAACAGCTCCAGAAGGTCGGTGGGGTGGACTGACCTCCCGGGCTGCTCGGCCTCCCGCACCGGGAAGAGCTGGGGGCATTCTAGCCCCGAGTCTCTTGGCTCCTGCTGCAGAGGAGGGTGAGAGCTCCTTGCCAGGGGTGCCCTCACCACCTTCACTCCTACTGAAGCAGCTGGTGATGCCAGCCACGCCTGCTTCAAAGCTGAGGGGAAGCTCTCGGCGCATCCAGACCCAGAAGAAATCCGGAAATCAGCAGACAGGTTCACCTGGGGCCTCTGCGGGCTAGCCCTTCCTGGGCAGAGGGGATGGGGCTGCGGCAGGTGGGAGCCCTCAGCTGGGCAGGTCCCATCCCCACCAGCCGCCGTCAGCTCCCCGGGTGAGTCCCCTGCAGCAGCTGATCTGGCCCAGATGTAGCGGTGCACCCAGAGAAACTCAGAGTTGCCCCGAGCCTGTCTTCTGAGCGAGGCCCCACCGGGCCCCAGGGAGAGGAAACTGCTGGGCTCGGCTGAGGGACAGCACTGCCCCTGGACAGGTGGGGTCAGCACTGCCTCTGGACAGGTGGGGACAGGACCGCCTCTGGACAGGTGGGGTCAGCACCACCTCTGGACAGCTGGGGACATGACCGCCTCTGGACAGGTGGGGTCAGCACCACCTCTGGACAGGTGGGGACGGGACTGCTTCTGGACAGGTGGGGTCAGCACCACCACTGGACAGGTGGGGACAGGACAGCCTCTGGACAGGTGAGGGACAGGACAGCCTCTGGACAGGTGGGGACAGGACCGCCTCTGGACAGGTGGGGACAGGACAGCCTCTGGACAGGTGAGGGACAGGACAGCCTCTGGACAGGTGGGGACAGGACAGCCTCTGGACAGGTGGGGACAGGACAGCCTCTGGACAGGTGGGGACAGGACAGCCTCTGGACAGGTGGGGACAGGACAGCCTCTGGACAGGTGGGGTCAGCACCGCCTCTGGACAGGTGGGGACAGCACCGCCACTGGACAGGTGGGGACAGGACTGCCTCTGGACAGGTGGGGTCAGGACAGCCTCTGGACAAGTGGGGACAGGACAGCCTCTGGACAGGTGGGGACAGGACCGCCTCTGGACAGGTGGGGACAGGACCGCCTCTGGACAGGTGGGGTCAGCACTGCCTCTGGACAGGTGGGGACAGGACCGCCTCTGGACAGGTGGGGACAGCACCGCCACTGGACAGGTGGGGTCAGCACTGCCTCTGGACAAGTGGGGACAGGACAGCCTCTGGACAGGTGGGGTCAGCACCACCTCTGGACAGGTGGGGAGAGGACCACCTCTGGACAGGTGGGGAGAGGACCACCTCTGGATAGGTCAGTGATAGCACTGCCTCTGGACAGGTGGGGATGAATCCGCTCAGAGGAGAGTCTTGCCCTCACCAGACCCCCCGCCGCGACTTCTCCAGATCCTGGCATCACCTTGAGGCTCTGGGGAGCAGGGTGCCTGGTCTTCAGACGTGGGTGTTGGAACTCGGCTGGCACAGGACCGAGAGCTTGGCTGCTGGGTCGGGGTCCCCTCTGCCCTCTCCGATCATGTCCTGTGGGTCCTGGGTGGTCTCCTCAAGAAGCCAAGTGTGGAGCCACGTGCTGCCAGGTGGGGCTCCCCGAGGCCCATCACTGTGGTCCGATGAATGTGAGGGTCTGAACCGCAGCCAGGGGGGATGGAGGCTGTGGAGCGGGGACCTCCCCTCATCTCAGCATCACTCATGGAGGTGGCTGTGCCCAGGGCCTCTTGCAAACAAGGCATCCAGGTGGGCTCCTGGGGCGGGTGACTGGGGCCGGCCTGTCCCTGCCAGGCCTGCTTTCTATCCGTTGTCCCTCGAGTTTCTTGGTGCCCCTCCACGCTGTGGGGCATCACGGCTGCACCTGCCTCGGAGTCTCCCAGGTCTTTTCAGGGTTTCAGACGTGACTGGAGAAACCCACCCAGAATGTCCTCCTGCTCGTGAGCCTCATGGCACCGCTGGTGGACTTCACAGAGCTCTCACACAGTGCTCCACGTGTCCCTGAGCCTTCCTGGCCCCAGAGAGAGACCCCAGGGATGTCCAGGCTGGTGCCACAGGGCGGGGCTGAGCCGCAGAGCGGGCGCCTTTGGGTCCAGCTCCAGGGAGGGATTTATACCTAATTAATGTGAAGACTCTTGAGAGTCCCTTGGACTGTACGGAGATCAAACCAGTCCATCCTAAAGGAGATCAACCCTGAATATTCATTGGAAGGACTGATGCTGAAGCTGAAGCTCCAATACTTTGGCCACCTGATGCAAAGAGCTGACTCTTGAAAAAACCCTGATGCTGGGAAAGATTGAAGGTGGGAGGAGAAGGGGATGGTAGAGGATGAGATGGCTGGATGGCATCACCGACTCAATGGACATAAACGTGGGTGAATTTTGGTGAAGGACAGGGAAGCCTGGTGTGCTGCAGTCCATGGGGCTGCAAAGAGTCAGACACGACTGAGCGATTGAACAACAAACATGGAATCAGGTGGCCCCTTCGTTTCCATACAAAGCAGATTCCCATCTCTGCTCCCTCCTTGGGGGCCTTCTGACCCTCAGGCCCTGCTGTGGGGGACCCTCCCACTGGGGCAGAGAGGGTGTGGCTGGGAGGGCCCTGGACCAAGTGAGAAGTTGCCCCAGAAGTGGATTCATTCTGGGTCAAGTGAACCCACCAGTCACATGTGTACCCAGCGCACAGGGTGTGTGTTGCCCCTGGGGCAGGTGTACACGAAAGCATCTCCATTTCCCTGAAAATCACCCTGGTGGCCAGGATTTGGCCCAGGGATCTCGTCACACGAAAAAGCCATCAGTGAATTAGGATGAATGGCCAGGCGCTGCTCACCGTCTCCGGGTGCGCGGCAGGGCCCAGCCTCATTTGTGAACCGAGAAGGAGCCGCTTCGTTTGGAGGAGCAGCTGATTCTGTGCTGTCAGATCAGAGCGAGGCACCCGGATTGCCCGCTGCTCTCCGGAAACAATATGCTTTGAAACACGGCATCTGCTTCTCCAGCCACAGTGTGAGGCTTGCATTATTGAACAGTCTGCTTAATAATTTAGGCTGAGATAAACTTTCCACAAAGAAGAAAGGGCTCCATCCCCCAGCACAATAATAAGGTGCTATGAGCTTGAGTTTGGAGGGAGGTGGACATCCAGTTGACCTGAGTTATGAGGCCATGTGGTCACTGGGAAGGAGCTGGAGACAGATGCCTGAAGCACAAGCTTGGGCGCTGCTCCCTTGGGGCCCCTGGAGCAGACGGAACCAGCCCAGGCCGGGGTCTCCCGCCCACACCCACCCCCAGCCCAGGGCAGGGGTCAGGGCTTCTCTGCAGCCCCGGGTCACTGTGCCCCTGCCAGTGTGATCCCTGGGGTCCGTCATCTCCCCGCAGCCATGCTGGAGCTGGAGCTGGGGGCAGGGGCCCGCCCTCTCTCCTTTCTGGAAGTGGGGCTCCCCGCAGGGGCAGCTGTGGCCACACCCCCACCCGTTGTGGGTTCGATGCCTGTCCTGCTCCTGCCCTGGTGTTCCTGCCGCTCACTTGGCCCAGGGACTTCCCTGGGTGTCCAGGAGACAGACACCCGATCACCCCCAGCCCTGCTCTGACCCCTGCCCTGCTCTGACCCTGCCCTGCTCTGATCCTGCCCTGCTCTGACCCCTGCCCTGCTCTGACCCCTGCCCTGCTCTGACCCCTGCCCTGCTCTGACCCTGCCCTGCTCTGATCCTGCCCTGCTCTGACCCTGCCCTGCTCTGACTCTGCCCTGCTCTGACCCTGCCCTGCTCTGACCCCTGCCCTGCTCTGACCCTGCCCTGCTCTGACCTCAGCCCTGCTCTGACCCTGCCCTGCTCTGACCCTGCCCTGCTCTGACCCCTGCCCTGCTCTGACCCTGCCCTGCTCTGATCCTGCCCTGCTCTGACCCCTGCCCTGCTCTGACCCCTGCCCTGCTCTGACCCTGCCCTGCTCTGACCCCTGCCCTGCTCTGACCCTGCCCTGCTCTGATCCTGCCCTGCTCTGACCCCTGCCCTGCTCTGACCCCTGCCCTGCTCTGACCCTGCCCTGCTCTGACCCATTTTATTGACTTTCCACCTGTTGATGGACACCTGGGCTGTTCCCACCATTTGACGGTCATGGCTAATGCTGTTGTGTGCTCTTGTGAACAAGTCTTTGAACTTGATGGAACACTATTCAGCCATAACCAGGAAGAAAGCCCGGACGCAGGCTGGAACACGGCTGAACCCAGAGAGCACCAAGCTCTGTGCAGAGTCACAGCGAACACGTGTTGTGTGAGTCCACGTGTGTGAAACGTCCAGGACAGGTCAGCACCAAGGACCGATGGTGCCTTGGGAGCTTCGTAGGGGGCAGTGGGGGTTGGGGAGTGGCGGCCAGCGGGGATAGGGTTCCCTTTGCAGCAACATCGGGTCCAGCTGTGTTCACGCAGCCCTGGGAATGCACCAGGCATCTTGACACTAGGTTCACGCTCTGTGTATCTCATCACAACAACAAAAACACATGCTACAGAGCTTGAGCTCCCGTGTGTGGGTTCAGCCGCGTTCACGCTGTTATTCTGGTTCTTTTGAATTTGTGATTCAGGAATGAGCTCTGGTTGTATCCTTGACAGATGACTGGGAGCCCAACCAGTCTCCACTGCTCATCTGTACCCGAGTGGATGCAGGGCATGTCACGCTCAATTACCCCAAACGCCACCCTCCCTGGGCGGACAGGTGGGCCAGCTCCCGGGGCAGAGCTGCGTGCCCAGCACCTGCAGGTCCATGTCCAGCGATCACGAGCTGTGAGGAGCTCCAGGGCTGCAGTTGGCAAGTCCTTGCCAGAGCAGATGGGCACCCTGGCTCATTGGGCCGGTGTGA
The DNA here is from genome assembly GCF_042477335.2 of Ovis canadensis. Taxonomy (NCBI): domain Eukaryota; kingdom Metazoa; phylum Chordata; class Mammalia; order Artiodactyla; family Bovidae; genus Ovis; species Ovis canadensis. Next base: position 230,705,344 of record NC_091247.1, on the reverse strand, counting down.
CGCTTCTGTTGAAACCAATCCACCTAAAATATCCCTGAGTGTTTTCATCAAAGGCATGAAACCCCAGGGCTCATGAATATAAAGTTTCAACATTATTCAACCAATTATCTGTCGCCCCAGGGCAGGGGCGGGAGGGATGCGTGGGCTCCAGCGTGTTCAGAGATGGAGGCTGGGAAAATGTGACTGCTGCCGTGGGTCATTGTCCCGGGGACACATAGCCGGCAGTGCAGCTTGACCCCTGAGCTTTCTTGTGGAGCCCCCAGGGTTTGTGACTTCCCCAACCCCTCCACCCGTACAGTCTTCTCCTCACCTGGCCTCCTCCGCTTCCTTCTGGGTCCTGGACACCCACCTTTACTTCTCTTTCTAGAAGCTTCTCTTCTGACATCCACTGGTCCCTCTTCTTCAGCCTGTGATCAAGCTCAGCTCAGGCCTCCCTCAGGCCGGTGCCCCTCCCGCACCCCCTGCTCAAACGCCCCCACACATCCAGAAGGAAAAATGTAGGCTGGCATCTCCCACCACTCGCTGCCCGAGGCCTCAGTCAGCTCCCCCAGTGACCACGGCTCTGAAGATGACCCAGGACGTCCCGTGACCGCGGCTCTGAAGATGCAGGACATCCTGTGAGCGCAGCTCTGAAGATGACCCAGGATGTCCTGTGAGCGCGGCTCTGAAGACGCGGGACGTCCCCTGGTCTTAAGGCCAGCTGGCGGCGTCAGCAGCCTCCCTCGCTCTGCCGCATGACGCTCAGGGTCCAAGGCGGGTGGGGACGGCTCCGGGACCACTAGCCTGACTGCCAGGTGTCTACCGACCCTTTCCATCCACATCTTCATCCAGCTTCGACCACGGACTCAGCACTTGGATGAAACGCGGTTGTTTGAAAATATTATTAGGAGTTTCCCCAGTGCCGTAGTTTCATGGGAAACAGTGCAAGAAAACCCTAGCTGTGTGTGCACGCTGGCCACACTTGGGTTTGGCACAGCCAGGACATGATGGTGCACTCCGCAATCGTTTCAGCTTCCCTGGTGGCTCAGACAGTAAAGACTCTCTAATGCAGGAGACCCGGCTTTGACCCTTGGGTCAGGAAGATCCCCTGGAGGAGGGCATGGCTATCACCTCATAAAATTGCAGGAATAATTTCATAGAAAAACAAAATCTCCTTCCACCACCGCCCTTGATGTGCTGGTTCACTTCTTCCACTGAAATTCTGGTGCGGGGGCCAATGCTATTCTCCACCCCAAGGCTGCTCCCATGACCTGTGACCTGCGGAGTGGACAATGAGGGAAGCTGTTTAAGCCACTAAGTCAGGGGTGAATTGTTATAGCAGCTGCGGGTCTCTCATCCCCACCCCCCAAGCTTCAGACCAGGACGCCTGCCCCAGCGTGAATGGATGGAGTGCTGGCCCACGCTCCCCCGGGGCCCCCGTATGCCCCTCTAGGGAGCCGGGAGTCTGAGGAGTTGGAGGTCACCTCCCAGTGGGTGGCTTGCAATCCTGGCATTTTGTGAGGAGCCGCAGTGCCCCAGGGTGTGGAGGGACAAAGGGGCTGGGCACGCAGGCTCCTTGGGAAGGGGGGACCAGGGACTGGGTGGAAAGGTCAGGATTCATAGTGGAGGTTGGGGGGCTGGTTGGGAGGTAATCACAGTGGCCTTGACACTCCTCCTGTGTCCACAAGCTCACGGGGGGCCTTAGGCTGACCGTCTGCATGGGGTCCACCTCCGGAGCCTCAGCCTCAGCCTGGTGCTGTCTGGCAGGGTGGTTGGGTGCTTAAGGCAGGACCTTCTCATGGACCCCACGGAATCCCCCTTCCCGATGCACACACACATGAACCCTGTTACGACTGCCCTGCCTTTGTGGACACTTTGATGATTTGCTCTGGGCACGAGCACTTGGCTTACGGTGTACATGGGTCACAGAGATGAGCAACCTGATACGTGCTGCATGCGAGCCTCCTGGTGGAAGCCATCTTTCATTGGTTTTGCCCAATAATTGGAGATTAATTAACTGTGACAGCTGCTAATGGGAGCTGCTTACCTGCGATTTTCCTCATTGAGTCAGAAAACACGAAGCAGGGCCACATAAGTGCCTTCCAGGGTCTAGATGAGGCCGCGCTGAGAAGGGTGTGTCTGTCTGCTCTGTGAGCCCTGGAAGATGCACCCAGGGGTATGATCCTAGGGGCCAGAGGCTGACCGCTGTCCCCTCGTAGCCACACGTCCTCAGTTAACCCTATAGTCAACACCTGAGCTGTGTCTTATTTTAAGGTTTCATTGAAAACCTCTGAGGTGGAAAGCCATGCACATATTTAAGTAAACTAGCACACTCACTGTAGGTAACCTGGATGATGCAAAAGGGCGCGTGGAAAGAGTCAGGCCCACAGCTTTCCTTCGGGGAGAAAACCCTGAACTTCTTTGGCACGTGCGCTCTTTACGACACTATCGTCTCTCTCTCTAGAAATTATATGTGAACGAAGATGCAGCGTAGCATAGCACGGGACGCCATGGTGCAATATAGTATAATGGAGCCTGGGGTAGCGTGGTATAGCACGTGTGTGTGCCCTGCTGCTGCTGCCAAGTCGCTTCAGTCGTGTCCGACTCTGTGCGACCCCGCAGACGGCAGCCCACCAGGCTCCCCCGTCCCTGGGATTCTCCAGGCGAGAGTACTGGAGTGGGTTGCCATTTCCTTCTCCAATGCATGCAAGTGAAAAGTGAAAGTGAAGTCGCTCAGTCGTGTCCGACTCTCTGCAACCCCATGGACTGCAGCCCACCAGGCTCCTCTGTCTATGTATTTTTCCAGGCAAGAATACTGGAGTGGGGTGCCATTTCCTTCTCCAGGGAATCTTCCCAACTCAGGAGTCAAACTCGGGTCTCCTGCATTGCAGGGTAGACCCACTGAGCTATGAGGGAAGCCCCATTGGTTGTATATGCTGACATTGTTTCCAGAGACGGTGATGAGCTGAGCGTGTCTATGGGTTCCGCTGACTATGTTTTCCTGGGAAGATGATCATCGCGTCTGCAACTGATGATGGTGACCCCCCACCTGCTCCTGCACTTTCTTTTCCTGGGGATGCTGAGCTGGTCTTAAAGGGAAAGCAACTCAGGTTCCTCTATGGAGCATCCTGTGTGTCTGTAATTTCAGGATGTACTGCTTAAATACAATATCGTGTTCTGTGACCAATGTTATTTTGTAATTTTGGTATCTGTGCTCATCACTGAAGACATGTTTTTATTTTCTTTATAACTCTTGTTGGTTTTGAAACCAATAATCCATGATTTTCATAAGGCTAGCTGGCTATTTATACTATGCTATACTAGATTGCATGATAATATATTAATATTCTGGAACAACTTGTTCTGGGAACTGTCCGTTCCTTGAAAGTGTGATAGACTTCAGTTTACAGCAGGATTTTCCAGGATGTTTGGAGAGAGGCGTCTTTGGCTATAATCTTCATTTCTTTCCTAAGTAGCCGTTCACTCAGCTCCCCTATTTGCTCCTCAGCCGGTTTCTGCGTCGGGTCCTTCCACCTGTCTCATGCAGGCTCTCAGATGCCCTGGCGCGTCCCGGGTGGGATGCTGGGCGTGTGTCTGTGTCCGCTGCTCTTCTGAGCCCCTGGCAGCATCTTTGCCCCCACCCCTCTGAGGCACGAATGTCTCCTTTCTGTCCTCCCAGTTTTTTCATCTGCAGATGTGTGGAAGGCTGGTTCATTACTCTCTTTAAAGAGTCAAATTCTGGTCGTGTCTCTCTTGGAATCCTCTGTTCTGCTTCAGCGGCTTTTACCCTTTTCTATCTGGTGTGCTCACTTCTTATCTCATTCTACCGTGGGTTCCCAAATTCTTGAGTTGAAACTTCGGATTGTTTTTACTCTCACTTGTTTCCTGGTTAACATATTTAAAACCATAAATTCCCCAGTAAGTACTGCGTTAGCCCGGCCTACAGATTTTGCTTGCAGTGTTTTATTCCCAGTCACTTTTTAACTAGGTCTCTTCTCCGTCACAACTAAACTTCACAGAATAAGGTGTCACTCCGTTTCTAAACATGTTGGCAATTGGGACACTTTTCTGTAATTGTTTGCAAAATTGATTGCATTTTCGCTGGGACGGATTTTTTGTGTAACATTTAAACTTTTCTTTATATGTCTAGGCTTATAACTATTCCGTGTGCCTTGAACTTGTTGATTTAGGCTTTCCTTCTCTTTCCTCCTTTCTCTGTGAGTCTCTCTTTCCTTTGTGTGTTTGGCTGCTGGGCCCAAAGGCTTTTCAGAGGAGTTAAAGTTGCCAGTCACAGTATCTGACTTTTGCATCTTACCCAGCAGGCTTTTCCCCCCCAGTGTTTACTGATAAAATTTGAGCTGTGTGATCAGGTGCACGCGTGCTCGGGTGGGACTGCCCAGAACCCGCTTTGATATTAGGCACGCTTCAGTTGCAGTCTCTTCCGTCTGGTGTCGCGACGAGCCGCCGTTCTTTTCTGGGGCCCCGTTCAGACCGCACGCCTTGCCCATCTTCTCAGCACCCGCCGTCCTGCACCCAAGTGTGAGTGTAGACGCTACGTTGTTGCGTCTTACTGCTTTTCATTCACCTCAGTTGTTTCGTCTGTAACTAGCAAGTGTAAATCCTTTAACTTTATTTTAAAGGGTTTTTATGTTAGGACTCAGGCCATTTGGGTTTCTGTTTTCCATTTATCATATTTATGTATTAAGCTTCCCAGGTGGTGTTAGTCGTAAAGTGAAAAGAAAGTGAAAGTCGCTCCGTAGTGTCAGACTCTGTGACCCCATGGACTATACAGTCCATGGAATTCTCCAGGCCAGAATACTGGAGTGGGGAGCCTTTCCCTTTTCCAGGGGATCTTCGAAACTCAAGGATCGAACCCAGGTCTCCTGCATTGCAGGTGGACTCTTTACCAGCTGAGCCACAATGGAAGCCCAAGAATACTGGAGCAGGTAGCCTGTCCCTTCTCCAGAGGATCTTCTTGACCCAGGAATTGAACTGGGATATCCTGCATTGCAGGCAGATTCTTTGCCACCTGAGCTGTCAGGGAGGCCCCGTGGTGAAGGACCTGCCTGCCAGTGCAGGAGACTTCAGGGATGCAGGTTCAACCCCGGGGTCGGGAAGATCCCTTGGAGGAAACGGCAGTCCACTCCAGGATTCTTGCCTGGAGAATCCCAGGGACAGAGGAGCCTGGCGGGCTGCAGTCCATGGGGCCTCACAGGGTCGGACACGACTGAACTTCTGCCGTTTTGCTTTCCGTTTTCCATTTATCATATGTATGTATTACCGACCCATTTATTTGCTTCACCTTCATTTCTTCCCTGTCTTTTTTCTGTGGTTATGCATTCTACTCTATCCTACGAGTGACTGCATTTGAGGTCATGCTCTTGTTTCCTTGCTGCCGCTGACTCCTGCCTTGTCAGTTTTTATCTTGTCCCTCTAAGAAGACACCAGTTTAGACACATCGTGTTCCGTGCTGAGTTGGCATGCATATTCTTTCTCTTCTCCCTTTCTTTGGCTTAATTTATTTTTCATATGTTAAGACAAAAATAGCACCTAGATATTAGGTCAACCTATTCCTCATACGGCTTGTGAATTCCCTGGGCTTGCTGAACTTATTTGAGGAATTTAAGAGTTTAATTCTTTGTACAAGGACATACTGTATAGCACGAGGAACTATATTCAATATTTTATAACAATTTATAAGGAAAAATTGTTAAAAGAACATACATATGTATATATGTATTCATATTTGAATCACTCTGCTGTATGCCTGAAACTAACACAACATGGTAAGTCAACTACATTTCAATAAAAAACCAGAGTCTACTTACTTATCTCTTTTCGCTCACACACCAGTAACGTGACTGGGTGAGCAGCGTGTGAACTGCAGCCTCTTTTCTCGGCCACCCGCTGCGCTGCAGGCAGAGACCTCTGCCGGGTCCCATGCGGCCGTCTGAGCAGCTCCTCACTCAGGCAGCCCTGCAGCCTCTCTGCCTGTGGTGCCCGCATGGTCCCTGGCGCTGTCCGATTCTGGTAAGGGCCTCCCTTCCGCTCGTGGTCCCAGCGGTGCCCGCCGGGCCCCTTCTCCTTGCCTGCGTCGCGTCTCGCGTTGGCCTTCGTGGCGCCGTCTCTGCTGGCTGCTCTCCAGCAAGCTCCGCTCTCCTCCGTCTCATCTTACGTGCCCTTGGCCTTCCTGTTGGCAGAGGTCAGCGCCTTATTTTTCTGGGAGTTCTCCCCGAAGGGCATGAGTTTCTCATGGGCACTGCTGCCCTCCTGCTAGAGGAAGGTCAGGAGTGCCTCCCCGCGTCAGTGTCTGAGGCTGAGAAAGACGAGGGGAGGGGACCCCAATAAGGACCTCCCTCGATCACCCTTGCTCGCCGCCTGGTCAGCCCGCACCTGCTCCCTCCTCCCTCTGCAGCCTCCCCAGTGCCCCTCCCCCCAAAGCACAGGGGGCCCTGGGACGGGGGAGCAGCCCAGAGCCCTAACTACTGCCCTGCAGGGGTGATGGGCCCTTGGCAGGATCAGCTAATGTTAAATAGAACCGAACTGTTAGACCCTTAAGGCTTCCCTGGATTAACACCCCTCTTTCTCCCTGTCTCAAATATGCACACTTCAAATTAAAAAAAACACAAATGCAACCAACAGAGAGTGGGAAAAAAACTTGCAGTTTTTCAGTTGCTCAGTCGTGTCCGACTCTCTGCGACCCCATGGGCTGCAGCACACCAGGCTTCCCTGTCCTTCACCATCTCCCAGAGTTTGCTCAGATTCACGTCCATTGAGTCGGTGATGCCGTCTTACCATCTCATCCTCTGCTGCCAGGTAATTCAAATAAGCATTCATGAATGACAAACACATATGAAATACCCCTAAGCTCACAGGTCTTAACCTTAATAAAACCATTAAGATCTCTGTTGAAGAGAAGAAGCATCCTTTGTTTCTTCAGTTGCAGGATATATGTCATTTTTGTTTAAAGTTTTGTTTGCAAATGTCCCCTATTATTATTTTGACATCATCAGAGAACACTTTCCATATAATTTCTGATTTTGCATGTTCTTGAACTGCGTTTTATTTATATATATAGCATATTATGTTATTTATTATTTTTTGAAATCTTTTCAGTACAGTTAAAATGAATTAATTGTTTCTTATTTATATTGCTAGAACTTCTACAATCTGACATCTATTTGTTGTACCAAATACAGAAATATGTGGGTTAGTGTCTCCCATAATACTGTGCTTGTGTGTATCTCTTTAATCTTCTATTTATTTGCCTATTAATCTTGGTAATTAAAAATGCTTATATTTTGTTTTAGGCATTTCTCTTATAAGTAGCAAATAAATGAGCTTTGTTTTTTTACATTGTGAACAAAGTTTCACGTTAATGAGAACAGTTATTTAAATTTTAAAACAATATTGTAAATTGTTAAACACAGGATGTGTTTTATGTTGTTGCTTAGTTGCTAAGTTATGTCTGACTCTTAGTGACCCTGTGGACTATAGCCCGCCAGGCTCTTCTGTCTTTGGGATTTCTCAGGCAAGAATACTGGAGAGGGCTGTCATTTCCTTCTCCAGGGGATTTCCCAAAGCAGGGATCAAACCCACGTCTCCTGTACTGGCAGGCGGATTCTTTGCCTCTGAGCCACCAGGGAAGTCTGTGTCCACATGTGTCCACAACAGAAACAGGTTTTATGTAGACAGTAAGAGCTCGAGGCTGTGGGTTTTCCAGTGGTCATGTATGGGTGTGAGAGCTGAACCATAAAGAAAGATGAGCAGCGAGAACTGATGCTTTTGAACTATGGTGTTGGAGAGGACTCTTGAGAATCCCTTGGACAGCAAGCAGTTCCAACCAGTCAATCATTAAGGAAATCAGTCCTGAATATTCATTGGAAAGACTGATGCTGAAGCTGAAGTTCCAATACTTTGCCCACCTGATGGGAAGAACTGACTCATTGGAAAAGACTCCGATGCCGGGAAAGATTGAAGGCGAGAGGAGAAGGGGACGACAGAGGATGAGATGGCTGGATGGCATCACCGACTCAATGGACATGAGTCTGAGCAAGCTCTGGGAGATGGTGAAGGACAGGGAGGCCTGGTGTGCTGCAGTCCATGGGGTTGCAGAGAGCTGGACGTGACTGAGTGACTGAACAATGACTGTAGTCGCAGAGTTACTACCGAGGCTGTGTGTCACCCAGCCTGGCAGATGCTGGCTTCCCTGGACCGCATTTGCCCCCTCTGTGTCCCTGTTCCTCCCACATCTGCTCCCCCATGGAGGAGACTCCCTCCTGAATTGCACATTCACGGTTCTCTTCTTTCTTCTTTACGGGCACCCCCCCCCATCGTCAGCGAATGCCTAACAGGACACCTCCTCATGTTGTCCACTCTGAGCATTAAATGGGGCAGCTCTGTGTTTACCTTTCTTTGACTGATCCTTTGTGCAACACTGTCTCTCGAGATTCATTCACACTGAAGCACAGAAGTTATTTCCACTGGTTGCTGCATGTCTCTGCACTAAGTCCCTCCAGTCGTGTCTGACTCTTTGCCGACTCTATGGACTGCAGCCTGCCAGACTCCTCTGCCCGTGGGATTCTCAAGGCAAGAATACTGGAGTGGGCTGCCATGCCCTTTTCTAAGGGACCTTCCAGACCCAGGGGTCGAGCCTGCGTCTCTATGTCTCCAGCACCGTGTGGGAGGCCCCAGCGATTGTTACGGGCACGATGCTTTCTGCTGCTGATAGGCATTTAGGGTTTTTTTCAGACTTTTTGCATATTAAAGCCTGTACTCAGTCAAGATGGAAGAGACACCAGATTTACTTTCATGCTTAAAAATAAACAGAGAACACAAAGCAGAAGCCATCTATGAGATGGTGCTTTTCAAGAAGCTGGGCCCCAGGCAACAAAGTGTGGTTTCTGCTCAGAGCTGAGCTGGATTCCAAGAGAGCCCCAGATATGTGCCTGGGAGACTGCAGGCTGGGGAGATGGATTGAGGGGCAGGAGGTCACGTGGAAGCTGGCAGCCCCTCGAGTTGAGGAAGTGGAGCAAAGATCTGAAGAGACCACTGCATCTGAATTTCACCAGACATGATGGCATACGACATGAGAGGAGAGAGACGGGCAGAGAGAAGCCTGGGGATTTACAGGGGTCCCCAGGCACTTATCAGAGGCAGACACTGGGTGAAGAACTTCCTGGAAGGGTTGGAGGGAACCACGACCGAGGCTCAGGCAGGGTCCGCGAGTGCGTGTCGTCAGCAGCCAGACCCGACATTCTCACAAATCACGGCGTTGGACTCAGAGGTCTTGCCTCTGAGAAGAGGGCTGAGCAATCCGAGACCATGTGTGGCAGTCCTGTAAACAAAAGGACCCTAAAGCAAAATGCAAGGGGCAGACTGTTCCCAAGTGTCTTGTCTGCAGCTCAGAACAAAACTCGAGGGCTGGGAACACACGAGTCCCCGGCACCCAGCAAGATGCCACGCAGTGTTGAGGTGGAAAAAGTGACCGCGTGCAGTGAGACTGGAAAATATGCCACGTGGCAGGAAACATCGACCAGTAACCAGACAGTTTTAGAAAGAACAAAACTAGAAGCTAAAACTACCTGATTTTGAAACACTGTAATGTTGCAGTAATTGAGGCAATGTGATCCCAGTATAAACATATATCAGTGGGTCAAGGGAACAGAACAAAGCCCTGGCATAAAGGGCGACAAACAGATCCAGCAGGGCAGGGAAAGACCCTGCGAAGGTAGTAACTGGTTTTTCCTAGAGGTGCACAGATGATTCAGTAGACTGAAAACACCTTTCTCAGCAAAGGTTGTTGAAGACACAACTGATACACAGCAATGCTGCTCAAATGAATGTCTACCTGTAACTCACATCTGATGGAAACGTCACCTCGAAATGGGCCCCGGATCCAAGTGGAAGGTCTGAATGGAACCATAACACTTTTATACAGAGGAGAAAATATTCACGCCTGGTTTGGCAAACGTTTCTTAGACCTAAAACCACAGGCATGTTCTACAAAAGAAAATGTCATAAAAGTTCATCAAAAACAAACCTTCCAGCCTTTGAAATATACTATTAGCAGTATGACTATGTGAGCCACAGACTGGGACAAAAAACTTACAAATCAGGCATCTCATACAAAACCTGAAATCCTACCGTACAAAGAACCCTCTCAAGTCAATAAGAAAAAACCCAGAATCTCACAGAAATGGACGGTAGATTTAACCAGACATCGCCAAGACTATATACAGATGGCAAATGACTACCTGAAAAAGTGCTCACGGACATAAGTCACAGGCCAGTACAGACTAAAGCCACGTGTATACCACGACGCAAGATTAGAGACAGCGGTCAGGGCTTCCCTGGAGGCTCAGGGGTACAGTCTGCCTGCCAGTGCCGGAGACTCGGGTTTGATTCCTGGTCTGGGAAGATGCCTCATGCCACGGAGCAGCTAAGCCCGGAGCCGCAGCCGCCGGGCCCGCGCTCCAGAGCCCGGAGCTGCAACTGCTGAGTCTACGTGCCCAGAGCCTGCACATCACAGCAACGGGAACCACTGCAACGAGAAGGCGGTGCATCTCAACTAGAGAGTACCCCCGCTCGCCAGCACTGGAGCGAGGCCCCAGCAGCAACAAAGACCAGCGCAGCCAACAAATAAACTGTATGAGGAAAAGGGACTTCCCTATAGCTCAGATGGTAAAGAATCTGCCTGCAATGCAGGATGCCTGGGTTCCATCTCGGCGTCAGGAAGATTGTCTGGAGAAGGAAATGGCAACACCGTCCAGTGTTCTCATCTGGAGAATCCCATGCACAGAGGCGCCTGGTGCGCTACAGTCCATGGGGTCGCAGAGTCGGATACAAGTGAGCGACTAACATACACGTAAGAAGAAAGCAGCGATCCTAGTGGACGGTCAGAAATAGAGGACTCCACACAGCAGCAGCCTGCTCAGCATTAAAAAGGAACGGCCACGGATGGGTGAAGCCACAGGGATGGTCTCAGAGTGGTGGAACCGGAGGAGGGAAGCCAGAGCAAGATGAGCGTGCACCATGCGATTCCACTCGCGTGAGGTTCTGGGAAACGCAGTCTCACTCCCAGTGCAGGGGCGGACCAGAGTGTGCGCGGGAGGGGAGGGAGCAGGGCTGAGCAGGGCTGGGGGGACCCTGGGGCTCTGCGTCTGAACGCCGTCCCGATGGTGCTTGACGAGTCCATGGGCAAGCTCTGCTTAAATTTGTGCCCTTTATTGCGTTTAGTTAGACCCCATGGAAGCTGCCAACAGCTCGCACTCCTGGCTGGGTTGGCGCGTCTGCGGGTGCTTTCCAGAGTCATTTTTCTGAGAGTGGAATTGCTCGTTTCGCACCATTCCCTTGAACTTCAGGTGTTTGCACCCTGTTGCTTTAACAGCTCGCCGCAAGCTCAGTGGCTTAAAATACCGTGCATTTATTCCCTCACGGCCCTGGAGGTCAGGAGTTTCAGATGCATCCTGCTGGCTGAGGTCAAGGTGTGGGCAGGAGCGCACTGCTTGCGGAGGTTCTCGAGGAGAACAGGTTTTCTTGCCGTTTTCAGCTTCTGGAAGTGCCTGCATCCCTGGATGCATGAACCTTTTCTCCACCTTCAAACCCGAGATAGCCAGAGCTGGGTTCCCCATCACTGCACACTGACTTTCTCCCCGAGCTTCAGGACCCACCTGCGGAATCCAGGGTTGGTCGCCTCCCCATTTTAATGTCAGCTGACTCTCAACCTGCAGTCTAACCTCGCTGCAAATTCCGCTCTGTTTTGATGTAAGCCACGGACAGTTTCGGGGGTTCATCTGTGGACATACTGAGGGGCCATCACCCCGTCCCACACGTCGTCAGGTGACAGCATCAGCTTCCACTCACTGGCTCAATGAGTGAAAGTTCCCATTACTTTTGGACAGTCTTTTTTTGTCAGTAGACTGAGTGAAATGATATCTCATTTGAGTTTCATTTGCCTTTCTTCGACTAATTAGGAAGAAAACAGATTTTTAAGAATTTATGAGCCCATCTCATTTTCTCTTTGAATATGTGCATTGCAAATGTTTCTATTGACTGTGTCATATTTTCAGAACATTTATACTTTTTCTTTGATGCAGGAAATTTTAATTTTATTATTGCCAGCTTTATTCGTCTTTGGAGTTTTCTGTCTTAAGAAATGGCAGCATAATCCTAAATCATAAGATATGCTCCAGTCTTATTTCTGCATTTTGTCCTTAAGATTTTATGTATCAGAAATGGATTTTTATGGGTAGTATGAAGTGGGAGCTTAATGTTAGTTAAATTTTGTCCATTGATGTTTGACTGCAGTTGCATGAAACCCTCAGAAACTTTTCCAGATGAGTGCCTCTTCACGCGCTTGGATCCTCCTGTAAAATACCGCACACGTGGTATCTGGCGAGGGGGCTTCATCTCATGGTCCGCGAATAAGAGGCAGAGTGCCGCCCCTGTGCTCACTTTCTGCTCTCCCACGTGCCCTCGCAGCCCGTGTTCATACCAGCACACGCGCACACAGCTGCGCACAGACACACAGCAGTCACTCACACACGTCTCTCCCCAAAGCACATCCTTCCTTTCCGTTGCTTTTTCTTTCCCATGGTCAAAGTTTAACACACACCCACGTCCGTGCACACACAGACACACACAGACACACACGATCCCCGTGGTCTCTCTCTCCCGGGGTCCGGTGAAGGCATGTGGTCGTGGGCGTCCAGAGCTCTGCCAACAGCTGGGCTGGGACACGGGCTGCTCGAGGACGCGCAGGTCCTGTGAGGCTCTTTAACTCACGTTCTTCGAGGGTCTGGGTTCCCTCGAGACAAACGCGACGTCCTGACTCCCTGAGCCTGATCACTGCTTGATCATCAATCGTGAGCTTCCTCAGTGTATTAAAGTATTGTCCCTGGATTGGAAAAATACGAGTTTTTCTTACAGACAAAATCCAAAGGAGTTTGGCTGTTGATAAAATTATCTGGAGCTGAGCCCCTGTGCCCAGGTACTGCGGCTGAGGATTGAGCTGGTCATGGTCCGGATAAAAGGAACAGTGGTATCATTCTGTCACCTACCCCCTCCGATGGCCACCGCTGCCCACCAGCTCCAGCCGGGGTCCCTAGCCCTCCTCCAAGCGGTGCCAAGCATTCATACGCATTTACAGAACGTGGAACGCTTGCCTAACTGGGCGCAAGTGTCCAGGTTTCTGTAAATAAGCTTGTATTCCACGCATCTTGCCTGTCACAGCACGACCCAGGCCTGAGGCAGCAGCCACGCCCGTCTGTACCTGTGATGCGGGTGATAACACTGTCAGCTCAGAAATGTGGCCGAGTTGGGGTCCCCCAGGAGGGCGCTGCCGTTTCCACGCTTCGGGTGTCTGCTCGGCTCGTTGCTCTGGCAGCAACACCTTTACCACCTCTGGTTACCTTTCTTACATTCATGATCTCCCCACACCGCTTGCATGTGAGAGAAACACACTGCAAGAGGGAAGAAGAGAAGGAGGAGGGGGTGGGAGACCGGCTAACAAGCCTCTGTTCCCCGGGTCCTCCTCCGAGAGCTTGTGAGGGACTTCCTCCCAGCAGATGTCACCTTGGGAGGTGTCTCAGGTCCTGGGCGAATCTTCAGGCTCCAGGACTCACCTGGCTCCATCAGATAACCACGACGACGCGTGACCCTCAGCCACCCCACGTGGAGACGAGAGCTCTGTGAGCCCAGTGTAGCCCCCCTGGTGATTCCCTGAAATGGTCCCTCAAGGTTCAGTCTCAGGCTGTGACTAGAGTGAGTGAGAAAGCCTCGTGACTTGTCACTGATGGCCTTGCTGGGGGGCGGCCCTAGCTCTGCCCTGGTGTCAGCGCAGGCCCCGATGCTTTGGCCTCTCCCCGGGAAGGGTCTGCCTGTGGGTCCTGCCGAGGTCCCGCCTCCTGCACGTGGAGCCTCAGGGAGGCACGCGTGTCAGCTGAGGTCTGATCCTTGCAGGCGCGTCGGGGCTCCGTGACTGGGGCCGGCTTTGCACTCACGTCCCCGCGTGGACCTCCCAAATGGCCCCCACTGCCCCTTAATGACGAGCCTCTGAATGTGCTGCCTGGTGAGTCATCACGCAGCTCTTGTCCTCCTGGCCGAGCTCGGCCCCTTCCGGGGTGTGGGGCGTGGGGCGTGGGGCGTGGGGCCTGGGTGCGGAGCTCGTCCCGACTTCCCTGCCGTGTCCTCCCGGGGCAGCGGCTCTGTGGCCTCGACTCCCACGTGTGGGGGCCACTCTGGCCCCATGGGCACTTAGGAGCAGACTGGGCTGAATGACGTCTCAGAGGGATGGCTCAGTGCCGGGGGAGGAGGACATCCCAACGGCATCCCCCTGGAAGCTGAAGGCACCGTGGGCTGGAAATGTGCCTGATACCCCCGAGCTGCCCAGTGCCACAGCCTCGCCACAGCTGGGGCCACCTCCCACGGGCCCGGACACTCACGCCCCCCGCAGGTGGGTGAAGCCGTGGCCGCAAAGCCTGTCTTATGATAACACGTTGAGTAGCTCACGTAGTGAATTTAATTCTCACTGTAAGTGGAAATACAGATGGTTGTCTGTGTCCAGAGTGGTTCTGAGTGTCTGTTGTTGACAGGCTGTAGCCCTGTGGGCCCCCAGAGAGAGAGGACTGGGCTTTGGACTCCTAGCCCCCAAAAGATCCAGGTTCCAAAGGCGAGTGTGGTTTCTACTCGATCCCTTTCACACCACCGCAGAGTCAACCACAAATTCAACCTTCATAAGTCTGCACCATCGATATTAACTGGCTAATAATTTCACATAGGAGAAGGCAATGGCACCCCACTCCAGCACTCTTGCCTGGAAAATCCCATGGAGGGGGGAGCCTGGTGGGCCACAGTCTATGGGATCGCTAAGAGTAGGACACGACTGAGCCACTTCACTTTCACTTTTCACTTTCATGCGTTGGAGAAGGAAATGGCAACCCACTCCAGTGTTCTTGCCTGGAGAATCCCAGGGACGGGGGAGCCTCATGGGCTGCCGTCTGTGGGGTCGCACAGAGTCAGACACAACTGAAGCGACTTAGCAGCAGCAGCAGTAATTTCACATAAGAAGACTGCGACCGTTAAAACTACTGCCTTAAAAGCCGGACGTGCCATTGGCCATGGCCCTGGCACCTGGGCGCTGGCTGCAAGCCCCGGGAGGACGAGGCGAGGTCCCTGTATGGAAGTGGCCGAGTGGTTGGTCCATTACAGACGTGGTGCACACCGCCAAATGCAGTCTCAAAACAAACCTGTTGGGTTTGGACCTGGGAAAAATTTCCAGTTTGTAGTAGAATCAGCTGGTTCTCAGGGGTTTCCTGAGACCAGATGACAATCCAAAGGGGGCTAGAAGTATTTGGGGATGCTGTTTCAATTCCTTCCAGTCTGGCTGGAGATCTGCCGTTGATGATAAACAGCCGTATGGGATTGAGACGTGGCAGCTTGTTTCCCGAACAGAAGCAGAACCACCTCCCCTGCTCCGCCTGGTGGCCGCCCCTGCCCCCACCCCTCCTCACAGCTCCACTCCAGTTCCCCCCAGGCTGCCTCCTGGGGGTGTTGAGAGGGGTTCCCCGCACAGCCGGGGCAGATACCCACCTGATTCTGCTCACGCAGCCCAGACGCCCTGCCCCCTAGAGTCAAAGTCCTTAATAACGTTTTCCAGAGAACTGCTGCTTTTTTGAATGCATGGAGAAAGAGCGGTGTGGGTTTCATGTTGCATTATGAGCCTCTGAGGATTCTAACATATGTTTATGCATGAATCTATAAAATGGGCAGACGCTGCAGTGAAGTTTCACTGTTGGACGTAAAGTCTATTATAATAAGAGCTGTAAAGTTAGCCCTTAGTGGAGGACTGGAAAATGGAGACGAGGAAATGCTCCTGGCCAGAGGGAATGAGCGTGCCCAGCACGGTCTCCCCTCCGCCCTGGAAGGACGCTCACTCCCGCTCCAGTCTTTGCAGGGGAGTCAGGAAGACTGTGGAGTAACGGGCCGGCCTGTGCGTGGGGAAGGGAACTGCTCAGAGCAGCTCAAGCCCGAGCCAACGGCAGCTGCAAATTTGCCCCAGAAACCCATTTGGAACAAAATCCTAGACTCGTGAGTCCCAGTGCTCCTGGAACGCTTCCCGGGGAAAAACACGAGAGGTTTCAAGGCGTGGACGCTGATTCCAGGCGGATCAGCTGAGGCGTGCACGCTGGAGTCAGTCCCTGTGGACCCTGTGAGCCCAGTGGGATGGGCTGGGGGTGCCCACGGGCGGGGCTTCTCCTGGATGGAGCCCAGCCACCCGACCAGGCTCACATACTGCCGGGTCTTAGAGTGACCCGGGAGGCAGCAGCAAGCAGCTAGGTGAGTGGTGGAGTTTATTCTTGTGGAACTCATTGGACTAAGTGGGAGATGTCCTGTGCCCCGCGGTCCTCAGGCCGGTGGGCAGGAGAGGGCAGCGTGGGGGCACACGGGCTCTGGAGGAGGGTGGCAGCAGAGGCAGGGCCTGACCTGGCCCTGGGGGGAGGTCGGTCTAGGGGCAGACGGGATGGTCTGGGGGGACGGGGAGCAGAGGAGGACGCCTCGTGGTGCGGGCGGGGTCGGGGGTGCTCGGGCTGAGTCACCGGCTAACACACGCCCCGCTCGGACGATCAGAACCTGCCGAGTCGTTAAGTCTCTGTATCGGAGAGAGAAGACTCAGGAGGGAGCCAGTGGGAAAGGAGATGATGGTGCAGGAGGAAGAGAGGGAGGGTCGGGGGGCGGAGAAAGAGCAGACCTGGTAAGCAAGGGGGTCTCTACTAGTCTTGGGGTGAGGACTTCTGTTCCACAAAAGTGGGGTGCACAGGACCACGGACCCCTACATAAAGCAGCATAGAGGTGAAACGGTGATTCTCAAGACCGTGTGGGTGAGGCACAGTCATGGTCACGAAGGACGGGGGTTGCGGAGAGATGGGGCCAGACCAGGGGAGCCAGGAGCGCACCGCGCAGAGGGGACCCCGGGCTGCACCAGGGCTGCACCCGGGCTGAGGGCCCGCGGCTGGAGCTCAGGGAGGGGACCCCGGGCTGCACCCGGGCTGCACCCGGGCTGAGGGCCTGCGGCTGGAGCTCAGGGGAGGGGACCCCGGGCTGCACCCGGGCTGCACCCGGGCTGAGGGCCTGCGGCTGGAGCTCAGGGGAGGGGACCCCGGGCTGGACCCCGGGCTGCACCCGGGCTGAGGGCCTGCGGCTGGAGCTCAGGGGAGGGGACCCCGGGCTGCACCCGGGCTGAGGGCCTGCGGCTGGAGCTCAGGGAGGGGACCCCGGGCTGCACCCGGGCTGCACCCGGGCTGAGGGCCTGCGGCTGGAGCTCAGGGGAGGGGACCCCGGGCTGCACCCGGGCTGAGGGCCTGCGGCTGGAGCTCAGGGAGGGGACCCCGGGCTGCACCAGGGCTGCACCCGGGCTGAGGGCCCGCAGCTGGAGCTCAGGGAGGGGACCCCGGGCTGCACCCGGGCTGCACCCGGGCTGAGGGCCTGCGGCTGGAGCTCAGGGGAGGGGACCCCAGGCTGCACCCGGGCTGCACCCGGGCTGAGGGCCTGCGGCTGGAGCTCAGGGGAGGGGACCCCGGGCTGCACCCGGGCTGAGGGCCTGCGGCTGGAGCTCAGGGGAGGGGACCCCGGGCTGCACCCAGGCTGCACCCGGGCTGAGGGCCTGCGGCTGGAGCTCAGGGAGGCCAGGGACGGCTCCTGGGCGGGGACGTTCAGAGGCGGGGGCCACGCGCGTCTGCACCTGGCCCTGGCTGCCACCTGCACGGGGACTAAGGGCCGGCGGGCAGGGAGGGACCCCGCGCAGGACCGCAGGCCTGTGTTCACCCAGGGCTGGGACCTGCGCCCACCAGCCAGCCCAGAGCCAGGGAGACAGACGGCAGACCAGTAGGCGCTGGGCAGGGCGCTCCCGGGACCCGCCCTGGTGGGGGCACAGCCCACAGGTCAGACACTGACTCAGTCCTGCTCAACAAACCCTAAAAGCAAGACCTGAAGGGACGAGAAACTTCACTGCACTTCGGAACCAAGCTCGGCAATGAGTTGAGGTATAAAGAAAAACTTTGCAATGTTTGGCATCCAGAAAAGATCCTGAGATACAAGGAAACAGGACCCATGATGAGAAAAGCAAACTGAAGCTGCTGCCCCCAGAATACACATTGTCAGAGTCAGTCACTCGAAGGTCGCCTCGCGATGAGAAAGGGGTTAATGCCCCTGGAGAGCACGACGCCTGGAAACACACGCCCAGAAACGGAGCAGCGGGCCCGGCCTCAGAGTTCCGTCAGCACGCAGAAACCCACGGTTACAACCAGCGGTCTAAACGGGCCTCTCACAATAATTTACAGGACAAGCGGATAGAAAATCATCAAAGGTACAGAAAACTTAACGCTACCGGCTAAGCTGACCTCATTGACATTTTTAGAACATGCCAAATTAAAAGCAAAACACGCATTCTTTTCCAGCCTGAATAGACTATTTCCCCAAGTGGACCATACTCTGGGTTGTACAAGATGACGTCTCAATAAGTTTTACAGGATTCAAGTTGCACATGCATTCTTACCTCAGTGGGATTAAGTTAAATATTAATAATACATATCTTTAGAAAAATTCAAAATATTTGGAAACTAAATAACACTTCTGAATAACCCATGGATCAAAGAATGAATCAAAAGGGAATTTAGCAAGTCTTTTGAACTGAACAAAAATGGGAAAAAAATCAAAATGCATGGGCTATTGCCAAAGGAGTAACTTTTGGGAGAAACTTTTACAGCCTTGAATGCCTCTATTAGGAAAAAAAGAAAAGTAATAAATCAGTGATCATCCACTCCACATTAAGAAAAAATGAAGAGAAGAAAGAAAATAATAATCAGAGTAGAAATTAGTGAAACGGAAAAATAACAGAGAATAACTGGAATGAAAAGCTGGCTGTTTGAAAAAAAATGCAACTGATGAGCTTCTAGCCCCAGTGACCAGGATAAGAAGAGAGACGACATAAAGGACCCCCATCAGAAATTAAAGAGGGCTCATTTCAGAGACTTTAAATAGGAACATACTATCAACAATCTTATGCCAATAAATTAAACCCCTCAGACAGAATGGACAAATTCCTTAGAAGACAACGTGCCGAAGATGGCTTTAGAAGGACAGGCAAGACAAGCATCCCTACAGCTATTTTAGAAACTGAATCTGAGTTTAGAAACTTTCCCACAAAGGGAACCTCAGGCCCAAATGACGCCAATAGTGAAATCTCCCAAACATGTAAGGAAGCAATTGTCTTGTTTCCATAGAAATTCCTTCAAAAAAAAAAAAAAAAAGGAGGCAATTCTTCCCAATTAATTCCACGAGGCCAGTGTTGCCCTGGGACTAAACCAACAGCGTCACAGTGAAACTGAAAGCCGGCATCCCTCATGACCGCAGTGGCAAGAATTCTAAAGACAATGTTAGCAATTAATTCCAACCATACGTGAAGAGGACACCATGTACTTTAAAAGTTGAAAATTTTACCCTTCTGACCATTTTCGGTCGTTTCTCCCAGCCTGACTCTTGTCTGTAGCTGTGTTCTCTGTATTTATGGGCTTTTTATTTCTAACTTTTTCAGATTCCACAAGAGTGAAATCGCGCAGTGTTTTGTGTTTCCCCGTTCGACTTAATTCACCTCGCGTGATACTCGCAGGGTCTATCCACGTTGTCCCCACGGCATCAGTCATTCTCTTCACAGCTGAGTGGTATTCCGCTCTGCACGCGTACCCACCTTGCTTGTCCGTTCCCCCGCCGGCAGACACTGTGGCTTCCGTGATTTGGCTGCTGTAGACAGCACTGATGTGAACACAGGGGTTCATGCATCTTCTTGAGTTAACTTCTCGTTTTCTTCAGATAAATACCCACGAGCTTCCTCATCTAAACGAGACCACTTCTGGGATTAAGACGACAGGTGTCACCCAGGGTTGTCCTGGCAGCCTGGACGGGGGAGCACCCTGGTCACGGCCAAAGTCTCAGCTCCGTCAGGTTCCGTAGCCCATCTTGGACTCCATTCCCGCAGGTTGTCCCTTGTGACCTGCCTTCTGACCCCATACAACCCCGTGGGGCCCATGGCCCCCCACCTTCCAGGCTCCACCAAGACCCCAGAAAGGCGCCAGGGCTTCCCCGAGTCTGTACGGCCCCTGGCAGGTTACAGCAGGTCCTCAGGAAGTGTTGGGGACAGACACGTGGCCGACGCTGTCCCTGCTGGGTGCGCTCGGGGAGCTCCTCCTAGCTTTCATACATGGGCCTGGAGACACGGAAGTCCTCCACCCTCACCCTCACCCTCCTCCACCCTCATGTCCCCTGTCCCCTGTGGCTGGTGTGGCTACCAACCGGGTGCTCCCGATATGGGGGGCTCCCGACACGAGGGGGCTCCCGACACAGTGGTGCTCCCGACACCGGGGTGCTCCTGACATGGGGCCCCCGACACGGGGGGCTCCTGACACGGGGGTGCTCCCGACATGGGGGGCTACCGACACGGGGTGCTCCTGATAGCGGGGTGCTCCCGACATGGGGGGCTCCTGACACCGAGGTGCTCCCAGCATGGGGGCTCCCAACGCAGGGGGGCTCCTGACACGGGGGGGCTCCCGACACAGGGGGGCTCCCGACACGAGGGGCTCCCAACAAAGTGCTGTCTCACCCCTCCGCTCCCTGACGCTGCACGTGGGTGGGGCAGCTTGTCCCACAATCAGTGACTGGTGTCTCTTTCCCAAGGGCCTGACCCTGGCTGAGGTCACAGGCCTGCGTGCCCCTGTCCTGGCTTTGCCCCTATCCTCCTCCCCACCCCGGCATCAACAGTCTTCAAAGAATATTTCCCTGATTTGCAAATGGAAGCAAAGCTCTTTCCAAACAGAAGGTGATTTCACTTGGGTATTTACTGGTGATTCCCAGCTTAAAATTAGACAGTAGGGGAATTCTCTGTGGAGCCTGCAGGGTTTCCATGGCAACCCTGGCCTTAGAAAGGACCGGCTGCCCCGTGTCCCTCGGTGCTCCCGTCTGGGAGCCTCAGAGCTCTGCCGGCAGCTGAAAAGGGGTGCGGGGCCCTGACACCGGTCTTTTAGTTGGGTTCCTGACCCGAGATCCTGCTTCCTAGGAGAGTTGTGAAGGGGCTCCGCGCCCCCAGCCGTGGTCGGGCGCACGCGTGCACAGCCTTGCGAGGGTGGTCTGCAGGGGCCACGCCCCGCTTCTGCTAGGGGCACAGTCACCCTGGGCAGCAGCCTGGCCGCCCTCCCCGAGGGCCTCTGGCACGTTGGGCACTGCATACAGGCCAGGTGCCCTGACCCTTGTCTCAGGTCCGTGTGCCAGGGTCCCAGGTGGGCGAGGGCCCCCAGGTCAGCAGCCCCGTCTGCTCTCTTGCCCTGCTTCACTTTTCTCTAAGATAATTAGAGGAAAAAATAAACTGTGTCGCCCTTGTAAGGATTCAGATTCCAGCTCGTGTTTCAGAAGTTAAATAGAAATGTCAGGGAATGGGAGACGTTGGGAGCCCTTCTTGGCCCCCTGGGACTCAGACCCCGGATATGTTTGACAGGTTGTGGAAGACTTGGGGAGCTGCGAGGTTTTGACAAGTCTGAGCTGAACAGAGAGAGGTCAGGAAGGGGATCGGGGTAGCGGGGTGCACTCCAGGGGATGCTCCGGTGGCAGAGGGCCACGGGGGATGCCTGCAGGGTGGGAGGGATGCAGGCAGCCCCGCCCAGAGGGAGCCCCAGGCCAGACCAGAAAGAAGCGTGGGCTCCCTGTGAATGTTAATTAATCAGCATCAAAGTGCCCACGAGTGCGCAGAGAGGCCCCGCCTGGCCGCCCTGCACCTCAGATGCTGTTCCTGGACCGCGTGGGCTGGCGCTGGGAGGTGCTGGATCTGCAGGAGCAGAGCCAAGCCAGACTCTGCACCCGCCAGCCTGCCGCTTCCCCGTGGAGCCAGACCAAGGCCCTGCTTCGGCAACGCGGGCAGGAGTGGCGGTCTTCGTACGAGACGTCGGCCGGGGAGGCCCCGCGGTCTTTCCTCAGCTCAGCTGAGTCGTTTCAAAGTTTGAAATACTTGAGTTCTCCCTCCATTTGAGAGCTTGCTGTTTCTATTTCTGCCTGAATCAGCCAAGAATGTTACAGGTTTTCTGAGATGTGGGGCCTTCTGGTCAAACATCCTGTATCTAAATCCTAACCCCCCCTTCCCCGCCCTGCACCCAGGTTGCAGGGGAAATTTCCTGCTGGGAACAACTCACTGATGAACCGGCCTGGTGATGAGATGCACTGGGACCTGAGAAATGGCAACCGTGAAACGGGAGGGTTCCCTGAAGTGGAGGGAAGGGAAGCTGGCCGGGACAGACAACCTTGGAAAGGAGGTCAGCAGCCCCATGGGGCTCGGGGCTGGACAGGGGCCCCGGCCGGAGTCAGTGAGGCTGCCTGGGAACACGTGCACGGACGCGCTTACTGACCGTGTTGCAAACACCAGGTGTGACATCAGGGGAGTCTTTCCGTCCTTTCACCCACTTGGTTAAAAGCAAAACCTGCATCTGGTTCTGTTTGTCTAGTCTGATCATCCGTCATCTTACGGCTCCAATTACAGCCTACTATGGTCTACAGAGAAGATAAAGAGAGCACACTTTCAAAGCTGTTTGTTTTATTCTTAAAGATCAGATGGAAATCAGGGGTCTGTGCCCTCCAGCCCCGGCCCGCAGCCTGCTTTTGAAAATGCATGTTGGTTGGGAGGTGTCCTGCTGTCTGTGGCTTCCCAGGTGGCTCAGTGGCAAAGAGCCCGTCTCCAGTGCGGGAGACCCGGCTTTGATCTCTGACTGGGAAGATCCCCCGGAGGAGGAAATGGCAACCCACTCCAGTATTCTTGCCTGGACTATCCCATGGACAGAGGAGCCCGACGGGCTACAGTCCACTACAGCTGCGCTGTGTGAGGGGGGCTGGGGTGGGCGCTTCCCACGTGGCGCTAGTGGTAAAGAGGCCGCCTGCCCGTGCTAGAGACATAGGAGCCCTGGGTTCAGCCCCGGGTGGGGAAGATCCCTTGGAGGAGGAAACAGCTGCCCACTCCAGTGTTCTGGCCTGGAGAGTCCCATGGACAGAGGAGCCTGGTGGGCCGTGGTCCGCAGAGTTGCAGAGTTGGCAGCACTGAAGCGACCGACTTGGCGCGCATGTGCTGTGTGTGGACAGACGTCACGGTCTCCAGCTATGGGGCCTTCACACCTTCCCCCCGGGGGTGGGGTGGGGACAGTGACTGGCCTGTTGTGGACGGACCGTGAGGAGGGGAAGCTGTCCCCCTGGGAATAGGTGACGGTGTCCCAGGCGCTGAGAAGGCCACAGCAAAGGGGCTGCAGCCACGTGGCTAGAATCGGGGGAGGCCTTGAGGAGAGCTGACAGTGACCAGCAGGGAGCGGGGGTCTCAGTCCTAAGTCAGGAGGAAACAGATGATTCCCGAAACCCAGGGGAGCTTGGGGGCAGGTCCTTGTCCGGTAGAGGCCAGATGGGCCCTGGCTAAACTGGGCCTGGACTCCAACCCATGGAACCGTGAGGCCCTGACTGGGGGCTGAGAGAAGCCTCCAACTCTGGGGTGAGGCTGAGCGCAATGGAAAGCAAGCGTCCCCTCCAACCACAGAGATTCGGCCTTGCGACAGAGACCGTGTGGCCGGCAAAGTGAAATGGTAAGTACTTGTTATCCGTACTTTGGCAGGAAGTTTGCAAGAGCCTAGACTCACGTGCTTTTCTCGAAGCCCTGCTCGTGGGTCTACCCGGCTCCGGGGACGTGTGGCTTGGGTCGGGTCCTGGCATGGCCGGGCCTCCCCGCGGTCACTGGAGGGTTGGCAGTCAGAGCAGCGGCCCTGGGGGCACAGCCTGGCTGCTTTTGGGGCAAATCCCCAGAGAATCAGGGCGTTTCTTTCGGCTGCCATGTGTCCTTGGAGCTGACTGCGCGCTGATGAGACTGGTGTGTCAGCGAGCAGGCGGTGACCTGCTGAAGGCTGTCCCCCGCCCTGCCTGAGTCCCTGGCTGTTTATAGCAGGAGCTGCACAGAGTGATTAGGATGAGCCGGGTGGAGGCCTGAGGCTGACGGCTGTTAGGTGGGCAGTGAGATGTGAAGGGCAGCTTCAAAGTTGGCAGCTCTGATTAGAACTTTCGTCCCCGCGGTGGAGGGAAGTAGCTCTGTTTTATGCCTTGGCTGCTTGGCAGTCACTTTGGGAGTCATATTTCATCCTCTGGAACTGCCCGGCTGTGACCCGGGGGCACTCACACCTGCTCTCGAGGCCACTGTCCCTGCCAGCCCCCAGCAGCTCCCCGGGGCTCGCCTTGACACGCAGCCTCCATCAGCGAGACTGCGACTCCTGGTCCTCTCACTTCTGAATGTCTTGTTGGCCACTCTGTTGTGTCTGACTCTTTGCGACCCCTCTGTCCGTGGAATTTTCCAGGCAAGCACACTGGCACAGGTTGCCATTTGCTCCTCCAGGGACCTTCCTGACCCAGGGATTGGCCCACGTCTCTTATGTGTCCTGTGCTGGCAGGTGGATTCTTTACTGTCTGAGCCACCAGGGAAGCCCCTACACCCACACGCGGGAGCCGAGGGTGTGAATCTGTCCAGCACCCGGGGCCTGGCACTCAGTCTACCTGGCGTCCCACCTCGAGGCCCTGCCTCCCTTCCCTGGGCACTGCTGTCCTCAGACGGCCTTGGTCCTGCAGCAGGAGGGGGTCCTGGCAGCGCGGCTGCTCCCGCCACTGCGTCAGAGCAGGACTTGAATGCAGGACTCCCTCCTGGTGGGGAGAGCTCGGTGTGGCAGGGACCTCACTCCCTCCAGAGGCTCCAGGAAGAGTCCTTCCTGCCTGGCGGTGGCCATGCTCACCCCTCCAGCCTCTGGGGAGTGGGCTTCGCCAGGTCCTGCCCTGGGAGCCTTCCCTCCACAGGGATGCCCCACCTCCAGGGACACACTGGGCCTCGGCACATATGGCCAGGATTTTAATTTCCTAGTTGAAAAGGGACTAGAATTTCAAGTCAACCACTCCCAGTGTTCCAGCGTCACAGTGAGGCTCGGGTGGTTTTGAGGTTGTGCCATTCACCCCCGCGTGGCCCGCGAGCTCCCTGGGACCGCGGCATGCAGGAGCCGCCTCGCTGCTGGGAGCCCCTTTCTCCTTGTCTCACTGCGTGGACTTGTCCTGCCACTGTGGGGTGTGGGGAGCACACGGGAGCACATGGGGGTTGCACTTTTCCCGCAGCTCTCCTGCAAGGAGAGACCCCTGGGGTCTCGTCCTCTGATGAGGACACCAACCCTATGGCACCAGACCCCACCCTCACGACCACATTAGCCTCGTCACCTCCTCAGGGGCCCCACCTTGACATGTGGTCCCCCAGGGCTCAGCGCGAGAACCTCAGGGATGCAGCTCCAGCCCCACAAATGACCTCTGCTCTGCTCCACTCGAGTCTTCCTAGAACCTCTCCTCACCTCTGGTCTTCTTCCCAAGACAGTCACTTTTCTCATCCAGGTGGCTTCCCGGCGGGCGGTCGGGAAGCCAGCTGTGAGTCGAGATGGAGCCACAAGGCCGTCTCGCTTCGGGACACGTGCTATTAACTCGGCAATTAATTTTCTCTTCCCACTAAATTCTTGTCCCCACCGCCTTAATAGGACTGATTATTCATCAATATTAAAGTGGCAAATTCATTACATTCTAATAATCTGACATCAAATATTAAATCTCATTATTCGATTGGCCAGGGATTTATGACCACCATTAGTTAGCTCAGGTAAGCAGCTTGTGTCCCGTGGAGACAGGACGGGGCAGGCGGGGGTCTCGCCTCCAGTAAACTGGCCAACGGGGGTCATGAGGACCCCGCGTGGTCTGCGGGCTGGAGGAAGGGACCGGGGGAAACACACTGCCCCCTGGCACATTGCCTGAGTGTGGGGGACGCCCTGTCCTCTTGGAGGCTGACCATCCCTGTGGTGACTGGGAGCACAGGCTCTGACCCAGGAGGGCTTCTAGAAGCTTCCAGAGCACTTTCCAGAGCACTTCCCTCCTGGATTGCGTGCCACGTCGGCCCCCAGGACTGCGGGCGCCCAGATGGACCGTCACCTCCCGGCCCGCAGCCCAGCAGCAGTGCAGCAAGGGAGGGGGGTGGTGGACAGGGAACGTGGTCTGCAGTAGCGGCCTGGCAGGCCGCCGCACTCAGCCCCATGCATCTCTCCCCCCGACCCCACCGCGTCCCCTGCGCCTGTCCAGCGTCTCCCCCTCTCCCACTGAGCCCTGAGGCAGGGTCCCTGAGCTGCCTCGGGACTATGATGTTCTGGCTCCGGTCTAGACGGGGGCGTGCATCCTGGGTGTGGGGTGACCTCACCCCGTTGCCCAGCCTGAGAAGACAGCGGTCCAGGCGTCCAGGCGAGGCTCCTGGGCCCAGGCGGCCCTGTCCGAGGGCTGACCAGTGAGGTCCAGGGACACCCTCGCGGAGCGTGTGGGGACGGTCCAGGCTGTGGTGCTGGACCCCCAGTGAATCCTGCAGCTACATGGGCTGAGGGACACAGAAAAATGTCGTCTTTTGGGACAAAGCTGACGCGGCCCTGACGCTTGTGAGGGGTGGCAAGGGGCAGGTCCGCCCTGCTATGGGAGGAGAGGGGCTACAGACTTTCTGCAAATTGTCTTCTTCCCCTGGTGGATGGGGCCCCGGGCTGAGGAGGATCTGAGCTGGGGAGACGTTCGCCTTCCCCACGGCCGGGCAGCAGGGAGGGGAAGTGCCCTGTGACCCAGGTCCCCGTCTCGGCATCTGCATCACACGGCGAGCTGGGAACCCCAACACCCACCCGCCCAGTTACACAGCCGGGGCTGGGAAGTCTGCATGCGTGCACACTAACTCTGTCACCAGCGTTGTGCTCAGACCAGGGCGGTGGAGGGGAGGCGGGGGGGAGGAGGAGGGGGAAGAGGGGGAGGAGGGGAGGAGGGAGGGGGGAAGAGGGGGAGGAGGGGAGGAGGGACGGGAAGAGGGGGAGGTGGGGAGGAGGAGGGAGAGGAGGAGGGGGAGGTGGGGAGGAGGGAGGGGAGGAGGGGGAGGGAGGGAAAGGAGAAAGCGCCCCTGAGCATCGCGACTTCATGACTGGGATTTTTAAGATCTTCCACAAGTATCTGGAAAGCTCAGGGTTAGAAGAGTCTCCTTAGTTTGAGCCCCAGTGCTCCTGAGTTTCCTCCGTGGACACACACTGTGAGTGATTCTCCAGGGCTGACCTTTGCACCAGAACCGCAGGCACATGCACCTCTGCCCCGAGGCCCCAGTGAAGGCCCTCGGTGAACTTGAGGTGGGATCCAGCCCCGGGGCTGTGGTCCAGGGCCGGGACTCCCCTGTCCAGCCTCCAGTCTGATCACCCCTGTGGGGCTGGGACCCTCTCCTGGGTCCAGACGCTCTGTCTCCAATTCCCAACCTCTGTCCATCAGGCCAGGCTCGTCCCGGGGCCTTGGCTGGAGGGGCTGCTCCTCCAGGCCCATCTGTGGCTCCTCCTGCTCTTGGGGAAAGCACACTGGCAGCGTTCACTCATTCACTCATTCGCAGGAAGACTCCCGAGGTCCTACGTGTGCCCAGCATTGTGTTGAGCTCTGGGGAGGGGCAGACAAGACGCAGACTCTGCTAATGATCTCTGGTGTGTCGTGAGTCACCCACCACATTCAGAGACTCCAAACCTTCCCTTCTATACACTTCTGGAAACAAAGGTGCTGAAACTAAGCCATGCCTCTTAAATTCCGGTTTGCTGGGTGTGTTTCTTGTTTTCAAGGAGGACCTGAGAACAGCCGTGTTTGGAGAGGAGACACCTTCTGAGCAGCCAGGCTCACCCCTGTGGGTGACTTTTCTGGGGGATCCCTGGGGGATATGCGCAGTATCCCCCAGACTTTCCATCTTCCCTGCACGTCCTGAGGGGGAGAGGGAGCACAGCCCCCTCTGAGTGGACACACCCCAGGGTTCAGGACCTGCAGACCAGCCCCCAGGCGAGAGCTGCTGTCACTCAGTTGCAAAGTCGTGTCTGACTCTTTGCTTTCGCCTGGACTGCCACCTGCCAGGCCTCCCTGCCCTCCACTATCTCCTGGAGTTTGGTCAAACTCATGTCCATTGGGTCGGTAATGCCATCCAACCATCTCATCCTCTATCACCTCCTTCCCCTCCTGGCTTCAATCTTTCCCAGCATCAGGGACTTTTCTAATAAGTCAGCTCTTTGCATCAGTTGGTCAAAGTATTGGAGTTTCAGCTTCAGCATCAGTCCTTCCAATGAATATTCAGGGTCGCCTGGGAATATTCAGGGTCGCCTGAATATTCATTGGAAGGACTGATGCTGAAGTTGAAACGCTGTGAGTGGACCCCATGGTCCTCCAGGGCAGGCCAATAATAACTTATTATTATTGTAATTATTACTATTATCAGAAAAGCTGATAATAACTCAGGCTTTGCCTTGGGGAGCACAGCTTCTTGGAGAAGATCCACCCTGAACCCCCAGCTAGCACACTGGAAGTGAGGAAATGGGGTTTGTCACAGAATTACCAGCATGAAGCGGCGGTGAGGATGGGCATTGTCTGCCAGCTCTGCTGCTGGGAGCCTTGAGGGGCCTCGGTGTCAATCAGCTCTGAGAACAGAGACAGAGGCGGGGCGGCTGCTGAGGGCTGGGGAGGCTGAGCTGGCCCAGCCACTGCGCGCTGCCCGGAGGCTGCACCCCGCAATGAGCCCCGCCCTGCAGGCCCCTTCAGATGACGAGCTGTGAAAGGCAGCGCTCCGCGATCATGAAAAGAACGCGTAGAGAGAGAGGAAACACAGAAGCCAGCAGAGATGGAGTGTCTCCAGACCTTAACGGATGGTTTGAAGGAACTGGCTTTATTCCCCACGGGGACTGAGTGTTGTGGTGCTGGTGGGCGAGCGACACCGTCATGAGCCTGACGCAGCTGGCTGGCAGTTGGAAAGAAAGAGGCCTGAACAAAGGCGGATGTGGCCTCGCCCCATCCCGCGGGGCAGAGCAGCCTGAGGCCCTGCACCACTCGCAGTTCAGAGCGAGTGAACTTGAGGGAAAGTGCCTCTGCACCAGCGCCTCCAGCCCCGAGGGAGCTGGGGAGGCCGTGGCCCAGACGTCAGGTGAGGGGTGGCCTGGCTGCCCCTCTGCTTGAAGGGCCCGGCGTCGCCTCACCCCACACCCTCTCCTTCCAGGGAGGCTGGTCCAAACTGAGAAGAAGGTGTATTTTCCTGCAGCAACTCTTGGGGCCCCAGGCTTGCCTGCCCAGGAGGGGAATCTGATGTCCCCTGAGGCTCTCGTCGGGACCTACGCTCCACTGCAGCTCGAGGCTCTGGAACGTCTGACCCAAGGTTCTGGCTCAGTGTGAGGTGGAGGTCATTCCTTCAGCGAGCCTGCGTTCTGGCAGTGCCCCATGGATACCGCCTGTGGTCCAGCACGATGCTTCTCTCTCCCTCTCACAGACCCCTGTGTGCTTGCGGCGTGTCCAGCCACCAACACTCATGGCCTTTTTTCCAAGCCAGTGAAGATTCAGCATCTCCACTTGGCCCTCAACGACCACAACAAAATGCCTCCTAACGCTGGGTGCCCTTCCTATGCAGAGCCCTGAAGCTTCAGGTTTGGAGTCAGGCTCCCTAGGAAGCTTTGGGATGGGGGTTGAAGCCCCTGGGCAGACCACCCCCTGGGAATGTGCATTGGCAAGAAACGGGCGTGTCCTCTCTGCGGAAGACTGAATACTGCCTGGTCGATAGAAGGAAGGTCCCCAGGCTCTCATAAGCCAAGTTCCCCAAATGTTCACTAAAGATTAGCTCGTTGTGCAAGAAATCTTAGTCTGTGCCAGGAATGAACAGAATGCATCGCACTCGGGCGTGTGTGTGTGTCTCTCTGTGTGTGAGCACACATATGCGTTTATGCTTGGGTCAGCGTGTCTACCATCAGAAGACAGCTGTTTCAGCAATGGTTATGAATATGACTATTTTAAAAATCAGGCTACTCAAAATAACAGACAACAAGCTGTATTAAGCAGCATGTACTGTCAACATATTACTTTAAAAAATCTGAGTTTTTACCATATTTGACCATCATTTTCCACTTTTTCATCTTTCAAGATCACAAAGTATTAAGTAGAACATTTTAGCCTCATAGCTGAGAGTGGTTATGATAACCCTAGCATATCATCAGTTACTAAAGCAGACACAATCTTCGGAGAATTATTGAAAAACATGATTTTTATGTTGGATTTAGGAGATGTGATTTTTTTTGGTTTCAGTTATTATATTTCAATTCCAGAATTTTTATTTGACTATTTTCACTTTTCTTTCTCCTACTGATATTTTTTATTCGGTGAGACATAATTTTCATGTTTTTGTTGAATCTTCGAGACAAGTTTTCCATCATTGCTCTGAATAAGACCACAGGAGATCTAAAGTCTTTTTCCAGTAAGTCCAATGTCCGAGTTTCCTCAAGGGCAGTTTCTATTAACTGCTTTTCCCTCTGTTTCTTTGTATGCCTCATACTTTGTTGACAATTGAATATTTTAGATGAAGCAATGTAACAAGTCTAGAATCAGATTTCTCTCTCCCCTTCCTCAACATAGATGTCGCTAGGTGTTAGTTTGGGGATTTTCTGCGCTGATCCTGTGAGGTCTGCATTCTTTATTGTATGCAGACGCTGGATTAGCTTAGAGAGCAGCTAATGACTGGATGGAGAGTCACTGATGCCCCTGAACCAGCGTCTTCCAGTGGTTGCTGAGGGCTCATCGGTGTTGGGGCTCCCCTCCTCCATCTAGGCAGGCAAGTGACAACCCTGCTCAGCCTTCTCCTTCTGTGCAAAGCCTCCAGGTGAGCCAGAGGCAGAGGTCAGGGTGTTATCAAGCCCTGTACATGCGTGCGGTCTTCTAGATTCCCAAGACTATGTTGGAGCTTTTCAAATCTCCCTACAGGCATCTTATCCCCCAGCTTTTCCCTTTTCCCTTGAAGGCAGCTTCAGTGTTAAACAACTGCTGTTGATTGTTTTCAACAAATGTGCTAGACATTGGATTGTTTGAGCAGATTGAGCTCCAAGTCAAGTCACACACAGACACATCTTCAGAGTGCAGCTTTTCAGAAATTGACAGGTGGATCAAACAGTGACATTTCTTGGCGGATGGAGATTTTGGAGTTTTTGGCTAATTTTGCTCCTAGTGGCTGCTGGGTGCTGGTGCCCACCACTTCCGCAGTTGTGAGGCTGCTGGTTTTTAACACTACCTAGGAGTTGGGCAGAGGAGGATGGGAATAAATTAAAATTCCATGAAGTGTACTGTTTTTCCAAGATTTAGCCAATTTTCTCGTATCAATACTCCTCAGTAGCAATGTGGGTATTGCCCCCAACATCAGCAGCAAAGCCAGAATGAACATCAGGGTCACTGCTAGGAGCCACGAGCGAACCATGGTCTTCCTGGGAGTAAGAGAGCGTTGCGTGGTTGTGTGTTGCTCAGCTCATAGAACAGATGAAAACTGATATCTCACAAGTAGCTCCACAGTGGAAAGTCACACCCCCTCCCCAGGAACACACGCCTTGGTCAGCTCCCAAGTCCAGGGCCAGCTGCCTAGAGAGGCCTTCTCCTTGAGCAAGGATTCCAGGGCCCATTTTGAGCTACCTTGGGAACAAGTACCCAAGAGTTCTTCCAAAGGTCCTGTAGGTACTTCTCAGGCTATTTCTGCAATAAGGAGAAAAATATCTGTTCTTCTCAAAGATTGCTAGTGGGGGACTGTGGGTGGACCTTGTTAATTGCTCAGTTATGTCCGACTTTGCGATCCCACAGACTGTAGCCCGCCAGGCTTCTGTGTCCATGGGATTCTCCAGGAAAGAATACTCCTTCTCTTCTCCAGAGGAACTTCCCAACCCAGGCATCGAACCCTGGTCTCCTGCCTCGCAGGCAGATTCTTTACCATTTGAGCTACAGGGAAGTCTCTCTAGTGGGGGATCTGAGTTTAAATAGATGTAAATGGACTTGAAATGCCATTTGGTCTTCCAGCTGTGGTGGTGGGGGGCTGAGCTGGTTCATGGATGAAATGGAGCTGGTGCGATTCCATCCTAGAGATGCTCAGAGGGTCCATGGACCTTGCTTCTTGCTCTGCCCCAGTGTGTGGCTGGTGGAAGAAGCCTTGGTCCCATGAACCCAGTTACCTTGGTTCTTCTTTCTTGAAGAAGGAAAGGAAGGGCCTCATGGGGCACCTGTAACTGCCGCCCCCTCAACCAAGATGCAGAACTACCGGAGTGACCGCTGCCACAGCAGTAAAGCCGGTCCCAGGAGGACTGCAGAGGTTAGGGCCCCCACGCAGGCTCCCCGCTTGCTCACTCTCTGTCCTCAGCTGAAGCTGCGGGTCACGGCAGAACCACGCACTTCACTCAACAGCAGCCGCAGACGCTGAGGTCCCCACCATTGTGTTTACTGGAGCACATCCACCGTCTCCGGCACCAGCCTCAGCGTCTTCTCCCGCGACAGCACTGCCTGCTGACAGGGGCATTTACTGGTTTCAGGGCTATAGATTTGGCAAATGGGTCTTCTCTCCAATCTTCATCAGTGGGGAGGCTCAAGACACTCTGTCTTTACAAGACAAGCCTTTATTTTGTACTGTTTGGGGTCTTACACCTACTGTCAAAATAGATTGCATAGGTATGCTGACTCTTGGGAGTCTCTGTAGAACGTCCACCTATTATATCAAGCAGGCCTGGGGAACAGGATGTGCATTTGGTCATAGCGTGTTATTACTGTTATTATCAGTCCCGTGATGGATGCACACGTCTGTGCTCAGCTGTCCAGTTGTGTCTGACTCTCTGCAATCCTGTGGACTGTAGCCCACCAGGCTCCTCTGTCTATGGGAGTTTCCAGGCGAGAATACTGGGTTGCCATTTCCTCCTTCAGGAGATCTTCCCGACTCGAGGATTGAACCCACGTCTCCTGAATTGGCAGGCAAATTCTTTACCACTGTACCACCTGGGAAGCCTCTGTTGATTGATACTGATTTTAAATGAAATTTGTATCTATGTTCATAATGGTATTGGTAGTTTCATTTTGCTATTTCTTTATGCAATTTTGTTTTCGGAGTTTTACTAATTACATAAAATTCAGAGGTGAGTTATTCTTCTAAAATATTTTCTATGTTTTGGAATATTTTAAGTGACAGAGATGAGTCTTTTTCTACTTTAGTAGATTGGTTGAAATTCAGTTTGAATGCATCTAATCTTGGGGATTTTCTTTCACTGGTAGGTGTTTAATCAGTTTGCTAATTTTTTTTCACGGTAATTGGCTTATTCAGGGTTTTCCACTTCTTCTTGGATACGTTTAGTTAATTTTTTACATTTCTAAGAAATTATCTCTTTTTTCCCCTAAATTTGTAAATATGTTTCTACCGAGTTAGATCGTTATTGCCTCATAATCCTAATTCTCTCGATTTTTCCTTCACCTGCGATGCTTCACTCTCGACCCTCCATCCCCCTCCCCGTTCATTCTTTCTCTCCCCTCTTTTTCTATCTTTCTTCCCCGTAATTAGCTTCTAAAGTTTAACTTCAAAGAATTGTATTTGGACTGAGCCATGCTTTCCACCTATTTGTTTACTGTATCATTATTTTAACTTTCATGTTTATTAAATTCTTTCCTCCTAATTTCTTTGAGTTCATTTTGTTAGTTTCCTAATATGTTTAGCGGAGTACCAAATGCCGTCATCTTTATTTTTCCTCGAAAATAATGAAATTCTTTAGAGGTAATGTGTCTTTTTCTTTTAACAGACCATTTCCTGTGTCCAGCTGGTTTTGGCACAAAGCATTCTTGTTTTCAAAGCTTCTGAGGCACTCTGTCATTTGTTTCCTAACTCTTGGATCCAAGGACTGTCTTAAGTAAATTTCTTATTGTTCAAGCCCTAAAGATACTGTTGATCATCTCTGCATTATTGTTTCAAATTTTACCGTTTCCTAATCAAATCATATCAGATTATATCAGGCCAGACAAGCTTTGCCTTTTCGAGTTGTGTCGAAAGGCTTTATGCGAGGCCAAGCACGTCACTGTTTCAACAGTTTCGGCAAGCAGCATTCTGTCCGAGAGGGAGGTGGTGCGCGACCCGCTCTCCGAGCTGGTGTGAGCGCTGTTCGTGCCTCGTAAATCTGCTTCATCAAGTCTAGTGGGTGTTCGGGGCCATCTCCCCTGGCCTCTGTCTGCTGTTGTTTCCGTCCTGTACTCGATCCGCACCGCCATGAAGTGGGCATGGGGGTGGCTCGCTGCGGGGCCAGTTTTACCAAGTCCCCTGGGTTTCTAGCGGCTCTTGTAAGAACCGCTCACATCCATCATGCACTAGGGGCTTTCCAGAGGGTCTGCTGTGGTCCTCAGAGGAGCCCCGTGCGGCGGGGACCTTGTCACAGGGAGGAGGATGGGGATTCACTCCCAGCCCGCCCTGGTCCCCAGCTTCACAGCAGGACTCCTGGTGGACCCTCGCTGTAAGCGCAGCAAGCGTGGCCACCCTTCTGAGGCACAGACTGAAAAGGCTGACTTCTTCACAAAGTTTGCCTCTCGTCATGAGAGTCCATCCCTCTTTGTGCCCCTGGATGGTTCGACTTTCACTGCTGAGTGCCTTTGTCGAGTAACTACGCACAGCCCGTGTCTTCCTGCTTTCTCTCGTTTACCAGTGTTCTCATTGCTCCATTTTCTTGAGGCCCGTGCTTCCTTTTCTGCGGCCTCGAGGCTCCGTTTCTTTGTTTCCAGCTCTAGTGTATTGGTTTGCTCCTGTTCCTCTCGAGTCCACAAAACTGAGTTGATCAAAACTGAAAGTCGTAGCTCCTTGACGGGGAAGGTGGTTCAGTCACGTTAATGGGATGGCCTTCCCGCTGGAGTCTGCTGTTTGCTGTGTGTTACACTTTCTATGCATTTTACTTAACTGTGTTTTGCAGGTTTGATAAAATTATTGTTTACTACATTTTCCCCCCAATAGTTACATTTTTTGGTCTGAGAGCTCTACTGCTAATTACGTTTTCCTCCAGGGGATTTACTTCTGAAATGGGAATCCACGATGCCAACAATGAACCCCGTGATGCACTTCTGCCCAGGCAGCTGACATGGTTCAGACTTGTATTTCCCTCCAAGACTTTTCTCCCGCAAATGAGACGTTTCAGGTTCCCTTTTTCCTCCACTCCTCCTCAACCTTCTCAGTTATGCTGCGATGTGTAAAATCTTTTCATTTCTGGACTTTAGCGGAATTCCCATTTTAGTTAGCAGTTGCATTTCGATTCTTTTTAGCCTGCAGACACACTCACATGTAAGAAGTGATACAGGAACAAGGGTGCTCACTGCAGCGAGGTTAGCAAAAGTTAATTACAGGAGACAACCTGGTATCCGCCAGTAGGGGACTGATGCTAGGAGTCGAGGGGCGCTCGTGACGTTGGACTCTATGCAGCTGTTAAACACAACTAGGAGGCTTTTCATATCCTGCTATAGGAAGTTCTTCAGTGAGGAAAGCCGAGTGCCGCGCAATGTATATAACGCGGCGATTTTACTTCCTGTATAAGGGCTGCACGTGGCGCCCCACCCACGGGACTGTGAGCTTGCTTCTGGCAGGACGCGCAGGCAATGAGTTGTCTCCAGCCTCCCTGCAGAGGAGCTGGTGTTAGTTCTCATCTTAATGCTTCTGATCCGTTCATCTGTGGCCGACGTCGGTGTCCCTGGGTTTTCTGCAGAGGCGGCGAGCAGGTGGTGCGTGCTGTGTGACCCGCGCGTCCAGAGCCTGCCTTGTTCTGCGCCGATGCGACGTTCTCTGCACGGGCTTGGGTCCTGGCCTTGCATACCTGGAGTGTGGAGATGCTGTGGTGTGGCCCGTGGGAGGCACGGTCAGAGCGTGAGCTCTCAGGGCTTGTCACAGTTTTCTTCTTTCCACCCCAGAGTACACTGCTTTCCTGTCCCCGTTGCTTGGGGATTCTGCGGGGACAGCCTCAGGCCTGGCCCCTGCGACCTTCCTGGGTCCTGAGCGCTCCAGGCTGGCCGTCTCCTTTGACAGCATCGGTCCCCTATTATCGAGTCCACAGTGGCGCCTCTCCTGCTTTCTCCCGTGCAATCCGAATGGCTGGGACCCTGGGTTCCTCCTCCCCTCCCGATCCTCACCCTACTCACCTGGCCTCCCTGGTTTCCTGGCTTCACAGCTCCTGACCTGAGGTTCGCACCTCGCGGCATGGCTGTGGCCTCCGCACCATTCAGCCCCATTTTATTTCCTTTGTTTTTATTTTGAAAATCGTTCTTTCCTCTGGAAGCCTTTTTCTGGTTTGGCCCCACTGTCCTTGTTTGGGCGGGAGGCACGTCCCTTTAGGTTTCCCTTCCCCCAAGGGTGGCCCTTTGCCCGGGTCCTCTCATCCTTGGTGTCTGTCCTGGGCTCCCTTAGAAGGGTGACGTGGGGATCGCGCAGAGGTGGGGTGTAGGGCGGTGGAAAGCCGGCAGGTCAGGTGGGCAGGGACCCCCGTTCACACCACTGCCCTCTCCCCAAGGCTGGGTGGGGGCCCGGACGTCAGGACACCATTCTGGGTCTGGTGCTCCCCGGCGCTGGGAGTCTTGGTTCTGCCCGATGCCCTCTGCTGCCTCAGTGGCCTCTCATAGCCGTTTCCGGACCACAGCTCAGCCCACCACCCTGGGACCCCCGCCCCCCAGGGCCGAGCTCCCTCTGGGTCCTGAGGGCTCACAGTGCTGAGCTGACCCCCGCCCAGTTCATTAGAGGAGGGAGGAGGAGAACTGCCCGAGGCCTCCACGGCCCTCCTGGGGTGTGCTCTCCGGGACCCTTGCTGAGCGCTGCGTACCAGGGGCCTGGCTGAGCCCTTCCGGCCTTGTCACAGGGTCGTCAGGACATGACTGGCAACCACCCTACGAGCTCCTGGCAGCCCCAAGCAGTGGAAGGGGATGCTGCACCCGGCTGAGTGGGCGAGGGGCGGCTTTCACAGAGTGGTCCCCGCCGTGCCCCGCACTCAGAGCTTTCCAGGGGGACAGACAGGCACTTGCTGGCTCCCGTCAGGCCTCTGTGCTGGCTGCGGCCCTGAATAAGACCACCGGGGCCGCCAAATGCACCTCAGTCGCTCTGCCAAGATGCATTTTATTACTGACCCGGAGCACAGCCCGGGTCCCTGAACAGAAGTCTTCAGCCATGCTGAGCTGACCCTTTATCGCTGCCATTAAACATTTATTAAATGCTCTGCGTCCAGCCAAACCAGGGAGATGGCAACACGGGGGTGAGTGAGTGGTTTTGGCAAGTCACTCCATGAATCACCTTCTCTCTGCAGCCTGGGGTCGAGGGCATGGCCCCCAGAGCCCTGGGCTGGGTTTTTGGGCTGTAGACAGTGTTTGGAGGAGCTTGAGTCTGGAGGGGCCCAGTGTGGCCGGGAGAGGGGGACTTCAGGGACCCTGGGTGGAGGGAGAGAAGAATGGGGACAGGAGTTGGGAGGCAGTATGGCGCATGGCAGGCGTGCACTCAGGAGGAAGAAAGAGAGTGAAAAAGTGCCTTCATGGGCCCCTGGCAGTGGGCTGTGGGGAGGCGCTGGGATGGAGCCAGAGGCAGCGGGGGGTGGGGTGGGAAAAGGGCCACAGGAGGGGCAGGCGGCTGTGCCAGTCACCCTGTCCCAACAGCCTGCCCTGCTGCAGCACCCGGCTCCCCCTTCTTTGCAGTCGGGCCCCGATCTCCAGAGAGGCGAACAGGCAGGCTTCCAGGCCACGGACCGTACGGATCGGCCCTGTTAGGAAAGGGACCCCATGTGCACCCTGGACCCCTCACAGCCGAGAGCACCCAGGCCAGGCCTTCTGTCCGGGGCAGAGCCCAGCGTCCCCAGCCTCCCCCAGCAGCTGCGGGCGTGCACGGGGCAGCCGCCTTGGCGTCAGGGCTGGGACACTTGGGCTGGAACGTACGACCCGCGTGACCCAGGAAACGTCAGCTCTGTGGTCCTGTTTCCCTCCACGGAGAGGAGACGCAGCTGGAACAGGAAAGACGCTGGGAACCCACCACAGTGTGCTCTCCCCTGTCCTTGCAGACTGGGGGCCCCTACCTGGTGACCCGGGCACTTCCTGTCTCCTGTGTCCCTCAGGCTGGGGGCCCGGCATGGTGACCCGGCCACTTCCTGTCTCCTGTGTCCCTCAGGCTGGGGGCCTGACATGGTGACCCGGCCACTTCCTGTCTCCTGTGTGTCCCTCAGGCTGAGGGTCCCGACCTGGTGACCAGGCCTCTTCCTGTCCAGAGAGCTCCAAGCTGGCCTGGGTGGCTGACTGGATGGTGCCCAGGGAAGGCCTGGCTGGGGCAAGCACAGGGGCCCATCCCAGCCACGCTGTGCCGTCGTCCATGTGTATCAGGCGGGCCGCCCCGAACTCTGTGGGAGCCGGGGTCACAGTGCTGGGCCCACCACCTCTGAATACCTCAGCACCTTCTCCCTGGACGAAGCAGTGGATGTACCTGGGCTCAAACAGAGTCCAGGGAACTTCAGGCCTTCCAGGGCAGCCGCTGTTGGACCATTGCAGAGACTCGGCTCACAGCTCTGCCCTCTCACCTGGGTGGCTGGTGCGTTGTCCATGCCTCAATACCACAGCTGAGTGGGGCAGCTCCGGGCCTGGGGCTTACCCTCCAAGGGCACTCAGAGTCAGGTGGATTTAGCCTGATTTGTGCCCATGAGTCACCAATGAATTATCCAACATCTGCTGACATTAAAGTGAGTTGATGGCTCACACTTTCCTGCCTAATATCCAGCAAGACTGAGTATTTTCTTTCTACGCAGAGGTCACAGCATCACTGAACACACTGATGCTGGATGAACTCCTGGGGGGATCACAGGCATCTCTCTGGTGACCCGCAGTTCCTGTCATTCTACGGAAAGACCTGGAGTCGGGCACATCCCCCCGGGTCACCCATGGGAGCTGCCCGGGGCTCAGGGCACCTCCTTTCGGGGGAGTCAGAGTGACCCCTCCCCCTAGATGCAACAGCAGTGAAGCCATCATTTTTCTGGGGAGGGGGTGAGAGGGTAGGTGGATTAAAAAAAATAACACTTCTTACTTTAGAATAATTTTAGATTTAAAGAAACGTACGGAAAGGGCTCAGAAAGTCCCAGCCCCTCTCCGCAGGCCCCCCTTTGCCACGCCTCACGCCTGCCGCGCACCGTGGACGGGGAGGCCTGGAGGCAGGCACTCCGCTGTGAGCCCAGCTCCAGGCCATGTCATGTGCTTTCCATCAACGCTCCACAGAGAGGCTTCTTCCCAGCTCGACTGGGACACAACCAACCGGCGACCTTGTGTGAGTTCAAGGTGTGGGCACAGTGGGCGCGTACACTTGTGACCCGCAAGGTCGCGAGGACGCAGCCTGAGCCGGCTCCTCACCCCCGCGCCCTATGGCCTCCTTGCCCCTCCTCCAGAGGCCCGTCCTGCCCACGCGGCCGCTTTCCAGGCCCAGCCTCGCCGCCCCTTCCCCCACTGAGTCCCCTGGAGTTAGGCGCCCGGGAGCCCCCAGCTCATTCTTAGCAGAGCGCTGCCATCTCCTCCAGGAAGCCCTCCCTGAACTCATCCATCAGGCCAGGCTATATGCCCCTTGGGGGTGCCCCCAGGACGGCAGGGCGTCCCCAGAGCTGCTGTGGCCAGGCAGCGGGACAGACAACGGGCACATGGGCGCTCAGCTAAACATCCAGCCTCCACGTAGGCCTGCCCGGGACAGAGGGTGTCCGCTGTCCAGTGTCCACCCCGAGGCCAGACCTGGGAAGGCAGCCTGCGCGGCAGAGGCGGCAGGGGCCACCGGGGGGCACTGTTGGCCAGCTCTCCCCGAGCTCCCGAGGCTGCCGCTGCGGCCCTGGGGCTCCGACGGTCTGCGAGCTGCGGGAGGTGCCCGACCGGGGCTCCGGGGGAGTCAAGGGCCAGGGAGCAGAAGCTTCCAGAAACGCAGCTGGGGCTGCTCTGGGCTGCAGGCTGACTCACTGGGGCCGGTCGGCCAGGAGCCGTGAGGGGGCTTCGTGCTCCTTCCGGCTGCACCTGCCGGCCCAGACCTGCCCCTGAGTCCCCCTGAGCCCCCCGAGCCATCTGCAGTCCTGAGCCATCTGCCCCCGGGGCCCCTGCTCTCAAGGGGAGGGGCAGAGAGACGCCCGCCCCTCTTGCCTTCCCTGGCGCAGAGTGCAGGTCGCAGGGGCCCGTCCAGGGAGCAGGGTGGC
Organism: Ovis canadensis; assembly: GCF_042477335.2. Taxonomy (NCBI): domain Eukaryota; kingdom Metazoa; phylum Chordata; class Mammalia; order Artiodactyla; family Bovidae; genus Ovis; species Ovis canadensis. Next base: position 230,665,229 of record NC_091247.1, on the reverse strand, counting down.
CGGGTCCCCACAGTGCCTCCTGGGAAGCAGAGCTGGGTCAGAGCCCTGGTCTGCCCACTTGCCTGCTTGTCTGGGCCATCTTCCCTGGGGGGCCATGCCCTTGACTGTGCCGCTCAGCCCCTCCCGTGGACCCCGGTCCTGGTTCACTCTGCGGCTTCTTCCCCTTTTCTCCAGGTGAAATCACGATGTCCTTTCTCTCTGGGATGCCGACTTTAATTCTCCCAAACCTGGGACTCCGTCTGGCTGGCTCCTTCCTAATCGTCAGCAGGGAAGTCGGCTTCCCTCCCAGGAATCCTGTGCCTCTTGGGGCCCCTCAGCGCGGGATCGGGGAGCCTGCAGCCTCACCCTTCGTGTCCAGACGCCTCGTGCCTGATGCAGCCACCGCAGAGCCCGGGCAGGTGAAGCCTCTTCCGGCCACTCTGCAGCCCCAGCAGAGACGATGCCCAGTCTGCAGAGAGTCAGTCCTAATGCCCCACACTCCTCACTGAGATGGACCTCGGCGGGAAGGAATCGTCATCCCGGCACGTCCCTGAGCCAAGCCGGCTTCCTCGCCAGGACGCTGTGCCCACGTGTCTCCCGTGAGCTGTTCTCTGGCCTCTTCTCTGCTGGGGCAAAGAGCTCAGCTCGCGGCTCCTAAAATAATCCCGCGTGGGCCGCACATGCTGGGCGGCTTCCTCCCAGCAGCCTTGCCTCGCTCTCCAAACGACAAACCAGGCGCGGTCCTTACTCACCGGTGAGAAAGCAGGACCCAGAGAAGGCGGGTCATCTGCCAGGGAGGAGGAGGAAGACCTGACGTGAGGCTGCGGAGGGCACCCCACCTTGGGTGGATGGTGAGGGGCTCCTGGCCTCCAGCTGCTGCCTGGAGACGCCCCCACCCCGTGGAGCGCCAGCCCCTGACCCCCCCCCCGACCTGCCCCCTGCCCCCCTCTCCATCTGCAGGCTGGGCCGCGAGGGCCTTGTTCCCGCTGCACACCCCCTGAGACCCCGTCCCAGCCTGCCCCGGCGAGGGCGCCGTGTCCGCAGGACGCGGGTGTGGGAGATGCAGGGGCCTCGGGTACGACCAGGCTCGCCCATGGGGGCCTTGCTGCACTGCAGGCCCGCTGCCCTTCGCGTGACCCCTCCTGCCTCTGGGCCCATGTGTGCCGCCCCCCTTCCCCCCCCGCCCCAGGCCCTGCGGGACCACCTTCCAAGAGTGACGATGTTTGGACAACTAGGGGGACACAGGGCGTTAGACAAGCAGGCTTATTATTAACAGTTAATACTAGTGAACGTGCTTTCTAAAAAAGTGACCCCAGATTTATTCTTATTGAGAGCATTGCACGTGCTCTGGTTGTTGTGAGAATTAAATGAGCGGTGACTGAAGTGTAACAAGCACTCAGCAAAACTTGGTGAAAATTCAGACTTTATGGCGGTGTGCTTTGTGTTTTCATCACCTGAGATTTTCTTTGGGACAAATAACTACGTTTACTGTTCTAGCGTTTTCCCATGGCGTTCATTATTATAATTTACATTTTGCCTTCTACCTTTAATAGAGAATCCTTAAGAGTTTGAAATAAAATAACTATTTTGGGGAAAATATAAAAAATATTTTAATCTCTTAAGCTTTCACTTGCATTTTTATGAAAATGTGTCTATAGTGTGTGTAATTTCAATACACATTTTGTTATTTAAACCTTAAATTGATTATTTTTAGTTTAGCATAAAGTAGATGAATTTTGATTGAAATCTAGCAATGCTGATGAAATGCAAAGAGAAATACATGTGTGAATTGTGCCTGTGTTTTTCAGAAAGAAATCTATATATTTACTTACCTGCGCTGGGTCTTACATGTGTGAATTGTGCCTGTGTCTTTCAGAAAAAAACCTATATATTTACTTACCTCTGCTGGGTCTTACCTGAGGCACGAGGGGCCTTCGGTCTTTGCTGCAGCCTGAAGGAGCTTCCGTCTCGGTGTGAGGGCTCCGGTCCTCTGACCAGGGATTAAACGCAGGCCCTGCGCTGGGAACGTGGAGTCTTGGCCACTGGACCACCAGGAAGGTCCCTGTTTTATTCAGTACTCGGCTCCACGTCACCTGCCCGGACAGGTGACGCTTCGTTATCTTTAGTATTTCAGAGACTTTTCCTCGTTTAAAACCCAAGTTTTCTGCGTGTTTGAATTGCGCTGCTTCTCACAGCCGGGTCGTGGGACCTCGGCGTGTTTGCCGTGTGACCTGCAGCTTCAGGGATTCGTGTGAAGGGGGCGCCGGCTCCCGCCTCCGCGCCAGCCCTCCCGGCCCCGACCCTGCTCGGGGTGCTTGTCCTGGCCTGTTCCCCCCAGAGCTTCCCCTTGTTTGTCACTGAAGGGATCTGCACCTGCAGGCACTGCGTCTTGCCCTCCCTTCCTGGGAGCCTGGAGCCTGGAGCCTGGAACAACCCCTGGAGACTCCAGAGTCCAGTGGCCCGGACGTGAGGGAAGAGTTGAGCAGGAGGAAGGCAGAGACCAGGGGGAGCGCGAGGGGGCCGGATGGGGCTGGTCCAGTGGGCTGACCCAATGGGGCTGGTCCAGTGGGCTGACCCGATAGGGCTGGTCCAGTGGGCTGGCTGGCTGGGGCCGACCCAATGGGGCTGGCCGGACGGGGCTGTACTGGCTGGGGCTAGCTGGATGGGGCTGACCCAATGGGGTGGGCCCGCAGGCTGGTCCAGCTGCCCCTCCTTGTCCCTAGTGAGGGGATGGGGTCTCTCCTGCGTCTGCGTTGGGGGGGGGGGCGGTGGGAAGGGGCTTGGCGGCTCTCTGGGTGGAGGTGAGCTCCTCTGGGCGCCCTGCCTGGTTGAGGTGGGTCTTGCTTCAAGTCAGGGGTCTCCAGAGGGCCTGTTCTTTCTTGTGAGCAGTTTCCAGTTTTTCTTCAGGGGCCGTTACTTGTTTATGTGAAAAGGAAGCAAAAGCAGGTAATTTAAAGGATCCGTTTCCCGCTCGTTTCTTTGGAGATCCCAGAGCACGTGCCCCGAGGGGACCCCCGCTTCTCGCGCCCTCCCACCCTCCTCAGAGGTTTGCTCGACCCCTGCCTCCCCGGGGCCTCCCCAGGCCTCAGGCTTGGAGGCTGGGGCAGCTGAGGTAGTGCTGGCTGGGGGGAAGCCGCCTGCCCCGCATCGCGTCTTGGGTCCATGACTCTCCTTCCTGAGAGGGGCCCCGGGGGCCCAGGCGGTGTTGGCTTGGTTATCTGGGTCTGCTTCAGGTTCCAGCCTCCCAGGAAACAGGGGGCTCAGCTAGGAGTCCCTGCCCACCCTCAGGAAGCCTCCCCCGAGGTTTGAGGGGGACAGCCCCCCATCAGGTGCTCCAGGAAGCCACCAGGGGGCAGTCTTTGCGCTCGAGCAACTGGACACCTCTGCCCGGGTTCTCAGCTGGGACAGAGCTGGGGAGGGGCTGCCCTGGGCCCACACAGGCCTGGATAGACGCCCTCTTCCTGGGGGTCTCGCTCCGTCTTTAACCCCTGACAGGAAATGGATGGGGAGCCCATCCGGGCAAAACCCATCCCAAGGTCACCCTCCTCCCTGACACACAGAGCCTTGTAATTTGGAAGTTCATTTAGCTTGACCAATTCTCGTCCTCTCCATCGTTGCAAAATTAACAGGAAAAAGTTACAAATTGCTAGAAGACAGGGGCTGTGGGCCATGGGCGCGTCTCCTCATGCAGGTTTGATAAGAGGAAGGCATATTAAAAATGGAAGAGGCGGCTCTAGGTAGACCAGTCGGCCTGAAATTTTAATGAGCTGCAGCTCTGGGGCAGAAGCAGCGTCTGGAAGAAGGGGAGAGCTGGGTCAGGCAGCTGAGGGCCGGAGCCCCGAAGGAGGGGGGCCGCACCCGGCCTGCCCTGAGCCCTCCACCAGCCGCCTGGGGCCACCGGGGGCCACCACTCCCCGGGTTCCTGCCTGGGGGCTCTGCGGGTGGGACATTTGCCCAGGTCCTCTTACGCCCTGGCACACGTGAGGGAGGTTGAGTGTTCCCCTTGTAAGCAGTCGAGTTCATAGACGTTAACAGGAACACAGCGCAGCACTAGATTCCTTGCAAGTGCCCTGCGGCCCTTATGAGAGCATGTCTGGGGGGTCCTGGGTCCTCCCAGGATGGAGGCCGGCCTCTGGGTCTGACTCGGCATGGCCGGTCCCTCGGGGAAGGCGCTGAGGGGCCAGCAGTGCCTGCTGCACGTCCCCTCTCGTGGGGGCCCCGGTGCAGAGCTGTGGCTGCCTGAGCCCCCGGAGGACAGTGGCTTTGCTCATGGCCGCTGCTCTGCCCTCAGGGGGTGGACACCCCGGGACGGTCCAGCCAGGAGGCGGCAGGGCCCCCACGCTCCTGCCCCAGGTCTTGCCCAGCGCTGCTCCGCTTTCCTACCCGCACGTGACGCTGCCTGCGGGAGGCAGACACGCAGAGTGAGGTGTGGGGAGGAGCCGCCAGGGGGCTGAAAGGCGGCCACCTGGCCGTGCTGAGCGAGCCGCCTGACTGTGCCCCCGTGTCAGAGACTGGGCCTGCGGTCGCTGTGGCGGCTCCCCCTTCCGGAAGTCCCTGGTTCCTGCAGCCCCGCAGCCACGCGCCCCTATGGCCTTGTCGCCGTGAGCCCCTCTGCCCCTCAGTCCACCTGGCGGGCCTCCTGCATCCCCTCCTCAGGGTGGGGGTCTCAACCACCTGCCTGGAGGGAGCGAGCCCCGCCTGGTCCGTCTGACTCCTGAGCCCCCACCTGCAGCACCTCCTCACTGGGGGGCCACCTCTGTCTCTTCATCAGCGTGAGCCCCTCAGGGGAAGTGTGCTGTCCACCCCTCGGGTGGGGAAGGACACTGCCCATCCCCTTGGCCCCCGGAGCCCCTCTGGTCCCTAATGCTGCCCTGTCAGGGGCACCAGGGGCTCACGTTGGCACTCTGGGGAGATGGGAGATGGCGGGGAGGGGTAGCCCAGCCCGCGCTGGGAGGGGCTTGCCTGCTGCAGGGTCAGCAGGGCACAGGGCTGCAGTGGGAAGGTGGGGAGGTAGTCAGTGGGAGTGGAGGCTGTGTGGCTGGGGGACGAAGGGAGCACCCGTTTCCTGGATGCTCAGAAGGTGTGGGAAGTCAGACTTGCTGGGATGGATGTTCATGCGGGGCCAAGGGGACCCCAGGGTTCTGCAGTTGGTGCCCAGGGACTGGCAGCCGTCTACTGACCTGAGGAGGCCTGGGCAGGGCAGCGGGGCTGGACCGTGGAAGTGAGGGCTTTTTTGGAACATGGTGTGTGATGGCTAGCTCACGTGCCGTCTTGCTGGGACCCCGTGGTGCCCAGGTATTTGGTTGAACCTAATCCTGGGTGTGTCTGAGGGTGTGCTGGGAAGAGATTAGCATCTGAACCAGAGGACAGAGTGAAGCGGACGCCTGGCCAGTGTGGGAGCCTCGTCCTGCCTGTGAAGCCTGAGCATAACAGCTGGGTGGCAGGAGGGTTTGCCCTGTCTGCCTGGCTGGCCCGGAGCAGGGCGGGCTTCTTCCCCATGGCTTGGAGCCTAGGCCAGCAGTATCCTGAGGACCCACTCGCAGATGGCAGGGGCTGGGGCTTCCCAATCCCACAGGCAGTGAGCCCGCGCCTTGTAGGATTCACAGGGCCGTGTTGACGCACGTATGCCCTGCTCCTCTGCAGAGTCCTGACTGGCCTGACATGCGCGTATTAGGTGCACATGGGCATCGACTGGACCTCCCCGCAGAGACGGCCAGGGGCTTGGGGATACCTGAGCGTCTCTGGAGACGCCTGGGGTGGGCAGCGTCAGGTGAAGGGGCCCGGCTGACGGACCCACTGACCGTTCGGGAGGCCGGGCGGGTGCAGGGAGGCTCGGTCTCTGTCCCGCGGTCGGACGATGAGGGTCCTGGGAGGAGGTGGACAAAGTGAGGGAGCTCTTCCACCTGGTGCCTTCCCAGGAGCCACAGGAGGAGCCCTGGACGCGGCCCTCCATGCCGCTGACGCTCAGGTCCATGGAAGCTGTGCCCCCAAGCTGGCATTTGGCCCCGAGGGGCTGGTACCCAGAGGGCACCGGCCTTGTCTGTTCCGAAATCCTTGGCCGAGCGGGTGCACATCGCCCCCAAGAGCCTCACAACCCTTCCCCCTGGGCCGTCCACGCCCGTGGGGCTGGAATGCCCCGGTCTTAGACCCGATTCTGGGCCTCCGTCTGCTCCGGCTCCCTGTCCTCCCAGTCTGCTTCCAAGCCCTCCCGACCCGCCCCCAGCCGCTGGGGGGCTGCCTCCTCGCATGCCTTCCTCCTGTGGACACTCGGGGTCCACGTTCCAGGTGTCCCTTCGGGAGCAATGCAGAGGGGTCGCCTGAGCCAGGAGCCGGACTTCTGTCTGTGTTCCAGGGTCCTCTTGGCATCTCTGCGTCCCCACAGAGGCAGGCGTGCTCATGGTGAATGGGCCCTGGACCAGATGGATGTGAAGGCCGGACGGCTCTCCCCTCGCCTGCTCCTCGCTGCTCACAACACCGGAGAGGTCCAGGCACATCCTGTGGAAAACACACACACCAACTTGGTCTAACCACACGCTTGCCAAACGCTCTGACCCCACGCTGTTTTCTCTGGGAAAACTCGCTCATGGCCGGAAAGAGAGCAGGGACCTGCAGCCCTGACTGCGGGCTTCTCTTCGCAGCCTGTTCCTCGCCTGCAGGGACCAGGCACACAGGTGTCCGGGGACCTCACGGCCCGGGATTCTGATCAAAGAGCTCAGTGGACCTAAAGCCAGGGAGTAACCAGACAGGCTCCTCAAACCGCCCCTCCCTGCCTGGCCCCTGCCCCGGGGGGTTTTAGGCCGGGAGCCTCCTCCCTGGGGGGCCCTGGCTCAAGCGCCCAGCAGACTCTCACCTGCCCCCGGCGTCGGAGCTGATCAAAAGCAAGGCAGACCGAGGCATCCTGCAATTACGAGGTTGAAGAGCACAGCTGCCGGCGCCCACAGACTTGGGCCGCGCTTTGATCAATGATTCACGAGGTCTGTGAGGAAGGAGAGGTAACAAGCTCCCTCCCCGCGAGGGTCTTGCTTGTTGCAGTGGCGGCTGGAGGAGACGGGGCTGGCGGGTCGGGTCCTGGGGCCTCTGTGTGGGGAGGGGGTCTTCTGGGCTTGCAGGGCAGCAGGGCCTGCCCAGGTTCCTCTCAGGCAGAGAGGCCCGTGTGTGTGGTGAGCCCTGGAGTCAGTATGTGGTGCCACCAAGCTCGGCGCCCCTGGTGCCCAGCATGACACGCTAAGGTTGCCAGCGCCTGGGGACCCCCCCCCCCTCCTGCTGCTGGTCCCTGACATCCAGATGCCTGGGCGCCGGTGGCCACGCCCTCAGGCGAGCAAGAGGAATCCCTGACTCTGGGAGAGTGCAGGGAAAATCTGCACTTAAGATGTTTCTCTTTAATCACGTTTATCCATGCTAAACGTTTAGCCCAAGGGTAGAAGGTCATGAAAGGACGTGGCGCTTTATCGTCCAGCTGGGCTCTCGGCTGTCTTTGGCTCTGGGCAGGCGAGGGCAGACTCTCAACTTGCACCAACCACACACGTTCTAGTGGCTTCTGCAGACGTTTTGATCAGAAAGAAGCGGCCTTTGTCTCCCTCATCCAAGAAGCAGGAGGGCGTCTTGCCTTCTGGACCAGGGCGGGGCTTGCTCCAACCCTGGTCTGTGTGTCCGGAGGTGCCGGGGTCCAGCCCCGGTGGATCCAGGGTAATTCGAAGGTGGGCATGGAGTCAGCATCCTGCAAAAAACTTATTTAATTACAGATATAGAGGGAGATTAGAAACAGATAGTGTAGTAGGAGAATTAGTGGAGAAAAAGAGGCTGAATAACTGGTTTACACGGAATACCAATCACCACCTACGTAGGCCACAGCCGTCTTTCCATTTTCCCGAAGGAGAGGAGGCACTGAGGCCTCCCCGGTCCGATCTCAGAAGCCCAGGCAGAATTAGCAGGCTTGGTGAGTACCCACATTTCAGATGGGAATTCAGCCAGGAAAACGGGGAGCGAGAAAGAAACGACACAGGGGAATCAGTCTTTCCAGAAACTGATCCGATTTCTTTATTTTTCAGGTTTGTTTATATACCTTTTTGTTATACATAGGGATGAATACGGAGTCACGTGGGGGTCAGCAGACCTGACCCTTGTCACAGTCAGGTGCTTCATATAAAATTATGCAAAGGTCTTATGGGTTTCATCATCTTCTGGCCATGAGGTGTGCTGACATTTTATGGCCCTTTCTGATACCGGTCAGTTAACCAGAAAACTTATTTTTCCAGGGGTGATTTTTTCTTAAATCAGGCGCCACCCTCCAAATAAAGTTGCATTCCTATACGGTGAGGGTGTAGTGAGTTACAATCAAGAAAGGAATTTACTTAACCTAAGGTTTAACATGATTAATCTTAAAGGTTAATACTTATTTCTCCTATATGCTAGTTGTATTCATTATAAGGGCAGGAATATGGAGATTTAGCAGCAAATATTGGCTCAACAAGAGTAAACCCTTCACCAATGTTCCCCTTAAGATCTATTTTGTCTTAAGATAGTGATAAAGTTACATTTTTGCATAGCAAGGACACAGTGATTTATAACAAAGTACAGTGATCTATAACAAAAGAGAAAATTCATTAACTCAAAAAGTCTAGTATTGCTAACATCAAAAACTACTATATTTCCTTTTCTATATTCCAAATACATTGATTAATATATTCCCAGGTGCCTAAGGATATGGAGGCCTGATGGCAATCATTGACTCATCAATGAAAAAAGCCCTATGCTAATACTCCAAACTCTGTGCTGTTTATGGTTGAGAGGTTGTCACACAAGCTAGTCTGTCAGCAGAGAGGTTTGACCTGAGACATCCTTGTCACACCCAGGGCAGGGAATTAGCAGTAATTATTGGCAGGACAAATGAAAAAACCCTTCACCAATATAATTCCTAATCAACCTACTAATACTATACTAATGATCTTCTAACTTCTCAAAAGAGTCTGTATTTAGAAAGTTTTAAAACATCCCGTGCTTGTCACAGTTGGGAGGCTGTAAACAATCACATGCGGCTGGATGAGCCTGATCAGGCAAGGCAGAGAACCTCCAGAGTTCGTAAGCTGAAACACTCTTATCACGCCCAGGAATTTTTATTAACTGGAGCTGCAAGTTAACTCCTTCTCTGAGAGAAATGGTTATGGGGGAGAGCTCCCCGTAATGTACTCTGGTTTTGGGGGTAGATGCTCGGGAACAGGGGGTTTCCTGAGGCTTGATCCCGCCTTTGCGTATGCCAAGCCTCCTTCCTCATGACCTTTGCCATGGGCGGAGTTCCTCACACTGGCTCCCAACACAGAGGAAATCCCCCTGAGCACTGACGGTCAGGCCCTGGTGGTTTGTCTTTCACAGGCATGGCCCGACACCTGGTCCAGCCCTCCTGTCCTGGAAGCCCCAGCAGGCGGGCACTTACACAGTTGGATCTGAGCCTCGGAGGCACTGCCGTCGTGTGAGAATGAAAGCTACGCAGGCCGTGTCCCTTCCTGCTGACCCTTGAAACCGGAGCCTGGGACGGGGCAGAGGTGGGAGACGGGCAGAAAGAAGTTCCCGATGGGAGAGCTTCCAGCCTGCGTGGACGACCCCTCCCAGGAGATGGAGCTCCATTCCCACCATCTGGACCCCGTGCACTCTGCGCGGGTCTTGGTGACTGCTTCAGAAGGAGAGGGTGAGGAGAAGGGGAGGAGCCTGCGGGGCTCCAGGGTGGCGGGGTCGCATCCTGATCCCCGGCACCGCCCACACCCGGGAGTCTGGCTGAGCCCTGCGGGAGGGGACCGGGGGTGCAGACTGAAGTTGACGTCCCCGTCACCCTGCTGGGCTCTGCAGTCAGGAGAGGCCCCAGGGTGCAGCTGGCCCGCAGGCACCACGTCATCCCGGTCTCTGCTTTATTCCCTCGGTCATTGTAGGGGCTGCAGAGCCCTGAGGTCGGCCCGGTGGTCCGTGGGCGGCATCGGGCCTGGCGGTCCGTGGGCGGCACTGGGCCCGGTGACCCGTGGGCGGCATCGGCTGCTTCCCCTAAACCTCTTCTTTGATTCCATGTCTGCTCAGTGAAATGGAAGACAGCCCCTTCTCAGCCGGAACTGCCCACCCTGAAGCCACGTGGACCAGCCGGGCTCTCTGGTCCTTCATGCCATGTCACCTGGGGACTGCTAGGGAACACGGGCTCTCTGCCAACCAGCCAGCACCCTGTGTTTTGCCTCCTGGCCCTGGGGAGCCTCCGGGCCGGCTGGAACCACTAATACCCACATGCGTTCTGCCTCCATCGCCCACCAAGCTGGGCCGTCTGACGGGCAGCGGGACGGCGTGCTCTCGGCTTTCAGGGCTTGGAAGCCTCAGTGGCCCCCCGTGGAAGGCCCTGTGCAGCCTCCGTGCTGGGCATCAACCTTCTTTCCTCTGAACTCCGCTGCTGTCTCCAGTTGTAATTACTCCCTCAGCCTCCTCCCCACAGTTATTCCAAAACCTGTTTCCTCTTATTTCCCAAAGGCCCCCTTGAAATCAACTTTCTCCACTTTCCAAATCGGCAGAGACAGAGAGAAAATGCATGTTTTTCTTCCTCGATTGAGACTGAATTGCTGCTTCTGCAGACGCTGTCCCTGGACGCCTGATCCCCTGCGTCCGCAGGATTTCAGAGGAGTCAACTAGGGGGGCGGGGTACCCACCCGCCACCCAGGGCTTGGGGAGGAGCCTGGGGGGAAGGTCTTGAGTCAAAGGCACCTCCCTCCCTGGGCGTCAGAGGAAGGGGGCAGGAATCTAGATTTAGATGAGGCGATTAGCAGTGAGACGTGTGCGAGTTCCTGACGGAGTGTTCCGGAATGACATGCAGTGTCAGAGCTCACAGGGCAGATTCGCCTGCCCCAGCGCTGGGAGAACGGGCTGAAACCCGGCTCTCCTGTCACAGGAAAATGACTGAGGGGACGTGGGGACCCACGTGCCTTGTGCTTCAGCATGGTTTGCAGTAAAAAAAAAAAAAAAAACCACTGCAAAATGACGAACTGCCCACCTATAGGAATCGGGTAAATAAACAACGGTGATACTACGCAGCCAGAAAAAGACGGGACAGAGAGTACACCGCTAAGGGGAAAAATCAGCCTGCAGAGAGGCAGCGTAGGCCCGGCAGCGTGCGTGTGAAGCGGGCTTGAGGCTGGGGTTGCGGGGGAGGGCGGAGGTGGGCTGCCCGATCTGGTGACTTCGCACGGCACGTGTTTATTAGCTTATTATCGCACAGTTCTATACCTGGGGCTCCACTGGGCTGAAACCAGGACATCGGCTGGCTCCCTCTCCTGACCCTGATGCCCTGGAGGTGAATCCAGATCTGTTCTGCCGCCTGCTCCAGCATTCCTGGGCTCCTGTAAGCTCCCTCATTTTTAGAGCCAGTACCGAGGCCTACCCCTAACCTGGAGATTCTCTATTGTGATTTTGGTTCCCACTGAATTTTTCTACAAAAACACATGCTCCTGGAAGAGCCTTTGGCTTGATGGCTCCAGGCCCAGTGAATAGTTATTGAATATAGTTTAAGTCTGTGACATTTCCTCTCTAATTTCTACATGTGGCCTCCTCCAGACTCTCTAAGGCCGGCAACTTCTGGCAGGATGTGGTTCTATTTGGTCAGGTCAAGTTATTAAGAAGCTGAGGCAGAAGTTCCTGTTTCAATGAGGGCACAGGCTGGTTCATCATCAGACAGGCCTGACGCACATCCCCGGCCAAGGTCACACGGGGAAGGCAGGCAAGAAGCCCTCATGTAACCAAGGAGAGCTTGGTCCTTCCCGGGAGTGGCCACCGCAGTGGACTTGAAGACTCATCCCTCGTCTGATGCCAACACTAGCTAAAACCACTGTGAAAACTAGAGAAAAAGGTGGAAGATAGTCCCCATTACGTGAAGAAGATCTCCCCGAACTCCTGGGTTGTTCCTTGTGATTTGCAAAGGCTTTCACCTCCATTTCTTCACTGACTCCAACCGCAGTCCTGAGAAATGACGCCACGATGGAATTCATTGTACCCAATGTATGACAGTTCTCCAGAGCAGCAGAACCAGTAAGATATTTACATATAACCAATTTACTTCAAGGAATCGGCTTAGGCAATCATGAGACGTGGCAAGCCCAGAATCTATAGCGCCCCTGCATTTTTCCTGGACTGCTGCAACAAAATACCACAGACTGGTTTTTACACAATGGAACTTATTTCTCATAGTATTCTAGAGGGTGGAAGCCCAAGACTAGGGTGCTGGAATGGCAGGGTTCTGGTGAGAGCTGTCTCCTGGGAGCCAGTCCCTCAGGCTGGCACACGTTAGTTACTGGTGCTGAGAGAGAAGGACTGTGGAGCCCCGTCTATGGGGGAGACCTTCACGACTGGCCCCGCAGGCTGTGCAGAAAGCAATGACCCCCAGGGCTCACCCGCGCTGGGGGCTCCGTCCATTCAGACTTGCTGTGGGTCTCCCTTTGAGATGGAGTGTAAGACAATACAGTCAGGCTGAATGAGGTCGGTGAAGACAGCAGAGCATAAGGCTCCCCAAATTCTCTCTTCCATAGAGCAATGAGAAAGTTGCAAGGGTTGTCAGAATCAATTTTTTTCAGAAACTTGAAATGAATCAAATCTTTTCAGCAGTCCGGAGAACATTTATTCAATAAAACGACTGAATCTCAATCAGAACAGTAAGCTTTGGAGCATTTTATTTTGTCCTCTTTTCATGCTCTCTTTTTGCTGCTCCGCAGTAGCCTTAAAAGCCAACAGCTTCCAATTATAGTGAAGCCCAGCAGGTCAGCACTCACCAGAAAGGGTAGAACAGGGTTGGAGGTCCTCCCAAGCCTCATCTGCAGAGGACTGTTGTGGCTGGGCTTCTGGTGGTTCCCGGAGGACTGCACATGTAAGGTTGTCTTTATTTAACCCAGCTTAGAGCTCGCACAAAGCAGAGCGCCTTTTCCTGGAAAGTGTTTGTCAAAAACAATTAGAGGAGATAAATGACTTTGCAGTTACCTGGTGGTAGATAATGATTGAGACAAACATTAGACAAAAACTAAAAACTTTAAATGTGCAGAATGAGATGTCTCTCAAGGTTATTCCTGAAAACACGGAAGTATCTGCACGTATAGGCCAGAGGGACACTTAGGAAGACCTGAGAAGACCCTAAACTCTCACCTCTGGCTGACCTTAAGGCTTTGCACAAGCAGGAAGTGGAGCCTAAGAGTTGTCAGCTGTCTGGCTGAGTGTTGAAGGTGTGCCCCGACGTGCTCATAGAACCCGTTGACCAAGACCCAGGGAGTTACGGATTCCAGTTGTTTTAGAAATCTCTGCCAAGTTATTAGCTAATTGTTCAGCTAACCACGCAGAAACTTTAGTGTCCAAACATGACAAAGAATACTAAATCTAGAAAATTAATTAGGAAAATGCTAACTAAACAACACGGACAGCAGCAACAAGCAAATCAAACAGCAACCTCAAAGCCTGGGGAGGGCTGGGGGAGAGTCAGCTCCCAGAGACGCATGTTATCGCACTCAAAATGTCCAGTTTCAACAGAGTATGAGACAAGCAAAACAAGAAAAAAGTACGAACCACATCCAGGGAAAAAGAAATCAATAGTAATGGTCCCCGACGAAGCCCAGACTGTGGACGTAAGAAACAGAGATTTAAAATCAGCTATTTTAAATAAGCTTAAGCAGAGATAAATGGAAGGAGATCCATCCAGAAATGGAAGGAGATCCAACCAGTCCATCCTAAAGGAGATCAGCCCTGGGTGTTCATTGGAAGGACTGATGTTGAAGCTGAAACTCCAATACTTTGGCCACCTGATGCGAAGAGCTGACTCACTGGAAAAAACCCTGATGCTGGGAGGGATTGGGGGCAGGAGGAGAAGGGGATGACAGAGGATGAGATGGCTGGATGGCATCACCGACTCGATGGACACGGGTTTGGGTGGACTCCGGGAGCTGGTGATGGACAGGGAGGCCTGGCATGTTGCGGTTCATGGGGACGCAAAGAGTTGGACACGACTGAGCGACTGAACTGAACTGAGAAAGAGAAATCAAGTCTTAAAACCACAGGAAAGTATGAGAATCATGTCTCACCAAATATATAGCAACAGTAAAGACGTAGGAGCTGTATATAAAAAAAGAATGAGACGCAGTTTCTGGAGTTGAAAGGTGCAATAGTTGCAGCGAAAATTTCACCAGAGTTGTTCAAGAGCATATTTGACAGGAAGAAGAAAGAATAGGAGACTTAAAAGTAGGGTGATTGAGATTACCCAATCTGAAGTAAAGAAAAAAAAAGAAAGACTCAAAGACTTGTGGCACACCATGAAATGTATCAAAATACTCATAATGGGAGTTCCGGAAGGAGAGAAGAGAGGAAAAGGGTCAAAGAGAGTATTTGATAAAATGGCTGAAAACATCTCAAATTTGATGAAGAACATTAATCTATAGAACGGACTTGAAAGATAATTTCATAGAGCTATAATTATCAGTCTTCGTTGACAGCAATCAGTGCGTAAAGGGGTAAAGTGCATGACTATGGAAGCACAAAGCTGGGGAGACGGCTTATAGGAGCAGGCTTTCTAACACTCCTGAACCTGAACTGGTGTCCGTCGCACCAGAGTCGAGGAAGCTGAGATTACTAACTGTGATCTTCAGGGAAAGAACTAAGAACACAACTCAAAACAGCAGAATGAGAAAAATGACGCGGAATGTCACTCAACAACGGCGGAAGATACATCAGACGCTCTCTCTGCGTGTGGAACACTCTCCAGCACAGACCGCCTCTTGAACCATAAAACAATCCTCAGTATATCGAGAAGTTTGGGATTGTACAAAGTGTGTTCTCAAGCCACAGCAGAACAAAGTTAGAAGTCAGTAACAAGGAAAGTTGTAAAATTCACAATCACCTGGAAATTAAATAGCACATCTTTAAATATTCAGTGGTTCAATGAAGGAATAGGAAGTGAAATCAGAAAAAGCTTTGAGATGAATCAAAGCAAAAACTCAAATACTGAAACTTAAGGGATGCATCTTGTCCATTTCTTCAAAGAAGTCTTCTAAGCATTGGCGGCTAAAGCATCATTTAGAGGGAAATTTATAGCTGTAAGTGCCTATGTTGCAAGAAGAAAGTTCTCAAGTCAATAATGTAATCTTCCACTTTAAGATTAGGTTATAGCCAAAATAAGCAGAAGGAAGGAAATAGTATTAGACAGAAATATGTGCAAAGGTAGAAAAATAATGGAGAAAGTCAATTAAGAATTATCTCCAAAATCTCCCCAACCGATTGGCAGATTCAACGCAATTCCTCTCAGATCTCAGCTGATTTCTTTGAAGAAATAGACACCTGGTTCTAAAATTCTTGTAAAAATTCAAGTTATCAAAGAATCCCAGTCAATCCTGACGAAGATGAACAAAGTTGGGAGACTAAAACTTCCCAGTCTCTAAGCTTACTGTGAAGCTGCAGTGATCCAGACTAAGCTCTATGATGTGTGAATTATATTTTGGAGAAAAAAAGCATTTCAAGTTAATTGATGTTTTTGACATCTGATCATCTCAGTGATATCATGTCCGCATGTGTGAGGATTAATCCTTCTCATAATTAGTCTACATGTGTCTGTCTGGCTTCCCAGCTGGCTCAGTGGGAAAGAATCTGCCTGCAATGCAGGAGACATGCATTTGATCCCTGGGTCGGGAAGATCCCCTGGAGAAGGGAATGGCAGCCCACTCCAGTGTTCTTGCCTGGAGAACCCCATGGACAGGTGAGTCTGGCGGGCTACAGTCCACGGGGTCACAAGGAGTCAGGCATGAACCAGTGACTAAACAGCAGCAAAGCTGCTGCTGCTGCTGCTGCGTCGCCTCAGTCGTGTCCGACTCTGTGCGACCCCGCAGGCGGCAGCCTGCCAGGTTCCTCCGTCCACAGGACTCTCCAGGCAAGAACACTGGAGTGGGCTGCCATTCCCTTCTCCGACAACAGCGAAGGGTCTCTGGCAAACAAGCGTCTTCGTTTGGAGAAGAAGTGCTCTCCCTGGTGCCCCGCAGGGAGGTCTGCCAACCCACCGTGTGTCTGTTCCCTTTCGAAACACGGATGATATCAGTAGGGTTTGCGCACGTTTCTGAATTCTAAACAAAAGTTAGAAAGCGTGGTTATAAAAATATTTGCTGCCTGGTAGTTGATGGAAAGCATTTCTACTCTAGGAAAACTCAGTCTTTCTCCTGAGTTTCCTTTATTCTCATGCCTGGGGCACCCACCCACTTCTGGCAATGGGCACGCGTGAGCTTTCCCCAGCAGGCAGCTCTGTGACATCCGCTGGGCTTCCCGCGGGTGACTTGGTTCTGACCGCGTCTCCCTGGAGTTAGTGTCTGATCCCGCGGGCTGAGGACTCAGCCCCACCTGAACTTCAGACGCCGGTCCCCAGGTTACTCACAACCTCTGGTTCTAGGTCAGAGCTTCGCACACCCGTCCTCGGGTTTCGTAATTTCCTAGGGTGGCTCCTGTAGCTCCGGCCACACTCACACTTACTGGTTTATTACGTGGAAAGGATGTGATCAGGGACCCAGAGGAAGAGCCAGATCATGGGGTCTGGGAGGGTCCTGAGGGCAAGGGTGTCCGTCCTCGTGGAGCTGGTGTGTGTTCACCAGTCTAGCAGTTGCCTGGACTCCGAACCATTGGGGTTCTGTGGTGGTTTCACCAGGCTGGCGTGATCAGTGTTAAGCCAGTCTCCAGCCCGTCCTGGGGATGAGGGAGGGGCTGCAAGGCCAAGTTTCTAATCGCGGTTTGGTCTTTCTGGCGATGAGCCCTCATCGGGAAGCCCACCTGGGGTTGCCTCGATAGAACAGAAAGTGCGCTAATTACTCAGAAAATTCCGAGAGAATTCGGAGCCCCGTGCCAGCAAGCAGGGGCAGAGATCACGGGTATTTCCCCAAAATGTTCTATTATTTTACAGTATATATTCTGTGTTTTCCTAATGAAGGGTTCAAGCATGTGAGTAATAGATCTGTCGTTCAGGGCTTGGCAGCTGCATCTAAGCGCTGGGCACTCTGTCTATATGAGCTGCCCGGGGGGGACGCTGGGGCCCAGGCATCTGTGTGCATGATAGAGGCCCACCCTCATCCAGTCTTGAGGACCTGGCTCTCTGGCCAGCCAACGGCCTCAGGAATGGCGAGGGATGATCGCGGCGCGGCATGCACCCTTGTGAGGGCTTGGAGGCGCTGGTGGAAGGGCGGGGGGCCGCAGCAATTCCCTGACGGCCCCCCTGCCACGGCCTGCAGTCCCTGTCTTGTTAATGGACAGTGATGCCCCCTTGATCCTAGTCTCTCATTTATGGCTTGAAAGGATACCTCTCTCTTCTCCTATTGGACTTGCCTGAGGCCTGTAATCATTATGGGATGTTTTTCCAGAAAGTTTTTAGGGGGAAGAAAGAAAGCCTTTTCACTAAAATGAATCACCCAATTTTCCACTCTCATGGTGAATATTTAATAAATGAAGCAATTTAGAAGCCATGTAAAGTGTTATTGATGAGGCAGGGCCACAGAAATCAGCCTGGGGACGTGACGGACTCCACGGGCCAGCGTCGGGTCGGGGTCCAGCCTGGCACCACTGCAGAGCTGGAAATAAACCCGTGCAGGATGCCTGGTGCGAGGAGGCGCCTGGAGCTTTAACAAGAACGTGAGGCTGTGGGCAGTGCTTGGGTTGCCGTATCCTCCCCTTCCACCACACAGCCGTCTCTCCGCGTCTCCTCTCCCCAGGCCGGCGGAGAGCACACCTCTCGCAGTCAGCCTGCCTTTGTCATCCATGCCCAGAGCAGGTGTGGGCACAATTTTATTAAGTGAATGTACGGGTGTCTGACCACTTCCACGAGCCACCATCTCTGGTCCCTCCTTTTGACTCGCACACACGCTGTCAGTACTACCCAGGCTCCGTCACACCAGCTATACTGGAAACGCTGCCTCCACGTGCTGGGGTTGGGTCAGGTCAGTGCCGAGCCATCGCTCCAGAGTGTCTGCTCATGACGTCAAGTTGGTGGGTCTGAATGGAGACCCTCCAGTCCCTCATGCTGGAATCTCTGCAGGTATCTTGAGTAACTGATCATTTTTGTCTGCTGCTTGGAGCTGCCTTGCAATGCCTGTCCTTAGTGTGACCTTGGACTTGCTGGGGAGAGCCTGCTTGTCAGGGCCAAGAACTTTTGGGACAGCTCAAACCCCTGGAAGACCCTGAAAGTGATACTCTCTCAGTCGTGTCCAACTCTCTACGACCCCAAGGACTATAGCCCGCTAGGCTCCTCTGTCCATGAGATTCTCCAGGCAAGAATTCTAGAGTGGGTAGCCATTCCCTTCTCCAACGGAGGTTCCCAACATAGAGACTGAACCCAGGTCTCCCATACTGCAGGCAGACTCATTACTGTCTGAGCCACCAGGAAAGTCTTACAAGGAAGACTCCTATGTCCCTTAAAATACTTGAAAGTTTTAGGGAGATGCAACAAGCTTAAGAGTGCTCACCCACGGAGGGAAATCTGGTTGGTGATGAACTCCTGTCCTGTGTGTGTTATATCATTCTTGGAGAAGGTATCCTGGGGAAGGGATAGGCCACCCACTCCAGTATTCTTAAGCTTCCCTTGTGACTCAGATGGTAAAGAATCTGCCTGCAATGTGGGAGACCTGGGTTCAATCCCTGAGTTTGGAAGATCCCCTGGAGGAGGGCATGGCAACCTACTTCAGTATTCTTGCCTGGTGAATCCCCACGGACAGAGGCGCCTGGAGGGCTACAGTCCACGGGGTTGCAAAGGGTGGCTTACGACTGACCTACTAAGCACTGCACATGGGTTAGTTCATCGACACCGGGAGCTGTTCTTGTATCAGGGCAGGGTTGATGTCTGTTCTTTGCCTTCAGCAAGGTGGGCGCCCGGGTGGTGGGATCGCACTGTCCCTGCCGAGTGTGGGGCTGGACTGGTCCGCATATAACATGCTGAGCCCACGCCATCCTCAGACAAATACCCGTGCATCAGCCCTGGATGGGGCTCAGGAAAGCCCGCGGAATGGCTTGCTTGGAAAAGGAAACAACCAGAAAGTGATGAAAGGGAAAGGAGAAAGCATGGGCGAGCTTCTGGGAGGAGGAAGCCCGAGCGCAGGGGATCAAGCAAAACTGGACATCCCCCAGGAGTTAGAAGCTAGGGGACGTCCCCTTTTCTGCGGCAGATAATATTGATAAGGTGGAGAAATCACTCGGGGGAGCCAGGAAAACGACACCGTGCGTGAAGCAGGCGACAACCAGCCCAGATTGCTCTCGCAGACAGCGGCCACGCTGTTGGTTTCTGCTCAGTTTTTGTACTTTTATCATTTATCATTTGTGTGTTTGCTTGTTTGTTCGTGTTTTCCTGGAGATGGACTCTGGTTTCCAGAGATCTCTGTTGTATAAGATGTGAATGTACCAACCCTGGATTAGAACAAAGAGGGTCCATAGACGGGGAGACGACGGCGGGCTTTAAGTCTCCAAGAGAGAAACAAACAAACCGCTGGTCACAGCAGGCAATGAACCTGAAGAGCAAGCTCATCTGGTCCTTCTCGGTGACAAACATCAGGTGGAAACGGCTTGGCCTCCCCGGAGCAGGCAGGTGGGGCGGGGGCAGCAGCTACTCCGGCGGTCAGCTGTAGACCAGGCCCACCCTCCCCTGCAGGCAGCACCCCTGGCCTTGACCCTGCGGGGCCTCCACACCAACTCGAAAGGCAACTGTTTGAGATCAAAACTTTGCTACATTGGAGAGAAGCCACCTATGGTTTGGCTGAAACCGGGAAGCCTGTCATCCTTGAGACAGACATGGGCGGTCTGTTTAAGGCAGGACCTCTGTTCCCTGAGGTGGGTGGTGGATCAGTCCACAAATTGGGAGGGTCTTGGAGGCACATGGGACAGTTTTGGCAGCATGGGGAAATCATTTTTAAATTTTGATAATTTTATTTTAAGAAGCATTATAAAATATATAATGAGGTTATCCAACCTGTAACTTCACAGTGATACAAGCTTCCCTTCGAAATAAAAGTATCCAAGGAAAACTTTGAGTGATATTTGAATGAGAAAATTTAAGTGTGAAGATGCTAGTGTGTGGGGGGCTCCTGGCTCCAAAGTGAGCTGCCTGGGACAGGTGTTCCTGGTGACTCACTGAGCTGACCCACCAGGTAGCGCTGCCAGAGAGAGTCCAGTTTAATGCTGTGGGAGTCACACCTCAAATGCCTGTTTTGAGTAATTGAACTCAGACTCTCACTGCTGACTGCAATCAGCAGGCGGGCTGACTTCTGCGATGGTCCCGTTCGTGACGATAGAAGGGCTGTCAGGGTGCAGGAGGATGAAGCCCTCGGTTACTGACGGACCCAGCCACTGAGAGCTGCAGGCCAGATTCCAAAGACGCAGGAGCAAGGGTCTGCTGGCCTGAGCGTGGCCCTGGCATTTCCTGAAAATTAGGAGGGATTCCTGCCACCTCTTCTGCTTCTGTCAGGTCCATGCCATTTCTGTCCTTTATTGAGCCCGTCTTGGCATGAAACGTTTCCTTGGAGGCTCAAATTTTCTTGAAGAGATCTCTAGTCTTTCCCATTCTGTTGTTTTCCTCTGTTTCTTTGCATTGATCGCTGAGAAAGGCTTTCTTATCTCTCCTTGCTATTCTTCGGAATTCTGCATTCAGATGCTTATATCTTTCCTTTTCTCCTTTGCTTTTCACTTCTCTTCTTTTCACAGCTATTTGTAAGGCCTCCCCAGACAGCCATTTTGCTTTTTTGCATTTCTTTTCCTTGGGGATGGTCTTGATCCCTGTCTCCTGTACAATGTCACGAACCTCATTCCATAGTTCATCAGGCACTCTATCTATCAGATCTAGGCCCTTAAATCTATTTCTCACTTCCACTGTACAATCCTATGGGATGTGATTTACATCATACCTGAATGGTCTAGTGGTTTTCCCTACTTTCTTCAATTTAAGTCTGAATTTGGCAATAAGGAGTTCATGATCTGAGCCACAGTCAGCTCCTGGTCTTGTTTTTGTTGACTGTATAGAGCTTCTCCATCTTTGGCTGTAAAGAATATAATCAATCTGATTTCAGTGTTGACCATCTGGTGATGTCCACGTGTAGAGTCTTCTCTTGTGTTGTTGGGAGAGGGTGTTTGCTATGACCAGTTGACCAGTGCGTTCTCTTGGCAAAACTCTATTAGTCTTTCCCTGCTCCATTCCATATTCCAAGGCCAAATTTGCCTGTTACTCCAGGTGTTTCTTGACTTCCTCCTTTTGCATTCCAGTCCCCTATAATGAAAAGGACATCTTTTTTGGGTGTTAGTTCTAAAAGGTCTTGTAGGTCTTCATAGAACCGTCCAACTTCAGCTTCTTCAGTGTTACTGGTTGCGGCATAGGCTTGGGTTACTGCGATATTGAATGGTTTGCCTTGGAAACAAACAGAGATCATTTTGTCATTTTTGAGATTGCATCCAAGTACTGCGTTTTGGACTTTTTTGTTGACCGTGATGGCTACTCCATTTCTTTTGAGGGATTCCTGCCCGGAGTAGTAGATATAATGGTCACCTGAGTTAAATTCACCCATTCCAGTCCATTTTAGTTCGCTGATTCCTAGAGTGTTGATGTTCACTCTTGCCATCTCCTGTTTGACCACTTCCAATTTGCCTTGATTCATGGACCTGACATTCCAGGTTCCTATGCGATATTGCTCTTTACAGCATTGGACCTTGCTTCTATCACCAGTCACATCCACAACTGGGTATTGTTCTTGCTTTGGCTCCATCGCTTCATTCTTTATGGAGTTATTTCTCCACTGATCTCCAGGAGCATATTGGGTACCTACTGACCCAGGAAGTTCCTCTTTCAGTATCCTATCATTTTTCCTTTTCATACTGTTCATGGGGCTCTCAAGGCAAGAATACTGAAGTGGTTTGCCATTCCCTTCTCCAGTGGACCACATTCTGTCAGGTGGCAAGAATACACAGAAGAACTGTACAAAAAAGATCTTCAAGACCAAGATAATCACGATGGTGTGATCACTCACCCAGAGCCAGACATCCTAGAATGTGAAGTCAAGTGGGCCTTAGAAAGCATCATTATGAACAAAGCTAGTGGAGGTGGTGGAATTCCAGTGGAGCTATTTCAAATCCTGAAGGATGATGCTGTGAAAGTGCTGCACTCAACATGTCAGCAAATTTGGAAAACTCAGCAGTGGCCACAGGACTGGAAAAGGTCAGTTTTCCTCCCAATCCCATTGAAAGGCAATGCCAAAGAATGCTCAAACTACTGCACAATTGCACTCATCTCAAATGCTAGTAAAGTAATGTTCAATTCTCCAAGCCAGGCTTCAGCAGTCTATGAACCATGAACTTGGAGATGTTCCAGCTGGTTTTAGAAAAGGCAGAGGAACCAGAGATCAAATTGCCAACATCTGCTGGATCATGGAAAAAGCAAGAGAATTCCAGCAGAACATCGATTTCTGCTTTGTTGACTATGCCAAAGCCTTTGACTGTGTGGATCACAATCAACTGTGGAAAATTCTGAAAGAGATGGGAATACCAGACCACCTGACCTGCCTCCTGAGAAATCTGTATGCAAGTCAGGAAGCAACAGTTAAAACTGGACATGGAACAACAGACTGGTTCCAAATAGGAAAAGGAGTATGTCAAGGCTGTATATTGTCACCCTGCTTATTTAACTTCTATGCAGAGTACATCATGAGAAATGCTGGGCTGGAAGAAGCACAAGCTGGAATCAAGATTGCCGGGAGAAATATCAATGACCTCAGATATGCAGATGACACCACCCTTATGGCAGAAAGTGAAGAGGAACTAAAAAGCCTCTTGATGAAAGTGAAAGAGGAGAGTGAGAAAGTTGGCTTAAAGCTCAACATTCAGAAAACGAAGATTATGGCATCTGGTCCCATCACTTCATGGTAAATAGATGGGGAAACAGTGGAAGCAGTGTCAGACTTTATTTTTTGGGGCTCCAAAATCACTGCAGATGGTGATTGCAGCCATGAAATTAAAAGACGCTTACTCCTTGGAAGAAAAGTGATGACCAACCTAGATAGCATATTCAAAAGCAGAGACATTACTTTGCCAACAAAGGTCCGTCTAGTAAAGGCTATGGTTTTTCCTGTGGTCATGTATGGATGTGAGAGTTGGACTGTGAAGAAAGCTGAGCACTGAAGAATTGATGCTTTTGAACTGTGGTGTTGGAGAAGAGTCTTGAGAGTCCCTTGGACTGCAAGGAGATCCAACCAGTCCATTCTAAAGCAGATCAGTCCTGGGTGTTCTTTGGAAGGACTGATGCTAAGGCTGAAACTCCAGTACTTTGGACACCTCATGTGAAGAGTTGACTCATTGGAAAAGACTGTGATGCTGGGAGGGATTGGGGGCAGGAGGAGAAGGGGACGACAGAGGATGAGATGGCTGGATGGCATCACTGACTCGATGGACTGAGTGACTGAACTGAACTGATGAGGGATTTATATGTGATTTTGCCTGAATGTTTTCATACAGGACTGTTGGCTTTGGAACAAAGTTTGTGTCAAAGTTTTCGGAAATCCTCTTGTTTTTGACAAGAAGAATTAAGAAACTTTTGATGAAAGTGAAAGAGGAGAGTGAAAATGCTGGCTTAAAACTCAACATTAAAAAAACTAAGCTCATAGTGTCTGGTCTTATTCAGTTCATTTCAGTTCTGTTCAGTTGCTCAGTCATGTCCAACTCTCTGCAGCCCCATGGACTGCAGCACGCCAGGCCTCCCTGTCCATCACCAATTCCTGGAGCTTGCTCAAACTCAAGTCCATTGAGTTGGTGATGCCATCCAACCATCTCATCCTCTGTTGTCCCCTTCTCCTCCTGCCTTCAATCTTGCCCAGCATCAGGGTCTTTTCCAATGAATTAGTTCTTTGCATCAGGTGGCCTAAGTATTGGAATTTCAGCTTCAGCATCAGTCATTCCAATGAACATTTAGGACTTTAGGATGGACTGGTTGGATCTCCTTGCAGTCCAAGGGACTCTCAAGAGTCTTCTCTAGCACCACAGTTCAAAAGCATCAATTCTTTCGCACTCAGCTTTCTTTATGGTCCAGCTCTCACATCCATACATGACTACTGGAAAAACCAAAGCTTTGACTAGATGAAACTTTGTTGGCAAAATAAAGTCTCTGCTTTTTAATATGTTGTCTAAGTTGGTCATAGCTTTTCTCCCAAGGAGTTAGCATCTTTTAATTTCATGGCTGCAGTCACCATCTGCAGAGATTTTGGAGCCCAAAAAGATAAAGTCTGACACTGTTTCCCCATCTATGTGCCATGTCAAAATCTTAGTTTTTTGAATGCTGAGTGTTAAGCCAACTTTTTGACACTCCCCTTTCACTTTCATCAAGAGGTTCTTCTTTCCCTTCTGCCATAAGGGTGTTGTCATCTGTGTACCTGAGGTTATTGATATTTCTCCCGTCAATCTTGTTTCCAGTTTGTGCTTCATCCAGCCCAGCGTTTCTCATGATGTACTCTGCATAGAAGTTAAACAAACAGGGTGACAATATACAGCCTTGACGTACTCCTTTCCCAATTTGGAACCAGTCTGTTGTTCCATTTCTGGTCCTATTACTTCATGGGAAATAGATGCGGAAACAATGGAAACAGTGACAGACTTTACTTTCTTGGGCTCCAAAATCACTGCAGATGGTGACTGCAGCCATGATATTAAAAGAGGCTTGTTCCTAGGATGAAAAGCTATGACCAACCTAGACAGCATATTATAAAGCAGAGACATTACTTTGCCAACAAAGGTCCATCTAGTCAAAGCTATGGTTTTTCCAGTAGCCATGTATGGATGTGAGAGTTGGACCATAAAGAAAGCTGAGTGCCGAAGAATTGATGCTTTTGAACTGTGGTGCTAGAGAAGACTCTTGAGAGTCCCTTGGACTGCAAGGAGATCCAACCAGTCCATTCTGAAGGAAATCAGTCCTGAATGTTCATTGAAAGGACTGATACTGAAGCCGAAACTCCAATTCTTTGACCACCTGATGCAAAGAACTGACTCATTTGAAAAGACCCTGATGCTGGGCAAGATTGGAGGCAGGAGGAGAAGGGGACAACAGAGGATGAGATGGTTGGATGGCATCACTGACTGAGCTGACATGAGTTTGAGTGAACTCTGGGTGTTGGTGATGGACAGGGAGGCCTGGTGTGCTGCAGTTCATGGGGTCTCAGAGAGTCAGAAAGGACTGCACGACTGAGCTGAACTGAACTGTTGACCTTGGGTTAATTTTTTTCCCCAACATGTGAACTGTAATCCTATTTAGGTTTCAACTCTCAAATGTAATTGACGAATGAAGAGAGCTCCTGATAGAACTTGAGTGGTTATTAACAATAATCTCAGAATGACTATGTACATGGGAAAATGGATCTGTCTGACTAACGCTATAGCCACAGTCTCACAGTTGTTGAAGAGTTCCAGTGTTCACAGAGGCTGCCTTTTGTCTGAGGAGAGACGCCCCAGACCTGGATGGCGTGGTACACAGTGACTCGAGTGTGTTCTGCAAACTGACAAGCTGGCACAATCTGGCGCTCTCTCCTCCACGAGGCGCCAAGTCAGAGTTTGTAATTTCGGGGTTTGATTGCTTCCCAACATTAGGCTTGTTTACAGATGCTTCTGAATCTGCCTCTTCTGATGTGTGGGTGGGTTATACACATGAGCCTTAAATTATTATTCAGCAAGTATTTAATGGCTCATCCAGCCGCTTTGTTTGGAATGCATCTTTCCTTCTCAGCCCATCTGGGCTTGGCCATGTGTCTGCTGTGGCCAGTTGAGTGTCAGAAGTGAGCAGACGTGTGTCCTGGCTCTGGAACCTCTGGGGTCCCCGGGTCCGGCTCCTGGTGGCTCTACCCCCCTTCTCTGGGCCCAGCGTCGAGCCTCATGGAGCAGACAGGAGCGCTGGACAAGCCCATCGTTCAGTCTGCAGTTGCCCTGTGGACTGGTCAGTGTAGAATGATCATATCTCACAGGGACCTCCAGGTTTGAAGGGTGGCCTGTTACTCAGCATTACTGTGGCAATACTGACAGGTACCTTCACATCAGCCTCACTAGAACTGTGACTAGATTTAGAGGACAGTTAAAGAGTTTGTTCATGATTCAAAATTTATTACATTTAAAATAAATATTCTAAGACTGAAATTTCTTGTGTTCTCCGTAAATAATACAGGTACTAAAATATATTCAATTGGGAGCACAGAAAAATCTTGAAGAAAATAAGAACGATAAGAGTAAAAACCAAGAAAGGAGTGACTTTTCTCTGTAAAGACAGAACTTTAGAGCAGACAGAGGAGCTTAGATTTCATCTTGCCTAAAAGGGAGGCCTGGTGTGCTGCAATTCATGGGGTCGCAAAGAGTCGGACACGACCGAGCAACTGGACTGAACTGAACTGAATGGGTCTGCAGAGGATGAGAGGATTGGATGGCATCACTGACTCGATGGACATGAGTTTAATCAGACTCCAAGAGATGGTGAAGGACAGGGAAGCCTGGCCTGCTGCAGTTCACGGGGCTGCAGGGAATCAGACACGACTTAGGAACTTGACAAGAACAACAGTTTGCATTTGAATCCACTGTTTTCCTTGCAAAGCTGGTAATTGGGGTCCTTGATCTATTTTCAATAGTCCATGGGCCTGAAGTAACTCCTATGCTCGCCGGTATCAAAGTACAGGAATGGGCCCTTTTTCAAGGTCCCCTGGCTGGTCCCTTGGTCCAGGGATCTTCCCACCAGGTCCCATGTCCCTGCTGCTGGTGTGACGAGCTTGCGTCTCCCCTGGGAGGGGAGCAGACAAGAGAGGAACCTGTGACTCACACTCTCCGGGGTCACTGGCTCTGTGGCAGCTTCGCGGGTGCTGCACACACAGCTGCCCGGCGTTTCTCAGCCGTGCCACACACGAGCCCTCGGCAGGGACTTCTTGCTCACCAGACGCCCAGCCCCTGTGACCAGCCAAGAGTGCGCCGGTGCATCTCTCGGAGCAGCAAGCCTCGCGGCTAACGGGCTCTGGGAGAGCAGCCCACCCCGACGGGCACAGGCCCCTCATGCCTCCTGGGCCTCCGTCTGCTCATCTGCCACGGTCCAGAGCTGGGGCAGCGTCCACACTGCAAGAAGTGCCTCCCTCCCCTGACGAGCGACTCCACCATCACAGGAGAACCAGGGGCAGGGGGCGGGGGCGGATGCGAGAGTGATGTCCAAGCCTGTGAAGCTCGGCCTCATGGAAACTCAAGGTGCCAGAGGAGGCCTGTGCCCTGGGTGTCGGCGCACAGCATGGAGGGGCCCTGTGTGCCCAGTGCCCTGAGGGTGCCCGGCGGCCTGGCCTCCAGAGCCACAGTTCTGGGGTGGCCCTGCTCTTGGCTGGTCTGAGAGGGACTAGGGGTCCCTGGCTTATGAAAGCTCAGAGTGAGATGCCGGAGACGGCGTGATTAGGGGCCGCTCGCACACATAGGGCGCTGCGGGACGCTCCTGAGGGGCTGTGGGCCAGGACCCCCCAGCAGGCACCTGAGGGCCCCACCCTGCCGCGCTGGGAGCTCAGAGAGGAGGAGGCGTCCTCGCTGCCCGGCGGGCGGCTCCGACGCTTGGTTCCTTCTGTCGGTGCTTCTGCTGACAAGCCATCACTGGCTGCGCCTCACTGTGGCTGATGAGGCTGTTGGGGTGTTTGTGCAGCCCTAGGACAGCGGCCAGGTGATGCTGATGTATTTTTGGGGAATGTTTCTGGCTGGGAATGTCCCCGTAATTGTACTGTTAGATGCACACACAACAGTTTAAATACAAACAATCCATTCACTCATTTATAAGACATCCGTGAACAACGTCGCCGAGCCTGCCTTCTCAGAGATGTTTCGTGCTCTCTGAGTTCCAGTTCCTGGGAAGGGTCATGCAGGGTTGCAAGGCCTCCCTCTGTCCTTCCCCAGGTGGCCCCGGTCAGCACGTCCATGAGCCCTCACGCGGCAGCTCAGACATGGGCCCAGGGCAGCCCTGGGCTGGCACGTCAGGGCCACGAGCCCCGCGGGGCTCACCCACTCTCCACGTTCCCCCGGGGCCTCTTGGTCTGGTCTGACACCCCCGACCCCCATCACCTGCTAGCCCTGGGCCTCCGGGTCCCCTGACTCTGGGGCACGTGTGCGCCCTCATCCCACACAAAGACAAACAGACATCTCCAGTGGGGACTTCTGGCAGCCTGTTACATGCTGGGGTCTTCCAGAAGCGTTCCCAGAAAAGGGGTGTGTGTACTCCATGGAAGCTCCACATAGCTTGTTTTAAATGATAAAGGTTAATTTCCAAATATTTTATTCAACCTGGCTGGGTACCTAGACCATGTTTGAAAGGGATGAAGACCCACCACAAAAGGGAGAAACTCTCCAGAGTCTGGAAAACAAGTGGCCACGTCTGTTTCAGTGAGTGTTTCGCCCAACGTGCCAGAGCAGGAAAGTAGACCCCCCTCCAGCCCAGCGACCCCCACGGGCTCCAGGGGAGGCTCCTTGCTGGTTTCTCAGGGTCTCCGCAAGAGAAGACAGGCTCCCTGAGGGCAGGCTTTCAGCTGCCCGCGTACTCAATAGTTTGAGATGAAGGGGCCACACGAGGGCCGCAGGGGGCATTGGCTTGGCGACCAGGTTCACGGGGCAGCTGGGAGACTCGCTGACCACTGTGCTCTGATGGGTGGGGTGGGGGGCACCACCTGCAAACACACGGGGCCCCAGAGGAGCAGAGACCTGGAGCCTGGCCGTGGGCAGGGGTGGATGCTGAGAGTCCGACCGGTTAGGGGGAGGGGGTGCGCCCGGGGGTCCCTCTCTGGACCTGCCCTGCCGGGGGGTGTGCAGGGGAGCTGCAGGGACACCCGGGCGGAGCGAACGGATCCAATTAAGCTCAGGAGGGAGCAGTCACCCCTGCTCTGGATCCTGAGCAAATCCCAACAGGATTAACGATTTTGCTGTAAACAGAGAAACCAGAAAAAAAGACAGGGCTGTCGGTACAGCCTTTGTGGTGGCAACGCGGTGTTCAGAATGGAGCCAGAGGCAGAAAACAGTGAGTCATTCTGCCTGTTGACTGAAGACAGTCAATATGACTGTGGCTTACAAATAAGCCCAGTTCAAAGGCCTCTTAAGTGATCTGACTGCAGACCACGAGGGGGAAGCGGCTTTGCCATGGCTGGGAAAGGGTTAACATGGAGACAAGGCCTGGTACAACTCAAGACAAGGGGAGGCATTTCAGTGCTCTAACAGAAAAGCGCAAAGGCTGGGAAGGCCCTTCACCCACTCACTCCCTCACCCAGGCACCTGGCGAGCCGTCGGGCGCCCCCACCTGGCACCAGCGGGCGTGTAGCTGGCACGTTGCACCCGCCTCACTGGAGCCTGTCCTCCGGAACGGGGTGGGGAGCAGGTCCCACGATGGACTCTCTGAAAATGGTTTGACTGTGCTGGGGGCTGAGGGCCAAACGAACACCTGGCATGCAGACCCCCGCTCTGAGCGGATGGGTGGAGAGGGGGCTGCGGTCGGGGGGCAGTGGGCGGGAGGGTGAGGACTCCCGGTGCTAAGAGGTCTGAGCAGAGACCCTAGGGGCTGAGCTGGGGCAGAAGTGGGGAGAGCCCAGGGAGGGGCCTGGACGGGAAGGCGGGCGGGTCTGTCCCGGCTGAGAGGCGCCTCCTCCGACTGCTGCACCGAAGGGCGGGAAGCGTTAGTCGCTCAGTCGTGTCTGACTCTCTGTGGCCCCATGGGCGTAGCCCACCAGGCTCCTCTGTCCGGGGAATTCTTCTCCAGGGGATCTTCAGACCTGGGGATCAAACCCAGGTCTCCTGCATCACAGGCAGACTCTCCACTGTCTGAGCAGCAGGGAAGTGCCGAAGGCTTGGGAGCACCACAAAGACCGTGGCTGCGCCAGCCCTGGGGAGCGGTCGCCGTTGCGCCCGCCGGTCTCCTCCTGTGTTCCTCAAACCCAGGAATGGCGTGGCTTTCAGAACATGCAGACTCACGCAGTGCTGTTTACATGCACATTATTTTCAGGGAGGAGATCTGAAAATGTGCGAGGAAAGTCTTAAAAGTCTCAGGCCGTTAGCGGATCTCCTTATGTGATGCTCAAGACATTCTGTCCTGAGGAAGAATTGATGGCTCTTCTAATGGGTTCTGCAAAGATGAGGCTATAAGAATGATCATCACAGTGCTGTTTATAATAATGGAAATTACAAACCACCTGAGGACTCTATTAGACTCATTCATGAACCCATATTCATAAAGTGGAACATGGGCCCCTAAAAACATGGCGTGGGGGACCATATCTCTCTCACAGGATGGATGGTGTGCCGGCTTGCAGACACAGAAAACAGCTTATGAAACGATGTGTAATGGAAAGAGCTAATGAGGATGGGATCGTTTTCCGCTTGGAGGTACGGCCTCGTTTCACGTTGCTGCAGGAGGGGAGGCAGGGAGAGGATGGTGGAGGCTGGACGGCAGTTACCGATGGAGGCGCCCGGCCAGCCGGTGGGAGGGCCCCAGTCACGGGGCAGTCACCGGGACTGTGCGTTCATCAGCCCAGACCTGTCCCAGCTTCTGCCCTAAGTTTCGTCCTGGCTTCCCAGTCAGGATCCGTAAGAGGAAAGCAAATCTCCCTCCTGCCCAGTCCCCTCGGATGCCCTGCTTCCGATGAGCATTCAGGGGTAGAAGAGGGAGCTGAGGGGATATGCCTGTCTCCTCGTCTGTTGAGGAAGTGAAACCTGGAATCTGAGCCTTAATTCAAACACAGAAATCAGAAGGAGAAACAGACTCTGCCCAAAGGACCACATTTGGCAGGAGATTTTTGAAAGCGCTGTAGGGAAAAGAGAGAAAGAGGTCAGGAGCCCAAATAAACGTACAGCCGTGCAGACCAAGCGGCTGAAGCCTCACTTCCTGACACGCGTGTGCAGACAAGGACACTTGTCGATGTCGCAAACAGAAGGGATGCTACAAAAAGGAAACACGACAACGGAAGCTTCGCATCAGGTCCACGAGGCCATCAGCTCTGAAGACAGACGGTGAGTGTCATCAATCCCTGCTAGCTCTGGAGCTGGTGAACTAAATTCCCCCGACTCGTTCAGCCTCTTCCCCAGAGTGAGCGTGCCGTTCAAGTAGGAAGCGTTCTAGATAACCTGTAGGCTTCCTCGTCTCCCAGACCTTGGCTGTGATCCTGGGGCCTTGGTATAAGGCATCCTGGGCAATTATGCCCTGGGGTTTGTCTAAACATTATCCTGTCTCCCCGGGTCCTAGACTGAGACAAAGATGACCCAGTAAAGCAGAGGCCAGATTGTTGGGTTTAGGAAGGGGGGTGGTAGGATGGATGTGAACGCGTGTGTGAAAGGACAAAGCAAGGACCTGGCGGGGGAATATTCTGTTTCCTGACCAGGCTGATGCAGCATGCTGACTCTGATAGACTCAGCTCCTCAAGGTGCGCCCACCGTGTGGGGAGGGGGCCCCAGGAGAGGGTGTGAGCATCGCCCGGTATTGTTTCTTACAACTCCAGCTGAATCTACAATCACCTTCCAGCAAGAAAATTCAAGAATGAGCAGTCACATTGCCCAAGAAGATCCACCTTTGGATTTTATTAATAGAGAATGATTTTATTTTAAAATTTTTAAAAATTTTATTTTTGGCTGCGCTGGGCCTTCATTGCTCCGAGCGGGCTTCTCTCTAGCCGCGGCGAGTGGGGGCTGCTCTTCAGTTGAGGTGCCAGGGCGTCTCATTGTGGAGGCCTCTCTCTTTGTGGAGCACAGGCTTGGTTGCTCCACAGCCTGTGGAATCTTCCCAGCCCAGGGATTGAACCCACGTCTCCTGCATTGGCAGGCGGATTTATTATCACCGAGCTACCAGGGAAGCCTCCATCTTTGGTTTTAAAAAACATTTGTTTATTTAATTGAAGCAGTTGATTTCCGATGCTGTGTTAATTTCTGTACAGCTCAGGGACTCAGTTACATGCGTGCGTGCTTAGCCGCTCAGTCGTGTCTGACTCTTTGTGACCCTGTGGACTATAGCCTGCCAGATTCCTCTGTCCATGGGATTCTCCAGACAAGAATACTGGAGTGGGTAGCGATTCCCTTCTCCAGGGGGTCTGCCTGACCCAGGGAGGGAACCTGGGTCTCCTGCACTGCAGGCGGGTTCTTACCGTCTGAGCTGCCAGGATTACTTAGACATACTCTCTCCCACGATGCTTCATCCTAGGAGACTGGAGGTACGCCCCTGTGCTGGACGGTAGGGCCATGCTGCTTGTCCACTCTACATGTCATGGTTTGCAGCTACCAGCCCCAAAGCCCCAGTCGTCCCCTCCCCAGCCCCATCTCTGGACTTCTAAAGCCACTCTGCTCCAAGCCGGGGCAGTGTTTCCTGGCCTCGCTGGGTGAGACCGCGCCTGAGGAGGTGCGGGGGCCTGGGAGAGCTCCGTGAGGGAAGGGCAAAGGCGTCGCTCTGGGGCGACCTGGGGGAGCTGGGCTTATTCCTGTTCTGGCCCTCCGTTGTTTGTTCCCTTAAAGCAGAGGCACCGGAAGCCTCAGTCTTCTCCCCTGTGTTGCAGAGAGGACTCTGGGAAGGGGCGGGGGTGTGACTGCAGCAGATGAGGAATGTCCCAGCAGGTTGGACGCAAAGTGCCCTGGAGCGAGGGTAGAGTCCAGTACGCTTTGCTTGGGGTGCCAGGAAGAGACCGGAGGTGTCCCCCGAGGTGGCCTGACTCACCCCCCAGCAGTAGCCCAGGGCACACCCTGGAGGTGACCCATTGCACAGGGGAGTAAGTCCACGCCTGGCTCCAGAGACCAGCACAGGAGGCGGGGTGGTCCTGGAGCACCGCTCTCGTGGGGGCCAAGGTCGCCTGCAGCTCTGCATGGGGAGGGCCGCCGGCTGCAGAGAAATAAATGAAAGTGACCCCCAGCAGAGGGCCACACAGTGGCCAGGAGCTTGAGCTTCTCTTAAGCTTTTCTGTGTCTTCAGGATCAAGCTTAGTATATGGTGCGGACAAGAATACCGACTGCTGCTGTATCGCTGAACAGAGGATGCTCGGCCGTCAAGTCCCCAGTCTCGATGGCCGCCCGGGATGGTGAGCCCTGGGGGGTCTCAGGGTGGGAAGACCCAGGGTGCCGGCCCGGGGAGCTAAGACGCAGATCGAAAGAGTGATTAATTCACTGGTCTTATCACGAGCTCACCGAGGTTGCATCTCCACACTGCCTAGTAAACCGGGGGGGATAAGGGTATAGAATGCTGCCTTTAAAATAATAAAAATAACTTTATTTTCCTGCTATTAAACCCAAATTGGTTTGTAATTGGTGCGTTATGAGTTAATTTCTAAAATAAGCCAATGTTGATTCGCGTGCGTGCTGTTTTGCTGAGTTTATTCCACCAGATGAACCAAGCGTGGTAGCTCTACTCACGTCTACCTTCTCAGCAAAGTCACAGGGCAGCTCTCTGATGGAACCGTGAGGCTCCAGCCTGTGTCACGCACCTTCTGGGCCCTCTTCCATCTCCTCGGGGCTCTTGCCCGCCCCTCTCGATGCTGGGGATCAGGGTCCCTCCAGGACGGAGCGTGTCTTCCCGGTTTCAGACAGGAATGCGGGCTTCGGGGGCTCTGATCTCTGCCCAGCGTCTCTGCCTGACTCCACACCCCCATCCACCCCGTAGCCCGGCAGGTGCCCAGGAGGCGCCTAGGGTTACCATGTCCACCTCTGAGCTCCGTTCCGTTTCGAGCTGCCTGCCCCGTCCTTTTCTGTCTTCACACAGGACATTTCCCAGCATTTCCTCTACCTTTCAGGTCCTCTCATCGCCAGGCCCGACGCTGCCCACCCCTCAGGAGCGCCTGCTGCTTGTCTGCAAAGCTGTGGGGCTTCTCAATTCCTCTCCATCATCACCTGAGTCAGGAACCCAGGCACGTCGACCCTGAGTATGCCTGGGCTCCAAGGCTGTCTCATGAAATCCACCCTCCACTCAGCTCACGGCTCCCACCTTTGCCTGCCGCGTGCACGGCCCCCGGGTGTCCCCTACACCACCCACACCTCTGCATCTGCTCCCAGCGTGGCCGCCGTGGGGGGCTCCTAGCACAGAGCCCGTGACCCCCCTGTCACTCCAGGCTGAGAGCGGAGCCTGGGACTCCCCTTCACTCCAGGCTGAGAGCGGAGCCTGGGACTCCCCTTCACTCCAGGCTGAGAGCAGAGCCTGGGACTCCCCTTCACTCCAGGCTGAGAGCAGAGCCTGGGACTCCCCTTCACTCCAGGCTGAGAGCAGAGCCCGGGACCGCCCCCACCTTCACTCCAGGCTGAGAACAGAGCCCGTGACCCCCCCCCCCTTCACCCCAGGCTGAGAACAGAGCCCGTGACCCCCCGCTTCACTCCAGGCTGAGAGCAGAGCCCGGGACCCCCCCGCCCTTCACTCCAGGCTGAGAACAGAGCCCGGGACCCCCCGCTTCACTCCAGGCTGAGAGCAGAGCCCGGGACCCCCCCGCCCTTCACTCCAGGCTGAGAACAGAGCCCGGGACCCCCCGCTTCACTCCAGGCTGAGAGCAGAGCCCGGGATCCCCCTTCACTCCAGGCTGAGAGCAGACGGGCCTCCATGCTCTGAGGCGAACCCCCCGCCCCCTGAGCCGGTCATCCCCCAGCAGCCCTCTGCTCCCTCTCCTCGGGGCTCCAAGGCTTCCTGTGTGTTCTCCCTTCCTTGCTGCCTCCACCACCAGGTGTAAAACCACACCCTCCCTCTGCTGGGCTCTCCCTGCCTTCCTCCCATGGTAACTACTGTGTGTAACACAGCCAGCGAGCGGGAGCTGCTCCACAGCGCAGGGAGCTCGGCTCGGTGCTCCGCGACGCCCTGGAGGCGTGGGGTGGGGAGAGAGGCGGGCTCAGGAGGGGTGTGGGTCCACTCAGCTGACTCACGCTGCTGCGCGGCAGCGGCCAGCACAGCACTGCTACACCCCAATAAATGGGAGAGAGTGCGCTCTGCGTCTGCGTCTCCCGCAGGACTGCAGACTCTGACGGTGGGAACGCGGCTCCGTCAGGTGTGGGGCTCTGAAACAGACGGGCGTCCGGGAGGCGCCACAGTCCTGTGTGGATTGAAGGAATGAGCAAACTGGAGAAAAAATGAGCGGAGGCCCCAGCATGCCCGTCAGGAAGCCTCCCAAGGCCGACATGCAGCCAGCCAGACCGTGCTGACACCTGAGCAGCCTGTCTGCCTCCCGCAACGTCCCAGCCAGGGCTGACGGCGGGGGCTGAAGGGGGCTGGCCAGGCCCGGGAGACCCGCTGGCCGGCAGGTGTAACTGGCGGCGGGTAATTGGGCTCCGTGCTCAGGGCTCTGTCATCAATTCTTGTAAATGTCACTTTGTGCTTTGCTTTTTCCTGGACCCAATGTTGTTTTTCCCCCGAGCAGCATTTGGGAATTCAGAGATTTCCTATGCATTTGATTTAACATCCCACACCTTCAGGCTCTGATTAAGCCTGACGTTGTCTTTATAGAGTAAGTTGTTAATCGAGGTGAAACTGTTTTCACGATGATTCCTTCTCGCATCCCGCGAGGTGCCTGGGAAGAAGTGCCCTTGTTAAGATGAGGGCTTTGCTTCCAGTCTTCTGCAGGGTGACATGCAGTGCGAGGTCCAGGAGGCTGCCTTGGTAATTACGGATGCTTAGATCGCATCTCAGAGATGTGGAATTATGCCTGATTAACTGTGGAATCTACTTAAGAACGTCACAGATTTTTTAAGTGACATTTAAGATACTCCTAGGATGTTGGCACTGAGTGAGAGAACAGAATCATGCTGTCTTGACTCATATGTAACTATTTCCTGAACGTATGAAAAAAAAAAATCCTTTCATGTAAACTAGAGAGCTGAGCCTATAGGTGGGCACCACTCTGAGAATCGGGCCTAGAAACGATCCCCCAGCTTTCTCAGGGTCATGGGCGACTTCAGTGCTGGGGGTGTCTCCCCAGGCCTGAGGACTGCAGCATAAGCAGGCTCCGGGCCCATATGTGGCCCTAAACCTTTCGGGGGCAGGGAGGCTTGCCCCCTACTCCTAAGGCAGACCCCACCCTCGGTGCCGAGTAAGACGCGGCTCAGAGACTCGTGCCCGAAACGGAGGCAAAATCGCTCTCTGCTCTGTGATGAGAGTCGAGGCTAATTTTATCCCCACTGTGCGCCAGGGCACTCAGAATTTTTCATGAGAAAGTAATGACTTCCAGGAATGAAATAAACTCTATACACATTTTCATGGGAGATGGATCATTTCTGGAAAATAATTAAAATGAATCAGATGAAGTCTCTCCTGCCCATGAGATAGAGACGGATCATCCATAACCATGGGAGGGGCTTCGGGGGCCACCGATGACCGTGCTTGGGCTGCTAACAAAGTCTCGTAAGAGCGCCAGAAACGGAGGGCTTCCTTGTTGTCTCAGCACCCTGAGAAGCCACGGGCTGGCCGCGCTGGCAGGGAAAACGCTTGAGCAGCGTGCGACAGAGGGTGGCTAACCAAAGACAGCTCTTTGCTGGAAACTTGTTGGGAACCTCGACAACGTGTGACTCCTCGCGACGAAACCGTGCCGAGGCTTCCCCTTCAGAGCCGTCCGCGGTGGGGCTGTGTTTGGGCGCGTCTGGCACCTCCGGGGGTGGGCGGGCTGTTGGCAGAGGGTGAGGCTGGGCTGGGGCTCCTGTCTGAGACAGTGTCTGCCTGCCTGCTCCCAAGCAGCTGCTCCACGTTTCTCACTGGGGTTCCCGGACACCGGCAACAGTAACATGCAGAGCGTAGGGTCACGTGGTGGGAGAGGGGCACCCTCAAAGGGCAGGGGCAGTCCCGAGGGACCAGGACTGCACACTGAGGGCAGGGGCAGTCCCGAGGGACCAGGACTGCACCCCGAGGGTGTGGACGGAAGGGCTTCCTGGGGGTGGGTGGCCATTCCAACGCCTGTGTGTTTCTTCACATCTTAAAAAACCCCACGGTTCCTCTAGCGTTTGTTGCAATCCACTGACACGACTTTCACTCGACTTTCTCCTCCCGAATCGCTGGTGGCTCAGCGTGGTGCTGCAGCCCAGGGCCCAGGCCCATAGACCCGCAGCCTGCGGGTCCGCTGCAGAGTCTGGGGCTGCCTCTCGTCTGAAGCTAATCTATACGCGCGAGAGGCTTGCGGTTTTTTCTCATATTCTAGGTTAACATTCTCCTTTGTTGCTATTCTTTTTTGCTTCTGGGTGAAATTTCAAATCGGCGCATTAAGCTCCAGGAAGGTCCCTGCTGGGAGCTTGTCCGGGTCCTCCCCACTTCCGTCATGCACCCCCACTGGGCTCCTGCTTTACTCTGGGTCCCCGGCCTCCCCAGCTTCCAGGACTCCGGTGGAAATCTGGAGACAGTGACCTTCCTTCCGGAACTGTGACTGAGCTCACATCCTCACCCCTGTCTCCACGGCTCATGGTGCTGAACGCCCCTGACCAGGTGGTATAGACAGCAGATGCTTATTTCTCAGTTCCGGGGGCTGGGAGCCCAAGATCAGGATACCGGTAGGTCCAGTGTCTGGAGGACCCATCTTCCTGGCTGGATGGCGGCCACTGTCTCCAAGTGTCCCCACAGGTGGACAGAGAGGGGTCTGGGCTGTCCTCCTCCTCATATAAGGGCTCTAATCCCACCAGGGGTCCCGCCCAGTGACCTCACAGAACCCCCTAATTCCAGCCCGTCAGAGGACGGGGCTGCAACAGATGGACTTGGGGGGAGGCAGATAGTCCGCGCACACCCCATTCTGCCCCTTTGGGTTCATCTTCTGCAGCCTGCTGCCTTTCTGCACGGAACTCTTGCTACTTCTTGTTAAAAACATTTCATTTTTAATCGGATAGTAGTTGCTTTACAAGGCTGTGCTATTTTCTGCCGCGCCACGACGCGAGTCGGCTGCGGGCGCGCGCGTGCCCCTCCCCTCGGGCCTCACACTCCCCATGGCGCGCTGCTCCCGGTCACCGCAGAGCGGAGCCCCCTGTGCCAGCCAGCGGCCTGCTCTGGCGCCCGCCCTCCCCAAGGCAGCGTGTGTGCGTCCGTGCGCCCCTCTCAACTCGCCCCGCCCTTTCCCTCCCCCGCTGTGTCCACACGTTCACGCTCCACGTCGGTGTCTCTGTCTACTGATACATGCTTGGTTGAAACTGTCGTCAATGTAAAAAGCGACGACAGCTATTTATGTCTAAGAGGGCTCTGCCTATGTTTTCCTCTAAGAGTTTTAGAGTGTCCGGCCTTACCTTTAGGCCTTTAATCCACAAGAACCCGTTTGCAAAGCAGAAATGAGGGACGAACACGCAGAGGGCAAACATACGGACATCGCTAGGGGGGAGGGGTGGGTGGAATGAGCTGGGCGCTGGGCTTGACATATATGCACTCCCACTTATAAAACAGAACTGATGAGGGCTTCCCTGGGGGCTCAGACGGTAAAGCGTCTGCCTGCAGTGCGGGAGACCCCAAGGTTCAATCCTTGGGTTGGGAAGATCCCCTGGAGAAGGAAATGGCAACCTACTCCAGTATTCTTGCCTGGAAAATCCCATGGATGGAGGAATCCGGTAGGCTGTAGTCCATGGGGTCGCAGAGTCGGACACGACTGACCGACCTCATTTCACTTCAATGAGAACCTACTGTGTACAGCACTGGGAACTCTTCTCAGTGAACTGTGGGGACTTAAATGGGAAGGAATCCAAAAGAGAGGGGGTCTGTATATACATGTGGCTGGTTCACTTTGCTGTACAGCGGAAACTGACACAGCGCTGTAAAGCTACTGTACTCCAATAAAAATTTGTTGAAAAACGTGACTGCATTTCCTAACGCGTCTTGCTTGATTAGAGAGCTGTCGATTACACGGGCTGGTACAGAGGGCTGAGCTTTCTCATTGCTTCTGGTCATTTTGCAAATTTCCTATTGAATTTCCAGGTGACGGAACGTCTTGTTTCCAAATAAGGATCCTTTTTTCTG
The DNA here is from genome assembly GCF_042477335.2 of Ovis canadensis. Classification (NCBI taxonomy): domain Eukaryota; kingdom Metazoa; phylum Chordata; class Mammalia; order Artiodactyla; family Bovidae; genus Ovis; species Ovis canadensis. The sequence continues at coordinate 230,626,333 of NC_091247.1, read as the reverse complement.
ATGCTCATTTCATTCTGAGTCTTGTCACCAACAGGGCAGCACAGAGATAGCGGGTCTGCGTTCTGGACACTGATCCAGCTCCTGGGTCTGTGTTCACCCCCCAGTCCCTGGGCCTCGGCCTCGGATTCTCATCTCGGGGTGGGGGTCCTTACTGTCCTCGTGTCAGAGGTCATTAGCTCCCTGCCCAGGGGTCCCAGGAGAGGCGTGGGGACATGTGGTGCAAAAGACCAACCACGTGTGACTCTCCACTCTCTTGTCTGAGTAAGGCTCTTGGAGGACGATGAAGGGCACAGGGAGCTTGGTGGCCTGGCTCGAGGCTGAGAACAGCTCTGAAGCGCTGCTCTGGCAGGGTCTCTCCGAGCCCTGTGAGAACACAGCCTGTCAGACCGAGGAAGTCTCCCTCTCCAGTTCCCATTTGCCCTGGTTTTGAAGCAGGAATTGGTGTGGAGTTTTGTCAGCTGCTTCTTCCCTGTGGCTCTTGTCTGATGATGGGGAGAATTCCATTAACGGGTTTTATTAATGGGACGCATCTGTGAATCCACCCAGAGGGTGCCGGCAAAGAGGTTTCTGGTGAGAGTGTGGAGGAGGGACCCACTGACAGGAGCTGCCTGCAGGGACCCTGAGACAGAGGAAAGAAAAAGGACACCCCTTCTTCTACCCCCAAGGATGACCAGGGTGCAGAAGAGCCAGCCTGTGAGGCTTTACAGGTGAGCTCTGAGCAGAAGGGCATGGTCAGGGTCCCCAGGAAGCTTGTGATTGGGCAGAGCTTCACAAAGGACCTGCCTCTTGGGAAGCTGGCAGAGTCTGGGGCACCTGACAAGGCATGCTGAAGACCCAAGGAGGGCCGGAGATCTGAGTGTTAGCTGGACTCTGCTGGCCCAGAGCAGGGCCTTCAGAGGAGTAGGGTAGTCAGCCCAGGACAACATGGGGGGGTGCCCAGGCCTCCCCCTCCAACTTCCTGCCCTGTCCTCACTGGACTGAGCTATGCCGGCCGCGAAAGGACAGGGGCTGAGATGGGTGACTGCACAGAGGACACCCAGGTAGGAGAGGCTGAAGAGCGTATCTGGAGAGGCTGGAGGAAGATGCCCAGGCTACCCGAGGCATGGCTGTGTTTTCAAAGGAGGAGGGGATGTTTCCATAAAATCCAGAAGAGACGTGTGGCTTTAATTCAGCTTTCAGTGGTCAACGCGCTTGTGGAAGGAAAGCAGATATGAGTGAGGCTCCTTACTTGTCCACATCGTAAGACTGTGCCTCACGGATGCAGCCACAAAGCATCAAATGCAGGGCCTGGTTTAGACGAGTCCGTCTGTGTACAACACTTGAGGACAGGAGGGTGTGGACAGCTGTTCCTTCTGCCCGGAAGGTGGTTATTGTTCAGCCAGTCAGCCGCGTCCGTCTCCTTGGTGACAGTTCACTCACTGCCTCGGGGGACACGCTGGCCCGGAGCAGCAGGAGGCATGTGCAGACTGGGCCCGGAGGCTGTCTGCTGTCCAGCAGTGATGTGCCTTGCAGCCGCCGTTTCCGCTTCCACTGAGCTGCCAGGCGGCCGACGCCGCGGTCTAAGTGCAGCTGCCTTCGCCCTGCCTGTGCCCGAGGCCGCCCTGGAGAGCAGGGTGTCCTCTGCGCGTGCAAGACGAGCCAGATAAAGGCCGTTTCCTTCCAGCGGCGCTGGCTCTAACTCTTTGTCTAACTCAGCATCTGGCCTCGGAGAAGGCCTTTTATCTCTTCAGGTCTCAGTCAGCTCCTCTCTGGGCTGACGTTGCGGACCACGGGTTCCAGACTCCTCACCAGGGTCGCCACGCCAGGAGGGTACACAGCTCTCCCCGTGGGGACTGTGGCCTCATAAGTGGTGAAGTCCATTCTGGAGTGGGAACCCTGGGTCAGAGAGCCCCGAGCCCCTTCCTGCTCCAGCATCGCCTGTCCCTAACCGATTGCTGTAGACACATGCATGGGGAAGCTCATACTAACCTGTGGGTGAGACATGCCTTCCCGGGGGGTACTCGGTGCGAGAGGCGGGGGCAGAGGGATGATCACAGTTTCATTGTTTGGGCTGGATCAGTCTGCTCTGGTCGTTGGGAACGTGGGCAAGTAGCCGTGATCTCCTGCTCTCTGTCCTGAGGTGGGGCTGGGCAGCCAGAGGCTGACGTCCTGGCAGGAACCATGCTGTTTCCCTGGGCTCCCCGCCTTCTTTCCCCCTTCCTCTCCTTTCTTTCTGCCTCTCTACTCCTTCCCTCCCTCCCTCCTCTCTGCCCCCCTGTGAGTATCTCACACACGTGCAAGAGGAGAGAATAACTTCCTGGACTCCCTCTGCCCATCGCCCAGCTTGAAAGCACACCAACACGCTGATTTTGCTCCACCAGCAACAGTGGATCAGACGTTGCGTGTACCGTAGGATGCAGCATGTAGACTGGCTCCTGAGCAGCTGTCACAGTCTACTTGGATTCACTCCCATCCCCATCTTGACTGACTCATTTGACAGAAATAATACATTTGCACGTCAATATCTGTTTTGACATGTGATTATGCCTCAACAATACGCACCTTATATTAAGTCTTTATGTTAACAAGCAGTATGAGAACTACAACGTTTCTTTTTTTCCTTACTTTTATGGCAGCGTATGTTGGATAAGTCTGGATACTTGAGTGATACATACAGACAAAAAATTGCAAAGATATTATATAGAGAGAAGAGGAGAGTATTTTAAGAACAGAAAATAGAGAAGCATTTTGAAATATGCTGACACTCAGATTGATGGCTCCTTGTTCCTGCTAATTCAATTCAATTCGTACTTATGACAGGGTGAAGATTATCCCGTGATGTAATTGAACACTATGGTATTTATATATATATATTTGTTTCCCTCCTACTCCTTCATAAACCTGTAGCATTTTAATCATTCTCCAGCCATAGATGAAACTGGTGAGCCCAGCCTTTCCTGCTCACAGCAGGGTAGTAGAGGTTGCTATGGGCACTTTCAGTTGAAAACATAATTTTTCGGTCAAAAAATGAAATGACCATTCTCTGAATTTGATTTTATGTCAAATTTTTCTCCTACTAAAATAAGTCACAAAAAGACGAAAAAGGGAACAAAAATCACATAGGACAAACAGACAGCAATTTACGCGATGATGGGCATAAAGAACAGCAATATTCACATGAAACATAAATGACGCAAGTGATCTAATTAAAATGTGGAAACAGGTTAGTTTAAAAAGACTCAAATGTATGCTGTTCATAAGAAATTTAAATCGAGACATATAAGTTCAAATGAAAATAGTTAACAAGTATATTCCATGCTCTCCTTCACATATAATTGACTGTATTTTAATAAGTCTCAGATCAGCGTGCTCTAGAGCTACAAATATCACCAGGGATAAAGGCCGTCACTTCATAATGATGGTAAAAGGGTAAACTCACCAAGGTCACGCAGCACCCCAAACTCCTACACACCTATAAGCTTGAAAATATATAAAGCAAAAAATGATCTAATAAAGTTAAAAATTAATTATCGTCTGAGATTTAAAAATTGCTCTCTCAATAATTGACAGCATAAGTAGGTAGAAAATAATTATATATAAGACCAAAAGTCTATCAACACACTTGAAATGATTGACATTTGTAAAATCCTCTACCTAACAGAAACAAAAAGCAGTTTCTTTTAAAGTGTGAGTGGAACATTTACCAAGACAGGCCATTAGGAGTCATAAAAAGTCACAATATACTGAAAAGTATTAAAGTCATACAAAGCTGTTTCTGAATAAAATAGAATTAAATTAGAAATCAATAAAAGAAAAATCTTTGAAAAGTCCCCCAATATTTAAAAGCTAACATGTTCCTAAATAACCAGTAATTCAAAAAATTAAGAAATATGGAAAATATTTAGAATCAACAGAAAACTGAAATATAATAGATTAAAATGTGTTTGATGCTATTTAAGTAGTTATTGGTGGCTCAGATGGTAAAGAATCTGCCCGCAGTGTGGGATACCTGGGTTAGATCGCTGGGTCAGGAAGACCCCCTGATGAAGGCAATGGCTACCCACTCCAGGATTCTTGGCTGCAGAATTCCATGCACAGAGGAGTCTGGTGGGCTGCAGTCCATGGGATCACAAAGAATCAGGCACCACTGAGCTATTAACTCTTTCACTTTCACTTGTATAGCAGTGAATGGTTGTATTAGGGAGAAAAAAATCTTAATCAAGATCTCTTGGAGACTAAAATAAAATCAAATTAAACCAAAATTAAGTAGAAAAAATAAATAATAAACGAAGAGCAGAAACGAATGAAAGATGAAATGGACAAACAATAGAGAAAATCAACAAAACCAAAATATGCTTTTTTTTGAAAGACTTAAATATTGATAAATGCCTTGTAAGGAAGACTCCAAGTTCAGATGACTTCACCTGTGACTCTATCAAGCGTTTAGGGAAGCAATAGGGCCAATCCTATAGGCACTCGTCCTTGCGATCGGAGAGAGGGGCACGCTCCTCATGTCATTTTGTAAGGCCAGTGCTACTAGGATGCAAGACGAAACCAAAAACACACGGAGCCATCACAAGGACTCTCAAGAACGTAAGTATAAAAATTCTCAACAAATTTTGGCAGGCTGACTTCAACAAAGCATGAAAAAAAAACAAATAGTTACCAAGTGGGATTTATCTCAGGAGTGCCAAGTTTCTTTTAACATCTGAAAATCCATTAAGGTAACCAAACATATCAGAAATGCAGAAGAGGAAAACCATGCAGTCTTCTCAAAAGAGCACACAGAGGAGTAGAGCCCTTGGTAAAGTCAAATATGGCTGCATGATAACACTTCTCAATGCACTGGGGTTGGAGGGGACGTCTTCAACCCGAGTAAGGGCATCTGCAGCAGGTTAACTTTATAACTGGTGGTGAAAGACCGATGGTCCCCACTGATGAGACAGGGATGCTTGTTCTCACGTCGCTCTTCATCACGGTGTTGCAGTTTCTGGCCAGTATTCTGCTTCTACGCAAAATCGGGCAAGAGTGCACCCAGAAGTACACAGAAGCTAGATTTAAGGTACTGGGTAATAGTATCTAGAAGGAAGGAAATAAATCTGTCTCTGTTCAGAGATAGCATGATAATCTATTCAGAAAGCCCAGAGACCTGCCCGGCGGTGCAGTGGTTAGGAGGCCGTACTCCCAACGCAGGGGCCCTGGGCTCACTCCCTGGTCAGAGAGCGAGACGCCACCAGCCACGATTAAGGGTTCGCACCCTGCAAGGAAGGTCAAAGGTCTCGAGTGCCACAATTAAACCCAGCGTGTGTGTGCTCAGCTGCTTCAGTCGTGTCCGACTCTGTGACTCTGCGGACCGTAGCCCGCCAGGCTCCTCTGTCCACGGGATTCTCCAGGCAAGAACAGTGGGGTGAGTCACCCTGCCCTCCTCCAGGGAATCTTCCCGACCCAGGGACTGAACCCGCGTCTCTATGTCTCCTGCCTTGGCAGGCGTGTGCTTTAGTACCAGCACCACGTGGAAAGCCCAAGACCCAGCACAGCCAAGTAAATAAATAAACAAATCAACCAAACAAAAAAGAAAATCCAGTGGAATATACTTAACAGCTACTAGAAATCATAAGAGTTTAACATTATTTCAGGATAATGTAGCTACTTGTAACTAGCAATCAGAAAATACTAAAAAATCAATATTCTTTACAATAGTATAAGGAAATGCAATGCTTATAGGCAGCTTTGATGACAGACGTGGAAGACCTAGGCACAGACACCCACGAATCGCCCCTTGGAGAAGCCACGGAAGAACTGAACGCATAGAGACTCCATGCGTCCAAAGACTCGGGGCTGTTGGGATATAACTCTCCCCGTTGATCTGTAGATTCAACACAATCCCAGTCCAAATTTCACCCACCGTTTGTGTATAAGTTAACAAGCTGATTCAAAAATTCACATGAAATTTCAAAGAGCCTAGACTAACTGAAAAACTTTGAGCAAAAGAACAAAGTTGGAAGACTTATGCTACCTGATTTCACGACTGAAGAGCTGCAGCAGTCAAGACAGGGGGGTTCAGAAACAGATAAACAGGTGAATGAAATGGGATAGAAAGTTCAGCGGAGATCTATGTGTGCCTGAACCGCTGATCTGGAGAGCCGCAGAAGCAGTTCAGTGAAGAAAAGATGGTCTTCTCTCCACATTGTGCTGGGAGATTCAGATATAAACATGAAAAGAAACCAAACTTTAACCATACCTCTCACCATATGCGAAAATTAATTCAGAGTGGGTCATAATCCTAAACACAAAATCTAAACTCTAGCACCGCAAGTAATCTACAGAGAACAGATGTTTGAGACCTTGGTTTAGGCAAATAGTTCATAGATATGCCACCAAAATTAATACCTATAAAACAAAAAATTGATAAATTAGACTTCTTCTAATTTTAAAACCCCTGATCTTGGAAAGACTATTAATAGAGTTAAAGGACAAGTGACAGTCTGGGAGAAAGAAGTCTTTATAACACATAAATTTAATAAAGGACGCGTGTCCAGAATTTATAAGGAACTCTCAAAGCTCATTAAGAAAATTACCGAGTAAAAAATGGACAAAATATACAAATGGTCCATTCAGCAAAGATGTACGGGTACCAAATAAGTGCATGAAAAAACGGCATCAGGAGTTGCAAATACAAGAGTGATGAGACATGAGCAAGCATCTCCAGAATTAAGACCCGATCCTCCTCACGGGGCGTGGGGTGGGGGAACCAGAGGGACTGTGTGCTGCTGGTGGGGGCACGGCCGCTTGGAACACTGGCCATCTCTTGAAGCGGATTAATAGACTCTTCAGTCCCCTTGCCCACTTCAGGCCTCTTGTACTGGGAGGACAGCGCTCCTCCCCGGGTCTCCACGGGGGTGAAGACTGTCCGTAAGGCAGGGACCCTTTGCGGGCATCGTGGGAAGACAGTTGCAAGAATGAATGGCGAGAGCCAGCATGCACGGGAGGGGATGTGTCTCCCCACTGGGGCCCTTGCCGTCAACCTGGCTGCCCACGCTCTCTTCTGGACACAGGGCCTGGTCTCAGTGCCAGTCCTGTGGACTTCCACGGCACACTGACCATTCTTAGAGACTCCATTAATCATATGAGCAAAAAGCTCTAGGAAGACCCGGCAGAATGTTAAGCCCTGTTGCTGAGTCCGGAATCAGGCTGCGGGTGACTGCCTCCGAGCTCCATCCCTTATTCCCTGGGCATCCTCCCTTTCAGAGCAGCAGTTAACTTGGGGCTGCTGGTAACACCCTAAAGTCTTCCTCTTTTTAATCTCCTGTGCCTTGGCCACGTAGCCCCAGTCAGGGTCTGCGCTTCTGGAGGAGGGTCTCGTGGGCACTGCTACATCCGAGCCAAAGACACAGGGGCACTGCCCCTAAACGCTCCTGAGAGCCTTTTTATTTCGTGTTGGGGCAGAGCCGACCCACAGTGTCACAGCAGTTCCAGGTGAACAGCGCAGGGACTCAGCCACACACATACATGGGTCCAGCCTCCCCCAGGCTCCCCTCCCGTCCAGGCTGGCATGTGACATTGAGCAGGGTTCCCTGCGCTCTACAGCAGGTCCGTGCTGGTTCTCCATTTTAAAGACAGCGGTGTGTACCTGTCCCTCCCAACCTCCCTAACTACCCCTTCCCCCAGCGTCCCCCTGGCAGCCATGCATTCATTTCCCAAGACTGTAAGTCCCTTTGGGTTTTGTATGTGCACTTGGGGCCTTTCTTCTCTGTCGAGCTGAGCTGCTCACATCTTTGTGCCCAAGGCCCCTCCTCCCTGAAGCACTCGTCATCACGAAACGCACTCAGTGCAAACTCTGCTCACTCCCTTTTCTTTCACGGGGTGCTTTACCCTTCTCAAGGGTGATAAAATGGTGGGTTAATCAGATGTTTTGACTCAGAGAAGAGTCTCACGACTGAGTATCTATCTCCTGAATCCAAGTTCCTAATCAGCATGAGGCTTTTTTTGCAGTCCAGTAAAGATAATCAAAACGATATCTGTTTAAACTGAGACTGCTTTCTCAGTCAGCCATGACTTGATCAGATTTCAGACAGGACTCTTTTTGTCCATACTTGTGGAAATGTGAAATAACTAAGCAGTTAAAATTCACGAGCTACACTTTGTGGCATTATTATTGCATTAGCATGAAATTATACTTCTAGTTAGCCATAATTATACTCATAATTATTCAATTTATCACTATACCCTCCTGGAAGTTTTATTGGAGGATTTATTAGCATTAATAAATTGTTTTTCTTCATCTCCATATTATGAATTCTTCTCATGTGTGATATGATCTATTATCCACAAAATTGTAACAGGCCCCCAGTATTGGTGACCTCAGCACGTAAGGGGTGTCTTTGTCACTCGGCCAGTGTGTGACCCAACCGTCAGTGTCCTGGGGGACTTGCTTAACACCTCCAAAGCTGCTGCAGTCAGAAGGCGGTCCAGCCACAGAGAAGCTCAGAGTGGACGGGACTGGATGTTTTCTCCCAGGCCACTGGCAGCTGGAGCCGCCGTCTGTTGCTCACAGGAGGTGGAGGCAGGGAACACGCCACCAGCTGGCCCTTCTGCCTTCAGACAGGCCCCTGCCAGGCACGGTGGCGTCCCCATCTCGCTCAGACTAGCCTTCCCCTTTAACTCTCCTCCTTGGGCCCTTTTCGCTAGGCCGTCCCTTGCCACTGCCCATCCGCCATCTGCCGTCCCCTCTCTCTGAATTCTTGGGGCGCCTTCCTGTCTTTCTGTTTTTCTGAAGACTTGCTTTTTGCATGTGGACCATGTTTAAAGTCTGTGTTGAATTTGTCACGATATTGCTTCTGCTTTACATTTTGGTGTTTGGACACGAGGCATGTGGGATCTCAGCCCCGCCCTGCCCCAGTCAGGGATGCAGCCCACACCCTTCGCACGGGAAGGTGAAGTCTTAGCCACTGGACCACAAGGGAAGTCCTGCTTCCTGCCTTTCAATTAGCAGAACCTTATCACAAAGCTTTAGAATGTTTGTAACCTCTGGTGAGTGTTATGGACTGAATATTCATGTCCTTCCAAATTCACACTTGGCAGCCCTAACTCTCAGGGTGGCTGTATTTGGAGATGGCGGCTCAGGAAGTAATTAAGGTTTAATGAGGCCGTAGGGTGGGGCCCTGATCCTATAGGGTTTGTATCTTTGGCAGAAGACACCAGAGGGTCCGTGCACATGACCACAGAGCAAGAAGACCCCACCCACCACCAGAGGGGAGAGCATGTATCAGAAACAGACCCTTGACCTTGGACAGCCAGCCTCTGAAGCCGTGGGAGAATGAGTTCCTCTCATGTACGGGCCTGGTCTGCGGTGCTCTGGCTGGAGCTGACCGACACAGCAAGGAGCTGGGCAGCAGTTACTAGGATTCAGGCTTCCCAGGTGGCTCAGTGGGTGAAGAGTCTGCCTGCAGCGCAGGAGCCCCGGGTTCTATCCCTGGGTCGGGAAGATCCCCTGGAGAAGGAAATGGCAACCCACTCCAGTGTTCTTGCCTGGAGAAGCCCGTGGACAGAGGAGCCTGGAGTGCTACAGTCCACGAGGTCGCAAAGAGTCGGACACGGCTGAGTGGCTGAGCACGCACGCACGCTAGTATCTACTGAACTCTTGCGCCCCGTGCTAAGCTGTGATGTACACAGACTGCTTTACGCTAAGGCTGTGTGAAGCATTTTGTTCAGTCCTCATAGTACTTCTACCGAGTAAGTGCCATCATTGTCCCCCTTCACAGATAAGACACCTGAGGTGGGGCCTAGTGGCCCGGGCAGCAGCGGGCATAGCGGGCAAGGACTCATGCCGGCCCCTTCCCAGCTTCCACACTTGGGTTTTGTCTGCACACCCTCACAACAGGCTGTGCTCCCCGAGATCTGGGCTGGCCCAGCTCTTGCGTCTGGTTGACCCTGCACCACGGCAGACGCTGATGCACAGAAGCCCGGGGCCTTGCAGTTGAGCACGCCCCCCCCCCCCCCCCACTCCACTGCACTGTCATCCGAGGGCCGCCGGCTCCCTGATCTGGGGTTGCAGGGGCCTTGAGCAGCTACGGGGTCCCCCTGCGCGTGACAGGGGTCGACATGCCCCAGCCATGCCGCTGGTGCCCCCTGCTATGCACTTGGTTCAGGGACTGACTGGGTGCCTGTCAGGGGTCCTGGGCAGTGCCGATGCTGAAGCCGCATGGTCCAGCAGGGCCTTTGGTCTTGGGACATAACAGCCTGCAGGGGCACAGCCCGTGGGAGTCCATCACAGAGCAAAGACGGCAGGTGGCGTGAGGGGGCGCCTGTGCCAGGATGCGGGGGCTCCTTAAGAGGCCTTGAATCTCTCAAGGGTCAGGGCTTCTGTCTCCACTGCCCACCAGCAAGGGCTCAGGCAGGGCGCACCCCACTGAGGGGTCAGCAAGTGCGCGGGGGAGGGGCCCAGGGAATGCGGGGTTGACGAGATGTCCTTCCCTTGTGTTCTGATCGACAGAGCATCCTGGGCCTGGTGGCCACGGACAGAGTGATCTTCCAGCTCTGTCCACTCTTCACTCGCCCCTCCACCCCCGGTCCCTCTCCCCAAGGGAGGACGAGGGGGCCGGAAGCTCCACTGGCTCCAGCTCAGGTCTGGCCTGGTCTAGAGAGCCCTCCTGCTGGGGCTAGCTCAGGATCCCTCATCCGTTCCTTGGGGAATTATCCGTAATTCATTTTGCTGCAGGAATAGCATCACTCTGCATTTATTTACGTAGCTGCAGGTGAGGAGGTAAATAAAAATAACGAATATCCATTAAACACAAATGCATAGCGCGCAACCCCTCCCCTGGCGGTTCCTCAGGGCTCCGCTCCTGCCCGTGTGGCCTGAGCATCGTGGTGGTCTCCGAGGAGGCACCCACCTCAGGTGAGCTGAGCTGCCTGCTGGGGCCTGCTTGGGGGGCCTCAGGGCTCAGGTCAGCTCTGCCAATGGGGTTGAAAGCTCCCCGTCCATCAAGCCCAGCCCAAGGGGCTTGTCCAGCACGGCCCAAGGCACCCGTCCCTGTGGATGCTTCTGGAGAGCAAGCTTCTCACAGCTCTAAGCACAGAACCGGGCAGAGTCTGGGATAGAGGAGCGGGGCTTGCCGTGGCAATATGATCAGCGGAGCCCTCGACCCGCTGACCCCTGCCTTCCCTTGCCCACCCAGGTGAGTCTGCAGGACATGAGCCTGGCGGCAGGTGGGGCGCAGAGGGCCAGGAGCTCTGTGTCCACCTCTGGTCTGAGCACAGGCTCCCATGGCAGGGAGGGTCCTGGGAAGGGAGAAGGTCGGCTCGCCACCCACAGCCAGTGTGCTGCACGCATCTGCCCCACGCGGCCAGCAGCTGCTGAGCCCCTGGCTCCTGGGGACACAGGGCTGGATCCAGGGCCCTCTGCCCCCAGCATCCCACCCCTGGTCAGTGCAAAAGACTCCTTGTTTCCTACATACAGTCGACGAGTCAGCACTGGCTCAGCTGACACTGAATCCCGGGCCTTGTGCAGTCGGCCACGCTGCCCACCAGGACCTTCCCCTGCCCCCAGCATCGCTCACTGCTTTCCCAGGTGGACAAGCTGGCCAAGGTGCCCCAGCTTGCCTCCCCTCACCCTCGCACAGGGCCTCACGGCTTCGCCTGCCAAAGCCTCACTCTGGAGTCCTGCCTGCCCCTTGACCTAGGCCAGAGCAGAGATGGGGCTGGGAGCCTAACCCCAGTTTATCCCCTCAGCCTCGCGCTGGGGGAAAGACGCCTCGGACATCTTGGAATTGCAAATGGACAGGCCAGCAGAGTCTAATTGGAGTCGTTGTGGTTTAAATACAAAGCTTTTAATTCATTTCAAACGTGCAGGGTCCGAGAATCACATGAAAATAAAGGCAAATAAACTCCATTGTGTTGCCAAAAATGGCACCACCATATTCATTACATGACTAATTTAATACTCTGATTTACAGTTGTCCACCAATTGTGAGTTGCTTTAAAACACATCCCAAATTGAAAATGCATTTCAAATATTGATGCATTATCACAGATCAGGGCAAAGTAATCCCAGCTGCACTTAACAAGCAGAGCAAGCCTCTTAATGGTGGATTTCGCTGGATAATGTGCGCAGAGCCCCGTTGATGGCGAGGTACCCGGCCTCCTCCGCGGGGCCTCATCGCCCAGCCTTCAATAAAGAATTTAAAGGGCCAAGAGCTTTATGGGTAGTTGTGGAGAGATGGGTGGCATTCATTACTTCTCACTTAATTTTTCTCCTAAATGTGGAATGTGAGGTGCGGACCACTTTTAAATTACATTCTTACATGATAAACCAGCGGCCCAGAAATACGCACGCTGTAATTGAATCGAGATGAAAACGTTAATGCGGAAGCGATGACCAGCAGGCAGCTATTTCGGGACGTCGCAGAAGAGGGCGGGGAGGGAGCCTCGGGCCCCATTTTCATCCCAGTAACAAATGGGCTAATTTGGGGATGGCGCCGATGACCATTCCTATCCCGGCGTGATGCAGCTGTCAACGTCCCGGCCAGCAGGCTGTTCTATCTGCACCTCCAGCAGGACAGCGATTCTCCAGCACTTGGGGACCCCTGGGCACCAGGAAGGGCCTTGGCCCCCCGACCCTGAACAAGGCATCTCTGAATTCATACCAGGTCCTGTGAGGCACCGTGACCACCCCTGGAAGGGCTGGTGGGCCACTGGGGATCCTGGCAGGAAACCAGGAGAAAAGCTATATCCTTCTCATAAGACCGGCTCCTGGCGTGCCGGGTAGGAAGATACATGTGTGTGTGCTAAGTTGCTCAGTTGTGTACAACTCTGTGCAACCCTACAGACCATAGCCCGCCAGGCTCCTCTGTCCACAGGATTCTCCAGGCGAGAACACTGGAGTGGGCTGCCGTGAAGCCGGGCCTTGTGTCTCCTGCATTGGCAGGCGAGCTCTCGGCCACTAGCACCACCTGGGAAGCCTGGAGATGTGTGTACATATACATATTTACACGTATATATATAATACACATATTGGCTATAATTATCTGGATTTCTATTGTTAATTTTACTGAGGTTTCTTGTACTAGCTGGGAGACCTCTGAGGTAAAATGATAATATTTCTCAATTCATAGAATACAGAGGGTTCAAGGTGGAAAGGCTGTTTCATGAAACTGAAGACCAAGAAGGAATCAGACACCAATGATTAAATTTCCCTCTGGGGTTCAGAGCATCCTACGTCCTATCGGCTGGTCTTTACAAAGCTGAGCACAGCCGTGGAACGTAAGCCCTAAGACCCCTGGCTGAGCCCGGGGAGCCTGTGGATGTGCTGGAGTCTCTGCTGCACCCCCAAAGCCGCAATAAAACGCCGGCAGTGAAGGCCTGTCTGCCCTGGGGCTGGGCTGCCGGGCGGGTGGGCTGCTCCGGTCCCAGCCACGGCCCTGCCCCTCTGTGGGTGCTCAGACCCCCGGACAGCGTGCCCACAGAGGGTCCCAGTGATTCAGGAAATGCCCCATGGACATTCCAGAGAGCAGGTCCTGGGCAGTGAGCCCTGGACCCTGAGGCCTCACAGACACACCCAGACGTCCCGGCTCTTCCCAGAGCCATCAAGCTGACATGTGAGATTAACCATCACCATCCCCCACCCCCCCCACACACACACCGCGAGGGTGCAGGAAGGCAGGGCCAGAGCCCAGGGCCCCTTCCTCTGAGTATATTTGGTGCAGCTGTGTGGCCTTTGTAGGGTCGCCCCTTTGCCAAGCATGAGTGTCCCTGGAGTAGAGGATTTTCCCAACTTGGAGCAAGAGGACGAAGTTCCAGAGGATCAGAGAGGGAGGCCGAGAGGCCATTGGTCTATCATGGGCTGGAGAATGGACCGGGTGCCCCCTGGGGGCCTACCTGCGGCTGCAGGAGCTGGATTCGGCCAACAGCCTATGGGTGTGGAGGAGGATTCCTTCCAGACAAGGACCAGCCCCGACACTGGGATTTCCACCCTGTGAAGCCGTGTGCAGAAGGCGCCTCCGCTGCCAGACCCTGCCCTGGTAGCTGATGACTTTCAGGGGCTTGTTTGTGGCAGCGGAAGCCAATGCCCTCCTCCTCCCCTGGGTGCTGGAGAGGGAGCTGGGCCTGGACACAGTGGGCAGGAAGGCTCCGGAAGGTTCCAGCAGGATCCACAGAGGCCCCGCCTGGAGAGTGTGGCTGGGAGGGGGCTCTGGGGTCTGAGGCCCATCCTCGCTTCCTGTGTCCCTTTTCCCAGAGACTGGGCATAGCTGGGCTGCCCCTGGACCTCATACCATGCGGTGGCCGCCTTGGGGGTGGCAGAAAGGGCGGCCAGGTCCCTGAGGGGCCTCCAAGAGGCTGGTCCAGGTAGCCAAAGGGGGTGACCACCGCTCCAAAGGGAGATGAAGGCGGCCTTCATGGCGTGTTGGGGACCCCCGGAGCCCCCCAGCTGTGTGGCAGGCCAGCTGTGGGGACAGGGCCAGGCCGCCCCCTGGGTCCTCATCGTCTGCAGGCCTGTCCCAGCCCACGTTGAGGGCTCTCCCCATGGGGACCGGGTCAGGCTGGCGGGTCCAGGGTGGAGGGCCCACCATGCCTAGGGAGCGTGCGGGGAGCCTGCCTGCCTACTGGCCAGGCTGAGCAGGAGGAGCTCGCCACTCGGGCCCCAACAGCCCCCAACAGGGCTGGGCTGCAAGGGCCTGGCGACCCGGGTGCCCTGACAGGACCCGGCTGGGGGCCGGCACCCCTGAGGGGCCTTGCCAGAGTGTGATGGAGGGAGGCTGGGAGGGAAGGTGCCCCGAGGGGAAGGCCCAGGGAGGGCACAGCATGCTCTGTGGAGTCCCCGCAAGCCCATCTGTGCAGAAGTCTGTGAGCAGCCCTGCGTCTCCTTCTCATTCCTGCCCCCCTCAATGTTCATGCGTTAGAGTCCTAATCTCCCACCTCAGGAGGTGACTATGTTTAAAGACAGGGGCTGTAAAGAGGTGCTGAGGTAGAATGACGTCACTAAAACGAGAACTGTGAGAGGATAAATTTCTCTTGTTGAACCTGCCCAGTGTGTGGGACTTTGTTAAGACAACCCCAGAAACCTGGGACAACAGCGTCTGGCTCAAATGTTAAAGAATCTGCCTTCAATGCAGGAGACCCAGGTTCCTGGGTCGGGAGGATCCTCTGGAGAAGGAAATGGTAACCCACTCCAGTATTCTTGCCTGGAGAATCCCAAGGGCAGAGAAGCCTGGCGGGCTACAGTCCACGGGGTCACAGAGTCAGCCATGACTGAGCATCTGAGCATCTAAGAGGAAGCCAAGAGCAGTCAAATGAGCAAGGACACAAAACGCATGGATTTGCAAATCGCTGGATTCCACTCAAAGCGTCCCTGTAGGCCACGGGCCTGGGCGGGGGACATCGCAGCGTCGCTGTGGAGCGGTGCGGGGTCGCATTTGCTGCTGTTGGCCCTGCGGGCGTGTGATTTCCCTCCCTTTCATCGAGGTTCTCACGTTTTCACAGATGTGGTGAGACGCCCGCCCCGTCGCCTCTCACTTCGCTCCGCATTTAAGCCAAGGTTCAGTCTCGTCTGCAGATAACCCCTGATAAAGGCAGTTAGCGTAGCAACTCATCACAGATGCAGACATGGATATGGGTGCATCACAGATAGACATATAGCTGTAGACACAGATATAGACACGGATACTACAGACACGGATACATCACAGACGCCCCAGGCCAAAGCCCAGCATCTGGAGAGTCCCTGACACGCCGTCTTCTCTGGGGTGTGCACGTGTGCTAATCAGAGAACCCAAGAGTGGCTTCCCTCGTCACCCAGTCATCAGAACACTAAGAACCGAATCCTTGGCAAGTTTTAACATTCATGAAGTCCTCTGCATTTGCAGCCCCTGAGGAGGAGTTGGCGGGGCACTAGAAGAGTCCAGAAGAGCGGGGCGGAAAGCGCTGGACTTTCCAGGGCCTGCCCCTGGGCCTTGGTCCCCACCCACCAGGACTGTGAAGAGCCTCTCCCGGGCCGGGCCGCCCCAGCTTCTGCTGGACGAGCAGGGCTGGCATGTGGGTGACCCTTGCTGTGAGACGCGGCCCTGGATGGAGGGCTCTCACAGGGCCCCGGGACTGGGGCAACCCAGGATGTCATCTGTATCGGTCAGCTTCCCTGAGACACAGGACCGGGGGAATGTGGATGCAGAGGCAGATGGGGTCACAGACAGAGACCCAGATGCAGTCAGAGCTACACAGATGCAGGCAGTTTCAGATACAGGAATGCGTATAGATGTGAGACAGAGACGGATAGAGACACATACATACAGCCAGACGGGCGTCCCCGGCGGCTCAGCGGAGAGCCCGCCTGCAGTGCAGCAGACACGAGGCTCAAGTTCGATCCCGGGGTCGGGAAGGTCCCCTGGAGGAGGCCATGGGTGACACACTGCAGTGTTCTTGCCTGGAGAGTCCCCATGGGCAGAGGGGCCTGGGGGCTCCAGTCCATGGGGTCGCAAAGAGCCAGACACGACTCAATAGCTCAGCACAGCACAGCAGCACACACACACAGCTGCAGGTATGGACACAGCACAGGCGCAGATAAAGACGCTACAGATATGGGTGCATCACAGATGCGGATATGGATACATCACAGACATAGTATAGCTGTAGACACTTATATAGACACAGCACAGATACAGATAAAGACACATGTACAGATATGGGTGCATCACAGACATAGACACAGACGCACTTACAGACGTAGGTGTAGCTGTGGAGACAGATAGACATAGACACAGATGTCGTTACAGATATACAGTTATATATACACTTACACATACATGTATATTTATTGTAGGAATTGCCTCAAACCATCACGGAGGCTGAGAAGCCCCGGCACCTGCCCTCTTTCAGCGGAGAGCCAGCACAGCCAGAGCTGCGGCCCCAGGCCCGAGGCAGGAGAGGACTCGTCCCGGCTCCGACAGGCAGGCCAAGCGCGCCCACTCCCTTCCTCCACCCGGGTTCTGTTCCGCTCAGTGGGTTGGAGGAACTCCTCCCAGCACACACGCACACACACACACTGACTCACGCACACATATGCACACACACACACACTCAGGGCTGAGGCTTAACCACACATCCGGGCACCCTGTGCCTCAGACAAGCCCACACATAAGATGAACTGTCGCAGCCCTGGGCCCCATGAGGAGGGCCTGAAGAGCCGGCTCAGTGCCAGCCTCGCCCACTGACCTCCCTTGCTTGCCCCTTCCTCCTGGAGCTGCCCCCTGCCCGGGCCTGGGGGAGACAGACAGGCTGAAGGGGCACTGAGGGTGCTCTGAGACCCCTTCCCCTCCCTCCCACACAGGCGCATGAATAAGGCCAGCCCAGAACGTGCTCTCCAAAGTGGAGGGGAGCCCGAGGAGCTGTCTCCGCCACGTCCACAGGAAGTGGCCCTTCACCACACACACCGTCCTCCGCCTCGCTTGTCCAAACCCTGCCCTTGGGGCCATGGCGCCAGAGCCCCCACTGCGTGGCATGGTGGGCGCAGAGGTGAGAGTGGTGGCTGGGTCTCTAGCGGGGAAGATGCAGGCCAGGCACCCCTGGGTGGGCTGGGGTCGGAGGAGACAGGGTGTCCGGGGCGTGGACGGCTGGGCTGACCAGGTCAAGAACAGGGGCCGCTTGCTTCATTTAAGCCTCTTCCTTTCTCATTGATTAGAGTGTTCTGTCTGCTCACCCTAATCCTGGTTTTGCTGTTGAAACTGCTGCTGCTTCTGGTAATTCAGGTGTGGGGTCCACTTCCGATTTCACATTTCCCAGTGTGCACACCCTCTGACAGCTTCCCTCCCGCAGAGCGTCTGGGGGAGTGTAGCCCCGCGGTGAGTGAGGAAACACAGAGCTCACCGCCCTGGCTGGGGCAGCGGCACAGGGTCGCGGGTCCGGATTGCCCTTCGAAGGACGTGCTCTGCTCCCAGACTCATTCCTGGGACCCCCCGCGGGGTTGCACACAATGCACATTTTGTACACAAATGTGCTCGTGTGTCTGTTTTGCGAGGATGACACTGTTAGCAGTAGACAGGGCTGTGAACAGGCAGTGGCAGGACTGTCCGGAGGGCCCTCCCAGAACTCCCATCCAGACCCTGGGACTGTGCGCGGCCCTCTGGCCCGCGCCTCTGGCCGCGGCCCTCCTGTGCGCCTCTGGCTCCTCCTCGCTGGGCTCCTCCCCTCTCACCCCGTGCGGGGAATTACAGGACATCCCTCTCCATCTCCCGGGTCTCAACTCACTTGTTTCGGGATTTGAAGTACGGAGAACTACAAACTTCCATGGAATGCCGAGAGGAAGCGCCATTCCGAGGTCTCCAGGCACCTCTGGGCCTCTTGGCTCTGAAGGGGAAGTCTCTACAGGGGTGGAGATGTCCTGGCGTCCACTTACCACCCTCACGGGATGCTGCCCCCCACGGAGCCGGCTCCCTCCCCGTTCATAGGGCCGGCTCCCCTCCCCCACGGGGCTGGCTGCCCCACCCGAGTCACGCCCGTACTGTCTCCAGTTGAGGATCTTGCCGCTTGGCGGCCGTGGCACTGCCACCCCTGACTCTCAGCTTTCCTGAGGTGCTCCGTGTTTCCCCACATTCCCCATCGACCCCGCCAACCGTTCAACATCCAACCTTTACAAAGCACTGTGTTTCTCAGAGCAAAGGCAGACGCTTGGATGCAGGAACTTGCCCGGCTCCTTGGCGGGGTGTGGCGGGGTGGCAAGGAGACCCCATTGCCTGGACTCGTCCTGATGACTTGTTAAGGGACCAGACCTGAGCCATGACAGGCTCAACAAGCTATACTAGGCCTAAGATTCAGATTCTTGTAAAACCTGAGTCATGATTCCGGGAAACCACACCCTGGGAAAGTCCCCGCTGGCGCCAAACCTGAGCCAATCCGGATAGGGATGCAGGATTTGAAAATCGTGCGTGTATGGCTCAGCCAATCATTACCCACCAGCTGTACTAAGAACCGCCTGTATAAAAGCAGCTGTGATTCAGAGCTCGGGGCTCTCGTCAAGACTCCACTGCGCTGGATGAGACAGGAGCGCTAGCTCGAGCTAGCAATAAAACCTCTTTATGCTTTTGCATTGCTGTGGATGTCTTATTTTCTCAGTTTTGGGGACTCGGACTTCGGGCATAACAGACTCTCCTCGGACCCCTGCCTCTCTCTGCTCAGGGAAGCCTGAGAAGTCCCCTCCTCCCCACCAGGAAGCCTGAGGAGTTCCCAAGGGCTTGTTGTTCAGTTATGTCTGGCTCTGAGCCCGTGGACTGTAGCCCGTCAGGCTCCTCTGTCTATGGGATTTCACAGGCAAGAAGACTGGAGTGGGTTGCCCATGCCCTTCTCCAGGGGAACTTCCTGACCCAGGGATGGAACCTGTGTCTCTTACGTCTCCTGCGTCGGCAGGTGGGTTCTGTACCACTAGCGCCCCCTGGGAAGCCCTAAAGGCTAAGCTTCTGTTAATGGCTCAGCAGACCCACTGGCCTTGCCTGGCCTGCCAGGGGCTCCGGAGACCCCAGTAAGTGTGAAGCCGGGTGTGTGAGCCCCATTGGTGAGAGGCACGGTGTTTACAGACAGCCCCTGGTGGAGGAGAGGACGCTCGGGTGGTCCTGCTGCACCGTCATTTCACTCCACCTGGTCCACAGGAATGAATAGCTGAGCAGAGACAGACTGGAGGGGCCGGCGATCTCAGGGTCTGAGACGAGGCGACCCTTCACACCGTCTGCACCCACCACAGTAGTCTGCACTGATTGTGCCTTTCATACACTAGGTGAGACGGGAGTGGTGTCAGCCCACACCAGCCCCCCCAACCCGCCCCGCCCTGGCTTTTATCTGTAAAATGATTAAGACGGAACCAGATCGTGACCTTCCTGGTCTCAGGAGGTGGTGGGCAGGCCTGGGCGAGCCAGGCTGGTTCATTCCCTGCAGGACGCCTGATTCTCCTCTCACTCTGCTCACGTGGGTTCCTGGAGGAGGACGCCTTCAGACCATGATGCCGGCCAGTGAGAGTGATGGAGGAGCTTCTGTGTTCTCGGCACAGCAGCCGATTTCCGGGGCCCTGGGTGCAGGCTCGGGGGAGGAGACACAGCCTCTGTGTCCGCATCATCAGCTCCACAGTTGCTGACACAGCTGACCATGTGGAGACGCAGCGGCTCCGACCTTGTCCGCAGGGATGCCTGGGCCCCCCGCCCTGCCCCCCCCCACCCCAGGGCTCCTCCAGCTCCCGGTGGCTTCTCCCTGCTTCCTCCCACTGACATGCTTTCCGGGGCCACCTCCTGCAGCCAGGGTCCCTCGGAGCAGCCTTTGGGAAACACCACCAGGCTCTGAACTTGCCCACACATGGCGCCTCACTGAAAGCTTGCGGGCCCTTTCCATGTCCAGCAAGAACTCAGGACGGCGGGGGAGGGCAGTGTTGGGGCTCTGGCCCCCTGGATCCAAATCACCACTCCCGGCACCTGGCCTCTCTCTCTCTCTTTAAAAACTTATTTATTTCTGGCTGTGTTGGGTCTTGGTTGCCGTGCACGGGCCTTTTTCTAGGTGTCGAGGGCAGGAGCTCTTTCCAGTTGCGGCCTGGTCTCCTCTTTGCAGTGGCTTCTCTTGTCCTGGAGCAGAGGCTCCAGGGTGTGTGGGCTTCTGGGATTGTGGCCTCTGGGTTGTAGAGGACTGGCCCAATGCTTGTGGCCCACGGGCTTCGCAGCCCCTAGGCAAGCGAGAGCTTCCCAAATCAGGGATCCAGCCCATCTGTCCTGCACTGGCCGGCGGATTCTTCACCACTGAGCCGTCAGGGAAGCCCTCTCTGTCTCTTAGTCTCTCCTGTGTTGCCAGGTGTGAGTGGGTCAGCTGCTCTGCCTGTGTGAGCACTGGCTGACTGTCACCTGCCTGGAGCCTGGGCGTCACCCATGAGCAGCTGGGCACGGCAGACAAGCCCATGAGGGCCGAGTTCCAACTTCTGTGGGTCACAAAGGGTGACATTTTAAGGACAGCTTCGATGGGCATGTCCTCCAGTGAGGAACCCAGCCTTGGAGCCTTGCCTGGCGCTGGCCGTGGTCCTGGCCAGCTGCTCCCCCGAGCTCACTGAGGAGGGTGGATGGTAAAGTTCTGCTTGTTAGGACAGCACCTGGCCTCTCATAAATGCCCCTCAGAGCTGCTAGAACTGACTGGGAGCTGACAATTTTTTGGCAAACATTTCCAGCCACTCTAGAGGTTTTTCTCAACTGGAGCAGCCAGTCAACGCCACAGATGGTTGTTTATCTGCCCCAGTTCACCTCCCTCAAGTTGCTCCACCTCCAGTCCAGCCTGTGCCCCAAATCTAGCTTCTCGGCCACCAGGAGTTGGGGTGGCTTCCCCCGAGGAGGAAGGAGAGGCAGATTCATCCAAGCTGGGCGCTTGGCCCCGATGTCTCCCTACAACCCCACCTGCCACCAAACAGTGGCTGGTAGGGGGCTCCCAAGTGGCTGAGCACTGGGGGTCAGTTAACCAACCTCCAACTCAGACATCGTCTCACCTTCTATATGAGTGATTTTGAAGCAATGACTTTCATTCACATTAGGGCACTGCATGCTTTTCTGAGAAGGTGTTAGATGCTGAGGCTTTTCCTGAATAAGCAAAATGGGAGGCACAGCCTGGCATTTCTGGGTGGTTCTGGAGCTGAGCATCCCTCCTGGACTGCTGGTCGGCGGTGAGGTGGGAGAATGCAGGGGCTAGGTGGATCAGGGCTTGCCCCGGTGTCCGTGTTGTCACACGAGACTTGGGAAGTGGGAGGGTAAACCCTGCTGGGTTTTCTGAGTAGAGAGAGGACAGAAACACCCTCAGGCCTCTGTGTCGCTTTGTCCCAACCACCCACCCGTGGACAGCCTGATCCCGAGGAAGATGCCCTCAAGCTGGTTTTCCCGAGGCCCGGACCTTCCCCTTTCCACCATTGCTGGCACCACGCGGACTCACAGAAGAGTGGGTGCTGCAAGGGGGCTGGGAGTGGGAGGGCAGGGTTGAACTGACTGGTCTGGGTCCATGGAAGTCCTGAAGCTGAGCTGGGGGCCAGCTGCCCTCTCCTCCACAGCACGTTGTTCAGATCCTGGCTCTGTTGACCCTGTCCCTCTCCAGATGGAAGCACCTCGACCTCTGATTGGGAGCCCCTCCCTCTCCCAGCTGGACCTCAAGCTGGGCTTGAGGGCTAGGATCCCACCTCCCTGACCCTCCATCAGAGAAACGTTGCCCACTGTGTTCAGCTGGGGTCTCACGTTTTGATGATGGATTTGCAACGTTTTCAGTAAACAAAATGATAAGACTGTGAATGTATTTGAATAAAAATAAAGTCATGACATCTTGGTTCTTCATAAATAAAGTCAGTATTCACATAATTGAATTTGTTCTTTTAACATCTCAGGGTGACGGAACTGTGGGGTCCCTGTGGCCTGTGCTCCAAGAGGGAGGCAAACGGACAGAACTCGTCACAACTCCCTCCCAGCGACAGATGCAGGCCAGAAGGACACGATGTCCCAGAAGACAGCACTGTCTGCCCTGACTGCCCCCATTGCCTCTGTGAAGCAACAAGCTGTGGAGAGCCCTGGGGGTTCTGGGTGGCCCAGCCCTGCAGGGGACATTATGTGGCTGTGTGTGGACACAGGGGTCAGCTGGACATTGCTGCCCTCCTGGTTACCACTCTAACCCAGGTGCCTTACAGTCCTTGACAAAGAGTCTGGGAAGGGTGAGTCTCCACCTCATAGTTGACAAAGGAGAGTGTGGGAGAGAAGATGCGAGAAAAGAAGGCCTGATGTGGGGCTGGGACAGCGGAGGGGGGCCGGTGAAGAAAATTCACACAGCTCAGCTGGAGGCCGCAGCATCCCCACACCATGCCCATTGCTTTCAGTGTATAAAGTTCAACTGCACATGTTTGCCTTTCATA
This sequence comes from Ovis canadensis, assembly GCF_042477335.2. Lineage (NCBI taxonomy): Eukaryota > Metazoa > Chordata > Mammalia > Artiodactyla > Bovidae > Ovis > Ovis canadensis. The sequence continues at coordinate 230,603,469 of NC_091247.1, read as the reverse complement.
CAATTCATTAGAGCAAAGGTGGGAAGTGCTTTCTGATAATTAAAATTCAGACAAGCCCATTCTTGGATTTGAGGCCATGAATAAAAGTGGCACTTTGCCGATTGCACCTTGCTAGGTCACCATTTACCCGCAGCCAGTGACACCTCTCGGGTAATTGATTGCTCCTTGCCGGGGAAAAACAAATGCAGGCTGAGCCGAAGTTATTGCTACTTATTACGCTTCACTTTAACATGGAAACTGGGGCTCCAAATGAGACAACAAGTTAACCCAGAGGTGGTGGAAATAAACAGAATCGTTTTAGAAGACAGGGTCCAGGTTTGCTGAGACCTACTCTGGGCAGGGCAGTCCTTGTAGCTCGGGCCCCTGTTCTCACAACAGAGGCAGGGAGCTGTCCATCCCCGCGGTGCTGAAGGGCTGGGCAGCTCTGCCTTTGCCTGGGCCCCACCCCCTCCAGGGACCTCGCTTCTTTGCCTCAGCTGCCCCCCGACCTCTACCTCGCCTGATGTGGTCAGAAGGGTCAGACCTTGGCTCTCCTTGGGCTGCTGACCCTGAGGAGATCTGAGTGGGCAGCTGGATACACCTGGTCCTTGGAAGGCTGAGCCCAATCTCCATCCATTTTTCTGCCCATGGCAACTAGCTGCCACCCTGGCCCCACCTACTCTCACCTCTGGGCTTGGAAGAGCAGAGGCTCGGGGGTGGGCTTTGAGGAAAGTCCTCGGCCTGCCCCTCACCTGGCCTGAGCCTCGCTGGGATGAGGGGCTCATCTCAGGATGCAGGTGGGAGGGTCCTGGCACCCAGAGCTCCTCACTCAGGATCAGGGCGGGGCTCCCACTCCAAGCTGCTGCTGTCCCACCTGGGGCGGAACAAACTGCCTCTCACGAAGCAACTGAGCATGAAGCCATCGGGCCGCAAAGCTGGTGTGGAGTCCGGAGGTAACAGTGAGACTGAGAGAGCAGGGCAGGCTCTCCTTCTGAGCCAGGGGCCAAGGAAGGACTCAGCTGCAGATAAGGTACAGCTGAGCGGAGGCTAGAAGGATGGTGGGGGACGCTCCAGGCAGAGAGAAAAGTGAAGGCAGAGCCTGCATGGAGCATTTGGGAGACAGTAACGAGGTCCCTCGCACCCTGGGGTTCAGTTGCATTCACTGAAAGAATGCTGTGCCAAACAGTTATTTCACACAGCTTGTAAGAAACATCTCTATATATCTAATATGAGAACAAGTCCTTACCTGCAGACAGAAAGGCTTGCAATCCATTTGCTGTTAGAACACTAACAGCTCTGGGAAGCTGCTAAGTAGCCCTGGAAACACCAGAGTTACTGATCTGTTAAACAATTCCCTACATTTACCATATACTGGGCATAAGTTCCATTCCATGAAAGAACATTGCCATGAATTCGCCTTGCAAGTAGCTTGTTTAAAACATCTCACTATTTCAGTGTAAGCATTTCTAAAAGGTTTTTTCTTCCATCCATAGACACAACAGTGAACTGAGAGCAGCTTAAAAGCAGCTTCTAGAAACTCAAGTGCGGCAGGTCTGTGGCAGGTCTGTGAGACAAGGCACTGTATGTGTTATGCAGTGAATCGAGGGGTGAGGGGGGCTTCAGAGGACAGTGAGCGCAATGCAGACCCGAGCAGAGGAGCCAGAGAGAGCCGAGCGAGAAGTCCAGGCCGGGCGTCAGGTCCTGGGGTTCCTGCACAGACTGCGTCTTTTATGTCAAGTGAGATGAGATGAGAGCCTCTGGAGGGTTCTGAGCTAAGAACTGGGCTTAAACATTGTGTTCAAGTCAGGTTTCAGGTACGGGGCAGAGACTTGCTCCAGGAGGGGAGCAAGTCCATTGGTTCAGGAAGAGGTGATGGTTTGACCAGGTGATCCTCAGAGGGGGCTGAGATGTGCTTGGATTCCAGATGTACATCTAAGGCAGAGCCAAACAAAGCTGGCTGACGGATCAGATGTGGAGGGTGTGTGTGTCTGAGAGAGAGAGAGAGACAGAGACAGAGGAAGGGAGGGAGGGAGGGAGGGAGGGAGGGAGGGAGGGAGGGAGGAAGAGAGAGGCACCAAGAATGCTCCAAGCCTTTTCCCTGAGAACCTGGAAGGGCTGTAGCTGAGAGAGTGATGAATTAGGTGATGAATTAGACTCTGTAGGGGCAGTTTGATGGTGGAAAGCAGAGAGTGGGCCTTGAGACTCTGAAATTCAGTTTTCAACATTTTTTAAGGAGAGAACCCAGCAGAGATGCTTATACATCATTTAGAGAACCACCCAGATTTGAGGGGAGCAGCTGGGCTGGACACAGGCATGGAGGGTTATGGGCCCAGCAGGTACGATGCATAAAGCTGTGAGATGGGTCAGGTCCCTAGGGAGTGGCTGGGTAGGCAGAGAGAAGGCCTGCCCCATCCCTGGTCCCCGCCATCAGCAGGCTGAAGTCCAGGCCTGAGGGCGATGGCGCCTGACTCCAATCCTGAGAACCTTTGGCTTCACCATTCCTCCCCAGATCGCCCACTTAAGAGACATCTAGGACCAATTAACATGTAGGTGCCTGAGCAGATTGAGCCAGGACTTTGCAGATGTGGCCTGGGAATCTGAATTCTTTTTTAAAAGCCCCCATTCTCCTCTCCTGGTCCCTGTTGAATGCTGGGCAGATTACAGTTCGAGAAGCACCCCTCTTGAGGCAAGGCAGACTGTTTAGGCTGGCAGCTCCTTGGAGTGGCCCCCCCACCCCATTCAGGGCATCTGAACAAGCACTCCTTTTGCGCTGAAGTGGCAGCCCCTCAGATCAGACACACATTTCCCCACCACTTTACTCAGCTTCTCAGAATCCCCCGGGGGGTTGGAGGAAGTACTCAGGTTCCATCACAGGAGTAGACAGGTGGGATCTGCTAGTCTGGACTGGAGGCGCAGGAGGGGTGAGGGGCGCACACAGCCAGGACGGGAGAGCTGCTCTCAGGCATCGGCTGGCTCCCCACTCTCAGGCATCGGCTGGCTCCCCGTGGAGGATGTGGAGGAAGCGTCTCATGTGAGATGCCGAGTGTGTTTTGGTGGGGAGGGTGAATCTGAGCCCAAGGCACATTCCCTCGGCTGTAACTTCACCCCTGAAGTTCCAGCTTGAGAGTCATGCCTTTGATGATGTCTTTTCTTCGGTGTTGGGAAGAAACAGAAAACTGTCCGACCCTCAGCGACCCCACGGACTGCAGCCTTCCAGGCTCCTCCATCCATGGGATTTTGCTTCAGAGGAACAAAACAATCATCTTAATAGTTTTTTTTTTTTTTAAAGCAACACCTTTATGGGCATAAAATTGACATGCCATACAGCTCACCCATTTAAGCTGTGAAGTTCAAAGTTTTTGGTACATTCACAGTTATACAACCGTTACTACAATCAGTTTTGAACAGTTCAATCACCCTAACAAGAAACCTCACAGCCATTAGCAACCATTGTCTGTTCTACCAACCCTCCTCCCAGATCTAGCTCACTAATCTACATTCTGCCCATCTAGACATTTCACATAAATGCAGTTACGTTATGTGGCCTTTCGTGATGGACTTCTTTCACAAAGGATGAGGTTTCGAAGGTTCCTTGGTGCTGTAGTGTGAGTCGGCGTATCATTTCCATTTATATAGCTTGGATAATAGCCTATCGTATGGATATACCGCACTTTATTTATTTGTTCAATAATTGATGGACATTTCCCCTCTTTGGGGCTATTGTAAATAATGTTGCTATGAACACTTTTCATTTCTCTTGAGTAGGGACCCAGGAGTGGAGATGTGGTCAGATGATATTATGATGCTTAATGTTTAGAGGAAATTCTAGAGTAGCTGCTAAGTCACTTCAGTCGTGTCCGACTCTGTGCGACCCCATAGACGGCAGCCCACCAGGCTCTCCCGTCCCTGGGATTCTCCAGGCAAGAACACTGGAGTGGGTTGCCATTTCCTTCTCCAATGCATGAAAGTGAAAAGTGAAAGTGAAGTCGCTCAGTCCTGTCCGACCCTCAGCGACCCCACGGACTACAGCCTTGCAGGCTCCTCCATCCATGGGATTTCCCAGGCAGGAGCACTGGAGTGGGTGCCATTGCCTTCTCCGCAGCTACATTTTACATATTCACCCCTGTTTATTTTCATCAACAAGGCCTGAGGGTTGCAATTTCCCCACAACCTCACCGACACTTGCTATTATCTGTCTTTTTATTGTAGTCATCCTGGTGGGTGTGAAGTTGTACCTAACTGTGTTTTGATTTGCATTTCCCTGTTAACTAATGGTACCAAGTATAGTTTCATGTGCTTATTGGCCACTTAGATGTCGTTTATGGGGAAGTGTCTATTCAAATACTTGGCCTATTTTAATTTGTGTTGTCTTTTTGTTCTTGAGTTTTAAGAGTTTTTTTACATTCTAGCAAAGATCTCTTACTATATATGTAACCTAGAAAACATTCTCCCAGTCTGAGGATTGGCTTTTTACTTTTCTTGATGGTGTTTTCGAAGCACAAAAGTTTTAAATTTTGATTATCTTTTTTTTTTTCCTTTTCCTTTGTTTTGTTTCTTATGCTTTGAGTGTATTATCCGAGAAACTGTTGCCTGACCTAACTGAGGTCACAGAAATTTATACTTATATTCTTTTCTAAGAGCTTTATAGTTTTGATACTAAATTTAACTGTTAGCTCCATTTTGAGTTAATTTTTTAAGATCATGTAAGGTAGGCTGCAAATTAGTTCATTTGGGCCATTTATTGAAAAGATTATTTCTCCCATTGAATTGTCTTGGCACCCATGTCAAAATTCAATTGATCGGAAAAGCTTATTTTCTGGGTTCTATTTTATTTTGTTCAACTCTATTCTATTCCGTCCCAACCGGTTCCACTGAACTGCCTATCCTTATGTAAGCACTACTCTCCACTGTCTTAACTGCAGTAGCCGCACAGCAAGTTTCAGAAATCAGGGAGTATGAGTCGTCCAGTTTTGCTCTTTTTCATGACTGTTTGACTGTTCTTGATTTTCTATATGAACTTTAGGATCAGCGTATGGGCTTCCCCGGTGGCTCAGCTGGTAAAGAATCCGCCTGCCATGCGGGAGACCTGCGTTCAACCCCTGGGTTAGGAAGATCCCCTGGAGAAGGGAAAGGCTCCCCACTCCACTACCTGGAGAATCCCATGGAGTGTATAGTCCATGGGGTCACAAATGGTCAGACACGACTGAACGACTTTCACAAATCCCTACAAAGAAGTCAGCTGAGAGTTTTTTAGGAATTGCATTAAATCTGTTTACCAGCTTGGCAAGTATCACCATCCTAACACTTGTAAATCTTCTGATCCATGATCATGGGGCATCTTTCTATTTACTTGAGTGTTTGATTTTTTTTCAACACTATTTTGTAGTTTTTAAATATATGTTCTGAATTTTTCTTGCTAGCTTTATTCCTATATATTTTGTTATTTTCATAGCACTATATAGAGCTGTTTTTTAATTTCAACTTTAGATTGTTCACAAGTGGATAGAAATATAATTTATTGTCTATATTGATCTTGTGTCCTAGAACTTGCTGAATTTGCTTTGTTAGTTCTAATAACTATAATAACTTTGCAGGTTCCTTAGAATTTTTTATACACAGCGTCATGATATCTGCAAATAGAGATAGATTATTCTTCCCTTCCAGTCTTCAGACTTTGTGTTTATTTTTCTAGTCTAATTGCCCTGGGTAGAACCTCCAGCACATGACTAAACAGTAGGATGGGAATGGACATTCCTTCTCTTATTTCTGAACTTAAGGGAAATCCATCCAGTCTTTCATGATTAAGCGCGATGCTGGCTGTGAGTTTCCTTGTAACTTCCCTTTACCAGGCTGAGGGAGCTCCTTTTATTCCTAGTGTGCTGTAATCCTCTTTCCTTTTACCATGAAATGTTGTTGAGCTTTCTGATACACATTTTTTTTCTGTATATATTGAAGGTATCATGAGGTTTCTGGTTTTCATCTTATTGATCAGTTCAGTTCAGTCGCTCAGTCGTGTCCAACTTTGTGACCCCATGGACTGCAGCACACCAGGCCTCCCTGATCATCACCAACTCCTGGAGTTTACTCAAACTCATGTCCATTGAGTCAGTGATGCCATCCAACCATCTCAACCTCTGTCATCCCCTTCTCCTCCCACCTTCAACCTTTCCCAGCCTCAGGGTCTTTTCAAATGAGTCAGCTATTTGCATCAGTGGGCAAAGTACGGGAGTTTCAGCTTCAGCATCAGTCCTTCCAATGAATATTCAGGACTGATTTCCTTTAGGATGAACTGGCTGGATTTCCTTGCTGTCCAAGGGACTCTCAAAAGTCTTCTCCAACACCACAGTTCAAAAGCATCAATTCTTCTGCACTCAGCTTTCTTTATAGTCCATACATGACTACTCACATCCATACATGACTACTGGAAAAACCATAGCCTTGAGTAGATGGACATTTGTTGCCAAAGTAATGTCTCTGCTTTGTAATATACTATCTAGGTTGGTTGTAACTTTTCTTCCAAGGAGTAAGCGTCTTTTAATTTCATGGCTGCAATCACCATCTGCAGTGATTTTGGAGCCCGAAAAAATAAAGTCTGACACTGTTTCCACTGTTTCCCCATCTATTTCCCATGAAGTGATGGGACCAGATGCTATGATCTTCGTTTTCTGAATGTTGAGCTTTAAGCCAACTTTTTCACTCTCCTCTTTCACTTTCATCAAGAGGCTCTTTAGTTCTTCTTCCCTTTCTGCCATAAGGTGGTGTCATCTGCATATCTGAGGTTATTGATATTTTCCCCAGCAATCTTGATTCAAGCTTGTGCTTCATCCAGCCCAGCATTTCTCATGATGATCTTATTGATATAGTACATTATATCAACTTATATTTTGATGTTCAAACAACCTTGCATTTTTCAGGAATCTTTTTGTATGTTGCTTTGTTCAGTTTGCTCATATTTTGTTGAGGATTTTTACATGTATGTTCAAAAGGAATGTCTGTAGTTTCTGGTGATGTCTTTGGTACCAAAGTGATACAGGCCTCCTGGGAAGACTTGGGATATCCCCTCTTGTACCTTTTAAAGGAACTTGTGAAGAACCTGTATTAATTGTTCTTAAAATACTTGATAGAATTGACCAGTGAAGACATCTGGTCTACCAAGTTTCTTTCTTGGAAGTTTTTTTTTTTTTTCCTCCTAAAAAAGACCTTTTAATTGTGGTAAAATACACATAACAAGTAATGCTCAAAATTCTCCAAGCCAGGTTCAGCAATACATGAACCATGAAGTTCCAGATGTTCAGACTGGTTTTAGAAAAGGCAGAGAAACCAGAGATCAAATTGCCAGCATTCACTGGATCATCAAAAAGGAAGAGAGTTCCAGAAAAACATCTATTTCTGCTTTATTGACTGTGCCAAAACCTTTGACTGTGTGGATCACAATAAACTGTGGAAAATTCTGAAAGAGATGGGAATACCAGACCACCTGACCTGCCTCTTGAGAAACCTGTATGCAGGTCAGGAAGCAACAGTTAGAACTGGACATGGAACAACAGACTGGTTCCAAATAGGAAAAGGAGTACGTCAAGGCTGTATACTGTCCCCCTGCTTATTTAACATATGCAGTGCCGGGAGCCAGCATGAGGAATCCCGCCCATGGCAAAGGTCATGAGGAAGGAAGCCCGACAAAACGCAAAGGCGTGATCTGGCTTCAGGGGTTCCCCCTGGGTTTTCCTGAACATCTACCCCCAAAACCAGAGTCAGCCTGCCTTATTGTACTGTGCTTTCCACTCTTTTGACATTCTCTGGAAAAAGTTAACTCAGGGCTTCAGTCTCCTGCATATATGAAAGGAATGTTTCAGCTCAAACCCCTCTGATGGCTCTCTAACTTGCCTGACAGGTTCCCCCAGACTTTTTACAACCTGTGAATTGTTTACAGCCCCCCAACCACGAGAGGCACAAGCTTAAAGCATCTTAAAGATACAGAGCCTTTTCTAAAGAGCTAAAAATTGTATTGGTGATGGGTTTCACTGTTGAGTCAATGACTGCTTCCAGGCCTCCATATTCTTTATCTTTTAGGCACCTGGAGGAGATTAATCAATGTAACTGGGATATAGGACAAGGAATATAGTAGTTTTGATGTTAGCAACACCAGACTTTTGAGTTAATTACTTTTCTGTTGGTTATAAATCACTGTACTTCTTTCATTGTTATAAATTGCTATGTCCTTGCTATGTAAGAATGTAACTTTATTTAGTGCTTTCTGAGAGTGGCACCAGACTTTGGGAAGAACAACACTTTTAAGACAAATAAGTCTTCTGGTTGACAAACCCTTATCAGGAAAGGGCCGTAAAATGTTAATTGGCCTTCTGGCCAGAAGATGATGTAAATCACCTAAGACTTGTGTATAGGACTAAGTATGCAGAGAGAAAGCCTGGTCTCAATAACAGTCAGAGCTGCTGATGCTGCATAATTTTGTATTTTCCATTGATCTCTATGTACAACCAAAAAGTTTAAAAAGCCTGCTGGACAATAGAGGATGGGCCAGTCACTGGACTGGTTTCCCCTGTGTCTTTCCTTACTCTATTTTCTGGCTGAATTCCCATCTGGGGCATGGAGGCTCACCATGTATACTTACTTGCCCCAGCTTTTAAGATCCACGTGAGAGGCAGCCCAATGCAGGGCACCCCCCGCTATTCAAGAGGACGCCGGTGGCCTAACGTAGATGGTGCAAGTTCTTTGTCTTGGAACTTTATTGTTCTTCCACGTAAACCAAGTTATTCAGCATCTTTTCTCCACTAAATTTCCTACTATACTATTTCTTCCTAATCTCTCTTATATTTCTAATTAAATAATTCTTTCTAAGATGCCACGCCATCTCCCCTTCAAATTACCCTGGATCCACCAGGGCTGGACCCCGGCAAGAGTAACTACTGGAAAAGAGTCACTCTTCATGAGAAACACTGGGCTGGAAGAAGCACAAGCTGGAATCAAGATTGCTGGAAGAAATATCAGTAACCTCAGATAAACAGATGACACCACCCTTATGGTAGAAAGTGAAGAAGAACTAAAGAGCTTCTTGATGAAAGTGAAAGAGGAGAGTGAAAAAGTTGGTTTAAAGCTCAACATTCAGAAAACTAAGATCATAGCATCTGGTCCTATCACTTCATGGGAAATAGATGGGGGAACAGTGGCTGACTTTATTTTTTTGGGCTCCAAAATCACTGCAGATGGTGATTGCAGCCATGAAATTAAAAGACGCTTACTCCTTGGAAGGAAAGTTATGACCAACCTAGATAGCATATTCAAAAGAAGAGACATTACTTTGCCAACAAAGGCCCACCTAGTCAAGACTATAGTTTTTCCAGTAGTCATGTATGGACATGAGAGTTGGACTATAATGAAAGCTGAGTGCTGAAGAATTGATGCTTTTGAACTGTGGTGCTGGAGAAGACTGTTTAGAGTCCCTTGGACTGCCAGGAGATCCAACCAGTCCATCCTAAAGAAAATCAGTCCTGGGTGTTCATTGGAAGGACTGATGTGGAAGCTGAAACTCAAATATTTTGGAGACCTGATGTAAAGAGCTGACTCATTTGAAAAGACCCTGTTGCTGGGAAAGATCGAGGGCAGGAGAAGGGGATGACAGAGGATGAGATGGTTGGATGGCATCACTGGCTCAATGGACATGAGTTTGGGTAAAGTCCAGGAGTTGGTGATGGACAGGGAGGCCTGGCGTGCTGCAGTTAATGGGGTTTCAAACAGTCGGACATGACTGAGTGACTGAACTGAACTGAATCGGACATTTAGCAAAAGCTGCCATCTTAACCTTTTTAAATGCACAGTTCAGTAGTGTGAAGCAGCAGTGAGCCTCACCGTGGTCCATGGAGGGAGGCTGGGGGTGCATGGTGGATACGTCTTGATGGACACAGAGGTTGACACACCAGTAGCACCAACATGGGGCAGGTCTGCTTCCTCGTGAGCAGGCCTGGATGGGTAGAGAAGAGGGTGGTGACAAGGTCCTGCTGTCCAGCACAGGGAACTCTGTTCAATGCTGCGTGACAGACTGGATGAGTCGGGAGTCTGGGGGAGAATGGAGACACATTTGCGTATGGCTGAGTACCTTTGCTGTTCACTTGAAACTATTACAACGTTGCTAATTAGCCATACCCCAATACAAAACAAAAAGTAAAAAAAGCCAGAGAGAAGCAGGCGGTGCTGCTGACCAGGTGATCCTGGGCCCTGCTTGGGCACAGCTGCTGGGCTGGCTGGGTCCCTGCGGTTGGAGTGGCCGTCCCACCCCTCCAGGCCCCTCCAGGCCCCTCCCAGGCCCCTCCCAGGCCCCTCCCAGGTGCCTCCCAGGCCCCTCCCAGGTGCCTCCCAGGCCCCTCCCAGGTGCCTCCCAGGCCCCTCCCAGGTGCCTCCCAGGCCCCTCCCAGGTGCCTCCCAGGCCCCTCCCAGGTGCCTCCCAGGCCCCTCCCAGGCCCCCTCCCAGGCACCTCCCAGGCCCCTCCCAGGCCCCTCCCAGGCCCCTCCAGGCCCCTCCCAGGCCCCTCCCAGGCCCCTCCAGGCCCCTCCCAGGCCCCTCCAGGCCCCTCCCAGGCCCCTCCCAGGCCCCTCCAGGCCCCTCCCAGGCCCCTCCAGGCCCCTCCCAGGCCCCTCCAGGCCCCTCCCAGGCCCCCTCCCAGGCCCCTCCAGGCCCCTCCCAGGCGCCTCCCAGGCCCCTCCCAGGCCCCTCCAGGCCCCTCCCAGGCCCCTCCAGGCCCCTCCCAGGCCCCTCCCAGGCCCCTCCCAGGCCCCTCCCAGGCCCCTCCAGGCCCCTCCCAGGCCCCTCCCAGGCCCCTCCAGGCCCCTCCCAGGCCCCTCCAGGCCCCTCCCAGGCCCCTCCCAGGCCCCTCCAGGCCCCTCCCAGGCCCCTCCCAGGCCCCTCCCAGGCCCCTCCAGGCCCCTCCCAGGCCCCTCCCAGGCCCCTCCCATACTGGTGAAGACGAGAATGGCTCTGGATGTTGGCAAGTGGCCCCTTTCCGGAGGCAGTGCGGCTTCCCCTCCTGAGAACCCCAGTAATTAGAGCTGCGGTTGATCCAGGCCAGGTTTGCAACTCTCCCGACACCTGGCTCAGTGTCTAGAACACGCAGTTAGTGGCTGAGAGTAAATACACTTGTGGGTGGGTGAACACGAGTGAGGCAGCTGGGACCAGCTGCGGAGCCTCATCTGGCCCCAGATTCAGCATAAACCCTGGGTCTGGAATAGCAACAGTCATGTGCAGGGTGTGGAAGCAGAATGAGTGTGTCCCAGGTAGAGTGACGGACCTGTTTGCTCTCACTGGCTCATGGTCTTGCCAGTTCCCTTCACCTTGGACCTCTATTTCCTTGTCTGTGTTATGGGGTCCATTTTCCCCTCTTTCCTGGGTTCTTGTAGGAGTGGAGGTGTGTGCCCCTCACAGAGGCATCACAGTGAGGGGAGGTGTGTGAACAGTCACAGAGGTGTCACAGGGAGGGGAGTTGTGTGAACACTCACAGAGGTGTCACAGTGGTGGAGGTGTGTGCCCCTCACAGAGGTGTCACAGGGAGGGGAGTTGTGTGAACACTCACAGAGGTGTCACAGGGAGGGGAGTTGTGTGAACACTCACAGAGGTGTCACAGGGAGGGGAGTTGTGTGAACACTCACAGAGGTGTCACAGGGAGGGAAGGTGTGTGCCCCTTACAGACGTGTCACCTGAGGGGAGGTGTGAGCCCCTCACAGAGGTGTCGCCTGAGGGGAGGTGTGTAAACACTCACAGAGGTGTCACACTCCGGCCCACATTCGCCTGATTATTGACAGTTACCCTGATTACACGCGGGCACCATTAGGTCGTGTGCAAGAATCACAAATTTCACTGGTTTCATTCCTTTCCAGAGTTTTGAGGGAAGGAAAGTTCCCTTGGTGTGTTGAGATCTATTATCCTTTCTTCCCAAGGTTACCTTTAGCTAAAAATTAAACCTGGATATTGACTATTCATGGAGAAAGGCCCTGCCAAATATTCTACACAGGCTTTGTTCTTGTTCCTCGCTAAATCCATTCAAGCATTGGGCCAACAAAGCCCCAGATACTGTGCAGAGCTTGAGGATGACAAAGGTGAGGACCCAGCACCCCCACCCTCCAACCCTGCGCTCACAGATGCTCAGGGAAGCAGGAATCTCACTCCACTGACAAGTGACTGTGAGGAAGGCAGGAGCAGGCATACGCTGTGGTGCATCCCCCGAGTCTTCTCAGAAACCACAAGTTGTCTGAGGTCTAGAAAGTGTAGACAATATCCACCGCATGAAAGCGTACATCATATTGGCATTGAGATGTCAAGACTGAATTGTCTTTCAGAAAAGCGTCTTGACTGTTCCTGCTTCTCTGTCCATGCTAGGAAAGTATGGGTGCAAACGCATCAGATTTGGGAGGAGAGTCGGTGCAGAAGGCAGCATGTTGCCATCCCAATGAGGGGCAAGGGCCCCCAGTAGGCAGGGACGCGTCTCCCTTACACATGTGCTCCAGGGGCTGCCAAACGGCCACTGGCGTCCAGCCCAGCAAAGCTCAGCTTCTTTCAAATGGCTTGAGCAGATGAACATTTAAGATGCTGCAATATTCTAGTAATTTATTAATGATATCGCATAGCAGATGTTGGCAGCATTTCTGCGGGGGTGATTTTTTTTTTTTTAACAAGAGTAGAGCTTTTTTCCTTCCAAAGTTGATAAGCTTAAAATAAAAATGGGAGAGGAAATGATTCCAGGGAAGAAGCAAACCTGTCTTCCCAAGTGAGGGGAATTTCTAGAGGCAAAAGTAGAATGGGAGAGAATGGGAGAGAAGGGACTCTTCTCTCTCCAGAAAGTCGGCTGGGGACAGGATGGGTCTGTGCAAAAGTGAGGGGCAGTGCTTGTCAAGCAGGGCCTGGGATTCATTTTTATAGCTGCATGTTGAGTGCCTCTGTGTGTGGGGGCACTGTTCTGGGGCCCCTTGGTAAAATGGACAAAGTCACTGGCCCAGTAGGTGTTTCATTTTCGTGGGGGAGTTAATGAGTCATTTTCAAGTCATGAATTGAGCTGAGCACTCTGGATGCCAGGAGGAAATTACAGAGGGCCCCCACGGGGCCTGTGTTGGTAGGCACAGGTATATCCCTATTCACGGGGGCTGCACTTAGCACGTGGCAAGCGCAGTTTTCCAGTCGACTGTGACCATTAGTTTACTTGTCTTCATAAGCGTCTTGTGTAGTCATACCTCATTACCGTGAATCACAGAGCATCACGTAACTGCCACAGGGTTCACTGCTGGGCGTGGTGGACCTCAGATTGGAACCCGGATGCCAGGGGCCAGGGCTAATGCTCTGTCTATGGAGAAACTCAGAGAGGGGCACAGAGGTGGGCACTGCTGGTGGTGCCGTGTGGTGGGCTGTCCTGGCAACTGGGGAGGCGAGGTCACAGCAAGGCCTGGAAGGATGGGCGGCCCTGGAGTCTGAGCCAGAGGCGTTTGAGAGGGCAAGTGATGGGCAGATGGTGAACAGTGGAGCAGAAATCCATGAGAGATTCCCTAGCGGACAGACAAGGGTGTTCTCAAACACCTGCACCATGGGCTCTGTCTGGGATTCTGTTCAGCACCTGCCCTGCTCAGGGTGCCTTCAGCACCTGGGACAGCTCCCAACCCATGGCGGCTCCCACGACAGCTTACTATCTCCAGAAGGCAGAAGCGCTCAGGATTCTGTCTTTGCAATGATCTCTCCCACAACCCTGACCTTTAGTCCACTCAGTTCTCACAACAGTCCTGGGAAGCAAAGGATGTTCCCCATTTGACATATAATTACACACATTATTTTATTAACACAATTTTATTTTGTAAACCTCTTTAGATAATCCATCGTCTAGAGAGATTTAAGCTGCGGTTTTTCCAGTAGTCATGTACAAATGTGAGAGTTGGACCATAAAGAAGGCTGAGTGCTGAAGAATTGATACTTTGAAACTATGGTGCTAGAGAAGACTGTCGAGAGTCCTTTGGACTGCAAGGAGATAAAACTGCAAGGGAATCAACCCTGAATATTCTTTGGAAGGACTGATGCTGAAGCTGAAGCTCTAACACTTTGGCCAACTGTTGTGAAGAGCCAAAACATTAGAAAATACCCTGATGCTGGGAAGGATTGCAGGCAAAGGGAGTAGAGGGTGGCAGGGGATGAGATGGTTAGAGAGCAGCATAGACTCAACAGACATGAATTTGAGAAAACTCTAGAAGATGGTGGAGAAGGAAATGGCAACCCACTCCAGTGTTCTCACCTGGGAAATCCCACAGACAGAAGAGCCTGGCGGGCTACAGTCCACAGGACTGTGAAGAGTTGGACAAGACTGAGTGGCTGGACAACAACAACATTAAGAACAATGGAAAAGAACACCTGTGGTAAACATTTAAGAGACAAAAGATTGGGGCATGCACTTTGTTTTCCATTCCAATTTTGGAAAAGTTAAAACAGTCTTAAGTGAAATCTGCACCCATAGTTCCTACTGACTTGGATGGGGTCAACATACCCTTGGGGACTCCCAGGGCACTGAGTGGGAGCTCCCTGCCTGTACTGTGTCCTTCTAACCAGATAGAATCTTCCATCAGGATGCAGAAAAAAGGAGGAAGAAGAACTTTGAGACTGGAGGTGGACACGGGGCAAAGGGGTGGCGGCGGCGGGGAGACAGGACCGATTTTGGGGCAGAGAGCGTCGCAGGGTTAGGGTTCGGGTGCTCGGTCTCAGGGTGCTTTAGTGTCCTTTCCTCAATCACAGCTCCAGAACTGGGATGCACCCCATGGCACAGGCCCTTTGGAGCGGCTGATGGGCCCCCAGAGGGGCAGCCCACTGAGAAACATTCACACAGAGGGAGGCGGGAAGGCAGAAGCCTCAGTCAGTGCTGAGGCCTCTGGTTGCACGATCTAGACCCACACCAGAGCCCAGAGCGGACCTCTGGGAGTTACTATGGGAAAGCCAGGGACCCGGGCATCTGGAAGGGACGCAGGAGCTCGAGGTGCATTAGAGGGCGGCTGTCACCTCGAGGTGCCTTAGATGGTGGCTGCCACCTCGAGGTGCCTTAGAGGGTGGCTGCCACCTGCGTGTGTCCGGTCTTCCCCTCGTGGGGTCACTCGTGCAGAGATCAGCCTGGAACAGCTCTCACTTCTCCCTCCAAGCTGACTGTGGCCACAAACCACAGCCACATTGCTTTACCTGAGGCTTTTCCTAAGTGGGATGGCTTTGAACAAGGGCCCCTACGTCCCTGATATCCCCTGGTTCGCTCAATGTTGTCCAGAATCTTCAGTTGCGGCTCAGAGAAGCCAGCAAGCCTGGCTCTGCAGCCTTGGGGTTTGCGAGCCGACAGACAATTTTTGGTTACCAGGCAACCGCTGATTTTTCATAACCAACAAGTACAATGCCACACATGATACATTCATCAGATAATAATGCAGCTCTCCCACATCACCACACACTGATCAAACCCCAGAGAGCTGCTTGGCACAGACTTGAGAGCACGGGAGCTGGAGGAAAGCGAGACCTGAGAGACACAACTCAGGAGGAGTGTCCCAGGAGGGGAAGGGGGTTGTCCTGCCACTGGCTAGGTCCAGGGGCTGAGCCTCTGTGCGGTGGGGCTCTGTGCAGGGCCAGCGTCAGCTGACCGGAGGCCTGAGAGCACTGGAATCATAACATCCCCGGGTCAGCCTCAGACGGCGGCGCTGCTTCTGTGAGAGCCCGTCTGTCCAGAGAAACTCTTCTCTCTCCGCCTGCTTTAGGGAGAGGAAAATCACATAACCTTTGGGGTACAGAGTCTCCCCCAGGCAAGGGGAACCACAGTTTGTGATGCCGATGCTTGGGTTCTTGGAGGATGAGGGAGCTCCCCTTGAGCACCGGCAGCTTACCGGTAGTGGCTCAGTTGGAGGCTGAGGAATTTGGCCTGTTTTACATCTGGACAGATTGGGTTGTCAGAGTGGCTGCTAAGCCAGGAGCCGGGGAGAGAACGGTGGACGGCATTCTGACTGCAGCCTGCTGACCACATAGCCGGCCGCTCTCCGGAGCGCCCACCTCTGCGGGGGTGGGGGTTGGGGGTTGGGGGGGGGTGTGTCCAGGGCCTGCCCTGCTGTGCACCGTGTTTCCTCCCAATCCTTGACGGGCTGTGGAGAAGAAAGAGCAGCACCTCCCCCAGGAGGAGGCCCTGCTGCCTGCCCAGCACCCGCGGCTCCTCTGTAAGGGTAGCGGCCGTTCTCTGGCTGCCCCAGGCATCTCTCCTCCTAATCACCTGCGTGCCCAGGTTGTTCCCAAACAGCCAGACGGCACTGGGGACGCCTTGCTATTTATAACCTCTGCTAACATTCACACGGGCTGCCCCTGGGGATTCCATGGCTGCTTTTGGTAAATTCCTTCTGGAGAGACAACAGGGCAGCGGCAGGAAGTGGAAACACCCAGGCTGTGGTAAACACTCAAGCGTCACCCACACCAAAACCCTTTGTGAGCGTTGTCTGCTTCTCATAAAGTCCTTCAGCATCAGCTCTGAGACGATGGCACATGCCCGTCTCCCAGGGGCGAGCTGTTGTTAAACTGCTTGGTCAATACGAGTTGGGCATTTCCACGCAGAGAAATGGACGTCGGTGGATGGTGAGGGTTAATGGAGGTGGTGCCTGCCCAGGGATGGGGGTCACTGCCTGCTGCACAGCCCCAGACACTCCATACCCTTTGTGCTGGAGGTGACGGGCTTACTGAGGACACGGGGGCTGAGGACCTTTGCTGAGCTTGACAGCCACCTTTGTGACACGTGCCATCACCAGGGGAATAAGTGGATTTTGCTCAGCAGGCATTATGGAGGCCTGCTCTCAGCTGACGGGGGAATCAAAGGTAACCCAGAACCTGGTCCTCCCTGGCTGTCTCAGTCAGCTCAGGCTGTGTAACAAGCGGCCCGGGCGCTTACTGTCTCACATTCTGGGGGTCGGAGATGGAGAAGCTGCAGAGCTGGTTCCTCCGGAAGCCTCTCCCCTGGGGAAGAGGGCACCGCCTTCTCCCGGGGCCCCACACAGTCCTCCCCGTGTGTGTCTGTGCCCTCATCTCTTCCTGTGAGGACCCCATTCGTGCTGGACTCCCACCCTGGTGACCTTATTTAACTGGGTCACCTCTGTGGAGACCCCCCAAACAGGGCCTCAGGTCAGGGCTTTGATGTGGGTTTGGGAGCACAGTCCCAGCACTGGGCGGCAGTCACCCCCCGCCCCGGCTTGCCGTCCTCGGGGGTGACTCTGTGGCCACACCGTGGCCCGTCTCACCTGCTCCCCTCTGGACGCCTCCCCTTCCCTCTCACCCTACGGCTCCCGTCTACTCTCCCTCGGCCTCCGACTCCAAGGACGGCGGCAGGAGCCCCTCAGCCCAGAAGTAGCCTTGATTCCTTCCGACTTGGAGCCCAGACGCACAGGGAGCCCTGCTCCCCCCTCCCCAGCCTTGGTCTTCCCTGTCCTCTGGAATGAGCTGTGTCCCCAGAGGCAGGCTTTGAGGCCCCACCGCTGTGACCATATCTGGAGGAGCTTTCCTTCCTGAGCACATCTGAGAAAAATACCCGGGAAGTGCCTAGTGTCCAGTTATGAGGGCCGGCAGGACCCCCACCGCTCGCCTGGTGCTGACCTTCAGGATGTGTCCAGAGGGAAACCAGAGAGGAGGGAAGGGGGCCGGGCACAGCCCCTCCTCACCCCTCCACGGCCTTTCCAGACCTGTAAAGCTGCCACATCCTCGTGAGGTTAAACTAATCTCCAGCAACACCGTGCGGCTTGTCTCAGGCCAAACGAAAGTCACTTTGGGAAGTTCGCTTTGACAGCCGGGGAAGACGGGCCGGGATCAATGCGCAAAGCCGGCTCTGTCCAGGGCCTCGGTGACCGGCCCACTGGCGGTCAATAGCACACAATTAAGATAAGAAAAACTGAGCGCCGGCGGAGACCTCCGGGTCCCGCAGCCCAGCCCCGGCATCCAGCAGACCGGCAGACGAGTCCCCACCAGGGCAGCGGCCTGGCCGAGGTCGCCGTCGCGGCGCTCAGAGGCGCGCCCCTTCCTGGGGTGGCCAGCTCACCGCCCCGAGTCCACCAGGCTCCGTCCGCCCGGGGAGCCCCTGCGGCCCCGCCGGCACCGCACACTCCTGTTGAGGGACTGATTCACGAAGAAGGCAGCTCCGGCCTATAGCCGCCGATAGACGTGTGCAGGGTGGCCCTCCCCTCCTCGGGAGGGGCCCGAGGGCCTGGGCGCTGATCCTGGGGGCTCGCAGAGCACGCAGACCCCTGCGCGGGGAGCTTTGCGGACTCGCTGCGGCGATGGGGTGGGTGTTTCCCCCATTTGCAAGGCCTCTGGTTTATCGCCGATTTGCCCCGGGATGCACACGGAAGAATCTTTCTGGTGCCTGAGCACTTCCGGCTCATCAACTCTGCTTGGAGCAGAGCTGGGTGTGTCTGATGCCAGCTGTACCTCGGGCGTATTTCATCCGTCATAAACGAGGCCCCCAGAGCTTAATCACCTGCGCTTCCCTGTTGACACCGGAGCAGGGTGAATTGAATATTGTTGCTTTTGTTTGGGGAGATAGCAGAGGCTGAAGGACTGTCAGCAGCTGATAATGACTCAAATCACGCTCCTGTGAAATGGAAATGGCTGGAGAGACAGAGGAGGCTGCGGGAGATGGCAGGCCGAGCAGGAGGAGGAGGGCAGGTGTAAACAGAGGGCCAGGCAGGCGCGCCCCTCTGGAGTTCGAACCGAGCTGACTTCTAGACGCGAGCTCTAACCCTGGGGATCACCGGCTCCTTTCCCCATGGGATGACACTGTTTGATCACATTTTATCTCAGTGACAACCAACAGAAGCTTGTAAAACCCGCAGCACAAAATGATTTATTATCTCAGATTAACTCCCCCCCTCCCTCCCTCTGCATTTTGAGAGGCCTCTTGGCTGGAGACTTCAGCTACCCTGCAGCAGAGACTCATCTGGGGACCCAGGGCCCCGGGGCAGGGGTGGGGCGGGGGGCGTGGGGCGGGGGGCGTGGGGCGGGGGGCGGGGGCCCGGGGCAGGGGTGGGGCAGGGCGAGGCTCCAGGCTGGGTGTGCCCACTCTGTGCTGTCAGCACCGGAGCTCAGCACGCACTCCCACCCACAGCGTGGGGACCTGCCCTTTGGGGGTAAAGCTTGGGCATCTTTGCTTTCATGCTCATGGAGCTCATGCAGACCACGTGACCAGCAAGTTACATAAACAGGGAAACAGCAGAACCGAGACGGCGGCAGCAGGGGGAGGCTTGCCCGGCATCTCTTGTCACAGGGAGGCAGGGTCTGCAGACCTGCTGAATCCTCCCTCTGAGGATGGGGCACAGCCTGTCTCTGAGCCCCGCCCGGCACCCCTGTGTGGCCACGAAGAAGCAGAGGGCTCAGAAAGGGTCAGCCAGAGATGTGCGGCTGGTGGGTGTGTCTTGCAGGGATCCGGGAAACCTGGGGCTCCCCCCACAGAGCGAGGGCAAGGGGGAGGGCCCTGTGAGCTGCAGGGACGCAGAGTCAGGAGGGCGCCCAGGGCTGGTGAGGCCTGACCTTCCAGGCAGAGTCTTGTGCCCCCTCCGTTCGTCCCATCCTGCTGTGGATCTCTGGGGGGCCAGGCAGACGGGGACCCTGAGGCCAGGCTGCGTGCTCAACTGTCTCAGACTGGGGGGAGGCACAGCAGGCCAGAGGCCCCGGGAAGCGCCCCAGGGTCTCCCCTGCCCACTGGGGCCCCGGACGGGGGCTGGCGATGCCTGCGTGGGCCTGCCTTTGCTGTGTCAGGTGTCAGTCTAGGAGGCCCCCATCTGCCTTCACAGAAACACACGTCTGTGTCTACTTTTGGAAATTACACGGAGAGAGGGTGTCTGGAGCTGGTGAAGCTTGGAGGGCGGCGGGGTGACCTGCAGTAACCTTCTGTAAACGGTCAGCCCCGACTCTGGGGATACACCCCATGCATGGACAGGGTGGGGAAGGGGGGCCTGAGGACAAGTCACTGCAGGCTGGACGCTCGGAAACCACAGAGGCTAACTTCTGCAGTTTGGGGGGCTGGGCTTCCAGTACCAGGTGCCGGCAGGTCGGGTTCCAGTGAATGTGCCCGTCCAGACTGCAGGGGGCTCTCGCCCTGGGTCCTCACACGGGACAGCCCTTGGGCCTTTTGTAAGACCAACATGAGGGCCTCACCTCCACAGCGGAGCTCCACAGCGGCCTCTTTCCGGTGTGCCTCCCTCCCACCTGGGTTCCAGCCCCTGAGACAGCTGAGCATCCAGCTTGGCGCCGCAGGCCTCAGGGCCCCAGGCTCCTGGCTCGCCAGGGTCTGCGGAGGAGGGGGTGGACGGAGGGAGCACGAAGGCCCCGGCCGCCTCTGTGCCCGAGTCTGAGACTAGATGGCCAGGCCTCACCCGGCCCCGGTTCCCTCCGGAGGCTGTGCGTCGCATCCTGGCAAGCACTCCGGGGCAGCAGCTCCAGCAGGTGGGGGGGTCCTGGGAGGAGCGCCCGGAGGAGCTCCCTGTTGGGGGAGACTCAGAGCCCGGCTTACGTATGGCAACGCGGCCATTTGCCATTTATATTCTGAAGGTTATTTCTGATCGACCGTGTGACCCTATTAGTACAGGACCAAGCAGACCTCAAGCAAACAAAAAGGAAAACAATGATTATTTCACACTGATAGGAGACAGAATCTGTAAAAGTAAAAAAAAAAAAAAGTACAGAACAGGTGATCACATATCAAAACACACAGAACTGGAGAAGCCACTTGGAAAAACGAGTGTCAATGAAACCGTAGTAACACCCTTGGCGTCTGAGCGTGACTGTGCAGTGTAAGTAAATGTCTATGTCATGTCACGGGGGTGATACTCTGACATGCGCCCCTTAACGTGTGAGGACACAGGAAGATACAGGCTTCCACCTGTGGTCACTGCAGGTGCGGTCAGATGCCGGCAGAACACTCAGAGAAGTGACCTGGCCGTGGCGATCACAGGTGGCATCCAGACAGCTCCACCACCGTGTCTGACACTCACTGAAACAACCCAGAAGTCGATACGATCCCAGAGATGGCAGATGGACTGAACTCGGCTCTGGGCTGTGGGGAGTCCGTGGCGTTGGCTTACAGCCCTGGCCGAGGAGGTTTCGCCGCTGTCACTTTTGTGTCCAGACTCCAGCCCTGCTGAATAGTTATCCTGACGACACTCCAGACACGACCCTGGGCCGAAGCGGTGCTTCCTGAGCAGTCAAGCCTTAAAGCAGCATGAATGTTCCTTCAACCAGAAAGTTAAGAAGATAATGCAGTATCCTGAATAACGCATGAGCAATCACTATCAAGGAAAAATAATAAGAAGAAGTATATGAATTGGAAAAGGGTAGACTCTATAAACATTCCTCATGCTGTATACTTCAGAAATTAGAATGTCTAAATTCTTAAGGATTCTAACCAGACAGGGACTAAAGCATAGTTATGGCATATATGAGGGTTGCATTTATACACGTAAGCTGGATACGGCGGTAAATGCAAACTGATAAGCTGGAGGACAAACCTCTGGTTAGCGGATGCGATTTCAGAAAAATGTGGGCTCAGGTTGATTCTAAGAGGGGAGCCCCCAGGTTTCTAGGCGCCCACCTCCCCAGGCTCAGGAGAAGAGGGCTGAGTGACTGAGGGTCTTGTCGGAGGCGGGATCTCTAGAGAGGGGGGAAACGCCTCGGTAAACTGCCAGTCGGATGTCTGGAAAGCCAGTGCCCAGTGAGCGGACAGTCTGATGGGCTTGTTGGACTGGATGGATGAATGAATAGGTGGCGAATGGCTTTGGAAGCGTCCAGAGCTATACCGATGCGTGGCTGTCAATCCCAATGAGGTCTTTCGTGCTTCTGGAAGGCTCAGCCTCCATGGAAGGAGACTGTTACCTGGCGGGTATTGAGCACATCCTTGCTCTCAGGAGAGCCCTCTTGGAGAGCCCACCTGCTCAGGTGGACTCCTGACGGCCAGGGGGCACCTGGGGAGCCCTCAGGTTGGTGGTGGCAGCAAGGCCCGCCGCCCCATCCCGTCAATCTCTGCCCAGGCTCTCCGGGTCGCGACCCGTGACCGGCTGGTCCCCTGCTGCCCGTGGACGATGAGCGAGCCTGCCTTCCTGAGCACCGGAGCCTGAGCTCGCCCTTCTCCCACTCTGGCCGCTCAGACGACGGCCCAGCTACACCCACCCGGCACCACTCGGCTTGCTCCATCCGCGCGCGTGGGCCACACATCTGCCTGGGGCTGCCCCGCACCCTCCAGCCAGGAATGTGCTTCCCGGGAGCGTCCACCAGCCCCAGGCCTGCCTGCCCGCAACACGCCCAGGGCTGCACTTTCCCCGTTTGTCACCTCTGTGGCGGCTCCTCGGGGACCATCTTCTCTGGCCGAGGGCTGAGCGAGGGGCCAAGTCAGGGAGGTAAGCACAGACCACCTTCCCTCCTCTGTCTTTGTTTGTGCTTTCATTTAATGATAAAGGAAACGGTCTCCAACAGGACTCCAGAGGGAACAGCCAACAAAGCCCAGCCTGGATCAGCAGCTCAGACAGGAAGCACTCCTAGGGAGGACGTGCGGCTGGGCGGCTTGATGGAGGCTGTGCCAGGGGCCTGACGGGAGCAGATGCAGGAGAGAGGCCTGGGGTGAATGGGGGGTGTCCCCAGTGACCCCCAGCCCCCATCTGAGAGAGGACGGTCCTGCTGCTCTGAAGCACCCAGACACCCTTTTCTGTGCTAGCGCTGTGACTGACCACGTCAGGTCCTGGTAGTGCGGGGGTTTCTAGGTCGGGATGAGGAGGCTTCTGGAAGAATCATAGGGGCCGCGGGCAATGTCCCAGGTACAAGCAGAGACGCTCTGGATGCCCCGTTCCTGGAGACGGTGGTGGGGCAGGATCCACAGTCCTGATCCTGTCTCACGGCGATGGGGTCACAGCTCATCGCCCCCAAATTTCCAGAGTGGACCAGATGCCCTTTACTGTTGCCCCTCTGGCAGAGGGAAAGCCGCTGCGGAGTCTGAGGGTCACGGCCCCTCACCTGGAGGTAACTGCTGTCCCCGCCTCCTCCTTAACCCCTCCCATCCCGGCCATGGTGTCTCCTGGATCTGAACACGGATGTCTCCGGAGCCCCCGTGTCCCTCCCCACTCCTCTACCCTCCAGAGAAGCTGGAAAGCAGAGTGATCCTCCACAAAGTGCAGGGCCAGCCGTACTCCTCTCTCCTCACGGCGCTCCAGCAGCCTCTGTCTGGTCCGGACTGTGGACCTCCCCTCCTGGACAGTGTCCACCTCTCCGGCCTCAGCGCCGGCCACTCACCCCTGCTGCTCCAGGCGTCTGTGCTCCACGGATCTGCCCACACGTGCTGTTTCCTGTCTCCGGAAGCCCGCGGTCGTAGGGGAAGCTAGATTCCTGCGACCTGAGCTGGGGCAGCCCCAGGCATCCCCTGGACGTGAGCAGTGGCGGAGGAGGCGGACGTGGATGAGGCCAGGCTGCTGCCCAGAGGCTGCTCAACAGGCTTGGAGAAAGGAGGGGCCGGGGATGGAGTGGTCCCCGGTCAGGGGTCTGGGTGAGGCCAGAGCCAAGCTGGCTCAGACGAGCTGTGTGGGTCAGAGGCTCCCCAGAGTGGGTGCCTCCCATGGGCACAGGAAGGACCCCCCCGCCCCCAGCTTCCTACTAGAGCGTCGAGCACACGGAGCTGAAGCGGCAGTCTGGGTCCAGGCTTCTTCCTGGGGCTGGAGTGAAGGACAGCACTGGTCAGGGTTGGCACCCGACTCAGGGGTGCCCAAGCCCTCACCTTGGGAGTGTGACTGCGGGTGGGGCCCCAGGACGCGGGGACACCGCCCTGTGAGCAGGAGGAGGGCTGGGGCAGTGGGGGGCTCTGGGCCGGACGGTCCACCATCCTAGGAAGCTGGGGTCCCGGTGCTGGGCCCCCGAGCCCTGGGGGACATGCTGTGGCATCTGTTTGAGAGAAAAAAACGCGAGTCTACGGAACGCTGGCTGATGTCTCTCACAGAGCGTGTGCAGATGCCATCTGGATGGGCGCGCGGCGGGAGGCTGCGTCTCGGGCGGAGATGGGACCGCGAGGCCCTGGCTGGCCCGGCGCCTCGGCTGACTCGGGCCACAGGGCCCCGGGGGCCAGACGTGTTAAGAAGGCAGGGAGGCCGCTGCTGGTTCCTGGAGGGCCAGGGGAGGGAGGCCATCAGCAAGGAGCCGACTCAGGCACCTGCGACCCGCCAGCTGGCTGGACCCTGCACATCACCGCTCCGTGTCTGCAGCTGCGGGACAGCGGCCTCTGGCTAACGAGCTGCTGCTGCTTGTGATGTTACCACCAGTGGACACGCAGACCAAATGCAGGGGCTGAGCCGGGCCGTGGCCAGGGGAGAGCGTGCATGGCGGCCTTCCAGCCCATCGGCAAGTCTGACCTGGGGGTCATACCACCAGGGACATAACTCCAGGCCTGCCCTCCCAGCCCTGATGGTTTGGTTTGACCTTGATGAGAAGAGCTAACTCATCTGAAAAGACCCTGATGCTGGGAAAGATTGAGGGTGGAAGGAGAAGGGGACGACAGAGGATGAGAGGGTTGGGTGGCATCACTGACTCGATGGACGTGGGTTTGGGTAAACTCCAGGAGTTGGTGATGGACAGGGAGGCCTGGCGTGCTGCAGTCCGTGGGGTCCTGAAGAGCTGGACATGACTTAGTGGCTGAACAACAGCAAGAAATTCCTTTTTAAGCAGAAGAAGGGAACGCACCTACCTTCTGGACGGAAGGTCTTCACAGGCAGAGCTGGAGGTGGCCGCTGTGACCCCTGACCTCACTGCCCAGCTGTCCTCCTGGGGGCCTGTCTGCCCCTCGCTCCACTCAGCGAATGGAGGGGCCACCCTGGACGCATTTGTCCTAGTGGCTCCCTGTCCCCACAGGGTCGTGTGTTGAGGCCTTGACCCTCAGGTGATGGTGTAGGGAGGCGGGGCCTCTGGGGGTGATCAGGGTCAGTGAGAGGGTCCCGTGATGGGACCAGGGCTTCCTAAGAAGAGGAGGAACCAGAGCCCCGCCCCCCCCCCCCAGGTGAGGACATTGAAGAAGGCGGCATCTACACCCAGCAGAGAATTTTTCAGAGGCGGCATCGCCCAGCACCCTGATCTCAGGCTCCCTGCGGCCCGAGCAGCCTGAGATGGCACTTCTCCTCCATCCTGTCTGGCCGTCCAGCTGCTGCCTGAACCCATGTGTGCAGGGCGGCCGGTACCCCTGGGGCGCCTCACTCAGAACACGGCTCCCTGCATAGCAGAGCAGGGAAGAAAGCAAACATCCCGGGGGCAGCGCTGGAAGTGCTGCTGTGCAGGAGGGCACGCCCCGACCCCTCCCCTCTGAAACCACCCACCCACTGCCGGGGGCTCCAGGGTGCTTTTAAGTCACTTCTGTCCCTTTGCTTGAAGCAGATCAGAGAGCAGTTAGCATCTCCAATGTCGCTGCCTGCTGCTGAGAACAAATGCCAACCAGTGCAGAATTCTGCCTTCAAAGGCTTGTGGGGGCAGCCGTGGCCGCAGGCTCCTCCTGGGCCTGTGGCTTTTCTCCTCTCATCTGTCCCTTGGCTGCTGAAGGCCGTGCCCGGGAGAGCAGGTTCCCGGGCTGACTCAGTGCTGAGAGGACAGGGAGTTGCCAGGAAGGCCCAACCGTCGGGGACGGCTGCATCGTGGGGGTGTCCGCTCGGCCGGCATGTGGCTCGGTCCCCCGAGCCATGTGGGGTGTGGGTGTCTGGCTGTGGGGTTGCCCCGCAAGTAGGAGGCCCATCTGCCCGGGACAGTGGGAGCCTGGGGCTCTGGGGCTGCTGTCCTGAATTCCTGGCCAGGCAATGTCCCCAGAAGCAAGACTGAAAAGGGGCTGGGGGAGGTTCTGAAGGAAGGGCTGGCGGGAGGGCCACGTCCAGGGCAGGGCGGGGCCCAGCCAGGGCAGGGCGGCTTCAAGGGGGCCACGTCCAGGGCAGGGAGGCTTCAGGGGGGCCCGGCCCCCACACAGGCTCCTGACCCGGCTCCTCCTGCCCCCTGCCTCCCCCGACTGACCGGGACGAAAGCCTGCCTGGGAGGCCCAAGCGGAAGCCCGGGCCGTGGTCGTGGGGCCTCCCCTGGCCCCTCCCCGGCTCTCCCGACACCCGCAGTGTGGAGTTGCACCCTCTCTGAGAGCTGGGGGCCTGCACACCCTCTGCCTTCGCAGAGCCAGGACTCTCTCCTCCCCGGACCCCCTGAGACCCCCAGCAAGCCCCTCCGAGTCCCTCACGGCTGCCCTCGAGCTGCATCCTCCGAGAAGCCCGCCTGTCCGGTCAGGGCAGCCTGAGCGCCCGCAGGGGTGGGGGCAGCCCTGTCTCACCGTGGTGTCCCCAGGGTGCCCACAGCGCGTGGCGCTCAGGCGCTCGGTCAGGGTCCCTGCTCAGCACCTCTTTCGCGCCGTGGGTTCACTGAACTCCCAGGGGTGGGACCGGCCTTTTCTGGGAGGAGGACGGGCCTGCTGGCCCCACGGAGGTCTCTGAGGACCTGTGGAGGCCGGTGACCAGCCTCTGAGCTGCCTGGGGGCCTGGGCCGAGCCCCTGCTGTGTGTTGACCTGGCCAGTGGGCCCAGGACAGCCGCTGCCTCAGGGTCCCCCCTGCCTAGGTCGGCACGGAGCTGGTTCCCATCCAGCTGGCCACCCCTGGAAGGATCTGCCACCCTCACCATGGAGGAGAGAGGGGCAAGCCGAGGCCAGGGCTGCCCACACGATAACCCAGAGGCCCAGGAGGCGGGTCTGCCCTGCACAGGGTTGGCTGTGCCCGGCCCCCAGCCATGGCTTAAATAGCAGACAGTCACTGTTTCAGGGCTCTGGGGCCCAAGGCTTTTGTGCTGAGTGACTTGGGCCAGCCCCTGCCTGTGAATGGCTGGGACGTGTAGCCCACCGTGAGAGGCTGTGTGGTCTGTGTCCCGGGTCTTTCAGGGGATGGCCAGGCAGGGAGGCTGAGAGAGGAGAGGGAGGGGGGCAGAGCTCCTCACCCACCCGGTCCTGGGGACAGGAGGCCCTGGCCTCACTCGGGGCTAGACAAGGGGCTCCCGGCTTGCACATCCCTGTCCCCTAGAGCCCCCCAACACCTCCCAGTGCCCCCAGGGAGTGGGAGAACAAGGCCCACAAGGAGAGGGAGGGGGGCAGATCTCCTCACCCGCTCGGTCCTGGGGACGGGAGGCCCTGACGTCACGTGGGGCCAGACAAGGGGCTCCCGGCCTGCACATTCCTGCCCCCCAGTGCCCCCAGCACCTCCCAGTGCCCCTGGGGAGCGAGGGAACCAGGCCCACAAGCTTCACCCAACAGTGAAGGCAGCCAGGACGTCCCAGGACGCTGGGCCATCGAATGTGGTGTCCTAACAGGTGCCCAGGGAAGAGGGGGACATTGGGAGCCGGCGGGGGCCTGACCCCCGCGGGAGTGCAAGCTGGAAGCAAGGCCAGGGGTCCTCTCTGTGAGTGCTGAGTGGGCAAACGGGAGAGGCAGCGGCTGCTGGGAGGGGAGGGCGGAGGTAATGGGCCGCAGTGGCCCCTGGAAGTGGCCGAGTTAATGGCTGGAAATGCTCAGACAGTGGGCATTAAACAAACTCATAAAATCCCAAACCAAAAACCATGCTGAGCTTCCAAAGTGACTCAAATGCGTAGCAAATAAAAGTCTAAAATTATCGAAAACCTTTTAAGAAGATTACTCTGGAGACCCGGTCAGACCACTTCAGCTCTTCGTAAAGATATTACAGCATTTTTTTTTTTTTAAACATCAGGGTTTTTAACAAGAAAACATTTGGCAGCGTTTTTCCCCCACTGAGCTCATCATTCTAGATCACTTTTGAAATGGAAGGCTGATTTTTTAATAATTTACCTAGCAGCTGAAGAATAGCCGTGTCCCTTTCATAATATAGCATATCCAGCGCCATGAGGGAGGCTTCTCCGTGGGGTCCAACCCCTCGGGGGCCCACCTGCTCATCAGCACTGAGTGCGGTTCGCCCAGCCCACACCCGTCGCAAGAGATCTCTGCAGAAATGCCTGGCCCCTGGGAACAGGAGCTGCTCTAGGTGGGAAGGTACAGCCTCGCCCGTGCTCTACCGACAGATGACAGGCGGGGAGCTGCTCCCTGACCTTGGAGGGCTCAAGGGCAAAGGGCTTGGGGAAGGCCAGCCAGGGCAGGCTCCTGAACTCCTGGCCCAGAGGGCGCTGAGTCCCGGTGTGTGTGCCCCCCGAGGCTGTGGCACCTTTGGGGCCAGTGAATCTGGGGGAAGATGAGAACATTCCATGTAAATGTGACTTTCTCCATCTCACCCGCGGGATTCGATCCCCTGCGAAGCTGGGGAACAAGCTGGGCTTCTCTCTCTACTTTGCAGAGAATGATTCTGTCTGTGTTTTCCTTTATCAGAAAACTAAGCGTGTTAGTTGCTCATCATGTCTGCCTCTTTGGACCCATGGACTGTAGCCCGCCAGGCTCCTCTGTCCATGGGATTCTCCAGGCAAGAACATGGGAGTGGGCAGCCATTCCCTTCTCCAGGGGCTTCTTTGGACCCAGGAATTGAATCTGGGTCTTCTGCACTGCGGGTGGATTCTTTACCATCTGAGCCACCAGGGAAGCCCATTTCTCTGTTTACGGCAAAGAAATCACCTTGCAGCAGACGGGGCATCTTCAGTAAAAGGTCATTCACTGCGGACAAAGTTTCATGCCACCCTGCCCCAGGTGGTTTACTGGCAATGAAAGCGGGGTGGGTGGCTTCGAGGAGCTCAGAGGGGTGTGACTCGGTTGCCTGGGAAACCCTGCAGGAGGAGTCCCCCTCCCTGGACGAGGACAGTCACACTCACGGCTGTTTCTCCCGGTTCACAAGCCCGGGGTCCCCAGGGAAGCGCCCGGCGTGATGTTTAACACTGACTCTCGCCCTGGCTCCTGAGTCTGGGCAGACACACGGGCCTCCTATGAGAACTGGGGCAACCAGCCCCTTCCCCCCGATTTGAAGACTCAGGTGAGAACTCAGGGCCTGCACCGTTCAGGGCTGTGCTTCTCGGGGAGGTGATCCAGGAGGACCTCCGACCCCTTCTTTCTCTAACAAGTCATCCCTCAGCTTCCTTATTCATGTATGCGCCCGTGAACTGACCTGCGTTTCTTTTCTAAGTTTTCTTCCCCGTGTTGCTAGCGTCCTCTGAAGGGTGCTCTGCTGGGGGGGAGGGAGCGATGGCTGAACCTGCGCCTTCCTTCTCTCCTCTTTCTGTCCCCAAAGTCCAACTGCACCCGCCTCCTCCAGCACGCCATCGGATGACCCAGACCACAGGCGCCACTGCGCTCAGCAGAGTGCCTGTGCCGCTGGCTGGGCAAGGCATGGACGCTGCCTGGGGCCTCTGACCATGCCCACAGGGCCGTCTCCTCAAGCAGGGAGGCGTCCTCGACCTGGGACCAGGCGGCCATAGTCCTGCCCAAGGCCTGGTGGAGTCCGCCGTCACAGAGGGGCTGGGCCGGCTTCAGTGTGGACGGTGCATGGGAACCAGGTCCCCACAGGAAGGTGGGGACGTCCGAGTCTGAGCGCGCAGACAGTTGTTTGTCAGACGCCCGCATCTTTCGGTGCTGGTGAAGCCAGAGAGGGTCACACCCGGTGACCTGGCCGCCCCCTTTCTGACCCGCCTCGAGCTAGTGGGCTTCGTGGCCCCTGCACCCCACCCCTCCCAGCGCTGCTCCCTGCATGAGGTGTTGCCAAGCTGTCTTCACTCCCTCCAGCTTGGCCCTGACCCTCTGTGTCCAGCTGCGCTCTAGCTGCTGGTCAGCAAAAGGCGCCAAGTGGGGGGTTCAGGCAGCCAGCACTGGATGGTGCAGAGGGAAGAAGAGGGGCTGCTCTTGGGGCCAGACAGACCTGCAGGGTCTGGCTTAGTGCTTGGCTGGGATGTGGGTGCCTGCCTCCTGCCTCCAGCTCCCTTCCTGCCTGGGCAGCGGCACCTCCAGGCTTGGCCTCGGTGGATAGGCAGGATGCCCCACAAGGGAGGAAGCAGCCCCAGTCCTCTCAGGTCAGGAGCCTTGCCGGGTGAGGGTGCAAGCTGAGGTCTGTCTAAGCCCAAGTTTGCATGTTGGGTGTTCATTCCACCACCTGAGCATCGTCCGGGCCTGGACAATGGGAAACCTGTTATGATCCCTGAAGTTTGCAGGCAAATAGCCTGGCCTGTCGGTTACACCAGGGGATCCCTGATGCGTGGGGTGTCCTTGTACACACAGGAAAGGACACAGGTGGGGCTGTGAGTGTGGGCTCTTTTGTCGAAAGCTCTGGTCCTAACTTGTGTCCAAATGGGAAAGGGTTGGCTTCCAGCCTGTCAGGCCCAGAGGGTGAGTCGTTCAAGGCCACAACTGCTGGGGGGACCGCAGCCAGGTGAGGCCATCGGTCACTGAGAAGGCAGAACCAGGCCTGAGCCCTGCTGGCCAGGAGGGACGCAGGCAGCCTCCTTCCTTCCCTGCCTTGGGGCATCTCCGTGCCGACACCCCAGCCAGAGGCGGCAGGAGAAAGGAGCTTTGTGGGCCTGCAGCCTCAGGCAGCCTCAGCCTGCAACCTCTCTACAGGATGGGGTGCTGTCTGTGGGGACCAGGGCTGTCTCTGGACTGGGGGATTGCACAAGAAGGAGGGGGCCTGCTCCATTATGAGGCTCCAGGAAGCCTTCCCTGAGGCCCCACGTTTCCTCACAAGGCATAGCATGACACAGGGAGGCACGTGGCCCCCATTCCAGACAAGCCTGCCTGCTCCCGGAAGGTTCCAAGAAGACAAACACATGGTTTTACGTAGAGCGTGCTGCGGGTCGCACCAGGGGCTGTGTGATCCGCTCTTGGACGGGGGAGGAGCTGCCAGGCACACGGAAAGGATCCCAGAGAAGCCCCTTCAGTGGCCCAAGGACCGTTCCCTGAGGGATGGAAGCTGGGTTATGGAAGAAGCTTCCTGGTGAACTTGGAGAGGCAGCGGCAGCCCTGGGTGAAGTCCCCGGACACTGCGTTGTGTCCGGACGCTTGGAGCGGAGGCTGTTCCGTCTTTACCCGGAAATGTGTGAGGGCCTCGCCTTGGAAGACTCCAGTCTGCGTCTGGGTTTTGTCCGTCTGGAGCGTGTTCTGTGCCCGGGGCCCTATGACCTACGCATTTGCACCTGATCAACATGAGGCTGTGCTCTGTCTTGTCACTTGTCCTAAATAACAACTTCTGTTTTTAGTCCAAAGCAAATTTTGAAAGTCTTAGCAAAGAGAAGTACAAAATATTCACTCATAGTCCTCGAACGCTGAAAAACACGTGATACATACATGCCTACATACAGACATATACACAAAGATGCGTCTATCTGCACACGTAGAGAGATGCATCTATCTACATCTATTTAATCCGTCATCAGTATCTGCTAATCTATCGTCTATCTTCTCTCACTAGTCTCCCGCTCTCTCTGTGTCTACCCAGCTGCTCACGCATTCTTTCCTGGGGAGGGGCGGGGCCGATAGAGGGGAGGGGTGTGAGGCCTTGGGAAGGGGCGGGACCTTGGGAGGGGCAGGGTCTGAGAAGGGGCAGGGTCTTGTGAGGGGCGGAGCCTGTGAAAGGGGCGGGGCCTTGGCAGGTTGGGGGCGGGATCTGGAACCAGCACCTGCGGGATGCAGGCAGATAAACAGATCAGTGGGAGAAGGTAAGGGCAGCATGGTTGAGAGAACAGCACGGAAACGTGCAGATTACCATATATAAAACAGACAACCAGCGCCAGCTTGATGCCTGAAGCAGGGCACCCAAAGCTGGTGCTCTGGGACCAGCACCCCAGTGGGATGGGGTGCAGAGGGAGGGGGGTTCAGGATGGGGGGACACATGTATGTGTCTGATTCATGTTGATGTATGCCAAAAGCCATCACAATACTATAACTATCCTCCAATTAAAATAAATTAGAAAAAGAACGTACAGGAAATGGTGCCTCACTAGGCAGAGCCGGGATCCCCAGCCTGCGCCTTGCTCCCCGGGGCTCCTCGTGGCCACAGAGTGGGCTGTCAGACCCCATTCTGCCCCCCACTCTATTCCCTCCCCCTGCCCCTCCCCAAGTGTCCGCTTTCCCTGGCGTCTCCTTCTGGAAGCTTCACGCTTGATCCTGGTCCCCTGTCCTGCCCATCTTCCCTGTGCAGGGGTGGGGGCCCCTCCCTGTCCACCTTGCCTCTGTCCTTGATGTCCAAGCAAAGGGGAACTGTGTCTGTTCTCACTCCTGTGGAGAGGCTGCTGCGGCCTGAGGGGTCCAGTGCTGGCCCCAAACCTGGACACACTCCTGCCTTCCATCTTGTTATCCGGAGACCCACCAGTCGTCCCCAAGGGGTTGCCCTTCCTGGCCCCTGGACTCTCTTCATGTTGGGGAAGTCTGGACTCCGACACCCTGTAGCAACATCAGTGTTCAAAATCCACATGTGCTCACGCTGGGGGCCACTGCCAGCCCGCTGTGTGGCCCTCAGAGCCGCGTGTGAGGCTTCCATGACAGGGCTGACCCTCTGCGGCCCTTTAAATGCTGCCCTGATGGCGACCTGGAGGGTGAACCCGCCTCCTGCCACGACACTTAGATGTGAGGAGACCCCTGCCCAAAGCCAGGTGGGGGGCAAGGATGACCCCACTGGGCTGGGGAGGGGCCTGCCCCAGGCCCGGCCTCGTGAAGGGGTGACGGAGGGGCCAGGAGGGTGAGTCCCACTTGTCCGTGGGTGTTCTGGTTGGCTCCCCTGCCCACCCATCAGCTTACCATCTGGAGGCAGCACTCTGGGAGCACGCATCTGGGAGGAGGGCTCAGCAATTACGGCAACCGCTGCAGCGTGCTATCCTGTTACAACTGAGCACAAGTTTCTGAGCTTTGGCTTCCAGAGTATCATGTCAGACAAGACCTGGATTCACTCCCGAAATTTTTAATCTTCCGGGCAGAGCAGCCGCGCCTCCTAATACGACGCACAGCTCATTGTCGGCCGCGGCGACTTTGCTGTCCTCGCCCGGCAGAGTGACAAAGCCAGGCGGCATCTGGACAGGGTCCAGTCCAAATCCCATTCTCGGGGCCTGGGCAGTCACACTCTGCTCTGCACACCCGCAGTTCGAGAGGCCGCGTGTTTAGCAAAATGAGGCCAGAGGATTTACAGCTTTGGTGGCAAGGGCAATAAACACAGAAGCGGCTGTAGCTCAGTTCCTAGCATCTTGCCTGCTGTGCTCCTGAAATAACAAGTCCCGTCCAGGCATCGCCGTGTGCTCTGCCCAAGCTGGCCTACCGTGCTCCTGTGTGCGCCTGCTTCTCAGCAAAGCAACTCCTGGTCCCTGGAGAGCCTGTGGCCCCACCTCCAGGAAAGGGCTCTGGGCGCTTGTTGGGACTCCTCTTCCAACCAGCCTCCTTGCGGTATTTTTGTAGAGTTGTGATCCTGTCTTTACGGAATTTAATTCTCCTCTTTTCCAGCTGACATTAAAGCCTGACCTCTTTTGGCTCTAGCTGAGCTCCCAGGTGTCCTTCTCCAGGACTGTGTAGTATTTCATCGCATGGATGTCTCCTCCTTTACAGAGCCACCCCTTTGTCATGAGTGACACTTCAGTAGCCATATCTTGCATGGACCTTTTAAAATTGACTTTTTGTTTTAAAACAGTTTTAGACTTATAGGAAAAATTGTGAGAGTACAGAGTTCCTGTGTGACCACACCTACTTTCTCCTGTTATTAACATGTTGCACTAATATAGTACATTTGTTACAGCTGATGAACAATATTGATACACTGTGGTTAACTGAAGAAGCCTGTGTGTTACTTTTGTTACCAAACCAAACCTGGGTTGCCGGCATAGCAAAGCCCCTCCATGGGACACCAGGGCTAGTGAAGGCTGAGTACAGTGTTTATTACTGGGCCAAGGAAGGAGAAGGGGCAGCTCATGCTCAGAAGACCCAGACCCCCCAGGGCTTTCAGGGAAGGTCTTTTAAAGACCAGCTGAGGGAGAGGGTCAGCTCCTGGACAGTCCTCTGATTGGGTGGTAGGGAGGCAGCCTGTGACGTCTCGGGAATCTCGGGCATCAGCCTGCTGGTTCCACCAGGTCTGGGGTCTATGTGCTGGTGGGCAGCATGGGGTTACCTTCTCCACCTGAAGGGGTTTCAGTATTTGCAAAACTGTCTGCCCAACAGCTAAAGGGCATGACTCACGCACGATGTTATCTGGAGGCCTTCTGTGTGCACGCTAAGCTGCTTCAGTCGTGTCTCACTCTTGGTGGCCCTATGGACTGTAGCCCATCAGGCTCCTCTGTCCATGGGATTCTCCAGATGAGAATACTGAAGTGGGTTGCCATTTCCTCCTCCAGGGGACCTTCCCGACGCAGGGATCCAACCCATGTCTCTTATGTCTCCTGCGTTGGCAGGCGGGTTCTTTACCACTAGTACCACCTGACTTTGTTTTTATGGATAGACTACTGTAATTTTGTCTTGTTTGGCTGTTTTCCTTTGTTTCTGCATTTGTCTCCCTCCTTTGATTAAATTTGCTCTTTCGAACTCAGGGAAGGCCTGGGAGGCTGAAGTTCTTCAACAACAAGAGGTGAGGGGGACACGGGGTGGGGACAGTTCCTGCCCCTGGGATGGCCCTGAAGGTCCTGATCATTTCATCTAGTGCCCCCCTGATGTCTTTTTCTGCCCAGGACTCCATCCGGGACCTGTATCATATGGAGTGGACACGTCTCCTTAGGCGCCTCTGAGCTGGGACTCTTCCTCAGAGGTCTCTTATTGATTTTGACGACCTCGGCAGTGCTGGGGAGCCCTGGGCAAGCATTTTATAGGCTATCCCTTGATGGCGATCTGTCTGGTGTTTCTCTCATGATGAGACAGGTTATGGGGTGTGGGGACCAGATGCAAATGCCCTTCTCATGACATCTCACAAAGGACACGGTGTCACCATGACTGGTCCCTGTGACATTGGCCTCAGTCACCTGCCAAGGAGCAGTGGAGCTCCTGGACTGAGGAGTGGGGCAGGGCAGTGGTGACACACGCCTGGCACCCGAGAGGCCCTCGCGACGCAGTGACCTCCAGCCAGGAAGGCAGTGAGAGCGATGTGTCTCAGTTAAAATAAATCCAGTGGGGAAAGAAAGAGCACTTTTTAAAAATAAACAAAAGGCCAGGGAATATAGGTGATGTGACTAATTAGCCCAGGCTGCAGCTCTACAAACACAGAGGGACTCTGCAGGAGATGTCCCTGATGAGAGCTGCGCTTGCCGGTTTGGATATGGCCCCTGCGTGCAGGATCGGGGCAGCCCTGCCCCATGAGCGCTCTCCCCCAATGTGGCCAGTGAGTTAAACATGGAATGTGAGGCTGTTCCGTTATTCAGGAGCCCTTCCTATTTTTCCTGCTGAAAAGCAGCCTGGGGCCTCTGACCTATGGCCCACCCCGACCCCACCCCCCTCCCCAGCTCAGATCGTATGTCACATTTGAAATTCCAGTCAAGTCCAGAGGTCTTTGTGTTCCATCAGCTGGAGCCCACCTTGAAGGTGGTCCTTGATTCAGGAGCAGGGGCCTGAGTGCCAGCCCCTCTCCCACCTGAGTGTCTGCCAGATGACACCCAGGGGTGCAGCTGAGTGGTGAGGGCTTGGCAGTCACAATGCGTGGGGATTCAAGGGACACTGTGGGGCCCCACCTGCCCGGGGCAGCCAGACATCCTTGACCTCCTGAAGACAGCCTGGGCTCTGGGGTCAGGAAGCCCTGGCCTTGGCTCTCCCTGGGTCCCTAGAGGGACAGATGGATGGGGAGGCTGTCCAAACTCTGTGACCCCAGGTCCCTTGTCTGCGTGGACAGCAGCCTCTCTTTTCTGGTTACCATGAAGTCTGATTGATACGGTGGCCAAACAGGAGCATGCCGGACCCAAGGGTTGGCCCCTCTCCCATTAACCACCAGCCCCCAAGTTCCTGCTCTGGTCTTATCCCCCGAAGCCTCCGCATCCCTTAACTTGGTCTGTCTGCCAGGTTAACCTGGGAGGCTCTGTGGCAGGTGGGAGACCCATGTGCCTACCCTGTGATGTTCTCTGTCTGTCTGGGACAGAAGCACGTGGAGACCCACAATGACCAAGCCAGGAGGTAGGTACCCTCCTGGTCAATGAGCTGGTTCCCATGGTAGCTCCCTCAGGGCACTCTCGGCAGAAGACACACTGTTCCGGGGGCAGGGAGGAGGCAGGCTGAGGTCTCAGTTGCCATGGTGACACGTAGATGTCCTGGGTGCTCAGTTCCCAAAGACAGTAACAGCACAGGCGTTTTGAGGCCCCGCTCAGCCACGTGTGGTCCAGGCACGTTACCCACATCGCATCATTCTGTCTAATCCTCATGGCTACCTTGCGAGGCAGTTAGGACTCTTCCCGAATTTCAGGTCCAGAAACTGAGGCTCGGAGTCCGAAGCGGTGGGACCAGGATTCCAGGGCAGGAGCACCACTGCAAGCAGAGCCTGTGTGTCTGCACGGTGGGCGTGGCCCCCTCCCTGGGGGTGGAGAGCGTGTGATTCGATCCGGGGATGTTCTACAGGGAAGGGACCCTCCTCTCACCAGGAAGCTGCAGGGGACTGTCCTCGGATTTGGAGAGGGAGCACACGGGCTGTGTCCCACACTGGAGATGTGGCTGGAGATCTGATGTTGCTGCTGGTGGAGCAGCATCCTCTGTGAGCCCAGGTGGGCACTCTCATCGGCCACACAGCTGCTTGGTTGGGAGGCTCGTGGGCCCCCAGTTTCAGTACAAATCCGATGCACTTCTTCATTTCAAAGGTTGCCTCTTGTCACGTAGAGCCAGCATCAGAGTACACTGGAGACAAGGCAGACACAGTCCCTGAGCTCGTGAAATTACAGCAAGGAGAATCAGTCACCTTCCCATGAGATCAGCAGCTCTTTCTGTCCCCTATTCCCGCCGAGGGCCCACGTCCTCCATTCTTCCGAGCTCAGTGCCGGAGCCCTCTGGCATCCACTCACCTGTGCTCTGATGGGTCTCTGCATGCCGCTGCCCTCTCCCTTCCCTCATGCTGCCACCTGGTGCCAGGCACCACCTCCTCTCTCAGACTTCTTAATCCCTCATCCCAGCAAACTCACTCCAGCACCTTGGAGTGCACAACAGGGGCAGGAGTCCAGGAACCAGGCAGAGGCAGCAGAATGGCCTTTCTTGGTCCCCAAACCTTAGGTGGGGGCCCCCAATGTGAGGTCTAGAGAAAATCAGGAGATCTAGAGCATCCCAAACCACAAGGTCCTTGGTTGGCTGGAGGCTGACAGTGAGGATACACCAGGGAGGGAGGGAGGGAGGAGGGAAGAAAGCAGGGAGGGAGGAAGAGAGGATGGGTGTGTCTGTGTGTGCAGGGGTGGGTGGGCAGGTGGATGGGCGGATGGATGGATGGATGGATGGATGAATGGATGGATGGACGAATGGGTAGATGGATGGATGGGTGGATGGGTGAATGGATGGGTGGGTGAATGGAAGGATGGGTGGATGGACGGATGGATGGATGGGTGGATGGATGGATGGGTGGGTGAATGGAAGGATGGGTGGATGGATGGATGGATGGATGGATGAGTGGATGGGTAGATGGATTGAAGGATGGATGGACAGGTGGATGAACAGGTAGATGGATGGTTGAGCTAACAATAAAATTGGGGGAATGAATGAAGGCCAGCCACACAGCCCCTTTCCTATACTGACCTTCCATACCTTGGTATGTTTTGCCATGATCCAAGTTAAATTGATTTCAATCAATCTCTCCTGCTCTTTTGAACTTGGAAACAATTGATAAAAACATCTCAGTAAACAGATTCTTGGCTTTTCCTGGAACTTTCGATTCTGTGAATGGCCAGAGGTCTTGGGCACCCTGGGCCTGCCTGCCCTCTGGATCCTGAGGGCGAGGACCCAAGCACACTTCGCTGTCTTCTCTGCCTGCAAAGCACTTCATGTTGGGGCCCCTCTCCTCGTGCCACTGGCTGATGCTGAAGACCTGAGGGTGTCTCACTTGGGAAGAAGCAGCTTGTCCAGGCCGTGGGCACAGTGGGCCAGCAGGAGCCTCAGGCTTCATTGAGACCCACATGACGAAGGGCTGGCTTCCCAGGGATGGAGTGGGGACACTGGCCACCGTGAGCCAGCTCATCAGCCAGCCGCTTCCTCCTCAGCTTGCACTCATTTACTCACAAACTACCCACAGTGCAAACGGGAACTTTAAGTCGGAGCCGAAGCAGGTACCTGGGTTTGGACGCAGGCCAGACTGCTCTAAGCAGCAGCTGGGAACAAAGGGCTGGGTGTGAGGAGCTGCCACGGCCGCCCCTGCAGGGATGCAGTGGGAGCTGCGTGCTGGATGGCAGGGAAAATTTGTTGTTTGCGGTCATTTAGGCTGGGAATGATTCTTTAAAAAATCTGCCCTTGTTTCATTTGTCTGTGAATAGACATTGGTGAGACGGTGGACAACTTCCTCCAGGTGCACCAAACGAGTCCTTTTATTGGAAAGGGCCCGCGGGAGATGGAAATGATTAATGGTTGGCAAACACAAACTTGGAAGGGTTAGGACTGGGACCTGCTTAGCATGGAGCTAACAGGACGTAGAAATAAATTAATGTCCTCAATTACAAAGGGGCTTGTGATATAGAAAACTTGTCAACAGACCTCCCTGGAGGAGGACGGAGCTTTACAAAGTCATCCGTCACTCCAAGGGCATTCTGGACACGGGGAAGGGCCTTGGGTGACCTCGGCCTCAGAGCTGAGGCTGCGGAGGGTGTGGGGACACGCCTGGCCAAGTGGAAAGGGCAACAGGGTGCCCCCCGCCCACGGTCAGAGCTGCTCTTGACCCCCTTGCCGGGCATCATGGCTGAGAGCCTTGGGGGGAGGGGCCTCCCCAGAGGGGCCTGGACTCCGCCCACCCCCCCGCCATGTTGGTTCTCCCCTGGTGTTTGGAAAGGAGGCCAGTCATGGCCAGAGGGAGGGTGGCCATCTGGACCCCACATCTGCCCAGCTCTGCTCCTGTGGGGTAGCTGCCCCAGGACCCCCTAGACTACCCCATGCTCGCCTCGGGGCTGCAAGAACATCAGTTGGCAGACAGTTGGAGCCCTGTTAGCCTGCGTCTCCCCCCACTGGCTCCCATTCCACTGGAATCAGATTGGATTTCTTAATGACAGAGGAATTAAGTAATAGGCCTGAGCACGGCTGCGGGCAGCCGTGTGAAGCCATGTGCAAAATTGATATTTCAACAAGCCTGATAATGTATTAGGGCACTGGCCGGCCTGCGCCGCAGCGTCCCGTGGTAAATCTCCTGTCAAACGCCCGCGGTGCCCGTCAGCCACACTCACACGTGCACTGGCCTTTGGAGCAGGCTGTCGGTCTGTCCCCGACGTGTCCTGGGAGCTAGACATCGGTGTGCAGGGGGCTCAGTTGCCCCGAGGGCCCCACTGCCCCACTGGGCTGCACAGACCACGGTGGCGTTGCTGGACACGGCTTCTTGAGGGGGCCCCGCTGACTACCTGGGGAGGGGCTGCCCCGGGCTCTGGACACAAGGTCATAGGCAGCCTCTTTGATTTGCAGCCTCCAGTGAAGTGCAGGGCCCAAGACAAGATGCTCGGCGACAATTTTATGAAGATCAATGTTATTAGGGACTGAATTCTTGTCCGAAATAATTTGTGTAAAATATAGTCACATTAGATGAGAATCTGCGCTGAATTATCGGCTAATAGGGGTGTTGAGTTGAGAGGTGCCTCTGGCCTCGTTTCATGGGATAATTGAGGATGACGTCTTCTGCCTCGGCCTGCGAGGCTCCGAGTGCAGGCGTTGCCTCGGGCTCTGTCCAGGGCGTCCGAGAGGCAGGGTGCCCCACTCTGTCCCCCATGAGTGCTCAGGACCCCACCAAGGTCATGAGTCCCCCACCTCCATGGACCTTCCCCCTGCCGGAAAGCACCTGGGCCTCCTGCTTCCAGAGGCTGCCAAGACCCCCAGCAGTGACCTACCCCTCGCTGGAGCTTCCCACCAGCTAAACCACAGTGACAAGCGTCCCTTTAGTCCTGAGCTGCTCCCCTCTCCACGGAAGATGCCTCCTGAAAAGTGAGACCCTTTGGGAGTGCCTCCCTGGTGGCACTGCCCACTGGTTCTGCAAAGGACAGAGAAGCGGGAGGGGCAGACAGCCGAGGATGGTGAACTTGCTGTGGCCCCCTCCTGCCTTCCTGGGGGGCTCATGCTCCTGCTCCCTGGGGTCCTCCTGGGCCTCAGGGTCCCCCAGGGGTAGTAAGCAGGCAGGGTCAGTGGGGGTGGTGTCCACTTGAGTGTCCCCTGAGACCCCGACCTCAATGCTGAGCCCACCCTCTTCCTGGCATCCAGGGGAAGGGTCCCTGGGGTCCTCCCAGCCAGCGGGGCCGGGGCACCTGGAAAACCAACGAGTGGACACAGGCAGTCCAGGGGGGCCAGGCCATGCCTTGGGAGTGTCCCCCTTGCAGGCAGACTCCTCCTGGATGCTGGGGGCCCTGCTCTGGGCCTGGCCCTCTGCTCACAGCTGCTGTCCCGGCACCTGGAATCTGAGGCTGGGGGTCAGGGTGGGGCCTGGGGCAGAGGATGCCCCCTCCGCCACTGTCTGGGCAGCCCCTGACCCCAGGCTCCTGGCTTGTGCCTGGGCTTACCCTGGGGCAGCTGAGCTGAGGTTGCTCAGGGTTAAAGTTTCAGGGTGAGCAGCACCCCCCACCCCTGCAAACACCCCCCATTCCCGGGAGCTTGGCCATCATCCCGTCAAGGCCAAGGGCTGCATGTAGGTCCAGGGTGCAGGGGTGAGGCCCTGTAGGTGGAGCTGAGGCCAGTGGGTGGCCCTTCCCCAGTGGAGGCCTTGAGGGCTGAGTCTCCCCGACGGAATCCAGGGAGAGAAACGGGCCAGGGACGTAAGGTCACGGGGATGCAAGACGACCTGCAGCTGGGGGCAGAGCTTCCCGGGGGGAGGCTAGGAGCGCAGACACAGTCCCATCCCCTGGAGCCCACGGTGGGGGCCGAGGGGCTCAGAGCCTGCTCCCTGGTCAGCACCTGCCGAGACCCCCTCCCCCGCAACAGGAGGGCCCAGCCAGGGGGCTCCTGAGGCCGAAGGGCCCTGTGTCTGCACCCCAGACCCTTGACTTAACAGCAGTCGCTCTGAAAGCAGTCAGCAGAGGAGAAACGAGGCTACAAATAAAGCTCTATTGACAAAGAGCCCTGACAGAGGCGTGGGGCCGCGCACAAGACGTAAACCGTGAGCAGCACTTGCCTGGGGGCGGGGCGGCCGAGTCACGCGGAGCCCTGTCTGCTGTTCGCTGCTTGGCCTCACGCGTGCACGACTTTGATGCACCTCTTATTATGACAGAGGACGAGGGACACGGCGCTCGCCCTCTGGCCCGAGGCGCCGGTTTGCGCGCACTGAGTCCCCTACCGTGCTGAGCACCCTTTCCACCATCGTCTCTGGAGCTCCTTCCTCGAGTCACACAGAACCTTGGGTCAGTTTTAAAGGAGAAATGAGAGTTGCCGTGGAAGGGAAGAGCAGCGCTTGGCCTCTGAAGCCGGCGGGTGTTGGCGCTCCCAGGAGACACAGGGGCCCCGTGGACCGAAGGACTCCTCCAGGCCCGCTTCAGGCGCAGCCACGTGGCTTCGGCAGGGTCGCCTCACCCCAGTGTTTGCTTACACGCGGGCTCGTGACCTGAAGTGGCTGGTGAGGCCGTGGTCCCTGCAGGCGGCCTCCCCCTCCCTACACGGGCTTGTCTTTAGGGGGAGTGCGCCTGTCTAGGCTCGGCGACTGAGTCTCAGGCTGGCTTGGCCCGTTGGGGGCTCTTCCGTAGGACAGTCAGCATGTGGACAGCAGGCCTCAGGGGCCAGGGGTGAGCTTCCTGGGGCTGCCAGTAAATTACTGTGGGCTGTGAAGGAGATCAGTCCTGAGTGTTCATTGGAAGGATTGACGCTGAAGCTGAAGCTCCAATACTTTGGATACCTGATGCGAAGAACTGACTTACTGGAAAGACCCCAATGCTGGGAAAGATAGAAGGTGGAAGGAGAAGGGGACGACAGAGGATGAGACAGTTGGATGGTGTCACCAACTCAGTGGATGTGGGTTTGGGTGAACTCCAGGAGTTGGTGATGGACAGGGAGGCCTGGCGTGCTGTAGTCCATGGGGTTGCAAAGAGTTGGACACGACTGAGCGACTGAACTGAACTGAACTGAACTGGGGCCTTAGGACGGCAGACACTCATCCTTTCACCGCCAGAAGCCTGGAAGCCGGAAGCTGGGGGCAGAGGGGAAGGCACGCCCAGTGGCCCCGGGTTCCTGGTCTCGAGGCCATGTCAGCCGTCTCTGCCCTGCCTCCTCTGGGCCACCCCCTCTGAGCCTGAGTCTCCCCTCCATCCCCAACCTGGCCCCACACAGCCTCCATCTGTAGCTCTGTCCTGGCAGTAGCTGGGGGAGGAGATGATGGCTGAGCCTGAGACCCTGCCCCTCTGCCCATGGTCTAGGGCACCCTCTCCTCTGCTGGGACCTGCCTGCCCCTTCCTGGGGGAGCCTGGGCTCGGGGAACATCCAGGAGGCAGTGGTCCCTCGGTGTCCAGGGGCCGGGCAGCTGGAAGCAGGTGAGATGGGCGTTTCTGGGGGCAGAAGCACACAGCTCAGAAGGCCCAGCGGTACCGGGTTCTGCAGTGGCCTGCAGCTGTCCCCTCCGGTGACCTTTCCGGCCTTCCGGCCTCCGCTGCTGCCACCCCTGATTAATGAAGCTGTAGATCACCCTGCTCCCCACATAAGGGGATGTGAGCACTGTCTAATTTCCAAATTAAAACTCAGACGGATGGCTCTGCTCCTGACGGCACGGGTGGGTGGGGCTGTGCTGACCTGCGGAGGGCTCGGTTGAGGAGCTCAGCCTGGGGTCGGCCTCACGGGGCCTATGACCCTTCCTTCCTCCAGGCTTTGACCACAGTTTCCAGATCTGAGAG
The DNA here is from genome assembly GCF_042477335.2 of Ovis canadensis. NCBI lineage: Eukaryota > Metazoa > Chordata > Mammalia > Artiodactyla > Bovidae > Ovis > Ovis canadensis. The sequence continues at coordinate 230,560,585 of NC_091247.1, read as the reverse complement.
AGCGGACACCGAGGGCAGGAGGTGGAGGCCGCCCCCATGAGCCACGGACCCACCGCCTGTGTCCCTGGCCTGGTCCCCCCTCCATGCTCCAGAGTGTGCTGGGTGCTGCGCTTGGGAACCAGTCCTCCTGGGGTTGGGGTCAGGGCCCAGCCGCCCACTCCCGAGCACCCTGAACCCCAGTGGCCTCCCCCACGACCTGACCCTCCCTGGTCGGGGGGCCGGCAGCACATGGTCAGCTTCACCGGACAGCAGTGGGCATGTGAGCAGAGCCCTCAGGGGGTGAAGTCACAGAACGTGGGCGCAGCCTCCGGGGCCGGTGGCCCCTGGGGCAACGAGCCGGAGCTGGGCCGGGAGGAGGCGTGTGTCCAGAGAGGGAGTCCAGGGAGCCTGGTGGCCCCTGGGGCAACGAGCCGGAGCTGGACTGGGGAGGAGAGTCCAGGGAGCCCGCGTCCTGCCCAGCCCCCAGCCGCGCAGGCTGGATGTGTGTGGAGAGCTGGGGAGGAAGCCGGCCGCATCGCGTCGCCCCGGTTACTCCCTGCTGTTCTCCGCCACGTGTCCCCTCTGGCGGCCGACCGTCAGGCAGCAGGGCTGAGCCAGGCAAATGGGCTCTCTGTCCCTCAGTGCGCGGGGTCCAGGCCGTGTCGCACCAGCAGGCTTGGTGTCGGGCCCTAACGGTCTGCAGGCCGGCAGGCTCCTCCTCCTCCAGGCCGCCTTCCGCCCTCTGCTTTCCTGACTCCCCCCCACCCCGGGGTCCTTCAGGGCTGCTCCCTGCACCCCCGGCTCCCCTAGCTCCACACCAAAGCCTCCTCCGCCAGAGGACGTGCTGGCACTCCCTGAGGCCCCCTGCGGTCCCGTCTGACTGCGGATCTGGCCTGAGTCCCTGGTCCCCACCCCCGCACCCGTTCCCCTCAGTGCCACACGCTTGGCTCCCAGGAGACCCGCAGGAAGGGCTGGTCTCATGTTTCAGGGTTGACAGGGCTCAGCCGCTTCAGCCGTGTCTGAGTCTGTGCACCCATGGGTCACAGCCCGCCAGGCTCCTCCATCCACAGGAGAGGGCTGCCATTTCCTCCTCCAGGGGATCCTCCTGACCCAGGGATCAAAACTGTGTCTCTTATGTCTCCTGCCTTGACAGGTGGGTTCTTTAAGCTTAGTGCCACCTGGGAAGCCCAGGGTTAAAGGTCTCTGTGTATTGATCTGGGGCTGTGTATTGATCCTGGACTGTGACAAGCAGCCGCTGCTGACCCACTGTGTGCAGCCATAGGGCCAGCGGAAGGACAGGGGACGGCGGCCCCCACCATCTCCATGGCGGCATCCCAGTCGAGGCCTCTCTGGTCTGGATTTCTGCTTCCAGCCTCACAGGGCGGGAGGGTCAGAGAAGGACGGCCGGATGGAGGCGGCACAGGCTGCATGCCTCGTTGTCCTAGAAATGCTCCCTGAGCCCCGGGCTGGGCCCGGCCGTGGACTGTGCTGGGGAGCCAGGCCCCTGAGGGCCCAGGATTGCGGGCCGCTGCTCAGGACGCCCAGGCTCAGCGGGAGGACGTGCGAGGCCCCCTGCAGCGTGGTGTCCCTGGCGGGGCTCTGCAGGCCCAATTCATCATCTCCAGGCCGAGTTTGTAACAGGAAATAAAGCTGTAAATTGTGCTGAGCTACTGCTGTCAGCAGGGGCCCGCGCCCGGAATGCTAACTGGTCCTGCTGGCTCTCACCCCCCCTGCCCCCCGCAGAGGGTGGGGGCCAGGGGAAGTGCTGGGCCAGGGGCTCCATGCCTGGGCCAGGGCCCTGCATGGTGGGTGGAGACCTCAGGGGCTGGAAGTGAGATTGCGGGTCCCTCGGGTGGCACAGGGGGCAGCCTGTGGGTGAAGCAGTGTCTGCACCTGGCAGGCTGTGGGCAGGGCTCTGTGTGCCCCCGGGGGAAGTGGGTCCAGGGGCTGGAGGTAGAGGGGGACACACGCAAGGCCCCTGAGACCAAGAGGTCACAGCGATGGCCCGGACATCTGCACCGGACACCAGGAGCCTGGGCAGAGCCAGTGAAGGGGGTCTGGGGGGGAAAGTCCTGATTACAGCCGGCCCTGGGGCATGTGGGGCTCCCCACAGTGTGGGCGGGGGTCCTGACTCCCCCCTTGGGAGGCTCAGGGGACAGTTCTCTGTGCACTTTCTCCCCGGCCAGCCAGGCGGCTCCTCGGCAGGAGGGACCCTCTGGGACCCTCTCTCCACGTCCCAGCTGGAGGCTCAGCAGTGGGTGTGGGAGACTTTCACATCCGTGTCCAGCATCACATGGCTGGACGGAGAGTGGGGCTGGGCTGGAGGGGGTCTTCCCAGAGGCGTGGTCCTCTTCATTCAGCACTTAGAGCGCTAACATGGCAAGGGGCCTCCCCCCACATCTTTAAAGGGGCTCAGCTTCTCCCCTGGACAGAGCTGGGCCCCGGGAAACTCAGGGGGGCTGAACGCCGGTGGTTTATTGTGTACCAAGCGGCCTCCCCCAGCACTGCATGGCCGTCCGAGGTTAAACAGGATTTGTCTCGGCCTCCTCCTTAAAACAGTCTCCACGGCCACACACACGGGGAGAAGGATGCAATTATCCACCTGCCCCCTGTCTGCTCACCCCAAGGCACCAGGCGGCGGGGAGGCAGGGAGGCAGGTGCGACTCTGCATGCCAAGCACGTCCCTCCCCCCCCGCCCGCCCCGCACCCAAATCGCTGTTGGTGTAAACAAAAAATGTGGGGATTTATTAAATCCATCGTTTCTCAGTTTGCTCCTGCACGTTGCCAGTAATTAGCCCCGTGCCGCCTGACATCTGCATTTGCTGCCGTGAGCGTCCCCGCCGCCTGCCGCGGTCCCTGGCGAGCCGGGAGAACGCTTGGGTGGGGCAGGACAGGGCCGCGGGCACCCTGCCATCCAAGCACCTCAGGGAGGTCGGTCCTGCCCCCGAAGCTAAAGGACAAGCCAGGAAGAGCTGGGCTGGAGGGGGATGGCCCTCGGGCTGGACGCGGCTTTCTCCACCTGTGGTAGGAAAGCGACCCGGCCCCGCTGTGTCCCAGGACCCCGACGCCAGCCTGGGAGGCAACCCTGCCCCCATGTCGGCTGCCCAACCCTGCACAGATTGCTCTAAGAACTGCCCAGGGGCCTGGAGTTTTGAACTTTAATGATGGGGTGGCCAGGCGGACCCCGCCTCTCCCGCTGCGGTCATTCTCAGGGGAGCTGGGGGAGGCGCTCTGCCGCCCCGCCTCCTGACCTCCCTGCCCCCCAGGGGACGTTGCATCCTGCCCTCACGGCACATGGTCACGTTTCCCCCGGCTCCGCCTCTCCTGTTGGGACGTGGATCTGGCCGGCCTGGGACCTGCTTCCCGGTGGGCACGTGCGGCCCTGGGCCTGCCGATGAGCCCCCTCCACGAGGTGCCGGCTCCGCCCAGCCCGCGGTCTGGGTGCACGTGTTCTGCCTTGCACTCCCTGGCTGGCCCCACCTCACCTTCAGATGCCGTCCCTGACCCTTCCAGGCGGGGCCCCCGGCTCGACCCTGAGGTCACCGTTCACCACCCCTGCCTGGAAGCAGGTTTTTCCTCGGGGCCTGGGGCCCTGGGAGCCCGTGCTGTGGCTGGTGGATGACTGACTCTGCTTTTGCGACCTGATCAGAGTGTGCGGCTGCTGCTAAGTCACTTCAGTCGTGTCCGACTCTTCGACCCCATAGACGGCAGCCCACCAGGCTCCCCTGTCCCTGGGATTCTCCCTGTAAAAAGGAGTGTCCCTCTGTTCCCCCGGGGGCTGCGGGAGGCCCGACCCCCGAGGTGACCCTGGACACGAGCATCGGCGCCGGGAGGGACACGGAGCAGTTCTCGCAGCGGGGATCCCGGGGAGGAGGATCCCTGACACTTGCCCCCGAGTCAATGGGTGTGGACGGGGTTCACCTGCCAGGCCGAAGGGGCGGCATGGCGGGGGCCGAGCTGGACGTCCGCGCAGCCCAGGAGGGGCCTAGCGGAGGGATTCGGATGGGCTGGCCTGTCACAGGCTGGCCTGGGGGGAGGTGCTCAGAGGACGCTCAGAGCCGCCTGCCCCTCCAGCCTGACAGTGGTGGGTGAGAGCCACCGGCAGAAGCTCTGGGGTCTTGGGAGATAAGACTCAGGCTGCAGGTAATTGCCTCCAGCCTCGGACTCTCCTCCCGGCTCCCCTCCCTCCGCCCCCATCTTTGTTACTATGGCAGCAGGAAGGGGCCATTTTCTCCCGCTTCTTGAGGTCTGCTTTCCATTTCTGAATCAAGTTCCCTCTCGCGGTGAGCTCCTGTCCATGAGCGTGTGCTTCTGACCTGCTTGGGTCCCGGGACAACCAGGCATGGGCAGGATGACCCCCCTACAGCCAGCCGCACAGCCTTGTTCCTGCCGGGGCCCTCCCCTCCTCAGGCCGCAGTGTCTGGGGGCTGAAGGGACAAGGTGGGTCAGGAACAGGGACCTCCCCAGCTTCGCCCAGGCTAGGACCTGGGCCAGAGACACCAAGCCAGCCCTGCGTCCCCAGCTCTGGGGCCCATCTGGGATCCTGTTTGCCGAGCACGTGGTGTCTAAGCTTCACGATGCTGAGGGGATACCTGGCCCCTCGCCCACCTTTCCCTGGACGGGGCTCAGGTGCCCCTCACCCCCAGCCACGCTTGTGTCCCCAGAAGGCTGGCCCCATGGTTCCCCTCTGCCCAGGGGCCACCGCTGCCCCCAGGCCCTCATCCCAGGGGACCTCCCCAAACCACAGACGTCAGCCCCTGCCCTCCCCACCTCTGTATCCCTCACCGGCTCTCCACCAGGACTCTTGGGAGTCCAGACTGGGTCCAGCGTCCTTCCTTATGGATGACCTCTCCCTGCTCGAATGGCTGGCAGCTCCCCTCAGGCACCCAGTGTGGACCCCAGGCCAGCTCCTGGGGGGCCTAGGGTGACGACGGTTAGTCAGCAGATGGACAAGGGCCCCTGAGTTCTGAGCCTGTTGTACAAGGAGCACAGCAGAGCGCTGTCTGGAAAGCAGCAGATTTTAGCATAACGGCTACACCAGGCAAAGTCCTAGATGATGCCCAAGGTCCCATCTCTGCCCCCAGGGTGCACCGTTTGAATCAGCTCTTCCATGTGTGTGTGGGGGGAGGGCCAGAATATCGTGGGAGGTCCCCCCACTGGTTGAATTGATCAAAGGAGGTGAGCTGGGTTGGCCTGATCAGGTGGCCCCTTAGAAGAAGGTGAAGCCGCAGATGCTCAGCAGGCCCACAAAGGGAGGGAGGCGTACAGCCAGGCCCTGAGCAAACCCTGGCCCACAGCCAGCAAGAGAGAAGGGACCGAGCTCTATATTCACAAGGAGCTGAGCTCTGCAATCCCTGATGGGACCCGGAAGCAGATCCCAGGTTCCAGGTGGATCACAGTCGGCTGATACGTCGCCTTCAGCCTCTTGAGACCCCAGCAGAGACCCTGGCCTTGTGCCCTAGAAAGTCGTGGGTAGTGAGTGTGCTAACGAAGTCACTGCGCTTGCGGAGGCTCCTTATACAGTGTGCAAAGCCAGGGTGGCATCTGTTTCACGAGGTGGCCTGCTGTGAAAGTGCGCTCAGGAGACGCGTGTGCGCCTGAACCACACGCATCTTAATCGAAGTTGATTTTTCAAAACATAAATATAAAATAGTTCTTGATTACAAGATATCAACTCATGTAAACATATGCATATCTCTATATACCCACTGGTATGCAGGTCAAGAAGCAACAAAACAGGACATGGAACAACAGACTGGTTCCAAAGAGGAAGAGGAGTACGTCAAGGCTGTATATTGTCACCCTGCTTGTTTTATTTCTATGCAGAGTACATCATGAGAAACGCTGGGCTGGAGGAAGCACAAGCTGGAATCAAGATTGCCGGGAGAAATATCAATCACCTCAGATATGCAGATGATACCACCCTTATGGCAGAAAGTGAAGAAGAGCTAAAGAGCCTCTTGATGAAAGTGAAAGAGGAGAGTGAAAAAGTTGGCTTAAAACTCAACTTTAGAAAATGAAGATCATGGCATCCAGTCCCATCACTTCATGGCAAATAGATGGGGAAACAATGGAAACAGTGACAGGCTTTATTTTCTTGGGCTCCAAAATCACTGCAGATGGTGATTGCAGCCATGAAATTAAAAGACCCTTACTCCTTGGAAGAAAAGCTATGACCAACCTAGACAGCATATCAAAAAGCAGAGACATTACTTTGCCAACAAAGGTCCGTCTAATCAAAGCTATGGTTTTTTCAAGCAGTCATGTATGGATGTGAAAGTTGGACTATAAAGAAAGCTGAGCACCAAAGAACTGACGTTTTTGAACTGTGGTGTTGGCAAAGACTTTTGAGAGTCCCTTGGACTGCAAGGTGATCCAACCAGTCCATCCTAAAGGAAATCAGTACTGAATGTTCATTGGAAGGATTGATGCTAAAGCTGAAACTCCAATACTTTGGCCGCCTGATGTGAAGAACTGACTCATTTGAAAAGACCCTGATGCTGGCTGAAGGCAGGAGAAGGGGATGACAGAGGATGAGATGGCTGGATGGACATGAGTTTGAATAAACTCTGGGAGTTTGGTGATGGACAGGGAGGCCTGGCGTGCTGCAGTTCATGGGGTTGCAAAGAGTTGGACACAACTGAGTGACTGAACTGAAATCTTTTTCCTTAATTTCAAAAGTTAAGGGGATTGTTTGAAAGGCAGGGGAGTTTTCACTGCAAACTGAAATCATTAAAGGGAAATTGGGAAAAAAAGAAACTTGGAAGATAGAGATAAATAGAAAGAAGACAACATTTCCCTAATTCAATGAATGTTACAATTAACATTTGAGCCATGTTTGACATTTACCTTCTGCATAAAGCAAACAACAATGCTTTGGACCAGTTACAGTCTACTGTCTCTTTTTAAAATAGAAGCATGTTTTTGCACCCCATGTTCATTGCAGCACTGTTTACAATACGCAAGACATGGAAGCAAGGTAAGTGTCCATCGATAGATGAATGGGTAAAGACGTGGTGCACGTGTGCGATGGAATATTACTCAGCCATGAAGAAAACAAACAAAATAATGCCGCTGGCAGCAATGTGGTTGGCTCTGAAGACGGCCACGTGGCACCCGATAGCAGCTGCACCCCCATTCGAGGAGGGAAGTAAGTCAAAGACATACTACATGTGAAATCTGAAAAACGAACTTGTTTACAAAGCAGAAATAGACCCGCAGACATAGAAAATGAACGGCGTGATTACCAAAAGGAAAAGGGGAGGAGGGATCCCAGCTCCTCCACAACCTTGTGAACACTTGGTATTTCCTGTCCTTGTCATCGAGCCGTTCTCGTGAGTGACTCATGATTTTAAGTTTAATTTTTCTAATTGGTATTAATTCTGAGCACCTGGCTGTGTGCTCCTCAACTATGTGGGTATCTTCCTTTGTGAAGAGCTTGTAGGGCCTTATCTGTAATTTCAAATGGACTGTCTTTTCCCACAGACATGCAGGCTTCCTTCCCATGGTGTGAGTGTGTTCCCTTCATCCAGAGTAGACTGAAAATCTGTGAGCTTGTGGGAGATGGCTCACATTTTTAATGGGAGAAACAGAGTTCTTTAAAAAAAAATAACGTGCAATATATCAACCACAAAGAAACTTGTGTGATCATGTTACCTACAAATAAGGATATCGTCACTTCCTTAATTTCAATTTCTATGTATCTTTTTCTTTTCTTTCTCTGCTGAGGATTTCCAGGACACAGAATTTTAGTGTTCTGTTTAAGAAACTGTTGCCTACCCAAGGTCGTAACAATATCCTGTAAGTTTTCTTCTGAAAGATGGATAGATTTTACTTTTATGTTTAGGAAATCGGTTCTTTACATTAACGGTGTGAGGTAGACACAAGATTCGTTGTCTTCAAAGGGATCAACTCCTATGAAACACAGACGTTCGCTGCCTCGTGCCCTCGTGGTTCGTCAGCGTCGGGTGGCCCGCCTGTGTCGTCTGTCGGCCCCTCAGTCCTCTCGTTGGCCAGGAGCCCACAACACAGCCATTTCATGGAGAGTCCTGGAGTCTGGGGGCTCTGCCTCTCAGACATGGTCTCTGCCCCTCTGTATCCTTTGATCTTCTCCATCAATTTTAACATCAGTTTGTACATTTTGGTAAGAAATGACAATAGAAGGTGAGACGGACTTGGAATGAATCTGTGGTTCAATGCAAGGGGATCTGGCAGTACGGAGGCTTCACTTCATGAGTGCGATTCATCCCCACGTTTATTTAGACCCTCTTTGATTTTCCTCGAGCCGTGGTCTCCAGTGCAGATGCCACATATATCCGTCATCATGTGTTCAGTTTACTGGTGCAGTTATAAAATGGCATTTTAAAAATTCAGCACTTAATCGTTTGTTACTAGCATATGGAAATAATATAGGCACTTTGCTAAATTCACTGGTTAATTCTAAAGATTTGCTTGTGGATTCCTTCAGTTTCTTCTTGTTCACAATCATGTTCTCAACAAAGATGTTTGCATTTCCTTACTTTCAATTTCTATGTATTTTTTCTTTTACTTGCACTGTTGAGGATCTCCAGGACAATGTTTATTATTATGTTATTTTAGATTTATTTTATTGAGGTATAGTTGATTTACAATGTTGTGCTAATCTCTACTGTAAAGCAATGACTTGTAGAAACTTATGACTCAGTTATACATGAACACATTCTTTTTCATGCTCTTTTCCATTATGCTTTATCACAGGATGTTGAATATATTAATAGTTCTCTGTGCTCTGCGGTGGCACCTAATCCCCTATCTAGCCTGTATATAACAGGACACCATCTACGTATAAGTGGTGATGGTGGCCCATTGATCCTCACGCCTGGTTTTAGGGGGAGTCTTTCATGTTTGACCAGTAAGTGGACTTCCCTGCTGGCTCAGTTGGTAAGGAATCCTCCTGCAATGCAGGAGGACTGGCTTCCATCTCTGGGTTGGGAAGATCCCCTGGAGAAGGGAATGAGTGGCCAAGAGGAGCTACCCCACGTCCGAGTTCAGGGGCAGCGGTGGAGATGAGCTACCCCACTCCCGAGGTCAGGGGAGGCGACTGAGAGGAGTAACCCCACATCCAAGGAGCAGTGGCTGTGTGGGCGTAGGAGGGCCAAGAGGAGCTACTCCACGTCCAAGGTAAGGAGCAGCGGCTGCGCTTTGCTGGAGCAGCCGTGAAGAGATACCCTACACCCAAGGTAAGAGAAACCCAAGTAAGATGGTAGGTGTTGCGAGAGGGCATCAGAGGGCAGACACACTGAAACCATACTCACAGAAAACTAGTCAGTCTAATCACACTAGGACCACAGCCTTGTCTAACTCAGTGAAACCAAGCCATGCCCGCGGGGCAACCCAAGATGGGCAGGTCATGGTGGAGAGGTCTGACAGAATGTGGTCCACTGGAGAAGGGAATGGCAAGCCACTTCAGTATTCTTGCCTTGAGAACCCCATGAACAGTATGAAAAGGCAAAATGATAGGATACCAAAAGAGGAACTCCCCAGGTCATTAGGTGCCCAATATGCTACTGGAGATCAGTGGAGAAATAACTCCAGAAAGAATGAAGGGATGGAGCCGAAGCAAAAACAACACCCAGCTGTGGATGTGACTGGTGATAGAAGCAAGGTCCAATGCTGTAAAGAGCAACATTGCATAGGAACCTGGAGTGTCAGGTCCGTGAATCAAGGCAAATTGGAAGTGGTCAAACAAGAGATGGCAAGGGTGAATGTCGACATTCCAGGAATCAGCGAACTAAAATGGACTGGAATGGGTGAATTTAACTCAGATGACCACTATATCTACTACTGCAGGCAGGAATCCCTTAGAAGAAATGGAGTAGCCATCATGGTCAACAAAAGAGTCCAAAATGCAGTACTTGGATGCAATCTCATAAATGACAGAATGATCTCTGTTCATTTCCAAGGCAAACCATTCAATATCACAGTAATCCAAGCCTATGCCCTAACCAGTAATGCTGAAGAAGCTGAAGTTGAACGGTTCTATGAAGACCTACAAGACCTTCTAGAACTAACACCCCTCCCCCCAAAAAAGATGTCCTCTTCATTATAGGGGACTGGAATGCAAAAGTAGGAAGTCAAGAAACACCTGGAGTAACAGGCAAATTTGGCCTTGGAATGTGGAATGAAGCAGGGAAAGACTAATAGAGTTTTGCCAAGAGAACACACTGGTCATAGCAAACACCCTCTTCCAACAACACAAGAGAAAACGCTACACATGGACATCACCAGATGGTCAACACCGAAATCAGATTGATTATATTCTTTACAGACAAAGATGGAGAAGCTCTATACAGTCAGCAAAAACAAGAGCAGGAGCTGACTGTGGCTCAGATCATGAACTCCTTATTGCCAAATATAGACTTAAATTGAAGAAAGTAGGGAAAACCGCTAGACCATTCAGGTATGACCTAAATCAAATCCCTTATGATTATACAGGGGAAGTGAGAAATAGATTTAAGGGCCTAGATCTGATAGATAGAGTGCCTGATGAACTATGGAGTGAGGTTAGTGACATTGTATAGGAAACAGGGATCAAGACCATCCCCAAGGAAAAGAAATGCAAAAAAGCAATATGGCTGTCTGGGGAGGCCTTACAAATAGCTGAGAAAAGAAGAGAAGCTAAAAGCAAAGGAGAAAAGGAAAGATATAAGCATCTGAATGCAGAGTTCCAAAGAATAGCAAGGAGAGATAAGAAAGCCTTCTTCAGCGATCAATGCAAAGAAATAGAGGAAAGAACAGAATAAAAGACTAGAGATCTCTTCAAGAAAATTAGAGATACCAAGGGAACGTTTCATGCAAAGATGGGCTCGATAAAGGACAGAAATGGTATGGACCTAACAGAAGCAGAAGATATTAAGAAGAGGTGGCCCACGTGATTGCCCCAGCTGGCCCAAGTGAATACACAGAAGAATACACCCAGGTGAATACACAGAAGAACTGTACAAAAAAGATCTTCACGACCCAGATATTCACAATGGTGTGATCACTCATCTAGAGCCAGACATCCTGGAATGTGAAGTCAAGTGGGCTTAGAAAGCATCACTATGAACAAAGCTAGTGGAGCTGATGGAATTCCAGTTGAGCTATTTCGAATCCTGAAGGATGATGCTGTGAAAGTGCTACACTCAATATGCCAGCAAATTTGGAAAACTCAGCAGTGGCCACAGGACTGGAAAAGGTCAGTTTTCATTCCAATCCCAAAGAAAGGCAATGCCAAAAAACGCTCAAACTACCACACAATTGCACTCATCTCACATGCTAGTAAAGTAATGTTCAAAATTCTCCAAGCCAGGCTTCAGCAATACATCAACCATGAACTTTGAGATGTTCAAGCTGGTTTTAGAAAAGGCAGAGGAACCAGAGATCAAATTGCCATCATACGCTGGATCATGGAAAAAGCAAGAGAGTTCCAGAAAAACATCTCCTTCTGCTTTATTGACTACGCCAAAGCCTTTGATTGTGTGGATCGCAATAAACTGTGGAAAATTCTGAAAGAGATGGGAATACCAGACCACCTCACCTGGCTCTTGAGAAATCTGTATGCAGGTCAGGAAGCAACAGTTAGAACTGGACATGGAACAACAGACTGGTTCCAAATAGGAAAAGGAGTACATCAAGGCTGTATATTGTCACCCTGCTTATTTAACTTCTATGCAGAGTACATCATGAGAAACGCTGGGCTGGAAGAAGCACAAGCTGGAATCAAGATTGCTGGGAGAAATATCAATCACCTCAGATATGCAGATGACACCACCCTTATGGCAGAAAGTGAAGAGGAACTAAAAAGCTCTTGATGAAAGTGAAAAAGAAGAGTGAAAAAGTTGGCTTAAAGCTCAATGTTCAGTAAACGAAGATCATGGCATCTGGTCCCATCACTTCATGGGAAATAGATGGGGAAACAGTGGAAACAGTGTCAGACTTTATTTTTTTGGGCTCCAAAATCACTGCAGATGGTGATTGCAGCCATGAAATTAAAAGACACTTACTCTTTGGAAGAAAATCTATGACCAACCTAGATAGCATATTAAAAAGCAGAGACATTACTCTGCCAACAATGGTCCGTCTAATCAAGGCTATGGTTTTTCCTGTGGTCATGTATGGATGTGAGAGCTGGACTGTTAAGAAAGCTGAGCACTGAAGATTGATGCTTTTGAACTGTGGTATTGGAGAAGACTCTTGAGAGTCCCTTGGACTGCAAGGAGATCCAACCAGTCCATTCTAAAGGAGATCAGTCCTGGGTGTCCATTGGAAGGACTGATGCTAAAGCTGAAACTCCAATACTTTGGCCACTTCATTGGAAGAGTTGACTCACTGGAAAAGACTCTGATGCTGGGAGGGATTGGGGGCAGGAGGAGAAGGGGATGACAGAGGATGAGATGGCTGGATGGCATCACGGACTCGATGGACATGAGTTTCAGTAAACTCCGGGAGTTGATGATGGACAGGGAGGCCTGGCATGGTGCAATTTATGGGGTTGCAAAGAGTTGGACATGACTGAGCGACTGAACTGAACTGAACTGAATCACCCCAGTATTCTGGCCTGAAAAATTCCATGGACTGTATAATCCTTGAGGTCACAGAGTCGGACACGACTGAGTGACGCTCACTTTCACTTTGATAATCTCTGCAGCTGATTTTTTCGTGGCTGCCGTTTGTGACATTAAGGAAGTTCTAGTCCTAGTTTGCTCCTGCTTTTTTCATGCATAGACTGAATGTCGCTGAGTAAGTTTTTATGAAAAACTTGTACGATCATTGTTTTTCTTTTTTATTCTGTTAAGGTGGTGAATTACATGGGTCAATTTTTAAAAATATTAAACCAATCTTTCATTCCTGGGATAAAGTTAACTTGGTCGAAATATATGATCCTTTCAACACATCCCTGATCTTGGGAACCTTGTCTCTCTCCACACTGCTCCCCACAGGCGTGAGCCACAGCCTTGTCCAGCTGCGAGGATGGGAAATTGGGGTTCTCCCTTCTACATGATGTGGGGAAGGGGAGGCCTTTGTCCCACTGAGACCCACAGGAGAGAATCCCATGAGAGTTACAGATATTGGAAGCAAAAGTCAATAAAAGATCAGTGTCCTCTCCCTGAGAAACAGTCAAGTGTTTACACCACATCGCCTTTCTATATTTTGTGGATATTTAGGTTATTTCAACTTTTATATTTTAAATAGGCCTTTGAATAAAGAGTCGGCTGGCCCCAGAGTTATAACCTTAGCATTTATTGCTGGGGTGAAACGACTCAGGCGAAAGTCTGAATGTTGTGGAACTTCACCCCAGCACCTCCCCTCCAGGCATGATGTGAGGATGGCCACCTGACTGTCCCCAGGCCTGCCCGGGGTGTTCATGCGCGTGAACAGCTGCACCCAGAGGCGACACACGGAGAAGCAGAGACCCCTCTCTGCCCCGAGGCCACGTTTCCTGTCCAAGCGGCCGCTGCCACGCGCGGGCTGAGGCGTTGCCGCTTTTCGGGATGATGCTCTCGTCCATGTGTGATTATCAGTGCCTGTCCAGATTCTCCATGGATGGGCTACTTGGCTTATCTTTTGGCTTCTACTGGCGATCTTCATTTCAGATACAGACTGCGTTTTGCATATTTGTGTCTTCTGGCCATTCCTTCAATCTCATTTCCTTGATCCCGACTCAGTGGAGGAAACAACTCATGAGTGTTATGAATGTGGGGTCGCCCTTCAGCGCCCGAGGAGCACGCACGGAGACGCCCAGGTCGGGGAGGCCGTCCTGCAGGAGTGAGTGGGAGCTGAGGCTGGATGGCTGGGCACATGGGTGTGAAGACAGGGGGAGCCAGGCCATCGGCAGGCAAGCAGCACCCAAGCAAAGGCGCCAAGGCCAGGACGGGGCGTTCCGGAGTCTCACACCCTTGGGCAGTGGCAGAGGGGTCACGGCGGGTTCCCCAGGGACGACAAAATACACGTTTCCATGTTAGAAAGTTACTGAGGAGGCAAGACACGAGGGAAGGGGACCAGTGGGGCGCTGGTGTGGGCACAGTCATGGTGGATCACGATCACCACCAGGGAGGGATGACAAAGTTGAGGAGCAGTTGGGAGGCAAAACTGGCAGGACCGAAGGGGAAGGGAGCCTATACGATCAGCTTCCGGTCTGAGCAGCAGGGAGATGGTTGTTCCGTCCTCCAAGGCGGACTGATTGCAAAGGGTCAAACGGATGGAGCGTTCGCTCTATCCCAGAGGAGAGAGGAAGGCAGCTTGCCAGTGCCAACCGAGGAGATGGAGAGGAATCACTGCGGTCAGGAGGCGTGAAGGAGGTGCGACAGAGAAGACTCACTGACGGGTGGGGCTGGGGAGACATGCAGGGTCAGGATGCCGACACGGCTGCCAGAGAGAGTGACGGACGGCAGCACGGGGACACCTGCAAGACGGGAGCCCCCCGGCCCCCTCACGCCGTCTCAGACGATGGTTTTAGCTCTTGGCTCGTGACCGACAGTGAGCGTCATCACAGGGACAGCCCCGCGGCCCACGAGCAGGCCCTGAGTGCCACCGAGACATGGGGGTAGGGTCCACGTCCCCAAGGGGCTGCCCCCAGGGCTCAGATGTGCTGCGAGCGTGCGCTGGCGTGTTCTGGCGTCAGAGCATGGACAGCGGGTTCTGCAAACACCCTCCCGTTCTCTGCGTCTGCCGTTCGTGATTCCAGAGGCGAGGCTGCCGGACCAGAGCAGCTGGAGAGGGTCTGCGCTGATGGGAAGGCACTGGCGTCCGTCAGCAAACAGCAAAGCCAGACGCTTCTTCCCACCGTGTCCCTGCAAACAATTTTTTCAAGAGGACAGAAGCACCCAGGCCGGCACGGTAGCTCTCCTCTTGTGTCTGACAAACACTTGAGATGAAAAGAGTCTTCATCTCCATCTGAGAAGCACCAGTGCGGCTGGATGGGCTGCAGTGGGGGGTGGGGGCAGGCGCATCTGTGCCAAGAACGTGGTTCAGGGTAATTTGAGGCATAACAGGGGTGTGGATGATACATCTTCTCCTGTCAAGACACGGTCTCAGTGCTATTTTTGAAGGAAGCTGAGGAATTAAAGAAAAACCTGAGAGGAAGTTCTGAAAGATAACAAAATTGGACTCAAATCAAAGCCCCTCTGAGGCTGGGAAGTTAATTGTATCATCTGAGTTGTGTAGTTGGCAGAGACTGAGAAGGTAAAGTCTGTTTTTCCTTCCAGAGTGGATTTCAGGCAGCCAACTCAGCCGGGACTACTGGTACAGGATAATAGTTCTTTTTTTAATTGACAAAATTGGGCAAATTAAACAAAAAACTGTATTGAATCACATGACTCCTTGCAGACACTGCTGGCTGTCAAGATGTCTGATCATAACCCCCGCCCTCAGAGACCATACGTTCCTGAGATTGAGACATGAGGTCAAGGCCATCCACTTTCGGGGGCTCTGAGACTTAGTGGCCCAGAATCAGAGACACCAAAGGGCAGGGGAGTCAAGGGGGGCTTCCTGGAGGAGGTGTCCCCAGAGTCAGCATGGGGGCAGAGGGCGCAGGAGGGCCCAGAGGGAGGTAAGGCCGAGTGGAGACCACCCAGCACCATGGAGTAGCCCCTTGCCTGCTCCCTGTAGGGCATCGCAGAGACAGGGGAAGCGATTCTGGGTCTGTGATGGGGAAGAGGTCAGCGTCCAGGCATGTGCACCCAGGTTCTGGGAGCTGCGCTGTGGCCCCAGTCCTGAGTGGTGCCTGTGGTCCACTGGTCAAGCCCCTGACTGCCCCTCCCCAGGGGCAGTCCACTCGTGCGTTGAGAGGCTGCAGGAGACCCTCACCAGCCGAGGCCGGTCACTGCCTCTGACCTGCGTCCCGGGGGCTGGACGAGACAGCGCCTCGCAGGGTGGGGTGAGAGGCGGGGTCTGGGCCCAGGGCTCCGCAGGCCTCCCTGAGGCCCAGCCCGGGGCACGCCCCCACCCGCGGGGAGTTCTGGGCGCCGGGTGCTGCCCAGGGCCTCAGCCAGCAAGGGTTTGTCGGCCATCTGCCTCCTGCTCATTTAACCTGTGTGCTCACGTGTGAACGCACATGTACACACACACATACCTAACACACATGTATATACACACGCCTAACACACATGTATACACATGTGCACACATTTACACACACCTAACATGTATACACACGTATGGGCACAACACACATGTATATACACACCTAACACATGTATACACATGTACACACACAAACACACACACATATAACACACGTACATACAGATACACATGTAGACACACACATAACACATATAAACACAAACATGCACGGACACACACACATGACACACACACACGTACATAGACACACATAAACACATGCACAAACAACATACACAAACACACACACACATAGATACAAAGATTAGCATAAACACACACAGAACACATATATAAACACATACAAATGCATAAGCACACATATGCACACATATGCACAAATATGCACGTACTTAACACACATATACACACATACAGACACACGTGTACACACATAAACACACAGATACGTAACACACACGCATATATACACGCATGCATAACACAGACACACATACCTAACACACATATGCTGCACAGATAGCACACATATGCACACAAGCACACGCACACACATACGCACACGCGCTGAGCTTCCAGGTCGCGTACAA
This sequence comes from Ovis canadensis, assembly GCF_042477335.2. Taxonomy (NCBI): domain Eukaryota; kingdom Metazoa; phylum Chordata; class Mammalia; order Artiodactyla; family Bovidae; genus Ovis; species Ovis canadensis. The sequence goes on along the minus strand of NC_091247.1, from coordinate 230,543,912 downwards.
ACCGTGAGCGTGAAGCTCGTATGCGCGTGTCTCCCCTCTACCCACTCGCGCTACCCACCCCTCCTTTCTTCTTGCCGCCCATCCGCCCTCTGTCCTTGCGCTCGCCCGCCGTCCGTGCCTCTGTCTACCTAGCTGTGGTCCTGCTGCAGCTGGGGAGACAGCGGGAGACCCGCGGGGCCTGAGGTCTCCCCCGAGCCCTCCAGGCCTCAGGTCCTCGGTGCACGTCTCACCCGCTGGCCCTTCTCTCTCTCTCGCTCTTTCTGCCCTGATGGTCACAGGTCAACCTGCCTACTGGTCCACAGCTGACCCGGGAGGTCCTGGCCCCTGAGCTGACACAGAGCTGGCTGCAAGGGGTGCGGGCGGGGGTGGGCGCTCGGACAGGCCCGCCAGGTGCACAGACGGAGGACAGACGTGGGACACACGGACACGGAGGCCCCTCCCGCCTCCTTCCTCCAGCGCCCCGCTGAGAGCCGAGGCTCAGCCTCCCAGAGCGGCCAGAGCTCTGGGCCAGCGCCCCCAGGCACGACCCCCGCCTCCTGGAGAGGGTCCCCAGCTCCCTCGTCCTGGGGAGTCCAAGGAGAAGAGGCTGAGGATGGGTTTCTGTGTGTCCCTGGAACCGTCTGGACAGGAGGGAGGGGTTTATTTTAAGAAACTAGGGGCTGAAGGGACCCCACTGTGGACAGATTTGTTTTCACGGATAAAGCTTAGGTTCGAAGGTTCTCAGAGCTGGAAGCGGCTTTGGGCTTAGTCACCACATGGATTCACTCTGCCCACAGAAGGCGGCGGTCCCTGGACTGGAGCAGGGGAGCAGGGCCTGTGAGGCGCTCCCGCCACCGACGCTTGGCCCACGCGCCCCACTCTCCCTGCCGGCTCCTCGGCAACAGTGTGGGCACGCGGCCCTGAGGCACGGTCATCAATGCCCCCGTGAGGCCCGCAGAGGCAGAGACAGGCCCAGGGAGGCGTTGTCCTGCCCTGTGGTTGGGAAAGGGCGTGTTCCACCTGCAATGACCCTCCCAGGGGAGCCGCTGGGGCTCACTCTATGCCCCAGGAAGCGGAGAGATGGGGGGTAACTGGGGTCCAGCCTGCCTTCCTCGTCTCCCTCTGGACTCCGGCCCCTGCCAGGCTCACCCAGAACCTCCTCCAGGATGGGGCCGCTCCACCATGAGGGGCTGCAGGGCAGGGTCGTGGGTCCCAGGTGAGCCCGCCTCGGGCTGTGACTCAGGGTCTCCAGGCCGCTGGGGAGAGGACAGCCACAGGAGGGGTGGTGGGGGGACCCTGTGGAGACCAGATCACCTGTCCAGGTGGGCCTGAGTGCAGAGACGCCACTCGCCCGGGAGGCTGCCCCCCTGCCCCGCCCCAGACTGGGACCCCGCAGCGGGCAGAGCCCTGGAAACTTCTCTCCCTGGAAGGAGGGCGAGTCTGTGTCCCCCCTCCCAGATCAGCAACACCTGCCTCGGGAGAACTTGAGGGGACGGCTTCCATGCGTTACTCCTGCGCCAGACCCGGAGTCACGCACGCATGCATTCTTTCTGCTGAGTCTGCCTTCAGTCAGCGCAGAAGGTATTGGTGGGGCTGGGGAGGGGGCAGAGCGTTAGGGCGAGAGCAAGGGTGGGCAGTCCTGGCAGAAAGGGGGTGAGGCGGGAGGGGCAACGGGACTGTTGGTGCAGAGTGAGCTCGGCCTGGGGGCTGCGGACCGGAAAGGCGCTGGAGACCAGTAGCAGGGGGTCGGGCAGGGCACACACGGCTGCCTGATGAGATGCTCGTGGCCCCCTCCTTGCCTCTGCCTCCTGCCCATCCGCTCGCCCCCTCGGCCAGGACGGCCCCTTCTGCTGCTCCAGGACGTCAGGGCAAAAGGCTTCTCAGGGCTGAGAAGCTCCCCCAGACAGCTTCTGCAGGTGGGCAGCCAGACCCTCCATCGGCTCTGAGGGGATGGAGGAGCTGGGAAGACGCATGGAACTGGAGTGAAAAGACAGTGAGAGCACGCAGCGGCCAAGTGCACTAGGCGAGCACCTTCCTAGAAATGCAAAGCAAGGTTTCCTCACTAACAGCCCCTCAGACAGGCAGCAGGGCAGTGCGGAGCCTCGGGGGCTGTCCTAGGAGACACCGAGGAGGAGACAGTGGAAAAGCTACGAAGTCTCAGGTGAAAAATCTGACTCCGATTTAGGAGACTGAACAGTCAGACAGTAAGAGGCTCCCGGGGATGAGCAGTCAGTAATTAAATAAGAGGCAATACCTCCGCCGACAAGGAGCTGGGCTGGCTGGCTCATTCTCACTGAGTCCCAGGTGGGACTCTGAAGAAAGGGTAAGCACCTGTGTGTGTTTGGAAAAGTCCCTGGAATCCGAGGATAAATGGAGCGTCTCGGAGGCTCACAGAGAACCGGATGGGGGTGGGGGCCGCAGAGCCATAGCTGGGGGAATGGCTGACTGGCAGGGAGTGGCGTCTGCACCCCCTGCAGGCAGAGCCCCAGGAACCCACGAGGGCTCCGAGCAGAGGGGCTGCGGAGGAGGGGAGACGGGAGAGAGGACTCCGGCCAGCAGCACCGAGGCGGGGTGAAGGCCCCCCCGGGGATAATACTACAGATAAAATAATCACAAGACAGTAACTACTTGCTCAGTCGCGTCCAGCTCTTTGCGACCCCATGGACCGCCGCCAGCCTCCCTGTTCATCACTGTCTCCTGGAGCTGGCTCAGACTCACGTCCATCGGGTCGGGGATGCCATCCAACCGTCTCGTCTTGTCACCCCTTCTCCTGCCTTCAGTCTTTCCCAGCATCAGGGCTTTTGTCCAAGTCGGCTCTTGGCATCAGGTGGGCAAAGTATTGGAGTTTCAGCTTCAGCATCAGTCCTTCTAATGAACATTCAGAACTGATTTCCTTAAGGATGGACTGGTTTGATCTCCTAGCAGTCCAAGGGACTCTCAAGAGTCTTCTCTAAGACCACAGTTTGAAAGCATCAGTTACAAGCATAACAAATTATAATTTTCATTTTATTCAATTATTGTATTACTTTCAAACATCATTATTTAATTATAACAATAAAGAAAAGCACAGAGGAAACCAGGATTATTAATAAAGATGAAGAAAGGGGGAAAATCAAGTCTGTTCTGTGTTTACATTAAATGTTAGCAGACTAAACTCTCCTCTGAAACAAGTCAGCAGAGAACAGGAACCCAAACAGAAAACTAGTGACCTGCAGTTTGCATGAAACATATTCAGGAAAAATCAATGCTGAACAGAAATTACGTAAAAAGAAAAAAATCAGACATCCATATTAATATCCATGTGCTGTGTGGAATTTTTAGAATTTGAGATAAAAGTAGTAAACAGTCACAGACATATCATGTGACTTAATTATAAGAAGCCCAATTTCTGAATAAATTTTAATCTCAAACTTGTATGTATCAAAAACTCTGTAGCCCTCTCCCTGGCGGGCGTGGGAGGAGACATAGTGGGCAGGGGTGGGGTGGGGGGGAGGAGGGGTGCGGGGGGCAGGGCAATGTGAGATAAACTGTGATGACCTGGGGTCCCTGGGCGTGGGAGGAGACATAGTGGCAAAATAAACAAATTCAGCAGAAAATGATTACAGATAAGAGATCTGAATAAAGGAGCTTGTGAGTGAGAAACTCCGTCTTTCCAAAACTGAGTACATGTCTTGGATGAAAACTGAAACAGACCAAAAATTGAATTACACCATAAATTAACTGAATTCAGCAGATATATACTGAAGCTTTATTAACAGCCTGCTTTTTCATGCTTGGGGATTACCTGGAAAATCAATCATGTATTTCACAACCGATGTCAGTAAGTGTACAAGTTGCGATATCACAGGCCTTTTGTCCAATCCTAAAGCAGCAGGATTAAAATTAGGTAATGAGGGGCTTCCCAGGTGGCACTGATGGTAAAGAACCCACCTGCCATGCAGGAGTCACATGAGATGTGGGTTTGATCCCAGGTCGGGAAGGTCGCCTGGAGCAGGGCCTGGCAGCCCACTCCAGTATTCTTGCCTGGGGAATCCCATGGACGGAGGAGCCTGGCGGGCCACAGTCCACGGGGTCGCAGAGAGTCAGACACAACTGAGTGACCGACACACACACGTGCTACGTCGTCCAATATTCTGAGGGAAAGAACCAAGTGAACAGACCACAAAACACAGTCCTATTCCCCACGAACAAGACCCCTTCCCACCAGCTAGAACAGGCTCAGCCCAGGTGCCCGAGACCCGTGCTGCCCAATGCACGGCGGGGCGGCCAGTGGGCACCCTGCTTCTGCCCAGACACTCTGTCCTGCTCCAAGGGCTCTGCCCAGACACTGTGGGAACTCCAGGGGCGGAGGCCCGGGCCTCTGCAGCCTGCAAGTGGCTGCCCTCTGACCATGCACCGGCTCGGGGTGGGGGTCTGTGTCTCAGCCCATCTTCTGGGGAAGCCTGCCAAAGACCACCAAGGCCCAGAAATGGGACATATGCTGGGGACCCTGGGGTCCTGGGCACCTGGAGAGGGCCTCCCCACCTCCTCCACGCACACAAAGATTGAAGACAGGAGGAGGAGGGGAGGTGGGGGATGCCACAGTCCTGGATGGACAGGTGCTGTGACCTGGGGTCCCTGGGCGTGGGAGGAGAGATAGTGGGCAGGGATGGGGTGGGGAGGAGAGGTGTGGGGGGTCAGGGTGGTGTGAGATAAACTGGGATGACCTGGGGTCCCTGGGCGTGGGAGGAGACATAGCGGGTGGGGGTGGGGGGCTGGCGTGTGGGGGTCAGGGTGGTGTGAGATAAACTGGGATGACCTGGGGTTCCTGGGTGTGGGAGGAGACAGAGTGGGTGGGGGTGGAGTGGGGGGGAGGGGTGCTGCGGTCAGGGCGGTGTGAGATAAATTGTAATGACCTGGGGTCCCTGGGCGTGGGAGGAGACACAGTGGGCAGGGGTGGGGTGGGGAGGAGAGGTGCGGGGGTCAGGGCGGTGTGAGATAAACTGGGATGACCTGGGGTCCCTGGGCGTGGGAGGAGACACAGTGGGCAGGGGTGGGGGGGAGGAGGGGTGCGGGGGTCAGGGCGGTGTGAGATAAAACGCGAGCCACCAAGCAAAGGCCCGCCTTTGAGAGCCCTGGAACCCTGAGGTGGGGCTGCTGCCTCTGCCAGCACTCCAACGACTGCTGCGTAACACAGGGATGTGAGCAGATGTGAGCCGTCAACCTCAGCCCAAAAAGCAAGCAGAGACCCCGGAGACGTGCTTAAAAATACCACTCTCAGTAAGGCCCTAGGGTCAAATGGCTTTGCAGCTGAAATCCACTTAATCACTGGTTATTAATCACCACCATGTCATAGACAACAGCGAGAAATGCCAGATCACACGTTTAGAAACCAGTGTGATGCCCACGCCTTAAAAAATAGTGCACTAATTGTGATATCGACGTCAAAAATTCCAAGTGATGGGTTCGCAAATAGAATGCGGAACTGCATCGAAAGACTAGAACAATGTAGCCACGTCGGGTTTACTGTAGAAACTAATTACCATTTAATGTCAGACCACTCATCACATTCACCCACTCTACAGAGAAACTAGAAGAAAAATAAAAGTCCATCCAAAGGCTTGTAAAGAATTTTATTAGACCTGAAGGCATCCTTGATAATTGCTCTATAATATACAAATTCAAAGAAAATTTTAAATGCAATTGGAAGTACTTGCCAAAAGCAACAGCAAATATGATTTTAACAGGAAACCTTAAAATCGCCTCAATAAGTGTCCGGAGCCAGCTGTTAATCCCGGTAGTCACATTGCTCTGTGAGTGTGTTTTGTGAGTGAGCTTAGTATGGACACGTTAGGAGAAGTACGCTTTGTGTGCATGCTCAGCTGCTAAGTCGTGGTTGACTCTTTGCCACCTCATGGACCGTATCCCACGAGCTCCTCTGTCCATGGGAGTCTCCAGGCAAGAATACTGGAGGGGGCTGCCGTTCCGTTCTCCAGGGGATCTTCCTGACCCAGGGATCAAACCCACAGCTCCTCCGTCTCCGGCTTCGGCAGGCAGATTCTTTACCACTGAGCCACCTGGGAAGCCCAGAAGTACATTTCAGGAGTACTTTAAACAATAGGAAAGGAAAATCCCTAACAGCAGCAACAAAAACGCTGGCTAGTTTTACAACTGCCTAATTAGAAAACCAAGAAGATAGAAAAATATCTTCTAGAATTAAGGTGCACTAATGAATTGATTATACACGCAGGCCCCTACAAATGGATAATGTATCTGATTCAGAATTTGATAGAAAATAAAAACGCCTCGGGAACCTATTCAGAAACAGTATCACATGGCCAGCAGGAATGAAGTTTAAAATTTTGTGGAAAGACAGAAAAGATTTGGTGCTTCTGGTCCTGGGTCTGGGTGGGGTAATCATCTACACAATGTCTACCCCTCTAAACACTACTCTGAAACCCCGACACAGTGCCTGGAGCACCACCCGAAGACTCTGAAAGTCTGTGTCCACAGGCAGATGGGAAAAGAAAACCGGAATTCAAAGGATGGCCGAGACCGGGTGAGCCCTCTCCCTGACTCTGTGTCGTTCAGGATCTCCAGGCCTGAACCCAGCGCAGGCGGGAACCCAGAGCAGGCTCGGGTGCTGACGCAGGGCCCAGGAGGGCCTGTGATTCTTCTTCAAGGAGAGACAAGGATGCGGACGAGGCTTCTTCCCACTCTGGTTCTGAAGGTGGTACAGCTGCGGTGGGGTGTGTGCAGCTGCAGGCCTCAGGGCTGAGTACGCAAGGGGGCCTCCAGGGACCAGAAAGGGCTGGAGACGCTGCAGAAAGAGATGGAATTAAAATGGCTCAAATAACTCCAAGGAAGGAGGGAAGGAGAAACAGAGGAGAGAAAGGTAGGTGGGACAAACAGAAAACAAATAATGAAATGGTAGCTATACGTCTACAAACATCCACACTGTTTTCAACGGCAGATTGTTTAAACAGCCTGACAGATGTTACTGAAATGGATAGGAAAGCTTGACCCAACTATACAGGATCCACAAGAAACTCATTTCAAACAAAATGCCACATTCAGTTCTGAAGTGAAAGGACAGAGAGCGTATAACATGGAAACAAATCAAAAGAAAGCTGAACAAACTGGTTCCATTAACGTCAAACAAGGTAAGCTTCAAAGGAAGCAGAAACAAGACGGGAGTGAAGAGGTGCCTTTCATGAGGACAGAAGGTCAACTCGCCAAGAAGAAATGCCAGCAGCAGGAAACGTGCGGGCGCCGAAAACACACTTCAAGGAAAACAGAATTAAGAGGGTAAGTGGACTCATTCACAGCTTTAATTGAAAGCGTCAGCATCCTCTTCTCGGGAGGGTGTTGGCAAGCCTTGTACTCAGAGCCTCAGAAAGACTGAAGGAGACCTGAATCAGAGCATCAACCAACTGGGCTCAGCTGACGGGTGGAGAACAGATGCCCTCCCCCAGCAGAACACACTCCTTTCCGTGTACATGGAACGTTCACCACGACAGACCACGTCCTGTGAGACCACGTTTGTGAAACAAACCTTCAGTTCAGTCGCCCAGCTGTGTATGACTCTTTGCCACCTCAAGGATTACACACAGTCCATAGAATCTTTCAGGCCAGAATACTGGGGTGGTTCAGTTCAGTTCAGTTCAGTCGCTCAGTCGTGTCCGACTCTTTGCAACCCCATGAAGCACAGCACGCCAGGCCTCCCTGTTCATCACCAACTCCCGGAGTTCACTCACACTCACGTCCATCGAGTCCGTGATGCCATCCAGCCATCTCATCCTCGGTCGTCCCCTTCTCCTCCTGCCCCCAATCCCTCCCAGCGTCAGAGTCTTTTCCAGTGAGTCAATTCTTCGCATGAGGTGGCCAAAGTACTGGAGCTTCAGCTTTAGCATCAGTCCTTCCAAAGAAATCCCAGGGCTAATCTCCTTCAGAATGGACTGGTTGGATCTCCTTGCAGTCCAAGGGACTCTCAAGAGTCTTCTCCAACAACAAGTTCAAAAGCATCAATTCTTCGGCACTCAGCCTTCTTCACAGTCCAACTCTCACATCCATACATGACCACTGGGAAAACCATAGCCTTGATTAGATGGACCTTAGTCGGCAAAGTCATGTCTCTGCTTTTGAATATACTATCCAGGTTGGTCATAACTTTTCTTCCAAGGAGTAAGCATCTTTTAATTTCACGGCCGCAGTCACCATCTGCAGTGATTTTGGAGCCCCCCCAAAAGAAAATCTGACACTGTTTCCACTGTTTCCCCATCTATTTCCCATGAAGTAATGGGACCAGATGCCATGATCTTTGTTTTCTGAATGTTGAGCTTTAAGCCAACTTTTTCACTCTCCTCTTTCACTTTCATCAAGAGGCTTTTTAGCTCCTCTTCACCTTCTGCCATAAGGGTGGTGTCATCTGCATATCTGAGGTGATTGATATTTCTCCCGGCAATCTTGATTCCAGCTTGTGCTTCTTCCAGCCCAGCATTTCTCATGATGTACTCTGCCTAGAAGTTAAATAAGCAGGCTGACAATATACAGCCTTGATATACTCCTTTTCCTATTTGGAACCAGTCTGTTGTTCCATGTCCAGTTCTAACTGTTGCTTCCTGACCTGCATACACGTTTCTCAAGAGGCAGGTCAGGTGGTCTGGTGTTCCCATCTCTTTTAGAATTTTCCACAGTTTATTGTGATCCACACAATCAAAGGCTTTGGCATAGTCAATAAAGCAGAAATAGATGCTTTTCTGGAACTCTCTTGCTTTTTCCATGATCCAGTGGATGTTGGCAATTTGATCTCTGGTTCCTCTGCCTTTTCTAAAACCAGCTTGAACATCTGCAAGTTCACGGTTCACATATTGCTGAAGCCTGGCTTGGAGAATTTTGAGAAATACTTTACTAGCGTGTGAGATGAGTGCAACTGTGCGGTAGTTTGAGCATTCTTTGGCATTGCCTTTCTTTGAGATTGGAATGAAAACTGACCTTTTCCAGTCCTGTGGCCACTGCTGAGTTTTCCAAATTTGCTGGCATATTGAGTGTAGCACTTTCACAGCATCATCCTTCAGGATTCGAAATAGCTCAACTGGAATTCCATCAGCTCCACTAGCTTTGTTCATAGTGATGCTTTCTAAGGCCCGCTTGACTTCACATTCCAGGATGTCTGGCTCTAGGTGAGTGATCACACCATTGTGATTGTCTGGGTCATGAAGATCTTTTTTGTACAGTTCTTCTGTGTATTCTTGCCACCTCTTCTTAATATCTTCTGCTTCTGTTGGGTCCATACCTGTCCTTTATCTTTGCATGAAATGTTCCCTTGGTATCTCTAATTTTCTTGAAGAGATCTCTAGTCTTTCCCATTCTGTTGTTTTCCTGTATTTCTTTGATTGATCGCTGAAGAAGGCTTTCTTGTCTCTTCTTGCTCTTCTTTGGAACTCTGCATTCACATGCTTATATCTTTCCTTTTCTCCTTTGCTTTTAGCTTCTCTTCTTTTCACAGCTATTTGTAAGGCCTCCCCAGACAGCCATTTTGCTTTTTTGCATTTCTTTTCCATGGGGATGGTCTTGATCCCTGTCTCCTGTACAGTGTCACGAACCTCATTCCATAGTTCATCAGGCACTCTATCTATCAGATCTAGGCCCTTAAATCTATTTCTCACTTCCACTGTATAATCATAAGGGATTTGATTTAGGTCATACCTGAATGGTCTAGCAGTTTTCCCTACTTTCTTCAATTTCAGTCTGAATTTGGCAATAAGGAGTTCATGATCTGAGCCACAGTCAGCTCCTGCTCTTGTTTTTGCTGACTGTATAGAGCTTCTCCATCTTTGGCTGCAGAGAATATAATCAGTCTGATTTTGGTGTTGACCATCTGGTGATGTCCATGTGTAGAGTCTTCTCTTGTGTTGTTGGAAGAGGGTGTTTGCTATGACCAGTGCGTTTTCTTGGCAAAACTCTATTAGTCTTTGCCCTGCTTCATTTTGCATTCCAAGGCCAAATTTGCCTGTTACTCTAGGTGTTTCTTGACTTCCTACTTTTGCATTCCAGTCCCCTATAATGAAAAGGACATCTTTTTTGGGTGTTAGTTCTAAAAGGTCTTGTAGGTCTTCATAGAACCGTTCAACTTCAGCTTCTTCAGCATTACTGGTTGGGGCAGAGACTTGGATTACTGTGATATTGAATGGTTTGGCTTGGAAACAAACAGAGATCATTCTGTCATTTTTGAGATTGCATCCGAGTACTGCATTTCGGACTCTTTTGTTGACCATGATGGCTACTCCATTTCTTCTGAGGGATTCCTGCTGGCAGTAGTAGATATAATGGTCATCTGAGTTAAATTCACCCATTCCAGTCCATTTTAGTTCACTGATTCCTAGAATGTCGACGTTCACTCTTGCCATCTCCTGTTTGACCACTTCCAATTTGCCTTGATTCATGGACCTGACATTCCAGGTTCCTGTGCAATATTGCTCTTTACAGCCTCTGACCTTGCTTCTATCACCAGTCACATCCACAGCTGGGTATTGTTTTTGCTTTGGCTCCATCCCTTCATTCTTTCTGATCTCCAGTAGCATATTGGGCACCTACCGACCTGGGGAGTTCCTCTTTCAGTATCCTACCATTTTGCCTTTTCATACTGTTCATGGGGTTCTCAAGGCAAGAATACTGAAGTGCTTTGCCATTCCCTTCTCCAGTGGACCACATTCTGTCAGACCTCTCCACCATGACTCGCCCGTCTTGGGTTGCCCCACAAGCCATGGCTTAGTTTCATTGAGTTAGACAAGGCTGTGGTCCTAGTGTGATTAGACTGACTAGTTTTCTATGAATATGGTTTCAGTGTGTCTGCCCTCTGATGCCCTCTTGCAACACCTACCATCTTACTTGGGTTTCTCTTACCTTGGGCGTGGGGTATCTCTTCACGGCTGCTTCAGCAAAGCGCAGCTGCTGCTCCTTACCTTGGAAACTAAATAACCAACTTCTAAATAATCTGTAGGTCAGGAGACAGCCCCAGTGGAAGTTTGAAAATATTTGAACTAAACAAATGTGAAAATACTCCATATCACAATTTGTAGAATACCACAAAAGGAGCTCTTAGGAAGAGATTTATGGAATTAATCACTTACACTGAGAAGGTAATGAGTCTAATTTTAATGTTTTTACTTTAAGAAATTAGAAAAAATGAGCAAAGGAATCAAAAGCAATAAAATGAAGGAAATAATAAGGATAAGTGATATTTCCGTATTCTGGCAATAAACAACTGATATCCAAAATTAATAAAACAATGCCATTTACAATAGCTTAAAAATGAGATACTTAGGGAAAAAGCTAACAAAACATGTATAGAATCTTTGTGTGGAAAATTGCAAAATGCTAATGATAGTAATCAAAGAAGAGCTAGCAAACAGAGAGACATGTCATGTCAACAGTTGGAAAGTTTCAGAAAAGTGCCAGATTTTCCCGATTTTATTTACAAATTTAAATTAAGTCCAGTTAAAACTCCAGCACTATTGTTTGGTAGACATAGAGAAGCTGACTCTAAAATTTACTTAGAAAGACAAAGAAACTTGAACTAGCCCAAACAAAAAAAAATTAACTTGGCAGCATTGTACTAACATACTGTAAGAGCAGCTTCAAGCCACAGTGATCAGGACCTTATATTCATGGAGAGATGAACACATGGATCAGTGGGCCACCTGCTGCGAAGAGCCCACTCGTTGGAAAAAGACTGTCATGCAGGAAGTGACTGAGAGCAACAGGAGGAGGGGGTGGTAGGGGATGAAACGTTAGCTGGCATCACCAACTCAGGGGACATGAATTTGAACGGAGACAGTGCAGGACGGGAAAGCCTGGCACACTGGAGACCACAGGGTCACAAAGAGCAGGACACAGCTTAGCCACTGCCCAGCGACGACAGTGGAGCAGAACGCAGAGCCCAGAAAGGCTTACCAGAGGTGGCCACATGGTTTTTAACAAGGTCACAAAGACAGTTCGGTGGAAGGGAATAGTCTTTCCACAAAAGATGTTGGAAAATTGTATCTCCATTTACCAAAAAAGTCAACTTTGGCTTAAATCTCACTGCTTATGCGAAAGCTAACGCCAACTGAACCTCAGTTCTAAATCTGTTGTGTAAGCCACACACTTTTTGAAAGAAAGCATTGCAGAAAATCTTGTGACTTGGCACCAAGAGCACAATACATAAATGCAAAAAAAAATCACTAAAAATTGGAAATCATCAAGTTAATATTTGTACTTACAGGAAGGAAAGCTATGGCCAACCTAGACAGCATATTGAAAAGCAGAGACATTACTTTGCCAACAAAGGTCCATCTAGTCAAGGCAATGGTTTTTCCAGTGGTCACGTATGGATGTGAGAGTTGGATCATAAAGAAGGCTGAGCGCCTAAGAATGGATGCTTTTGAACTGTGGTGTTGAAGAAAACTCTTGAGAGTCCCTTGGACTTCCAGGAGATCCAACCTGTCCATCCTAAAGAAGATCAGTCCTGGATGTTCATTGGAAGGACTGATGTTGAAGCTGAAACTCCAACACTTTGGCCACCTGATGCAAAGGGCTGACTTATTGGAAAAGACCCTGATGCTGGGAAAGATTGAGGGTGGGAGGAGAAGGGGATGACAGAGGATGAGATGGTTGGATGGCATCACCGACTCGATGGACATGGGTTTGGGTGGACTCTGGGAGTTGGTGATGGACAGGGAACCTGGCGTGCTGCGGTTCATGGGGTCTCACAGAGTCGGACACGCCTGAGCACCTGAAGTGAACTGAACTGGACAGGTATTCACCTGAGAGAGATGGAACTCACCGTCTGTGTAAAGAGCGTGCACCAGCGTTAAGGCTGACTCTGTTCACAGCCACACACGGGAAAGAATCCAAACGTGTTTTGGCAGGAGCCCTGGGGTCCACACTGGGCGCAGCAGGGTGACAGGACAGCAGAGGGGAGCACGACAGGATCCGCACGGTGGAACTGCCCCGTGGGGGAGGACTCGGCACGAACGAGCGGAGCGCGGACGCACACGCCAGGAGGTGGGGTCTCCCAGGGACCGCGTGGGCGGAAGGAGCCAGCCTCCACCCGCCCCCCGTGCGGCCACTCTCTCTTCACGACGTCCGGGAGGCAGACCCGCGGGGCTGGAGGAGAGGGCAGCGGCTGCCTGCTCAGGAGCAGGACGGGGCGTGACTGACCAGGGGATCCCGGGAGGGACACGGCGGGCACGGAACTCCCTCCCGGTCGACCGACTGGACCCAGACACGTGCTGAGACCCGTGACTGTCCACACGGGCCCTCTGAAGTCCACTGTACCATACGGGAACTTTAAAAAGAATAAAATAAAACAGAAGCACCGGCCCACAAACTTGTTTTTAAAAGTCTAAACAAATCGAAAGAGAGAGCAAGCTCTCCATAGAATAGTTCAATATCATCTCATTATATAAATTAATAACTTAATTAAAACATCAGTAAACCAAAAAGTGGGGCTTCCTAGGTAGCTCAGCAGTAAAGAAGCTGCCTGAGATGTGGATTTAGGTTCATTTCCTGAGTTGGGATGATCTCCTGGAGAAGGGCATGGCAACCCACTCCAGTGTTCTTGCCTGGAGAATCCCACGGACAGAGGAGCCTGGTGGGCTACATTCCATGGGGTCGCAAAGAGTCAGACACGACTGAAGGAACTTAGCACACACTCAAACCAAAAAGTCATGTCGAAAGTGAGAAATTTAAAAATAGAATAATAACTGAAGAAATTTGAAGGAAATAAGACACAGAAATTAATGAACTTGAAAATGAAAATCAGAGGAATCAAATGGCAGTTCTTAGAGGAGCTCATTAGGACTGCAAATTTCATCAAGACGGATGAAGACGAAAGGGCTAAACCTCAGTATACATTTAGGAGGGAAGGAAAGATCATAACTTCAGGAAGCAGCCAAGATTAAAAAGATAATAGTTTGAATAATTTAGCACCAATAAATTTTAAAAATTAGGTGAAATAGACAAATTACAAGGAAGACAACAGCCGTAATTGAAGCAGGGGAAAGAAAAAACATTAATTCTTATATTGCCATTTAGGGCACAGATGAGAAATTCCTCCATCAAAGAGAGCGCGACACCCAACTTTTTAAAAGGCAAATCCTACCAAATTTTTGTGGAACAACACACAAATTTTCCATCCCATACACAGTGGGCATTCACTAAATCATTTTAAGAGGCTTATATGATTTTAATAGCAGAAAAACTCTGATCTGAAACAAAAAAATCATGAGAAAAGTATGACTAGGACAAAGTCACCCATAAATATAGACACAAAGGTCTTAATAACAAGAAGAATGCAACAGCGTATGAAAAAGAAGATGTTACTTGTTAAATTGGGCTTATCCAGGGATGAAAGAGAATTTTAGCTGTAGAAATCAGCCTCTGTATTTCTTCACATGAATAAATTAAAAGAGCAAAATGATACCTTTTCTCAATTGGTTCAGTTAAACTGTCTGATAAAGTTAAATATTTAAATAATAAAAGCATCTAATAATATTAAAAATTATAATTAAAATATAATTAAAAATTATAGTACCAGCAATAATCTAAGGAAACACACATAAGATATTCTTGGAGAAAATTATAAAATCTCTGGAAAAATTAATAAGAGATAAAAATCAGGAAAGATAAACCATATTCATAGACTGTGGGATATTATTATAAAAATATTGATTTCCCTGACACTAAATTATAAAATAGATTCAATTCCAGTGAAAATCCTGGCAAATTTTTATATTCTTTCTTTTTCTTTTCTAAGGAGAAGAGTCCTGACCAATTTCTTTTAAATAGAACCAAATAGAGTCTAGAAACAGAACCTGTATGTGTCTCTTAATAAAAGGAAAAATAGAAATGTCAGATATTTCAACAAATAATCCTGGTTATTCTCATCCTCAAAAAAAGTGGAGTTTGATTCCAGTTCATACCGTGTACAAAAATGAATTCTGTTTGAATTAAAGACCGAAATATCAAAGATAAACTAGGGCATTTTAGAAGTCAATACAGAGGAATAATTTTATGCCCTTGGGGTAGGAAAGTGTTTCTTCAACAAAACAGAGAAAGCAACAATGAAGAAGCAAGAGACTGAGGATTTTAACGCTGGTGAAACAAAGCCGCCTCCAGCAGCTGATGCCACCAAGTCGGGGAGGAAACAAGCTGCCAAGGTGGCAGAAATCATTGCGAACACATGCCTGGTGGTGCCTCAGGGATCGGGACGTGAGGCCCTCCCCGCACCAGGAAGGAGAGAAGAGAGTGGGAAGCCTGGAAGATGCGTACTCGCCCGAGACGACACTCAGCATTCTACCCAAGCAGGAAAGTGAACTGACCTGCGACCCCAGCACACACGTGCATGTGGGCACACATGCTCACACGTGCACACAAAGGCACGTGGCCGCGCACACCAGGAGGGCACCTGTGGGCGTAAGCAAGAGGCGGGGCCCCCGTAGGAGAGGGAGGCGTCAGCTCCCCGAGCCGGCCTGGCTTCGCCTTGCGCTGGGGACACGCGTCTCCTGCAGGCCGGCAGGTCCGCTTCTGGTTGGAGCATCCAGACTGCGCAGTGTCCACACGCACAGCCAGAGACGCGTGTAAGGACGCACGCAGCTGTGCCGTTCACGGCACCAAAATCCGAGAGGGTTTCACTGCTGCCGGCAGGAGGCAGATGTCTCACGTGGAGCACACCCACAAACGTAACATCACGTTACGCTGAAACTGAGTGAATTTCAGCTGCACACATCGAACACGGATGGTTCTCAAAAGCAAGCTCTTGGAACCACAGCAAGATAAGGCACAGAGTACATTCAGTATCATTACTTTTATAGAGAGTTCAAAACAAGGTAAATCTAAATTATATGTTATTTACAGACGTGAGTTACGTGCATCAATCAATCTTATTTCTAAAGCGAGATGATTAAGGCAACACTCAGGATAGATTTTATTTTTGTAAAGAGGCAGCAGCAGCTATGATCACTGAGGGCTTTGGAAGGTGTAAAATACTGGGAATGTTCTCTTTTCTGGGCCCGGAGGGTGCTGTGCAATCTAACATCATGATTGGTGCTTAGCTTGGAACGCCGCTGACCAGAGGCTGAGTCTCAGAGCAGAGGCTGTTCTGAGCCCCCGGGCTGGAGGAGGAGCGGGAGGGCAGTGAGGCTGCAGGGAGGGCATGGGGCCGTGGGAGGAGGAGGGTCCAGGGCCTGGGCCACCCCCTGCGTTAACACCCCACGGTGGTGGTCGTCCCAGCGCAAACATAGCAAGACCCAGGTTTCCTGAGTTAAAACTGCGATGGTTTATTTAGACACGCGAGGCGGAGTCAGATCAAGCCCCGTGGTCCGGCTGTCCTGGCGGGTGTGGAGCCTGGTCACTGCCTCGGCCAGACAGGCAGAGCCCCGGCCATCTGTGCTCCTGCCAGGGGCTTGGGGCAGGCAGGGTGTGGACGGCTGCGGGCAAGCGCCGAGTGCCGCATCCGGAGCTTGGCGGGTACCTGCTGTCCTCACTGCCGGGGGAGAGGCGGGGGGCTGCTCCGGGTGGTGGGGGGTGGCCTCCCACACCCAGACTCCCTCTACAGCACCTCCTGGAATCGCGTCTCGACGAGCGCGTGACTGCAGAGCTGTGCTGAGAGAGCCGCCCAGTGGGTCTCGCTGGGGGTGTGGGCCGTTCTCCCATTCCCCGAGGTGTCTGGAGGGGCAGGGAGACGGTCAGGAGGGTCCCCAGGGTGGCCTGGCTGGACCTGGCCACAGAGGCAGAGCAGCGGGAGCAGGCCGGTCTAAGGACGGCCCGCTGGCTAGCCTCAAGATGGGGGCGCCCAGGAGGCCCCGGAGGCCCAGGGTGGGGGCCACAGGCCACCTGGGGGACGAGGGCTGCGCGTCTGGTCCACGTGCCCGCGTCCTGGTCACTGGGGACTCGCGGGAGGGGCCGCAGAGCGGGTGTGTGCACAGTCAGGAAGCCCAGGCGTGCGCGTGCGCACCTGTGTGGGCCTGTGCCCTGCCTGGACGCACGCCTGCAGACGCAGGCTGGAGAGGCAGATGCTCCCTAAAGGTAAGAGGTGCAGTGCCCGCACCCCGGGGGCTCACAGCCCTATGAGCCTCTCACCCCCCACAGCTCAGGGCCTGGCCCCTGGCTCCGTGGAACGTAGCCTCCAGGGACGCGGGCCCCACCCAGGTCCCCGTGGGGGCCCGTTTCGGCAGATGTCTCACTCCGGTTCAACAGGTTATTTCAAAGCTGAGGAGCCCACCGCACCCTGATCTCTCAGGACTGACCGGGACGAGGGGACAGAGACCCTGTGACCTGCCGCTGGCTGTTTTCCGAGACGTGGATGGAGTGGGCGTCTCTGGGCAGCCGAGGCGGGGCTCCCTGCAACAGGTGGCCTGAACGCCTGGCAACTCTGGTTTAGCGCTTATTCAAGGGCAAACCTGCTTCCTTTCTCTAGAACCGATTTGGAGAGGTTGTCTGGGTTGGGGGAAGATTTTGATTAAAAAAAAATATTTCCCCAACAAGCTGGGTGCCTGTGTGTGTGCCCCCCGCCTCTCCCCCAGCAGTGAGTGTGCATGTGAGGGCAGGTTAGGGGCGCAGCAGCCGTGCTGGCCCCGCGTACCCTCCCTGGCCTTGTGCCTCAGTCATGGGAGGAGGGCGGCAGTTAAAGCCTCGGGGCCCACATGGGGAGCAGGTTTGCAGGGGAGGCTGGCAGGGGAGGCCCAGCATGCCCAGAAGCTCCCAGAAGGCGAGCTAGGGAGAGACTCCAGCACCCCGATGTCTGTGCCAACCCTGGGCCTGCCCCAGCGCTCCCAGCAGTGAGTATTATTTAATGAACTCTTGAGAGCGTGCCCTCAAACACAGTGCATTTTATTGTGAATATCTCAGTGTTTGCTTATATTCATTCAGCTTAGAGTATTCAGTGCCTCAAGAAAAGCAATTTCAAAATAGATCAGGAAAAAAAAAAAAAAAAAAAGATAGCCCTGATCCTGGGCCTGAGAGGATAAAAGGGAAGAAGGCCAAGGAAAGCAAGAATAAAGCCTCAGAAGCAGCTCTGAATTCACGGCTCTGTCTGCGCAGCAGTCAGGGTTTTGGGAGAAATCACCACCTATTTCAAGCACACAAGAAAGAATCAAGAAAAACGTAACAGGTACGTCGGTGTTCACTGCCACAGGAAGCTTTTGGTCATATTTGCTTCTGGTTCTCAGGAAGAGAGCTGTTTTTAGAGTAAACAGACTCCTGTGAAGTCGACTCATGTTCTTTTGCTCTGAGTTTTATACTCCCCCCCGTCTCTACAAACAATTTCTGTCCTCTTTTGACGCTCCTCGTGTTACAGCGGCTTCTTCGGGACTTCCTCTTTGGTCAAACGCCGCCTGCCAGTTTGGCTGCTTTAACCTCCGTGTGCTGAACCTCACACGTCAATAAACAGCCCTTCACTCGTCCTCGCGTTTGCTCCCAGCTGCTCTTTGTTGTCTTTCTTCAGCCGCTCAGTCGTGTCCGACTCTTTGCGACCCCACGGACTGCAGCACGCCAGGCTCACTGTCCTTCATCATCTCCCAGAGTTTCTGCAGATTCGTGATCACTGGGCCAGTGATGCCACCCAACCATCTCGTCCTCTGTTGTCCCCTTCTCTTCCCGCCCTCAATCTTTCCCGGCATCAGGGTCTTTCCAGCGAGTCAGCTCTTTGCATCAGGTGGCCAACGTATTGGAGCTTCAGCTTCAGCATCATTGGAGTCCTTCCAGTGAATATTCAGGGTTGATTTCCTTTAGGATGGACTGGTGTCTATGGCAGAAGCAATCATGTTTGTGTTTCCGTGTGACAATACTTTCAGATCGATGTCTTTAAATTTGTAGTTCTTCCTCCGGAATGAGTTCAAAAATTAATGAAATGTTTCCGAAGTTTTCAAGTCGAAATCCAGATTTGTTACTGTCTGTCTAATAACTACATAGAATGTAAACTATGATGCTGGGTTTTGTTCACAGGCAACCTCAGAGACACTATGGTTTTGGTTTCAGACTGTTGCAATTAAGTGAATATTAAAATGAAGGGAGTCACACGAATTCCTTTGCTTCCCAGTGTATATAAAAGTTACATTTACACTATACTGTAGCCTATTAGGAATTCTGTAATAGCATTAAGGCTAAAAAATAACCTGTATATTCTTTAATTAAAAATACTTTGTTGCTGAAAAATGCTAAGCGTCGTCTCACAGTGCAGGGTGGCCACAGGCCTTCAACTTATTAAAAAAGCAATATCTGCAAAGCACAAGAAAGCAAAGCCCAGTATAAAGAGGCATGCCTGTGTGTACTCTGAGTGTGCCTTCTGGGAGCCGCGTCTGTCATTTGTGGGGTTTAAGGAAAACATCATAATTGGCGAGGGCAGTCATCACTCTCCAACTTACCAGGCAAATCAGACTAAGCTTACATCAGAAAAATCTGACTTCAAGTCAGACTTTCAAGGCAAACCTCCTCCGAATGCACTCTGATTCTAGGACGGGTTGTCTGAAAGAGAGAAAGAGACGGAGACAGAAGTCGGGGATGAAGACGGGCAAGGAGATGGAGGGGAGGAGACTGAAGCCCGCCGTCTTTGTCACCTGGGGACGTGGGTGAGCAGAGTGTTGGCACTTTAAAGAATTCTTCCCGCTGCTCTCAGAGGAATCCACCACAGTGAGGCTGAGATTCGCTCTGGATGGTGCTTCTGTTCTACTTTGTTAGGAAGAGCTGCGACAGGAAAGGAGGAGAGGAGGAGGGCGTCCTCACCAGGTGGCAGGCTCGGCTTCAGCGGGGACGGAGGATGCACGCACGGACGGCCAGGCCCCCCACGGTCAGCGTGCGGAGGATCTAAGGCTGCAAGATGCATACAGGGGAGAAATAAATGACGAACGCAGAGACTGGAAGGGGAGGCAGACCACTGTTCCCATGACTGAATATCTAAACAGCTTTTAATGAGAGTGTTATCAAGGTCCCAGCAAGACTTTTAACAGACATAAAGAATGTCATTTCAAAAGGGGTGAGAAAAACCAAGGACAACTGAAATGGCTAAAAGCAATTTTGAAAAAGAGGGAAATGGAAGGAATGAGGTGATCCGACTTCAAGGCTGCAGTCACAGGCATCAGACGGAGGTTCCCGCAGACAGACAGACACACAGCTAAGGGGACTGGACAGGAAACCTGGGAAGAGACCCACAGAAGGGCACCCGACTGATTCTTGACCAAGGCACAAAGCAGTTCAAGAGGGAGGTTTATCTTTTTTAACAAGTGGTGCTGAAGCAGCGAATGCCTGCTGCTGCTGCTGCTGCTGAGTCGCTTCAGTCGTGTCCGACTCTGTGCGACCCCAGAGACGGCAGCCCACCAGGCTCCGCCTTCCCTGGGACTCTCCAGGCAAGAACGCTGGAGTGGGTTGCCATTTCCTTCTCCAATGCATGAAAGTGAAAAGTGAAAGTGAAGTTGCTCAGTGGTGTCCGACCCTCAGCGACTCCATGGACTGCAGCCCACCGGGCTCCTCCGTCCATGGGATTTTCCAGGCAAGGGTACTGGAGTGGGTGCCATCGCCTTCTCTGAGTGAATGACTACACGCCCAATATGAACTTGACCCAAACCATGCATTTTGTACAAGCTTAACCTCAAATGAATGGCAACCCATTCGAGCATTCTTGCCTGGAGAATCCCAGGGACGGGGGAGCCTGGAGCGTCTCCATGGCCAGAGGAGCCTGGCGGGCTACTGTCCTGGGGCCACAGGGAGCTGGGCGCTGTCGAGAGGCTAAGCACACAGCAGCCCAGAGGCACCAGGGATCCACCAGCAAAAGGTAAAACTGCAAACCTTCTGGGAAAAAGAAGATAAAGTATCTGGAACCTAGGACTAGCTTCCTAGGCAAACAAATTCTTTGATTGACACCAAAAATACAATCTATTAAATAAAAAAATATGCCAAATCAGATGTTTTCAAGATTTACAATTTCGTTACTCGAAGCACCCTGTTAAGAGGATGAAACTATTAGTTACGGACTGGGAGAAAATATTTGTAAATCACATACCTAACAAAGTACTAGCCTCTAGAATATAAACAAGCTCTAAAAGCTCAACACTAAAACACAAACAAAGCAATCAAGGTAGAAGGTTGGCAAAGACATGGAGAGACCTCTCACCAGAAAGGATGCGCAGATGCCAAGGAAGCACATGAAAGGGTTTCAACATCACGACCCGGACGGGAAATGCGAGCTAAAACCACAGTGAGACACCGGATCGGTCAGAACGGCTGAAGCCTTCCAGTGTGCTGTTCGGACGCTGAGAATCCCGAGCACGCGGCTGGCGTTAATTTAGGTTGGTGCAGCCACCTGGGAAGCAGTGTGGCGGTCTCTGTGTCTTTCCTATTGAGGCTCAGTCGATTTTTACAATCTCAGATTAGTTGCAGATGTACAGCATCGAGATTCAAATATTTTATCACTTACACTCCAGCCCCAGTGTCCACGCAGTTGAAGGAGCTCCCAGGCAGGGCTCCCACCAGTCTCCGTGTCCCCTGAGGGATCTGTCGCTGGCCCTGCCCCGGCCGCTCCAGGAGGCCCTGCAAGACCAGCAGATGGGTCTGGCCTCAGCTCTCATCGAATTGCTGCTTCTGCCCTGGGTGCCAGAATGGGTAAGGTTAGTGGGCATCCTTCAAGCATGGGGTCTCTATTTCCTACAACCCCATGACTTTCTTGGAAGTAAACTCTGCTGGCTTCAGAGACAAACAGTCTGGAGGCTCAACTTCCCAGTGTGGGAACCTGGGGCCGAGGAGCCCAGTGTGGAGGTCAGGCCCCTTGGTCAGAGGGGGGATCCTCTGTAATCACGATTGTTCTCTGGATTTGGGGTCGCTCACCCAGGGCTCTGGGACTTGACTCTACCCCAGCTCTACCCCTCCTATCCTCCTTGCTGTGGCTCCTTGTTTATACCTTTAGTTATAGAAGATCCATCCTGGTAGGTTCCAGTCTTTCTCATCAACAGCTGTTCTGTAAATGTGTATTTGTGTGTGCCCGTGAGAGGAGGTGAATTCAGAATTTCTACTCCACCATCCTGGAAACTCAGCTTCATTAAAGAACTGAACGTACTATTATCCTAGGACCTTAAGATTGCATCCCTAAACATTCATCCCAGAGAAATAAAGACTTCTCACCCAAACCTATGCACAAATGGTCACAGAAGCTCTATTTACAATTGCCAAAAGCTGAAGGCCACCCAAAGGCCTCTCTATGCTTGTTGAGGTCACGAGCAAAGCTGAAGGTCTTTTGGGATCAAGCCGGAAGAGCAATCCAGACTTCTCTCTCACTCAACCACTTCCTTGAACTCATCCAGATGGAAGTGAGAACACTTGGGGTCCCATCTCACCTCGATAATACTGGCCACGAGCATTTGAGGACATCCTAGCCCCTCTGGGATCAGCTTCCTTGTCTGCGAAACGGCGCTGTGTGTGTGCTCAGTTGCTCAGGCACGTGTGACTCTGTGTGACCCATGGCCTGTAGCCCACCAGGCTCCTCTGTCCATGGGATCTCCCGGGCAAGAACACTGGAGTGGGTTGTCATTTCCTCCTCCAGGGGACATTCCCGACCCAGGGATCAAACCAGCATCTCATTCGCTTCCTGCTTTGACAGTCAGCCTCTTTACCACTGAACCATTGGGAAGCCCCAGGGGGCGTTAATCTTGCTTAAGTCTCAGAAGTGAAGATAACCGGTAAGCAAGTCCTTTGTGAACTTAGAAGGGCCCCGTGTCTGTGGCTTCCTTCCTCAGGGTGAGGATGGTGCAATGACCTTTGCAGCCTGGGTCGCTGGACACGGGATGTGGCGCATGAGGCCAGCTTTGTCTTTTCAGAGCTTCTCTCCACTCGTGGCTCCTGACCCATCCCCTGGACGGTGACTGTCACCATCTCAGACCTGCCAGCCCCAGCCGCTAGCTTGACCTCTGTTAAAAATCTTCAGAGCCTGCCTTGGCCTTCTCTCAACTGTCGTCCGCCCGTCTGATCTATCAGGAAATTCAGGCCGACTCTGCCTTCAACGCACATCAAGGTTCGGGCTGTTGCTCACTCTTTCGGTCACTGCATGCCACCTGGGGCCCCGTCGTTCTTGTCTGGAGTGTCGTGGGCCTCCTGACTGCTGTCCACAGCCCCTCCCTTGAGACCGTGTGACCCTCGTCGTTTCACTGCTCGTAACCGCAGCAGCAGTCCCTCCTCCAGGGCTGAAGCTCCCCACCTGTGCGCAGGAGGTACCCTGGCTCTGCTGAGTGGAGCCCTGGGGGGTGTCAGCTGGCCTCCGTGAATAGAACATTCAGGGAGGACCGGCCTCTTTGCAGAACAAGCAACGTCCATGTTCCTTGAGGCCAGATTGATGGTCTAACTTCACCCCGCCTCATTCCCATGTCCGGGCTGTTAGTCTGGATTTACAGAGCGGCGAGGAGGTGTCCGGGGACGTTTGCAGGTGGCAGCCGGGAGGGTGGAGACATCCCGCCCCCATGTCTCACCCACAGCATGGCGGGGCTGAGGGTGCCCTGGGGTGGACGGAGGATGGACTGGCATGGACGCCCAGGTGAGCGCAGACCCAAGGGGTGGGGGGCTCAGTGTAGCTCGTCTGCTCCATCATGTCCGACTCTGCATCCCCAAACCAGAGGGGAGGGGGGTGGACCGGGGTAACGGCCGTCTTCCTGCAGCTGCCTGCCTGGGGCCTGCCTGGGTGGGGAGCAGCCGGACTCCAGCAGGGAGCAGGGGCCAGGAAGGGTCACCGGAGTGACTGTGATCCAGCTGGAGCCTCACCGCGGGTGCGCCGACCAGGCCTGACCTGACTCCTCGGTGGACTGAGCAGCAGGGCCCTCTGGACCCAGGTCAGGGAGTGGCTGCACCATCTCCTGGGTGGGTCCTCAGCCTGGCCCTGCCCCACAGCTGCCCTGCGTCCCTGCCTGAGCGGCTCTCTCTGAGGAGTCACAACATGACAGGTTGTGCCCGTCGTCCCCCTGAAGTCACAGCTGAGGCCAGTCCTCGGGGAGCCCCAGCTGAGCCGCAGCTGGGCCCCCTGGTCCCGCATTCCTGCGGCCAGAACGCCTGGTCCCAGGGCACCTGCCGAGTCTTAGCAGGGCCTCCCCCCAGCCTAGGCTCACTCCTAGAGGGTGGCGCGTCTGCCTGGAGCTCCCGGGGCCGAGAGGACGGGCAGGTGCCGCCCCCCACCTGCGTCTCACCTGAGAAGCTGAGGCTGTAAAGCGCCCAGCTGATGACACCCCATTTCTGGTGCCGATGACATGTCCTGCTGGGGTGGGGTGTGGAGGCAGGCAGGATAGACCCCCCAAACTGCCTGAGGCAAACGGGGCTCAGCGTGTGGCAGATTAGAGAAGCCTGGTCGCCTGGCTCCCAGCCTGTCCATGTGTGGGCACGCACACACGTGTCACGCACACACGCGAGCGCTCCCAGACACTCACACTACAGGCACTCAGCCGTGTGCACACATGCACACTCACAGGGCACAAAGCTTGCATTCCGAAGGAGAAGTTGCCAGACGGAGGAGGGAGAGGAGAGGAGGTGGGTCCCAAGAGGCCCCAGGACACTGGACACTAGAGGACAGAGGGACGGAAGTCAAGGAAACTTCTTGGGCCCTGACTCGCGGAAAACAGAACTGTGAGGCAGGTGTGTTCCTGCAGGGGCCGGAGCCCCAGGACTTGGCGAGGAGGGGCCTAATCGCTCCACGCAGGGAGCACCTCCTGATGGTCACTGCAAGGGGCCAGTGTCCCGCCCCTGGACTCGGGGGTGCCGGACATTGGGGGCCCTGGACTCAGGGAGAGCGTGAGCTGGATGCTGGGGGGTGGGCTGCAGTCTCTGCGTTTGGTCCAGAGGGCGGGTGCCGGGGGTTAAGGGGGTTCCAGCTCAAACCGCCCACCAGCAGCCTTGCAGCAGGCCAGGGAGGAGGCGCGGCGCTCCCGTCCCCGGCGATTGTCCTTGCCCGGTGCTCACGCAGTGAGCATGCGGCTCGGGCCCGCCACTTAGCAGGCATTTGAGAAGCCGATTGAAAAATCCGCTTGTGAGGCTTCTCTGTGAATCTTCATTTTCCCCTTTGCTCGTGGGGGCCCCTGGGGGCAGAGAGTCTGCATTGATTACGGGCGTCTGGGCGCGGGGGACGGTTTGAAGGTCAGGAGAGCCTGCCCGCCGCCCGTCTCCCCGGGATCGTCGCGAGAGTCAATCTCCGGCCTCAGATCCCCACTTGGGAGCTCTCTCAAGCATGAACTATCAAATTATTGTCAATTCCGGCTGATTTTCTAACAGACGATGGGAAAAATTTGCCATCGACTTCATATGTGACTTTTACCCACTTTCTTATTTATTCAGAAATAACAGGGAAAGGTCACGAGCCTGGCACATGCAGTTAGCTCTTTGCTGTTTATTGAGTTTTTATGCTTCGTTTAAAACTGAATTACTGGGGCATCAAGTGAAAACGCATTTATGCCCTTCAGAAAACTCTGTACACAAAAATTAAATTGTATTATGAGAAGCAGAGAGGGCTGTCTGGGAAGCTCAGAGCGGTAGATTAGGAGATCAGCGTCTGGGAGGGCACATTCTGATCGTCCCCCTGGTCATCGTGTGTGAGCTTGTGCCTCTGCAGCCATAGCCTCCTCTTTATCCCCTTCTGGCGGCGTGTCCCCGCGGAGCCCCACTTAGAGGCGCTGGCAGGCTGAACACTAATCAAGGGTTAGGCGGGAAGGCCACAGTGGAGGCCCAGAGCAGTTCTCAGGTTCACTGGACGCTGGACTGAGATCAGCCCGGGCCCGCCCACGAGTCCCCTTCTGTGGGCTGAGAAGTGGGTGTCTCTGGGAGCAGGCACCCCAGAGGCGACCCTGGTGATGCCCGCTGAACCGGGAAAACTGGGGCGCAGACGGGCTCCCAGGGGAGCCTGGGTCTGGGCAAGCGGTCAGCCAGGGCTGATCTGCAGGGAGGCCAAGTAAAGTGAGATTTTGCCCCAAGCTGGTGTTTGGGAGGAGAGGACCAACTTCTGATGGCCTCTGAAGGTGAGAGGAGACAGTCCCTCCCGCCGAGGGGGTCGGGGTGTAGACAGGGTGCGCCCCCGCCCCGGGGCAGGCAGCTCCCTCTGGCCCTGACTGGGCGGGGCCGGCAGGGGCCCTGGGGCATCCCGGCTGCCTCGGCCTGGCCAGGAGGACGCTGACTCAGATTCATAATCACATCGTCACCGCTGCTTCCGTTTCCAGAGCCCTGAACGCGGACACCCGAGCTCCCGGACACCAGAGCCCGTCTCCAGGGTGGACGAGCCCCCTCTGTGGGCGACCAGGCCCCACTGTCCTGGTGCGCATCCCCAGTTCTTTGTGCGAAACGTTAAGAAATGTGAGCAAAGTTAACGCCCAAACAGGTCCGGCCCGTCGGCATGGTGCCTGCCTCGTCCTCCTCGGTCGGCTAGGAGGGACCTCAAAGACACACCCGGCCAGACGGTGCAACTTTAGCTTTCCTTCCAGGAAAGCTTACTCTCTCTTGATAATAGGGTGCCTCTGAAGCTGAAGCACTTGTCCAGCCAGGGCAAGGCTGCAGCTCCAAGGCTCTCTGTTGGGTATACGGGCAGGAAATGGCCTGCTGCTAATGAATCACCCTGGCTCTGAGAGGCTGGCTCCCTCCCAGGCTTCAGTCCATGGAACACGTTCCGACCCTGGCTGGGGACGTAACAGGCCCCAGTGTGGCCTTTCCAAGGAGCTGTGACTCGGGGTGGTTGGGCCGTGTCTGCCCTGTGCTCACGCCCTGGAGCAGAGACTGGCTTGTGTGAGATGCTTGGTCCCCGGCTCCTCAGAGGCTGACGGGGTGACGAGGCCCCCCGCTTCACTGCGGGCAGAATCCCATTTAATCCTGGGATCATGATGACTAACTAGACATTCAAGACAGCCAGCCCTCTTCCAGACAGGGAAGCAGTTATTCGCACACATATAACTCTGGTTCATGCTGTGCACAGAGCAAGTTCAGCAGGAAAATGTAGACAATTGTGGATGTCGCTGCTGACGAAGATGGGGATGAAGGTGACGATGATGACGACGACGAGGAGGACTTCATTTCTGCCATCTTGGATCCCACTGGTGGGAAGATGAGTCCCTGAGTCCATCACTTCACGCCCATTCAGACATTATTAAAACTGGCTTTGCTTCTCTTGGGCTTCCCTGGTGGCTCAGCAGGTAAAGAATCCGCCTACAGTGCAGGAGACCTGGGTTCAATTCCTGGGTGGGGAAGATCCCCTAGAGAAGGGATAGGCTGCCCACTCCAGTATTCTTGGGCTTTCCTGGTGGCTCAGCTGATAAAGAATCCACTTGCAATGCGGGAGACCTGGGTTCTCTCCCTGGGTCGGGAAGATCCCCTGGAGAAGGGAACGGCTACTCACTCCAGCATTCTGGCCTGGAGAATTCCATGGACTATATAGACCACGGGGTCGCACAGAGTCGGACACGGCTGAGAGGCTTTCACTCACTTCCCCTGAGGAAATTCAGATAGACTGTGGCCTTGACACTCAACTAGTTTGTTTAAATTGAAAAATGAGTCCATATCATCTGATGTCAAACCAGACAAAGACAGTACAAAAAATAAGAAAGAATAAAGACCAATGTGTCTCCTGAATTTGGGTCTAAGTCTCCCACAAACACCAGCAAATTGAATCCAGTGGTGTGTAAGGAGCCAAGGCACTCTGAGCAAGCAGGCTTTATTCCCGGGATGCAAGGCTGGTTCGATATTCAAAAATCAATCAGTGTAATCAGACTGAAGAAGAAAAATCATCGGAGCACGTCGGCTGCTACATTATTGCACTTGACAAAATGTAACACCTGCTCAACTCACCCACCTTCTTCCTTTTCCTCCCCTCCCCGCCCCTTCCCTCGTCCCCCCACCAGCCGCTGGCACCCTGACACCACTGGCACCTCCTGAGAGCCACAGGCTCCCTCCCCATGCTCTGCAAGTCCCATGGGCTCTGCCCCTCTCCCGGGTGGAGGCTGTAAACCTCCCCTCTGCTCTGTCTTCCTGGAGGACTTCCTGCCATCCGGTAGTCAGGATAGCTTTCATCAGACATTTTCTTTCCTCTAGAATCTTCCGTCCTTGAGGGCAGAGTCTGGGGGGGTTTGCTGCTGCATTTCCCGTGCTGCACAGAGTGAGCGCCTCCTGCATACTCGAGCTTCTGCAGGCCTGGTCGCTGACTTGATTCCTTGATTTAATCCACCCCACACACCCGAAGAGCTTTCTCTTCTCTTGAAAGGTTCCAGCGCTTCAAAGCAGAAACGCTCCACCCTGCTGAGGCTGTCGCTAGTGTCTATTAAGAGCGTTCTCCCGTCAGGAGATGGCTTTTCCTGGAGCAGCTGGGCGTTCACTCCCCTGCTCTGTGCTGTGGATTTTAATTATGCGGCTTTAATTTGTGTGTCAGGGAGGAGAGGATGGGAGGGACTGGCAGGCACCGTCCTTCTGTCCTTTCAAAGAGCAGGTAACCTCCTCGCGGCCGACGCGCTCAACAAGGGTGAAGCTGGCGGGTGCAGAGTTGAAGCGGGAGGGGCTGCAGCTCCAGCCTGTTGACCCCCTTTGGTTCCTTGTCAGGCAGATGCAGCTGGTGCAGAATCAGGGCAGCGGCGACAGGGGCTGGCTGCCACTTCGGGGACAGGGGACAGGCTGTGGACCCTGGGTGTCAGCAGGCCCTGCAGGCGGGATGCAGGCTGGCGGCCCCTCTTTGAACCCGCCCTCAGCAGACAGATGCCGGGGCTGGGGCACCTTCGTACCCCGCCCTCCACCTTCTTGCCCTTTGTAGCCCGCCCAGCACTGACCTTCCCCGCGCACCCAGGGCCCTGTCACCTTGCCGGGGTCCTCCCCACAGTCATGCCCCTCACACGGGCCCGAGGATCTGCCCCACGTGTGTGGGGTCTGGGACCCCACTTGGCAGGAATGGGGAGGAACAGAGGTGAGGGGACTCCTGCCCACAGGGGATGGAGAGCAGTGAGGAGGCTGCTCACCCCACCTTGTGTGAAGCGCAGGGGGACTCGTGAGCGGGTCTGAACTGGGCTCCCTTCACAGACTGCGGTG
This sequence comes from Ovis canadensis, assembly GCF_042477335.2. Taxonomy (NCBI): domain Eukaryota; kingdom Metazoa; phylum Chordata; class Mammalia; order Artiodactyla; family Bovidae; genus Ovis; species Ovis canadensis. The sequence goes on along the minus strand of NC_091247.1, from coordinate 230,514,905 downwards.
GGCACGTGGTGGCCTGGATATCAGGCCCCCTCCCCACTTCCCACCAGCCCGTCTGCGAGAGACCTCGCTGGTCAGGCCTCAGCTGTGTGACCTTCTCACTGTGGCAGGTTTGGGGACCAAGTTCTTGCTCTCTCTCTGGGTTTAGGTCAAGAGCTGCTGCCAGAGGGAAAGAACCAGGTACAGTGTTTTATGAAACGACTGAGCTGCTGGATCACACCGGCCCTGAAGCTCTTCACTTGGAATGCTTTACTCTTCTGGGATGACACTCTCCTGATTGTTTCATTGGGATTTCAGTAACTTGGAAAGTCAAGCGCCCTTCTCATTAACTCCAGGTTCTGGCTGGGAACCCGTGTTCTCTCCGTGGCAGCTGTGGCCTCATCTTGGGATTCTACCACGATTGAGGAGGAGACCAGTCTTCTACCAAGATTGAGGGTGTGAATTTCTCGGTCAGGTCCTGGTTTGCTGCACGGGAACGCTGTTTATTGATTCCAGGGTCACATTACTGCAGGACTAGGCTTCTGAGACGTTTCTTGTATGTCTTGGTTTGTTATTGTTTTTATTGGGTGATTAGATTTTATTGGCACTGCCCAAAGGAAACTGCTCCTTTCTGTCTCGTGAAGCGAGTGCCTCGTGAGCACCGGGCTCTGGACGGGCCTCTCTCCTCGATTACTCCCTTGTCCAGGGTCAACTTCGACTCTCACCGCATGCAGGGCCATCAAGCTGACGTTTTCGCACGTTTCCAGGGCTCCGTTTAGGCAGGTTTTCTACTTACATGTGTATTTTGCTTTTGCTGTTTGGAGTCCATCTTTCCGTCTCTGCGAGCAGCGCTGACCTTGAAGTCTGCCCTGGGGCTTCCTGTGACACAGTCTCGCCTTGGACATGGCTCTCTGCCTGGTGCCTGGCCTCCCCAGCCGTGTGCAGAGTGAGCAGGGGCGCCGCGGCCCCCAGGCCTCGAGGCCACCCCTGAGTCCCCCGTCCTGTCCCCCGCCTGCTCATCATCACATCGCCGGCCCGGCTCCTGGGACACCATGGGTGGGAAGGAGCTGTCAGAGGCAGGCTCTGGCCTGGCTGGGGGACAGCAGCCACCGCCGTCCCTGTCTCAGCCCCGAGGCCCGGGCACTGCTCACTGTGGGATGGGGCAGGTCCCAAAGGCCCCTGTAAACGAGCCGTGGGGACGGCTGGGGAGGGTCCTCGGGGCAGAGAAGGCTCACGCCTGCCCTGGAGGGTGGCTTCCACAGCTGCACCCTTGAGGACACAGCCCTGCCGTTTCCTGAGTGTCCACTCTGTCCCTGCACGCCTCCCGGCCGAGGCCCTGCTGGACAGAGCTGAGCTCCCAGTGGAAAGGACCGACCGTGTGACTGCATGTCCGGTAGCGACACCGGCTCAGGGGAGAAAGGTAAAGAAGGAGCAGAGGACGGGCTCTCCTCGAAGGGCGGCCGGCGCTGCTCTGGTGAGACGACCGGAGCGGAGCTGGGCCGGGTCGGGGCGAGGGCGAGCCGAGCCCAGGAGGACCTCACGGCACTCGGAAGCCCCGAAGGAGCCGCGAGGGATGCAGGGCTCAGGGAGGTGGGGCTCAGGGGAAAGCGGGAGACAGAGGGGTCGGGGGTCATGGGGCTGGACACGGGTCCGCACGTGGTAGGTAGAGCCAGGAGGAGCTAAGCTCCAGGGGGAGTGTGCGTGGGGCGAGAAGAAAAAATGCTGAGTTTGCACCTGGATGATGGTCTCAGGGGACAGAAGGCAGCGAGAGGGGTCCTGGGGGCGGGACGTGGGGAGGCAGGGGCGAGTTGTGAGGACATGAGGGTGGGATGGGGGATGGGACATAGGACGGAGTGCCTTTAATGGCAGGAGGGACCCAGACCCTGTGCACCAGGAGGTATCTGGTGTTTCTTTTTGTGTTTTCTGAGGATGTACATGAGTCTATCTGGTTAAGATATTTCAAGCCTGTTAAACACAAAATAATTAGAAGCAGAAAGAACCTGTATCTTCAAGCCAGCCTTCAGCAATATGTAAACTGTGAACTTCCTGATGTTCAAGCTGGTTTTAGAAAAGGCAGAGGAACCAGAGATCAAATTGCCAACATCCGCTGGATCGTGGAAAAAGCAAGAGAGTTCCAGAGAAACATCTATTTTTGCTTTATTGACTATGCCAAAGCCTTTGACTGTGTGGATCATAAGAAACTGTGGAAAATTCTGAAAGAGATGGAAACACCAGACCACCTGACCTGCCTCTTGAGAAATCTGTATGCAGGTCAGGAAGCAACAGTTAGAACTGGACATGGAACAACAGACTGGTTCCAAATAGAAAAAGGAGTACATCAAGGCTGTATATTGTCACCCTGCTTATTTAACTCATATGCATAGTACATCATGACAAACACTGGACTGGAAGAAACACAAGCTGGAATCAAGATTACTGGGAGAAATATCAATCACCTCAGATATGCAGATGACACCCTTATGGCAGAAAGTGAAGAGGAGCTAAAAAGCCTCTTGGTGAAAGTGAAAGAGGAGAGCGAAAAAGTTGGCTTAAAGCTCAACATTCAGAAAACTAAGATCATGGCATCCGGTCCCATCACTTCATGGGAAATAGATGGGGGAACAATGGAAACAGTGTCAGACTTTATTTTTGGGGGCTCCAAAATCACTGCAGATGGTGACTGCAGCCATGAAATTAAAAGACGCTTACTCCTTGGAAGAAAAGTTATGACCAACCTAGATAGTATATTCAAAAGCAGAGACATTACTTTGCCGACTAAGGTCCGTCTAGTCAAGGCTATGGTTTTTCCTGTGGTCATGTATGGATGTGAGAGTTGGACTGTGAAGGCTGAGAGCCGAAGAACTGATGCTTTTGAAGTGTGATGTTGGAGAAGACTCTTGAGAGTCCCTTGGACTGCAAGGAGATCCAACCAGTCCATTCTGAAGGAGATCAGCCCTGGGATTTCTTTGGAAGAAATGATGCTAAAGCTGAAACTCCAGTACTTTGGCCACTTCATGCGAAGAGCTGACTCTTTAGAAAAGACCCTGATGCTGTGAGGGATTGGGGGCAGGAGGAGAAGGGGATGACCGAGGATGAGATGGCTGGATGGCATCACGGACTCTATGGATGAGTCTGAGTGAACTCCGGGAGTTGGTGATGGACAGGGAGGCCTGGCATGCTGCGATTCATGGGGTCGCAAAGAGTCAGACATGACTGAGTGACTGAAATGAACTGAACTGAACTGAACCATATTCTGAATTGAGGAAAGTAAGTCAGTGAAATACAGAAGCAAAGACAATTCTTCCAGGACATTTTTCTTTCTAATTCCTGCACCTGGGGTTTTCAATGACCCAGTTTCTTGGAAAGAGGGATACGTGTTTGCATCTTAAACTTGCAGCCGGCCTGATGGAGTGTCCCCAGTGTTCTCAGGACTTGGGGGGGGGGTCTCTCTCCCACCCCTGATTCTAGGAGAGGCCAGGTGAGAAAGAAGGTTTGGCTGCTGTTTCCAGCTGGACCCACCTTGTTCTCCTCTTGGGAGGATTGTGTCCTGAGGCCCGGGACTGCTGTCCCTGCTCAGCTGCAGTCCAGGCCTTGGCGAGGTTGGGGGCCTTGTGCCCCAGCAGGAGGGCCAAGCAGACGCAGCGGCTGCCCTGGGCGGCAAGGAGGTCTGCGGTCCGGGAAGTTTTGGGACCCAGCTGCGGGCCTGCCCCGGCTGGAGACTTTGTCAAGAGGTGACTCAGCACCAGCACTGCCTGAAGACCTGGGAGGCCCAGCTGTGTTTGCCCCTGCTCTGCTGCCTCCTCCAGGGACCCCTCCTGGCCTCTCCGGATTCCTGCACCCACCAGGCGGGTCAGGCCGAACCCTCAGCCCAGTGTGGTCTTGCAGTCAGGGCCGGGCTAGTGGCCAGCGCTCTCCCACCTGCGCCCAGCTCCAAGGGGCAGCGGGGAAGGGGCTGCGGTCCCCTGTTGCACCCTCCCATCCACGGCCGGGCCCTCTGCTGCGCTCTGACCTCAGCTGCCCGCGCCGCCCTTGGGACAGCCAGCTCCCCTCAGGGAGGACTCCTGAGTACATGCCTGTGTCTCCACCGCACCTGCACCCTCGGGCCCAGCGTCCCGTGGAGCCCAGAGGACTCCGTCCTTCCACACCTGCCCAGGGAAGCCGCCCCTCAGAGCCCCACCTGCCTCTTTCCACAGCTGTCCCCACACACAGTGGCCAGAACGCGCTCACCTCCCTGGAATGGACCCCAGTTAGTCAATCTTCACGCACATGAATTTCTAGAAGCTACCATTTCCCCACTTGCCAGAAACAACAACAAAAAGCAAACTAAATGGAAACGATCACATGGGCTTCAGCCAGGCCGCTTTTCAAGCCCGAAGCCCAAGGATGGTCTGGATGCTGCTCAGCGGCTGCCCAGGCGCCGGCTCCGTCCCCCAGGGCACAGGTTCCTCCCCTGGGGGAGCCGGCTTCTTCCGGTGGGGCGCGTCCTTGTCCATCTCACCTGCAGGCCCTCCCCGTCGGTGTCCTGGCCTTTCTCCCGGGGGGACGGTGCGAGGACCACAGAGCCAGCTCCCGGATGGAAGGAGGCACACGTCCATCACGACTCGGGGTTGGGGCAGGGGGCTCGCCGTCCACATGGCCCAGGTGTCCTCTGTGCAAAGCCACCGACCGCCCTGGTCAGGACTGGGCTGTGAACTGGAGGTGCTGGCCTTGCAGGGTCCCAAGCACCTCTGTGCCTGGCCAGTTACAGACTTGGGCACAGTAGGGGCTGACTCCCGGACCCTCAGTCTGTCTCCTCCAGGTGGGGGGTGACTCCTGGACCCCCAGGTGGGGATCCTGGACCATCTCCTCTGGGTGGGGGGGCTGATTCCCTGGCTCCCCAAGGCCATGTCCTCCAGGTGGGGGTCCTGACTCCTGGACCACCCCCCCCAAGGCTGTCTCCTTCAGGTGGGGGCGGGGCCGATTCCCTGGATTCCCCAGGCCATGTCCTTCAGGTACGGGGGGGTGACTCTTGGACCCCCAATGGCATGTCCTCCATTTGAGGGGGTAACTCCTGGACCCCCAGGTGAGGATCCTGGCTCCTGGACCCCCAGGCCATCTCATCCGGGTGGAGGGGCTGATTCCCTGGATCCTCCAGGCCATGTCCTCCTGGACCCCCAGGCCATTTCCTCCAGGTGGAGGTGGTGACTCCTGGACCCCCAGGCCATCTCCTCCAGGTGAGGGTGACTCCTGGATCCCTAGGTGGGGATCCTGGGCCATCTCCTCCGGGTGGGGGGGCTGATTCCCTGGATCCCCCAGGCCATGTCCTCCAGGTGCAGGTGGGGGGTGACTCCTGGACCCCCAGGCCGTCTCCTCCAGGTGGGGGTGACTCCTGGACCCCCAGGTGGGGATCCTGACTCCTGGATCCCCAAGGCCATGTCCTCCAGGTGGGAGGACTGTCTCCTTCAGGTGCGGGGGGCTGATTCCCTGGATCCCCCAGGCCATGTCCTCCAGGTGGGGGGTGGTGACTTCTGGACCCCCAGTGGCATGCCCTCCATTTGAGGGGAGACTCCTGGACCCCAAGGCCGTCTCCTCCAGGTGGGGGGGCTGAGATGCAGGCAGATCCCACAGCTGCTACCCTGAGTCCTGCCACCCCTCTCGAGGGCGCTGGATGACCGCAGGCTGCGGTGAGGCTGAGGCCGGGCCGGGGGCAGGAGGGCCTCTGGGGCTGGGCCTGGCACCTGCAGGCCTGGCGCCCTCCGTTCAGCAGCAGGAGGCCCGGCCCCTGAAGACTCAGGCGGAGGCGGCGCCCCACAAGCCTGCTGCCAGCGGTGCCGTGTGAGTGTGAGTGCCCGGGAGAAGTGACCCAAGAGAGCTCTCTCCCCCGGCCGGCAGCTCGTCTGTCAGAGGCTCAGCTCCAGGCCCACGGCCCCTCGGCGTCTGTGCAACAAGGAGCAGAGCCGCCCGTGAGTCTGCCGGGGACAGGGCAGGACTGTGCGTCCGCGGAGTTCATTAGCACCAGGCCCTGTCTGCCCCGCCCAGCACACCTCCTGCTCTGCCAGGGTCGTGAGGGGGGTCAGGGAGCAGAAATGATGACCACCCAGCTCTCCGCCTCCTAGGCCCTTGCCAGCTCTCAGGCCATTAGCGAGATCTCCCTGGAGGTTGGGAGGCGGGGGCGCCGGGTAGGGCTGAGGGCCCCGTGGAGGGCGCAGAGTCTGCACAGAGGCCACGAGCAATCCCGCTGAGGCTCGTCTCAGGACCGTGTGCGCAGAGCCCCGAGAGCGGACGTGGTGCAGCACCATTTAACAAGTGCTAATTAAGTGTCTCTCTGCAGACACCCGACTAATCACGGGGTTAAGAGGATGGGAAGATGCTGCCACCGCGAGCGACCACAATCTGTCACTGGCCGTCTGCCACTGCGTGCGCGGTCATCTGCAGGAGCTGTCCAAACCGGCGAGGCGCCCACGGCGGTTCCTGGGGGAGGCAGCTGGGAGGGCTGGGTGTCCTGTCTAAATGGGAGAGACCCCTGTGGCAATTCCTGGGGGAGGCGGCTGGGAGGGTTGGGATGTCCTGTCTAAACGGGAGAGACCCTCATGGTAGTTCCTGTGAGAGGCGGCTGGGGAGGGTTGGGGTGTCCTGTCTAAATGGGAGAGACCCCCACAGCAGTTCCTGGGGGAGGTGGCTGGGAGGGTTGGGGTGTCCCGTCTAAATGGGAGAGACCCCCATGGCGGTTCCTGGGGAGGCGGCTGGGAACGTTGGGCGTCTGTGTGTCTTTGCACGTGGGTGGCATCGCTCCTGTTTCTCCTGGTCAGGCCCCCTTGCCCTGGCCAGCCGCAGGGGAGGGGTGCTGAGGCCTCGCCTCTGATGTACCTGCGTGTCCTGGTCCCCGTCGGTCATGTTTCCCCCTCACCTGCCCCCACCCCAGCAGTCGGTCCCAGGGAGCCTCCTGCAGACCCCTTCCAGGGGCTCAGCCTGTGGCCTGTGTGAAGGTTAAGTTCTGAAACAACAGGACACCACTCGTGAGGGAGCGCACGCAGGGCCCCCGAGAGGCTTGAGATTATTTATGAAAGATTTTTCTCACTTTGTGTTCCCTAAATACTGTTTCCTAAGCAATCTGCTAATTTTTCACTGGAGTCTTACGCGTTCCCTGCCTCTCGCCATATTGACTCATCAGATTTTTCAACTGAGTAACTGATGAATTAATAATTCCAAATAATGGATGGTGTTACAGAATGTTAATGCATCTCTGCGGGGTACATGAAAGGCAGTGCGTCGTCGTCGAAGAGGAGCAGCCTCCACGCTTATTAATTTAGCCATCTAAATGAGAGTCAGAATTTCAGCCTGAATAAATATCGGGAGTTTGTTTAGGTCCCAGAGGTCTTTCAAAAAGTCAGTTATTGAAAGGCTTGCTTGGAAAGCTTTTAACCTCGGCGTAATCACCATGGAGCTTGGCACCATTTGGCTTCCGTTAATACAGAACGGGAGCGATTCTCCTGCTGTTGTTAGCCCAGGCTAAGTGAGTTTGTTTTTTATAATTGTGTCCTGGTGCGATGCACACAGAGAAAGGCAGCGCCTTGTCGGCCGGGAGCCCTCCTGCTACTGACAGGCTTCCTCCAGGGCCTCATCCTTCTGGGTCACTGGCCACCACTCCAGCACCTTCTCAGCAAAAAGCAAAGTGTTGACACAGAGCTAAACAAACAACCCCCCCCCCGCCGCCACGCACACACAAGTGAATGTGGGGGTGTCTGAATGAAGCTGGTGAGTTGTATCAATATTAACGCCCTGGATGTGATATGGGATTCCAGTTTTCGGGAAATGGGTAAAGTTACATGGGATTTCCCCATGGTATTATTCCTTATAATTGTGTGCCTATTCACAATGATCTCAATAGAAAAATCTAATTACAGACGTTGGTTCCTACCACCCTCACTGGGATTCTGATGGACCCACTGCATTACAGATTTCCCTTGAAATCCTCCCAAAAGTAACTTCAACGGGCCCGTTGAAATACAAAGCATTTAATAGACATAAGTAACACAAATAAAAGCCTTGCATTGCGGTGTTTGTCTCTTATTTCCACTTGACTTTGTGTAAAATTAACCAAACAGAAGTCTGTTTTTGAGACAGTCCAGATGTTGCTAGGAAATGACGTTGAACCCTTGCCTCATACGCACACAGTCTGGGTGCAAAGCTGTCCGTGACTTCCTACCCAAGCTCAGGTTGGCATTCAGAGTCAGATGCGTGAGGGCAGGCCTTGGGAGACCACGTCTCTCAGCTGGAGTCAGACCCTGCCTGCTTTGTCAGTGAGACTCCCTGGAGTGCGGACATGCACACTCGTGGGAGCTAAGTAGTGGCTACAGAGACCCTCATGGGCCATGAAGCAGAAAACACTATCTAGTCATTTGCAGAAACGGTTTGATGACCCTGCATCGGGCCACCTGCTCTCACGAGCCCTCCCAAAATGAGAGTGCCCAGCTGGCCCACTGTTCTGGGCAGATGAGACTTTAGCCCTGGCAGCACCCCAGGGAATGCAGGTGAGGGGCTGGGAGCCCCTGCCCACAGGGAACGCGCCATCTGCCGCCAGCACTACCTGGGCCGGGTGTGGAGCCCAGCCACTGGCCATCTCGGCCGTTGTGTCTCAACCCCCTCCCAGGCAGGCCCTCCCAGGCGGGGCCACTGCTCTTCCTCGGGAGACCTGGGTCTGGGTCAGGGGCTCCGAGGGTGGGGGGTGAGGAGCAAGAAAGAAAGAAGAGGAAAGAGAGGGAAGTAAAACTAATCAATACCCTTCCCTCCAAATGTAGTTTCACCCTAAGTTTCCAAAATACATAAAGGAAAACTAATATTGAGAGAGAGTCAGAAAAACAAATCCATCATCAACACACTGAGAGACTTCAGCTGCAAGTGGTCTTCAGAACCATCTATCAAACATTTAAAATAACTGTATTCAGGATGCTCACAGAGGCTGATGAAGGCGAAACTTTTATTTAAAAGAATGAAAACCAACGAGGTATCTTATGAAAAAGTTGCAATTGGAAATATTGGAAAAATTAGAAATTCGAAGTATTAGGAACAGAATATAGGCATTGATGCAGGCCAGACGTGGCCTCGGGAGTCAGACGGCGGAGAGGGCAGGAGTCCCGCTCTGCTCTGACACGGCGTCTGCGCAGAATGGAGCCTGAGGATGAAAGAAAACAGAGGTGAGGCGCACGAAGGGCAAGTTTGCAGAGCCCAGTGTTCCTCTGAGGAGGCGTTCAGGAGATCGAGGGGAGAGCATGGGGGCGCACACTGCAGAGCGAATGGCTGAGCACTCCTGAAGCTGAAGGTGGGCCTGGCTCTTCAGATGCAGTGTGCGCCCCGCCTAAGCGTGAGGACAAATAAAGCAGGTGCCCGACCCCCGTGAAGGTGACTCTACCGAGCAGGAGGGAGGCAGACCACCTTAGATGCTGCTGCAGCGGAAAAGGCAGGTGCAGCCTGAGGGGCCGGGAGGAGGCTGGTGGAGCCTCTTTCCGCAAGCCACAGAAGACGGGCTGGGGGCAACGTCTTCTAAGAGCTGGAGAAAGTAACCGTTGCCCTAAGATTTAGACCCACCCAGGTTGTAATTTTTATTGGAGGCAAAACTAGGTCAGTGCTGGTCCTTCAGGACTAAAGAATTTACTACCTTATAGCTTTATTAAAAGAACTATCAAAAGATGTTCTTTAAAAGAAACATCACAGAAGCGAATGCAGAAGGAAGAGTGTGAATTTTGTAAAAATCAAGGAAATATGAAGAATAGTAACCAGAAAATGCAAGATAAACTCGCTGCTGTTCACCAGGAATATAATCAGACTCTACTGTAAACGGACAGGCGTTACATGATTGAATGTCTTCAAGACTTTATAAAAAGCATGAGAAAAGACTGCAAGCAGTGGAGAACCAAAGAGACTGAAAAGCTGTGCCAGGTAAATATCAAAGTAGTGATATTAATATTAGACAAATCCAAATTTAAGATACATAGTACCAGAGTTAAGAAGGTATATCAGGTAATGAAAAAATGAAGTAAAATATCAGAAGATATAAGAATTGTAAACCCATGTTCACTTAATAAAACCTTCAAAATGTATGCAAAAACCTAAAAGAATTATAAGAAGAAGCAGGTATGCTCAGTAAGATAAAAGATGAGTTTAACACACATTAAATTTTTAGGATAAATAAAAATTAATTGCGCCTCTAAAGATTTACATGACAAAGTCAACACATTTGACAAAATACATACTTATCTGTATCTATTTCGTGCATGTACGTGTGTATTTATATATAAGATTATGTGTGCAGAAATAAATCATGCACACTGTATATACACATGTATAATTAATGCATAAAATGTATATGGAGCATATATACAATCAGCACTGTAATAAATATTAGTGAAATCTGAATATTTTAATTGACAAAATTTTTCTCTGCTTACTATAAATAAATAAAACTGAAGTCTAGGAAAGCATAATGTTTGAACCTTAAAAACGTGCTCCAAAACGCCACAGATGTGATGGAAAATCACTGTCACTGAGAGACCAGGTGTGTTCCCCACATCAGCACACATGTTCCAGCTGAACAATGCCTCAGGGGAAGTCACAGTCTCACCCCGACTTATTAATGAAAACAAACAGATGCTCAACTCTAGGACAGAGTGAAATGAATATAAACCCACAAGGAAGTGAAAAGCAATAGTAAAGACAAGACAGTGAGTCAGTACCTTATAAAGAAACAATAATCAGGTTCTACAAACGCGCTTTTCCATTCAAGAAAACGACCCTTCTTAAGACGACTGATAAGAAGAAACGCACACTAATAAGAAAAAGCAAATATGACTTAAAAAAAAAAAAACTAGAGATGTTTGAAACTCAAAAAGAGTTCCGTGAATGACTTCAGATTGTGAAATAAATATGTTTGTCTCAGAATCAGAAAATAAACTAAGATCAGAACAGAAAAGTCATTAGCTTCTCAGGACATGCAGGTTAGCAGTGTGTGGCAAAATTCAACACTCCCAAGTGGTAACAAAGCTGGGAGCAATCAGACCCATAAGACATCGCACGTAAAGAAGGGCCTACAGAAACACCTCCATTTATGCTAAGAATGAGCTCTTGAATTTCACAGTGGAGGGCAGGGAGGTCCTAGCTGCAGTAATAAGGCAAGAAACACTTTCACTTGAAAAGAAAGCGCTCAGTCACCATGTTCGCACGTAATGAACAATAGAAAATCAGTATCAATAAAGGACCCAGGCCCCCCAGGAACAAACCTACCCCCAAAATATGTGCAATTTCTATGGAAATACAAGGAAAATTTATGACAGAAAAGGTCTGAAAACATGGAGACAGAAGCAGTTGGTAGATTAGAAATCTCAATATTTTGAAGCTGTAAAATCAAAACACAATCCCCACAGGGTCTTTCCTGGACTTGAGGATCTTACTCGAAGTTCCCCGTGATAAGTGTGAAAGGCAGGGGTAGACAGACTCGTGCAGAAGGCGGGGCCAAGAGCACAGGCAGGCGCGTCTGGGACTGAGGGAGGGGGCGGGCTGCGGCAGGCAGGGGCCCAGCCCGCGGTGTTTCCTTTCTTCCGAGAGAGGTGCCTGGAGCAAAAGTGGCTGAGCGCTCACGCCGATTAATCTTGCTGTGAGTCAGGAATATCCTCTTCTCGATCTCCGCAACGTGTCCTTCTTTCAACGATACTTTAAAGGCAGACTCTGCTCACCCAGGGCTGTGGACCTTTGCATCCTTGCCTGTCAGCCTCCAGACTCAGGACGCCCCCAGCCTGTATCTGCCCCCTCCCCACTGCACACGCTCTGGTCTGCTTCACCTCCTTCCGCCAGCGTTTCGGCTGTGGGAGCTGCCGTGTTTCCCCAGGGCCCCGGAGCGCGTGGGGCCATCCGCACGCCCCGGGCACGTGGCCCTCTGCTGTGCCTCCCGGGGACAGCCTTGCACTCTTCTCCACGACAGGACTTCGCGGAGGAGGTCAGTTCAGGAGAAAACTGCTTGCCAGACAGCAAGCCGGCACATTGCTTCACTCACAGAGCAGTTAGCGTGGAACACTTGCTGCACCTGGGTGGAGGCTTCTAAAATCTCCATGGCGACAGGAATGGTGTGGTGCGCCTTCCCGAAGCTCACGGCGGCTGTCAGGAAGATGTTCTCCTTCACCCTCCCCTGGAACCTGCAGACAGGAGGGTTTTGCACCGTGTCAGTGGACACAGCGTAGCACAAACCACACAGGCGACTTCTGAGGCCCCGAGACCATTACTTAGGGCCCAGGGCCTCACGGCGAGAACACCTAGCACCCCTCCAGACCCGGGTGAGCCAGGCTTCGGGGCCAGGTCCTGCCTCGTGAGTCGCCTGGGCAGATGCCACCAAGAGTGGAGGCAAGACGCCCCAGCTGGACCTCAGAACCCTGAGCAGGATGAACGTCAGCCCCTGCCCAGCTGTTAAGAAGCAGAGCTTTATCTTGGCAGCACAGTTTCAGCTCCTGCGTTTTGGAAAGTCGCTCCTGCAGAGTACAGCTCTGACACCTGGAGGGGTCGCAGGTCACCCCCGGGTCAGAGGGGCCACTCCTGAGAGACCGCCAGAGTGATAACAGCAGAAAGGGCCGAGGTGCTTGTCACTGGCACCCATCAGCCCTCGGAGGCTGTCGGTGAGGTCCACGGCCATCCTTCAGCACAGCCGGACCAGGGGCTCACGCGCCTGCGAGGGGGCTGGCTGCCCGCGGGGGCAGGCTCAGAGGAGGTTAGTCTCTCGTGGCTGACTCAGCCGGCGTGCGGTCCCTGCTCTGACGGAGCGCTCAGGTCTTCTTCACGTCCAAGGTGCCCCTTTCTGCTCCCCCGGGTATGTCAGTAGGAACCCGAGCTCTGTCTAAGCAACGTGGCCCCCAGACGCCCTGCGTGAGTCCCTGCCTCTTTCATCCCCATGTCGGGGCTGTACGCCCGCCCTCTCTTCGGGGCTGGCTCGGTTTCCGACAAGGTGACCACATTTGTATTTAGAGCTGCTCCTTCTGAGCCGACTGATTAGTAAGCCAAGCCAGTCTCAGGAATAAAGTCATCAGGAGAAGATTACGCTTGGAAATTTCCCTGAAGACTTAGGGTTCCCTGACATGTGCGTCTGGCACCTCCCCGAGCTCTCCAGGGGCGGGAACTGTAACCCTGTGCTGGGAAAACCTACGCAAATTAGCCAAATAAAGCCCACGCCCGGAGCCGAATCCAAACTCCTCACACCTGCTGGGAGAGGCTGCGAGCAGTGGACGGCTGTCCGAGTGGAGGTGGCATTTGAGCCAGGGTCCTGACTTGGAGCAGGTGGAATGTCTGGAGATGGCTGACTTCTCGCCACATGGCAGCCTTGTTGGGGGGACTCTAGCCTCAAGTCTGACTGATTTTGGGTGGAAACTGGCTGCCCTGATGTTGGTGGATGAGGCCGCCGAGCATCCCAGGCCCCCATCTTCATGGCGTGAGGACCCTTGTTCTGATCTTCTCCCTGAAACATGAGGGGGTAGCGACTGGACCCCGGGCAGACAACGTCGACAGCCGATTATCACACACACTCATAGCCTTCGAGGAGGGCTCTGCCCACCGCACGGGGTCACTTGGAGGGGGACGTGGCGGGCTCACCGGATAATTCCAAGGCCAGGAGGGGAGCGGGAACCCTCTTCCCAGGAACAGCACCCCCGGGTCACGGTGGCCTGGGTGGAGACCTGGTCCCAGGAGCAGAGGCGGGGGGGCCCTTCTCACTCTCTGCTCTTCCTGTCCCTGTGAAGCGGGAGCAGGTTCTGGAATGGCCTCGTCTGAGGGCCTTTTGTGCTCACAGGGGAATTCCGCCCTCTGGCCCTCCCATCACTGGGACCGCTGGGTGTGTTGGGGTCTGGGGGTCCCCTCTGAGGTCTGTGGGTGTGTGCCCAGACAGGACCTGAGCAGAGGCGGGCCAAGTCCCGGAAAGGGAGGAATGGGAGTGTCTGCCCGGGAATTCGCACGGCACCCCTGCCTGGGTCCTCTGTGCGGGGCCCTGGCAGAGTCTTCCTCTTACCCAAGCCAAGCGCCACGGACACTTCCAGATGGGGCTGCGAGAGGGCAGGTGCTCTGCTGCTCCTGGCCAGGGACGCTGGTCCTGGGGGAGGGGGCGCGCCCAGCTTCAGTGACTACCCTGCCTCCCTTCCCTCCTGCTGCGGGCGGGTGGTCTGGTCAGCCCACAGTCTTGCCAACACCTGGAACAGTCCTTTTTTTAAAAAACAATTTTGCTGTTGAACTTGGTGCCCTACGCTCCTTCCTTGGGGTTTAACCTGCAAACCTCCAGTGACGGAAGGTGTGAGCGTCTTTTCACAGGCTTACCGGCTGGTTGTATATCTTCTCCTGCCAAGTTCCTGTGTATTTTGGAACCTTTCTATTTCATGGAATTAAAAGGCAGGTTTGTTCGTTTCCCGCGTCTGCCGAGCACAGCCCACGGGCCGGCGGCTTACAGAGCAGACCTTCCCAGACCTTCGCTCTGGAGGCTGGAAGCCCAGACGCAGGGGTCGCAGGGTGGGCTCATGCTGTGGGCACGGCCGCTCCAGGCCGTCCGCACACCGGCCCCTCGTGTTCTGTGTCCCCGCCTCCGCTTCTTAGGTCGGACCAGGCCCACCCGTGTGACCGCCCTTGACCACCGTCGCCTCTCCCCAGGCCCTCCCACCCGGGTCACACTCAGACACTGGCCACGAGGACTCAGCCCGTGAGTCTGGGGGCACAGTTCAGCCCATAAACGAGGCGGCCCCAAGTCCCGGGCAGGGGAGTCCAGGGTCGCAGACAGTCTCAGGCAAGCTGGCTCTCCCGATGCTCAGTGCCCGGGATCAGGGCACAGGCAAGGGCGTCCCTCCCTCTGCCTACCCGTGCAGATGGCACCCTGCCCGTCACCCGCACCTTCAGGGACAACGAGGCACCTCCTGTGAAGGTGAGCCTCTCAGGACCGCAGGGTGAAAGCACCATCTGGGAAACCCGATTTGGGGCGGAATTGGGGGTTTTGGCTGCTGTAAACAGCTCATTTCTGCCCAGGCGATTGGATCAGCTCTCAGGATAATCTAATCAGGGAGGACATTTGTCAGCTGGCCGCTCTGATTCCTGCGGGCCTGTGGGTCCCCAAGGCCTGAGTGTGGGTCCCCTGCTTGGAGCGTTTGGACAGCAGTGGGGATAGGGGACAGGTACCCTGACCCCCGAGAGGTGAGGGTGCGGCCGCCCCAGGCTGTGGGGCAGCACAGATCCAGCCCCCGAGGCCTGCAGACCCCACCGCTGACCTGTGGCGAAGATCTGGCTTTGATTTTAAATAATCCAATTAAAAATTCCACCTCAGGAACATGGTAATTGTAATCTGTCTCATCTCTAAGTGTAATTATATTAAACTCCAATTTTCCCTCAAATATGCATTCTAATTCAATTTTCCTTTTTTCCCCCTTCTTAACTAAATCTATTATCATTCCCTCAGTTAAATTATGCTTATTTAATCTTTGATGAGACCTTTCGCCAGCAATCAGCTGTTTTAAATTAATGCCCCCAATCTTGGGGACAGTGGCACTCAGTTCGGGTAGATTCTGGGGAGGTGCAGGGGGCGGGGTGACTCCTGGATCCCCGCTGAGGGGCTCTGCTGGGCCTCGGTGCCCCCAGACACATGGAGAGGGCAGCGCCCAGGCCCCCACTGTCCCGCTACCCCCGCAGGTGGCGGCCCCTGCGGACTTCAGCAGCGCCCTCCCCTCCAGGGAACATGGTCGACCTTGGCCTGACGGGATCTCACAGGCAGACCTTCCTCAGAGGAGCAAATAATTACTGCCAAACGCCAGTGTTGACCTCAGTGATTCTCATTGTATGAATTAAGCATAAATCCCACAGGTTTACAGCTTTGATGCAACCATTAAACCAAATTAACATACGAATCAAGTGTAAAAAATAATCAACAAAACACAACAGTCCAATGCCGACCCTCGGTTTGGATGCAGGCAACGTTTGAATGACGGGGCCCTGCCGGCTCAGGGCTGGCTTCAGGCCCACCTGCGTGGGTAGACGCTCTCCTCCCCGGGCTCCCCCTCCTCCCTGGCTCCCCCTCCTCCCTGGCTCCCCCTCCTCCCCGGGGTCCCCCTCCTCCCCGGGGTCCCCCTCCTCCCCAGGGTCCACTTCCTCCCTGGGCTCCCCCTCCTCCCCGGGGTCCCCCTCCTCCCCGGGCTCCTCCTCCTCCCTGAGCTCCCCCCCCTCCCTGATTCCCCCCTCCTCCCCGGGGTCCCCTCCTCCCTGGGCTCTCCCTCCTCCCTGGGTTCCCCCCTCCTCCTCAGGCTCCCCCTCCTCCCTGGGCTCCCCTGCCTCCCCGGGCTCGCCCCTCCTCCCCGGCCTCTACCTCCTCCCCGGGCTCCCCCTCCTCCCTGGGCTCCTGCTCCTCCCTGGCTCCCCCTCTTCCCCGGGCTCTCCCTCCTCCCCAGGCTCTCCCTCCTCCCCGGGCTCCCCCTCCTCCCTTGGCCTCCCCCTCCTCCCTGATTCCCCTCTCCTCCCCGGGCTCCTCCTCCTCCCTGGGCTCCCCCTCCTCCCTGGGCTCCCCCTCCTCCCGGGCTCCCCCTTCTCCCCGGGCTCTCCCTCCTCCCTGGGCTCTCCCTCCTCCCTGTTCCCCCCTCCTCCCCGGGCTCCCCCTCCTCCCGGGCTCCCCCTCCTCCCTGGCTCCCCCTCCTCCCCGGGGTCCCCCTCCTCCCCGGGCTCCACTTCCTCCCTGGCTCTCCCTCCTCCCCAGGCTCCTCCTCCTCCCTGGGCTCCCCCCTCTCCCTGATTCCACCTCCTCCCCGGGGTCCCCTCCTCCCTGGGCTCTCCCTCCTCCCTGGGTTCCCCCCTCCTCCTCAGGCTCCCCCTCCTCCCTGGGATCCCCCTCCTCCCAGGGCTCGCCCCTCCTCCCCAGCCTCTACCTCTTCCTCGGGCTCCTCCTCCTCCCTGGGCTCCCCCATCCTCCCCGGGTTCCCCCCTCCTCCCCGGGTTCTCCCTCCTCCCCAGGCTCTCCCTCCTCCCCGGGCTCTCCCTCCTCCCCAAGCTCCCCCATCCTCCCCGGGTTCCCCCCTCCTCCCTGATTCCTCCCCACCTCCCTGATTCCTCCCCACCTCCCTGATTCCTCTATGTGAGCCTTCCTGCTCCCAGCAGGCGAGACTGGGGGCCCCTGGCCCCACCTCCTCCAGTCACGTGTGGGAGCCACAGCGGGTGGAGGCACCTGCTGGTCCCCAGGATACCACAGCCCAGGTGAGAGAAGCGTTCATACCCTGGGCCTTCAGCGAGGGAGAATGCTTTCGCACCGGAGCGGGGAGGGGCTTCTGAGCACCTCAGGCCCTGCTCCCCTGCGAGACAGGCTGAGGGAGGCAGGCGCAGGTGAGCTTGAGCCCCTCGCCGCACAGCCCCCCCAGGACTGGGCATCCTGCTCATCACCTGGCCACACAGGGTGGGGACATGGCAAAGCCAGCGGCCCCTCGACCCTGGGCTTGTGCCCCCCCTCCGTTTCCCGGCTGTGGTTTCCTCGGTCAGAAGCAGTGCTGTTGGGAGATCGTGTTGGGGGTAAGGCCTCCCTGACTCCAGGAATGGGGGCCCCCCAGCTTCAGCTCCCTGCTCATCTGCACCGAGCGCAGGGCCCAGGGCTCCTTCTGCCCGACACCCCGGCCTCGAGTGGCCCAGGCCTCGGTCATGGAGGCGCAGCCTGTCCGGGGGCGGCTGCCCCAGACACAGAGGGTGTTAGACCTGAACACTCTCGGGGAGACCTCCTGCTCGGGGCACAGCAGGGCCAGGCCCCCACTGGAGAAGGAAAGGGGTCAGCCTTGCTGAGAACGGACTCCATCCACAGTCAGGGAAGACGCAGCGGGTGTGTCTGAGCCTGGGCAGTGCTTTTTAGCTGCCTCGGTGCTCTGCGTGTCCGGAACTCGAGGTGTGCAAAGCGCAAACCTTGTAATCAAGTTTTAACGTCCACATCATGGCAAAATGCACATATGGGTATTATTTTTAATTGCACAAACGTACTCACTGGCATGTAATTTTTTCAAATAATTAAAAACGCTTTGCAAACTGTGACATTTCACTGCCGCACTGAGAAAGCTGACTACTTAACTCTTGAGTCTCATTGTCCTGTGCTTCACAGCAAGAGATGGCCAGACATTTTTCAAATGAGTGAAGATGTTCCATAAAATCACCCATCACGTAAGACTGCGCGTCAGGAAGCTACTGTCACAACAGCATCACTCAGATGGAAGAAGCTGGGATAAGACCCCCACGGCCTGATACCAGCCGTCTCAGATGTGCAGACTGGCTTTCCTCCGGGGCGGGTGGGCTCCATTCCCAGGAGCAGAGGACCCCTAGGTCTGCCGGCAGGAAGGCCCTGGACACTTCCCGCTTACGCTTCTGCAGCAGCAGGAGAGACTGAGTAGCTGGTGGGGCCGTGGGAGAGCGGGGCATGTGGGGCTCTTGTCCAAAAGCGAGGAAGCATCTGGGGTGCGCCAGTACCCGGCACACGAGAGCGCGGGCCCCCGAGCCGGGCCGTGAGCCTGTGCGCCGCGCTCGGTCCTCCTGGACGCCGGCCCGTGGGAGCCCGACGTGTCGCCGTCGCCCAGCCTGGCAGCTGCGAGCCTTCACCCCCGTGAGCGCCTGAGTGACCAGAGCAGTCTGTTGCCCAGAATTCCTGTGAAGTCTGGTGCATGCGTGTGTACACGTGTCTGTGTGTGTGCACACGTGTGGGTGCGTGTGTGTGCCTGTGCTTGCGTGTCAGTGTGTGCACAGGTGTGCAGGCACGCACATCTGAGTGTGCCTACACATGCGGGCTCACATGAGCGTGAGTTGAGTGTGTGCACGCCTGTTGAAGGAGCCATGTCACCCACACCCCACGGTCACCTCGCAGTGAGGATGTTTCCTTCCAGACAGTGTCCCAGGACCCTGCTGGTCCCACTGGGACCCCAACCCCCCTGATGCAGCCAGGTTTCAGGGGAGCCCCCTCTCTCACTGGGCTTCTTGGCCCCCACCGGTTCTTGGGGGCCCCTGGTCCCAGGACTCACTCTTCACATGGCTTGTTTCTCAAGAAGGTCGGTGCCTCATTTGAGAAGCAGACCCTCGTGACTACTCCTCTTCTGTGTGCCTCCTGCGGACCCCGCCAGGACGGAGTTCCCTTCCCAGGGTCAGGGTCCGGGGTGGGGGGGGTGGACTCCACAGCCATCCCTGCCTGCTGGGAGGGGAGGGGGCACCTCACCTGGATGAGGGGGGCCTTGTGCACCCCCGCTGGCCACGCCCCGACAGATGCTGCTGGAGCCCCGCGTGCGCTCCCAGGACATCAGGAAGGTCAGGGCCGGGAGAGGAAGCAGGGACCGGGCCTGATGCTGACGCAGCCTGGGGACGAGGGTCCGCCCTGTCACGACTGAGCCTCAGTGTCCAGCCCGGGTGAGGGGCGGGGCTCACGGTCATCATGCTTGGAGGCCCTCCACCAAGGCTGTGGACGCATGGGTTTCGTTCTCAGGACCCCGAGCCATGAGGGGGTGCAGGGGGGCTCCCTGCCTCCCATCAGCGTCCCAGGACTCCAGACCCTCACCAGGCACTTCTGCCTGCCTCCAACAAGCCCTTTTGAAACAATTACCGTCACGTGAACGGGAGTGAAATATGCCCATCTAATTTATTAAACTTCCACCCAAACTTAGACATCAAATGTTTTATTAATATTTTCTATCATCCTTACAAGTTAAACCAGCCATGAAAATTACCTTCAACAGAAAAAAAAAATGTTGAAAATGTATTCATTTATAGGAGCCACCGAGCCGCCCTTCTTGGGTAATTTAATCAGAAATAGCTGAGGTCTGCTCCAATACTCTCTCTGGTACAAATATTGAAATATCTAATTAATGTCAATCAGGCCTGGAGGAGTGATTCATACTCGTGGCAGCAAGGAACCCAGAGCTGCCACCAGGACAGACGAGGCCAAGGCCTCTGCCCAGGCCCTAGCAGGGAGGCCGCCACGAGGGCCTCCCAGCACCATGCGAGCTGGGGAGAGGGCGAGGTGACCCTCAGTGCTGGGGGGCACTGAGGATGTGGCCTGGAGCCCTGCTGGGAGCCTCATCACTCCCCTGTCCCCTCACTCTCCCCCTCCCCCTCACTCCCTCCCCCAACTCTCCCCTCCCCCCGACTCTCCCCTCCCCCCGACTCCCACCTCCCTCCGACTCTCCCCTCCCCCTCACTCTCCCCTTCCCCTCACTCTCCCCCTCCCCGTTACTCTCTCCCTCCCCCTGACTCTCCCCCTCTCCCACACTCTGCCCCTCCCCTCCCCTGACTCTCCCTTCCCCCTCCCTCTCCCCTCCCCCTCCCTCTATGAGCAGTTGGCAGGGCAGCCCCTCCAGGCCTCTGGTCTTCATCCCCATAATGGAGCTATGCCTGCAGCTCCATCAGGGTCTATAAAGCTCTGAGGACTCCACTGGGCAGCAGCTGCCCCCCACAGCCCTGTGCTGAGCCCAGGGTGCGGCAACCTTGGGGGCCTCTGTGCTCCTGAGATGCACCCCTGGGGCAAGGCTCACCACGAGGGGCTCCAGGCCCATCAGACCTGTCGGGACCATCACGGTGGGCCTGGCGGGCCCATCACGGTGGGCCTGGCGGGCAAGGGCTTGTGGGTGACTGGGGGTAGCTGTTACACCCAAGATCTCAGGGCCAAGGAGGCCAGAGCCGCCCCAGCTCCAGGCCCCGGGCTTCTCCAGCGGATGTGGACCAGGAGGTGGGAGGTGCCGTGGCCTTCGGCCAGAACTGTAAGGGGGCGGGTCCTGCTCCCCTGTGTCCCGTGTGTGCCGCACGTGTGTGTGTCTCACACCTGTGAGGGCACGGGCACCTAGCCAGGGCGGACATCCAGCCAGGCGTGTGCCATCCTGGACAGGGCTCTGGAGGGCCTGAGGGCCTGGAGGCCTCAGCCGGGGCGAGGGCTGATTCCCGGAGGCTGCGGTGGGCTGTGCCTGGGCCCGCCCTGCAGGCCGGGGTCCAAATGGGCATCTGGGCCCCCTGCTCCTGCGGCGGGGGAAGACGAGTGTGACGATGGTGACACCGAGGCCGCCAGGCGGAGGGGCTCGGCTGGAACCAGAGGCCGGGCGGCCGCGGCCCCTCCTGCACACGCTTTTGTACCTCCTTTCCCGGGTCCGAGGGCTCGTCTCACCTCCCTGCCCTCCCCCCGCCCCCGCCTCTGAACGATTTTCTGCCTCTTGCAAGACGACAGAGGTCGCACTGTGAAGATGTTGCTTCATCCATAAACACGGTGATTTCAGGTCAGTGTACAGCCTGTGACCATCAGAGCTGAAGCCAGCTTACACGCCAGCCCTGGGGCCGCCGTTATGGCAGGAGAGCCCACTGGCCCCGGGCAGGTGCGTCTCCAGGGCCCTGCCGCCTGCTGGGTGCAGATGCCCCGGGGCTGTCTTCCTGTCTGCCCTGCAGCCCCTGGCCTCCCGCCTCGGACTCCGGAGCTGCGTGCAGCCCTCCTGACTTGTGGATAACTTGTGAATGTGCGTCGGGGGCGGGAGCCTGCGGACAGCCGTCCAGCTCCCCCGCGAGCCCGTCCAGACTGGAGCCCCCAGCAGCTGCCATCCATCATGCTTGGCCCGGGCCCCACTCTCTGGTGGCGGCCGTCCGGGCGCGGGGACCAGCCGGGCCGGAGCCCCAGCGAGGGCAGTGATGGATGAGCGCGCCCAGCCGGACTGCGTGCTGTAATGGTGATGAATACGGCTTGGACCTTTCTGGCAATAATAGCTGTTTATCCATTTTCAGACCCGGGAACAGCAATCAAGTTCCTTCAGCTGGCTATTAATTACTGCACCGGCCCTGCGGTGGGGGGGTGCAGGCTTTCTTTCCAGGGGTCCCATCTGTCACGGGAAGGCAGCGGGGCAGGCCCGCTCTGCGTCTCTCCTGTGAAGAGAGCTCTTCCAACCAAAGCTCTCCTGCAGCAGATGGGCTGGTGTGTGGGCCCCGAGCTGGACTGCACAGGCCCCTCTGGAGGAAAGCAGCTGTGTCCTCCTGATGCTCCCTGCGTCAGGGGGCCTCAGCCCCTGGTTCTGAGAGGCAATGGCAAAGAGCCTTGAAAGCATAGCACCCCTTTCCCCTTTGGTGACTGCGAGTTCATTTTCTACGTCTGTGGGTCTGTTTCTGTTTCATGTATATAAGTTCATTTGTATCTTTTTTTTTTTTAGTAAATTAGGAGTTTGGTATTAACATACACTTACTACCATATATTAAATGGGCTTCTCTGGTGGTTCGGGTGGCAAAGAATCTGCCTGTAATACAGGAGATGCAGGCTCGATCCCTGGGTCGGGAGCATCCCCTGGAAAAGAGCACAGTACCCGCTCCAGTGTTCTTGCCTGGAGGATCCCATGGACAGAGGAGCCTGGCAGGCTACAGGCCACAGGGCCACAGAGAGTCAGACAGGATGGAGCGACTTTCACACACACACACACACACACACACACACACACACACACACAAAATAGGTAAACAAGGTCCTAGTGAATAGTATAGGGAACTCTGCTCCATATTTTGAAATAATCTATAAGGGAAGTGAATCTGGAAAGAATAGCTATCTCTCTGTCTATAAAATGGAATCACTTTGCTGTATACCTGAAACTAATACAACTCTCCAAATCAGCTGTATTTTGACTTAAAAACCACAGGGTATCAAGACTGGATCGTATCTTGGTGGTCTGGAATGTGGGGTGTGGGATCCGAGGTCCTGTGTGGGGCTGTTGGGGGACCTGCCCTGTCTCCCCAGACCTGAGCGTCCTGGCCACTGTCCAGGCTCCGTGCAGGATTCTGCTTAGGGCCACATTGACCAAAAGCCTGTTTTCAGCTCCTGCAGCTTCTGGAGAGACAAGCAGAGCCTAGTGAAGAGGGTGCCCACACAAGGGGTCTGCACTAACCCCCCTGAATTACTAGTCTCATTAAAACCACTGTTTACAGGTGGGGAAACTAAGTTCCGTGGGCTCCATCGCCCCCTCCCTGCCCGGACACCGCTCCTGGCGGGACCCCTGTTTGCCTCCTGGGCAGCCACAGATGTGGCTGCGGTTTGTGGCCAGCACGGGGTGGTTTGGGGAGCTTTTAGGGCTTCCCCGGCTCCCTTTCACTAAGTGAGAGGTCTGAGGTCTCCAAGGTCTGTGTGGCAGGACTCAGGGGTCCCACAGGAGAACAGACTTAAAAGGTAAAGCAGGCGGAGACGATCAGCGTGCCGGGGAGCGCTGGTCCCTGCAGTGTTCCTGATACAGTCTGTTTGGGGGCTGCGTCTGGGACATACCAGGAGGGGTACTAAAACCCTTGTGGTTGTAAATGGTTCTCCTTCTTCAAAAGATGTATTTCCTTCTTAGAGCATCACCTTCAAGAAGGAGAGGAGGAATAAGGACCATCTACTTATCTCCAAGCCACAGTCCAGGAGCACGTGATGTATGGAAACCTGGGTTTACAAAGGAGATGCATTTAGGGGCATTATTTATCTGCAAAGGAGCAGGAAAATCTATAAAATCCATGCTTGAAAGAGGACACACAGAGGCTTTCTTCAAGTGGCAGCTCTCACATGCATGCAAGTATTTACTGACGGTTCACAGATGCCTGGGAGAAGCCACGAGGGAGGGGCAGACGGATTTGTGTGGATCCGTTGGGGAAGCGTCGATCCATCAGCAGGAGAGTGGAAACTGCATGGAAGTTCTCCACCGCGCATGGGGCATGTACAGGAAGTCAAGCCTGACAGGACCTTGCGGGGCTCAGAGAGCTGCGTGGGGGCCGGGTGGTTCCTCAGGGAGGGGCCGGGGGTGCAGGAGGCCCCGTGGTCACCCAGGGTCCTGGAGGGCGGAATCAGACACACGGAGCTGTCGTCCACCTGCCCCGGCCTGCGGTTTCCAGGGAGTGTGCCGCCCTGCAGACTGGCGGCCCCGGGGGCTGCGTGCCCCGTCGTGGAGCAGGTGTCGCCACCCTCTCTGAGCAGCCTCGAGCTGTGGAACGAAAGCGTGAGGCCCGGGAGGACCGATGGGGCTGCTCTGTGACGTCTCCAACTGGTGAGGGATGGGGTCTGGGGCCAGCAGCACAGGCCGGCTGTTACCCATGGCTGGGCCGGTGTGCCCACGAGGCGACTTCAGTTTGTGTTTATGAGGCAAACCGCCAGGTAAGGCGGCTCGTGCCAAGCACTGGGGCAGAGCAGGGGCAGAGTGAGGGGGTCTGTCCATCAGGCGTCCATCCTGGCCTGGGGGGCAGCGGACGTAGACACCCACTCAGTGATCCCCGGTGACACCCACGGGGCCCCGGGCTCGCCTGGGAGGAGTTCTGTCTGCGTGGAGTCAGGGCGGCCTCACTCTGTGTGCCCAGCAGAGCAGACCACGGGGCTGTGGCGACCCCACAGGGGAGGCCTGGCACAGGAGAGGGGCTGTGGGGGGCTGCTCTGGGGGGCTCCCAGCAGAAGGGGCGCCTGTGCTCTGAGGCCTTTAGGGGTATCTGAGGCTGCTGCGGTGAGGACTGGACCCAGCAGGTGGGGTTGGGGGCATCAGAGGAAGGCTCCCATTGCAGAGAGACCAGAGGGGCCTGTGGGCAGAGCTGGAAGAATCCAGGGCAGCGAGGGCTGAGGCGGACTTGGAGATGGGTCTTGAGGTGGGAGGTGGGTGTGATGGGCCCGGGACCCAGGGGAAGGAGCACCTCTGTCCTGCCTTCCTGGAAACGTGGGGCCGAGAGAAAGACCAAGAGCTCCAGTCTGGCCAGCCCCTGGTCCGCCAAGTGGCGAGCAGATGTGGGGAGGATGTCGTCGGCCACGGACATTCGGTTCCTTGCTCTAGAGGACACTCGAGCTGCAGAGGGAAGCGTCTCCAGATTATGGAAGCCGAAGCCAGGGGAACAGTTCACGGAGAACCAAGTGGGGGAGACGCCCAGCCTGCAGGCTCCCCACGCGGACACCAGGCTCCCCACGCAGACGCCCCAGAGCCTCTGCTGGGATTGGAAAATCCTTGTCTCTGGAGAGAATGTGCCCCCACCCCCCAGCCCCCAGAGCCGTCTGTGTGTCCCTCTAGAGGAAGCAACTCCGTCCAGCCCTGCAGGGAGGCCCATGGCTCTTGGTCGGGGCCCCAGGGACGTGGGCAGGTCCTGGAGTAACTCCACCGAGCAAGGATGCATGTGAGGGGCGGCGGGAAGGAGGGGACTCCGGAGTCGGAGTCCTGCACTCGAGGACCCATCGGGAGTGCCTGGCAGGGAGGGGCTGGGGCTGTGCTCCCTGACCCCGGCATTACAGAGACCGTGCTTTTCAGAGAAAAGCATGTTATTTGTTACATATTTTATTTTTATCAAAATAATGCATATAATTATCTTAGTCGTTTCAATAGGCCAGCGCTTCCCAGACCCGCCCCTCAGAGTAACCTCCCCCCCACTCAGCTGAAGGACCCCATTCATCCTGCCGACATCCTGCGATCACTTCCATCTGTTTAGGGAACAGGTCTGGGCTGATTTCTCATTTACCAGCGCTGACATGGAATATTGACTTTCTGCTACAAAGTAACTCTGCTCACTTATGTCCCCTCTCTGTGAGATTAGGTTACAAGTCTGAGTCCCCACAGCCATCTCCTTTGTGGACGGCGCACCCTTACTTCCTGGGTCATGGACTCAGATGGCCAATGTAACAGCCATCCTCCACTCCCTCGACGCCCCTCCCGGGGGCCCCGGCTGGCTGTCAGCCTAGCGCTCCTCTGTTCTGTGTTATTAAGCTTTCAGGGGGGCTGAGTCAGAACTCAGGTGTTGTGCCGGCATCATAGACGAACCAGCAGATTTCCAGACCTGGAGCCAAGGGCAAGGGGGACTCGCATAGCCTTCCTCACAAGGCTGTTTCGGGTTTTCTCAGCCGGTCTTCCTCTTTTCCCGCTATTCTTTCCTTTTATAACCCTGGTAAGTGCCTTGAACATCTTAAGTGCTCCTTGCTTCCTCTTGGCCAACAGACCCTGTTCATCCTGCGGATGCCGGTCCCCGGGGACCCTCCTCCACTAGGACCCTCGTGATCCCTCGGGGGGCCCTGCACGTCCGTGAGGGATCATCTCCCCCGAGGATGGTCAGTGTGCACTCAGCATGCAGAAGTTCAGGGGGCAGGGCGCACATCTCAGGTTTGGCTCCGGGTGTAGGGACGTGGGGGAGGGCCAAGGGGCTGACGGGAAAGGGGACGAGGGAGGAAGCCCCAAACAGACAGGTGGGAGCCTCATGGGCAGGGGCCTCTGAGCCTGGACTCGCCCCTGTGGCCCCTGGGGGCCCCTGAGGGCAGGAGGCCAGGCCTCTGCTCCCGCCACCTGGGACTCAGCCGAGCAGGTGGAGCCCAGATGCAGCCAAGGGGGCCTTGCCCGCCCCTGCCCCTGCTGGTGCCTCCGGCGCCTCAGCCCCCTCCACACAGCCTCTCCGAGGCCTCCAGGGTCGCCTCGGGGACCCCCGGCCCTCGAGCACTGCTCTTTGGGCCTTTCCCCGCCCGGCTCTTCCGGGCGTCTGGTGCCCACGGCCCTGGGCTCACTGCAGAGGCCCTTCTTGTCACTGTAGTCACTCACTTCGCCTGCAGTTCAGGGAACTGGACAAAGAAATTCGTAAAACTTTTAAACAAATTCTGAGCAGCTCCCCCTCCTTCACTGCCCTGACCCCTCAGGAGTTCACATCCCCGTGGCGGTCTGCCCATGGATCCTCAGCCCCCTCAGCAGGATTCGCTGTGTGTGTACACAAAGGCGTGTACCCGTGCACACCACGCACACAGCAGACACACGTGCAGACATGCACGCACCCACGGGGAGCCCACCAGGCCTCCTCCGGTCATCTGATGCTCAGCTGTGCGGTGGGCTTTTTCTCCTGGGAGGTGTCTTCGGGGCCTTTCAAGACAAACGTTTTCCTCTCTCTGTGTGTCTTATTTAAATAAGAGCCTAGCACCCCCTGGAAGGGACGTATCCTGGTTTAAGCTCATTGGGCCGAGTCTTCGCGGAGGGCCGCTGTCGGTTCCCATCAGCTCTCGCGCGCATGGCCCGCAGATGTCCGGCTGAGTCCGCAGCTGCACCTCCCGCCTCTTAATTTGGTTCTGAGAGGAATTAGGCCTCGTGTTGTCACTTTCTACATCAACACTGACGGTTTCCAAGATGACTTTGCCAATCGCTACTTACGCCAAATGTTTCTCGCTGCTCGGTTCCCCTGGAAGCTCCCCCGACTTAATTACCCGGAGTCGGAAAGCCCTGTGGACGTGCGGGAGCTCACGACACACTGCTTCATCCAGGGCAGCGTGCAGGCCTCATCTTCTCCACAGACTCCTCTGCACATGGCTGGCCTCTCTCTCACTGATTTCCAGGAGGCTTTCAAAAAATTTTGTCCTGAATATTAACCTGGCTTCTGTTTCATATCTCAGTTATTTTCCCCTGCAGGTAACTGTCTTTCCCATTTCATTTATGGAAACTCTGTTACGAAGCCGACATTGTTCTCGTGACTTCTGGGTTTCAGGTTTGTTTTGGTTCAGAAACCTTAGCTTGTTCCACGATTACAGCTTGCCTCTCAGCATCTCCCAACCTTCGTGTGCAATGATTTGTTCCCCTTTGCGGGCACATCGCCAGCCTGAATCGGTGTTGGGGTGTCATCTCCTGACAGCCTCACTTAGGGAGAGGGCGGGTCCCCTCTTCTCTGGATGTGGGGTTGCAGATCAGAGTATGTTTTCCCTTTCTCCCCACCAATGGCTTCGACTGAACAACTGGAAACAGCCGATATGGACACGTGGGGCGGAGGACCCCACGCCAGAGCTCTGTAGCCTGACGTGGAGGGGTCACACCGCCTCCGTGGCCCCTTCTGCACAGACATGCCCGTGGGCCCCAGCTCAGGGGGAGAGAGGCCGGCCCACCACCTGGCCCACCCAGAAGCCCACTCTGTGTGGCTGCGAGGGTATCACCTGTGGGCCGGGGGGGGATCGCCGTCTGCAGGGGTGTCTTCTGTGTTTGCAGCTTCTCAGCCCAGCGTGCCCAGTTCTCCTGACTGTTTGCGTCCACCGGAGCCCTGACCTGGTGGTTAGCCGCGGCCTTGGATCCCCACGTCATCTCAGAGACCCTTTATGCCTCGTGGCCTCGCGGGCCCCAGAGCCAGGACAGGTGTCTGATATGGGGTCGGGCAGCGAGGTCTGGCTGGTGTCGCGGGGGAGAGAGACCCTCCCTGCAGTGCCCCCGCTCTGGACGCGTTTGCTGCCTGCCCGTGTCAACCTGCAGCGACGGCTCCGCAACCACATCAGTCACGACAGGGCACCCCGTCCACAATGTCCTGCCCGGTGATGGTGGGTTTTGTTTCCCCACTTACAGCACGCCTCTTCCATCTTCCCATGTCAGACGCACAAATGGGCTGTTCTCTGGACTGTCCAGGGGTCCTTAGTACAAACGCTGAGTGATACATGAGGGGCATGTGGTCCTTTTCAGAGGGAGGCTGGCGTCCCAGCCAGCTGGCCCTCTGCCCCGAGCACCCCTGTGGACGCACACAGGTCACAGAGGACGGCGGACCCTCCCGCCTTTGCCCTGCAGGGATGGGCGTGCTGAGCCCTGTCCCAGGCCGAGTGAGGACCCAGGATGGATGTAGCTGCGCCCTGCGCTGCAGTCACGAGGCATCTCAGATCACTGCTGCCCACCCCGCTGCTCTGGGGTGCATGTAAACGTTTCCTTTTCCCACTGACAGCTCAGGGTCCCCTCTGATGCCCAAGGAGGCTCACACTTCCCACCTGCTGGGGCCTCCCCGACCCGACCTCCCGCCCCAGCGCTGCACAGAGAGCCCATTGCACGCGTGTGTGTACGTTCGGATCTGCAAGACCCACGGCTCGGGAGACAGCGGCCACCGAGACGATGGCTCAGTGCCCATGGCCCCAAGGAAGGGGCCGCCTTGCCCTGGGGCCACGGGGACACACAAGTCACCCCAGGCCGAGATGGAAGCAGCTGCAGGGACGTGTCCATCAAAGCGGCTGGTGGGGGCAGGGAGGGGTGGGCTGTGGGCTCACAGGAGGGGGGTCGGCTATTTCCAGGGCCCGGGTGCTCTGAGAGGGGCTGTCCTCCCTGGTCAGCAAGGCCTGGATCACAGCCTCAGATGCAGAAACAGGCTGTGAGGCTGCACGGCAGTGCGGGGGGCCCTCCACAGTTGCTGGTGCCCTCCGCGACTCCTCTATCCTGCTTTGCGCCCACAGGAGCCTCCACCCACGCACGTCCAGGGCGTGGCTCTGTCTGTCCCTGTGATGCCTCTCCTGCTGCCAGACGGGGCTCAGGAAGCCCGCGCTGGTGGCCGGGTCCATCCTCCCGTCTCTGTCACCCGTGTCCCTCTGCAGAAGCCTGTCCACTCTGGGGACACAGACCGCAGATGGAGCAGGAGGCCCGCGGGCGCCCGGGGGCCCAGACCATGGCAGAGCGGAGCTCCCAAGCCTCTGCCCCGACCTGCACGCCGGGGAGCCACCAGCCCTCCACAGAGTCAAAACCGAACGATTTTCATCAGCTCCAGCAGACTGCCTCTCATCTGGACTAATTAGCAAGACTTCCCTGTTTACAGAAGAAAAATTGCCTTTTCCGCCTGGCTGTGTCTCTTTGCTGTTAATTACGTCCAGGGTGTCAGTTCCAGGGCCCCTGGGCATGCCGACTAGGAGGCAGGAGACAAGGACCACCTTCCCCCAGACTACACTCTGTGGCCCCTGAGTAAACACTCGTCCCCTGTGGGGAGGAAGGGCAGGAAGGACAGGGAGAAGACCCAGGGATGCGTCTGGCCCGTCACAGACTCCTAAGGAAGACTTGGGGCCAAGGCCAGACACCCGGCCACCAGGGCTTCTTGGGGACACACGTTCTGCCCGAGCAGGGAGTGGCCAGGGGCTGGGGGTCCCAGGCACGAGGGTCTAACGTCCTCAAAGCCGTTCTGGTGTGTTCTGTGAATGAGGCTAGGATAAAAGAACGCAGGAGACATAAGGCCTTTGAACGACCCTGAGGTCCCACTGTCCAGACACTTCCCTGAAGACCGGCCTCCTCCTTGGGGTAAGGCTCAGACCGGGAGGAGCTGGGCCCCCAGCACCTTGGACCCCAGGGAGCCCCCACCTCTGCCGTGGGTCCTGGCTCCCCAGGGACCTCCGGCCGGTTGTGGAGAGGCTGCAGGTCAGCCTGGGGACCACTCCCCAGCCTTGGGCAACCTGGGGGAGGGGCTGCTCATTTGCGGAACCTTCTCAGAGGAGTGTTGATTGAGTTAAAATTGGATTTCTGCTCAGATTGATTATCTAATGTGATAGAAAAATATACAGTCTGGGAGCAAATTTAGATTTCAGTGAAAAATTAAACTGTTATACCAAGCTGCCCACTGAAGCGTTAAGCGCATTCTCGCTGTAATTATATCTGCAGACAGCCGGCGAGGACTGTCACTGCCGCCGCTGGGCCCTGAGGACCTCGTGCCCACACTCTCCGCCTCCGAGGCATCCGGAAGAGGCCCTAATTGATTTCCTGGGGTCTCTGCGTTGGCAGGAGGCGGCGTCCCCCACTCCCAGATGCTGGACCGTGGAGAATGAAGCCGCTCAGGCGTCACGGGGGGAGCCAGAGAAGAGCTGAGGTGGCAGAGGTTCGGCAGCCATGGGTGTCCGAGGGGGACAGCCCGGCATCACTAGTGACCTCGAAGGCTGGGACCAGAGCCCTGCCTGGCACACCCCGGTGCCCACACGAGGCTTACGAAAGCGAACCCCTGGTCCGCAGCCCCGCCTGCTGCGATGTGTCACTCCAGCCACCCACGGGGCAGTCGTGCGGGTTCTCAGGTCCTGGGGTATAGGCTCTCACAGCACAAACTCTGGGAGGGTTTCCCCCATCCCCCGGTCAGCCCCCTCTGTCTTGGCCGGGTTGGCTCCCTGCCCCCACCCTGGGCTCCCTCCTGACCCTCCCAGGGGCATCATGCCCACTTCACAGATGGCATTGGGTCCAACAAGGCCTTGACAAATGGACACATGGAGAGAGGAACACACAGGACAGTGAAGAGCAGCTCACAGCGATTTGGAACGCTGTGCAGAGAACCCTGGGGTGGAGCGGCCAGCACAGCCGACCTCGGGCCCCGCTTCGGTCTGCACGTGGACCAAGGGCCTCCAAGATGCTCCCTCCGCAGCTGGGACGCAGGGCCTGCTGGCTCCCACGAGGCCTCTTTCTCACCTGGGCACGGCTCTGCTGCCTGTCGCCCTCTGGATGATCGGATGGTAAAGAACCAGGGGTGCTCATGTCACGGGACGCAGCGCGCTCTCCACGGACCTGCCACTGTCACGCACACGTGCCCACGCCATCTGGGGGCAGAGCTGTCCCCACCGAGGACGCCCACCCCCCCGCCCCGCAGGTGCCTGTGGGTGTCCCCTGCGGCAGTGTCGCCGGAGCTCCGGGCCTGGGGACAGAGGTGTGATGGGGGCTGTGCTGACCCTCCTGTGAAGGTCAGACACGGTTCACCAAGCCCAGGGGCCCATCCTCCTCGCCTCTGGTTACTGCTCTGCTGGTGTCTACTGATAGACCGCTCAGCTGGGGTCACAGGGGTTTGGAGTCTCTGAGCGGCTCTCAGAGTTGGGGCCCCAGTCTGAAGACTTTCCCGAGAGAACTGAGCTTGTAAGAACCCGGGGTCACAGGGAAGCTGCCTGGAGAGTGAAATGCAAGGGCAGCAAAGGCACCTGGCTCTCAGCTCAGGGCTGGAGAAGGACGGGGACCAGCACGGTGTGGGCCCAGCCTGCCCCGGCCCAGGGAGCGCGGGGCTGCACGCAGGCTCCTGGCCACGCCTGCTGGTGCACACGACCACAGCCTGGATCCACCGTCTTATCCAGAGGAGGGTCAGTCACGGCGTTAGTCAGGGTTCTCCAGAGAAAGGGAACCAATGCGAGACTGATAACAGATAACAGATAGATGATGATGGCACACGGATAGACAACAGACTGATGCCAGATACAGATGCATAACAGATTAGGCGATGGTAGAGAGATACAGGTGCATAACAGATTAGGTGATTGATGGATGATGGATGGATGATACATAACAGGCAGACAGATATAGGCAGGTGGATAATAGAGAGCTGGCAGGTAGAACACAGACGTGGAGACAGAGACACAGATGCATCAAGAGATGTAGCAACGGGAACCTCACTCAGAGGAAGCAGAGGCCAAACTGCCAGCATCCGCTGGATCATGGAAAAGGCAAGAGAGTTCCAGGAAAACATCTATTTCTGCTTTATTGACTACAACAAAGCCTTTGACTGTGCGGATCACAATAAACTGTGGAAAATTCTGAGAGAGATGGGAATACCAGACCACCTGATCTGCTTCTTGAGAAATTTGTATGCAGGTCAGGAAGCAACAATTAGAACTGAACATGGAACAACAGACTGGTTCCAAATAGGAAAAGGAGTATGTCAAGGCTGTATATTGTCACCCTGCTTATTTAACTTCTATGCAGAGTACATCATGAGAAATGCTGGGCTGGAAGAAACACAAGCTGGAATCAAGATTGCCGGGAGAAATATCAATAACCTCAGGTATGCAGGTAACACCACCGTTATGGCAGAAAATGAAGAGGAGCTAAAAAGCCTCTTGATGAAAGTGAAAGAGGAGAGTGAAAAAGTTGGCTTAAAGCTCAACATTCAGAAAACGAAGATCATGGCATCTGGTCCCATCACTTCATGGGAAATAGATGGGGAAATGGTGTCAGACTTTATTTTTCTGGGCTCCAAAATCACTGCAGATGGTGACTGCAGCCATGAAATTAAAAGACGCTTACTCCTTGAAAGAAATGTTATGATCAACCTGCATAGCATATTCAAAAGCAGAGACATTACTTTGCCAACAAAGGTCCGTATAGTCAAGGCTCTGGTTTTTTCCTGTGGTCGTGTATGGATGTGAGAGTTGGACTGTGAAGAAAGCTGAGCACCGAAGAATAGATGCTTTTGAACTGTGGTGTTGGAGAAGACTCTTGAGAGTCCCTTGGACTGCAAGGAGATCCAACCAGTCCATTCTGAAGGAGATCAACCCTGGGATTTCTTTGGAAGGAGTGATGCTAAAGCTGAAACTCCAGTACTTTGGCCACCTCATGCGAAGAGTTGACTCATTGGAAAAGACTCTGATGCTGGGAGGGATTGGGGGCAGGAGGAGAAGGGGACAACAGAGGATGAGATGGCTGGATGGCATCACTGACTCAATGGACGTGAGTCTGAGTGAACTCCGGGAGTTGGTGATGGACAGGGAGGCCTGGCGTGCTGCGATTCATGGGGTCACAAAGAGTCAGACATGACTGAGCGACTGAACTGAACAGGATCAGAGTCTTTTCCAATGAGTCAACTCTTCGCATGAGGTGGCCAAAGTACTGGAACTTCAGCTTTAGCATCACTCCTTCCAAAGAACACCCAGGACTGATTTCCGTCAGAATGGACTGGTTGGATATCCTTGCAGTCCAAGGGACTCTCAAGAATCTTCTCCAACACCAGTTCAAAAGCATCAATTCTTTGGCGCTCAGCCTTCTTCACAGTCCAACTCTCACATCCATACATGACCACAGGAAAAACCATAGCCTTGACTAGACGGACCTTTGTCGGCAAAGTAATGTCTCTGCTTTGGAATATACTATCTAGGTTGGTCATAACTTTTCTTCCAAGGAGTAAGCGTCTTTTAATTTCATGGCTGCAGTCACCATCGGCAGTGATTTTGGAGCCCCCCCAAAAGAAAATCTGACACTGTTTCCACTGTTTCCCCATCTATTTCCCATGAAGTGATGGGACCAGATGCCATGATCTTCGTTTTCTGAATGTTGAGCTTTAAGCCAACTTTTTCACTCTCCTCTTTCACTTTCATCAAGAGGCTTTTTAGCTCCTCTTCACTTTCTGCCATAAGGGTGGTGTCATCTGCATATCTGAGGTTATTGATATTTCTCCCGGCAATCTTGATTCCAGCTTGTGTTTCTTCCAGCCAGCATTTCTCATGATGTACTCTGCATAGAAGTTAAATAAGCAGGGTGACAATATACAGCCTTGACGTACTCCTTTTCCTATTTGGAACCAGTCTGTTGTTCCATGTCCAGTTCTAACTGTTGCTTCCTGACTTGCATATAGGTTTCTCAAGAGGCAGGTCAGGTGGTCTGGTATACCCATCTCTTTCAGAGTTTTCCACAGTTTATTGTGATTCACACAGTCAAAGGCTTTGGCATAGTCAATAAAGCAGAAGTAGATTTTTTTTTTTTTGAACTCTCTTGCTTTTTCGATGATCCAGTGGATGTTGGCAATTTGATCTCTGGTTCCTCTGTCTTTTCTAAAACCAGCTTGAACATCAGGGAGTCCACGGTTCACGTATTGCTAAAGCGTGGCTTGGAGAATTTTGAGCATTACTTTACTAGCATGTGAGATGAGTGCAATTGTGTGGCAGTTTGAGCATTCTTTGGCATTGCCTTTCTCTGGGATTGGAATGAATCGGACGTTTTCCAGTCTTGTGGCCACTGCTGAGTTTTCCAAATTTGCCAGCATATTGAGTGCAGCACTTTCTCAGCATCATCTTTCAGGATTTGAAATGCACATATGTATTGAATATTGTGCGTATTGTATAGACATACGCATATTGTAAAGACAAATAGTGTATAATCTCACTGACATGTGGAATCTCAAATAGTCAGACTCATAGAAGCAGAGAGTAGAACGTTGTTTGCCATTGGGGGTGGGGTATGTGTTGGTGTGGGTCAAAGGGTACAAAGTTTCAGTCGTACAAGCTGAGTGAACCCCACCAGCCGCACGACACCTCTAGCTCACAACGTTGCCTTGTATGCTTAGCGTTTGCTGAGGGGAGAACTTGTGTTAGGTGTTCTTAGCCCATGCACACATACAGGCGGTGATAATGTGAATAGCATTAGTGGTGGCAGGAAACCTCCAACGGAGGTGGAATATCTGTGCCCTTGGCGTTGGCCACGGTCTCTTGGGTGGAATATCTGTGCCCTTGGCGCTGGCCACGGTCTCTTGGCTGTATACTTACGCCAGATGTGTGGAATCCTCAACTTTACATATGTGCACTTTTTTACGTGCCAATCCTATCTCAATAACATGGTTAAAAACAGAAAATGCAGTTGTAAAAACTCTTTCAGGCTTTGCAGACCACGGGGCTCTGCACGGACACTCCAGTCTGCCCCAGTGTCACCAGAGGGCCCACGGACAACATGTAAGGGAGCCGGCACAGCTGCATCCCAGGCAAACCTCATCCCCAAACACAGGAGGCAGGGGACCCGGCCCTGGGACAGGAGCACTCGGCTGTCAAGACAGATGAACTGCGGCGCAGCGGGACTGGTGGACATGAGGCCGCTGAGTGAGGACATCAGATTCCCACCGCGTGCTGCTGTCCTGTAAAGCTGAGAGCGGTGCACGCCCAGCAGCACGGCGCATGTGAGCACACTTCACAGCACACCTAAATGCAGCCGCACGCGCGTGAGAGGAAGTATGACAGGGCAGAGCACACCTGACTCTGCCGCAGAGCTGACGTCTTCCCGGGCTGAGCCCTGCCGGCTCCACGCCTTTCGTGACAGCGCGCGGCAGGCAGCCTGAAGCGTGCAGGGGCGCCCCTTCTCAGGGCTCTGGGCCACGGGAGTCGTTCGTGTAGAGATTGAAGTTTGCAGAAGAGAGCGGCTTGTGTCTTCTTGTTCAAGATTTGTAGGAACATTGTGACCTGACCAAATGGGCAGCTTCAAAAATAAAGGATTCCAACACCAAGAAGTTTGCAACAGCCATCCACACCGCTCCCTCACCTGGCCTGTAAAAGTGCTTTGCTGAAACCCCTGGGGGAGTTTGGGGTGTTCTGGGCACCAGCCGTCCACCTCCTTACACGGCCTGCAATATGCCTTTCTCTGCTCCAAGCGCTGACGTTTGGGTTTCTTTGGCATCAGCGTGCATCAGCCACGGGAACTCACATTTGGTAACAGAGAGTGGTGGACCCTGGATCCGGGACTCCGTTCGCTTCAGGTGCTTGGAGGCGCCCAGAGTGGGGTTGGATGGGCCCTGTGCAGACACAGGCTGTGATCGAGGACCTGAGCGCCACCTGGGGAGGTGGGTCCATGACACCCTCCGGGACAACTGAAAAGTGATGATCAGTTCTTTGCACCTGAGAGGCTCCGAAAGAAAAGGGAGGGAGGGGGAATGAGGAAGCGAGGAGAGGGAAAGAAGAGAAAAGGGGGAGGAGGAGAAGAGAAGGAGGAGGGAGGAAGAGGACGCTTCAGGACCACAGGGAGCCCTGCCGCCCTCAGCAGCAGGGAGCCGGGCACGGCTTCCTGGTGCTAGGTTTGGAGTGGCCCCTGAGTTTTGCCTTGAGCTCCTGTCCATCCTGGCCTCTCCACTTGGAGCACGAGAGGAAGGGGGAAGCGCAGTGAATCGCAGCCCCACGAGGAGTGGCCTGGCGGGTGGCAGAGCTGAGCCAGCGCTCCCGCAGCCCCGGGCGGATGGAGTCCTGAGCACTGAGTGGCAGGAACTCTCGCCAGACACTGTCTAAATGGGATGTGCTTTTCAGAGAGCCTGGCTTTTATTTATTAGAGAGGTTTTATCTGCTAAGTGCTTTTCAAGGGTTTGAAACACTCTGAGAGCCTTCAAAGGTGGTGGGGGGAATGCCCGCTTGCCTCCTCATTTCTTAGCCACCCAGGGCACCGGTGGCAGGGAGGGCATCTGCTCCCGGCGACCCCGGCCCATCGCTGTGCCCCGCTCCAGCCTCCTCGCCACCAAAGCTGCCCGACCAGAAAGATGACTTAACACAAGTGCACGACCTGGGCTTCTGTGCTGAGTCATAGAACAGCCATACATAGCAAGGGTGGTTCCCCCTTACTAGGAAAATGCTTCAGACTTTTTGGAAAACTCCTGCATTAAACATTTTCTTCTTTCATCCTAACAAAATCCAGGGAGGCGAAACGGTGAGCTTCTGGACTTGGCTCCTGGGAACGCCTGAGCGTTGACCGTGGGCTTCCCAGGAATTCCGTGAGCTTGGGGGAAAGCACGACATTTTAGCCTTCAATTATATTAACTGATAATTAAAGACATTATAGCAATAACAAAAGCAATGGGATGTATAAAGAAGTCCTATAGCTTGACAACAGAGAACAGTGCAATTCACAAAGGAGCAAACGACTGGAACAGACAGTTTCCAAAGAAGATACTCGGGTTGCCAATAACCGTGTGAAAACATGTTCAGTGTCCTTAGTCATCATGGAAGCGCAAACCAACCTCGGTGGAATAGCACCCACATCCGTGAAGGTGGCTGTGACCGGAAAACGGACACCAGCAAGCGTTGACAAGGACGCGGAGAAATCCGAGCGTTTGCACATCTCTGGTGGGAACGCAACATGCAGAGAGCACCCTGCGGAATGGTCTGGGTGCTCCTGCGCTCAGCTGCTCCATCGTGTCCGACTCTCCGGGGCCCCGGGGACTGCAGCCCGCCAGGCTCCTCTGTCCATGGGATTTCCCAGGCAAGAACACTGGAGCATGTTGCCATGCTCTCCTCCAGGGGATCTTCCCGACCCAGGGATCGCACCCCCGTCTCCTGTCTTCTGCATCACAGGCGTTTTCTTTATTGCTGAGCCACCGGGGAAAACCTGGAGAACAGGTTAGTGGCTCCTCAAAAAGGTAAACAAGTATCACACAATCCAGCAAGTCCACTCCGAGGCATGTACTCAGACAAAACAGGGACTCAGACAGACTCTCATGCACTGAATTCATAGCCCAGCAACCAAAGCGGACAGGACCCAGCTGCCCGTCAGCGGATGGATGAATAGAATAGGATCCACCCATGCAAGGGAATATTCTCCAGCCTTAAAAAGGACGGAAATTCTGACAGTCAGTGAGATAAGCGAGTCACAAGAGGGCAAGCACTGTGTGACCCCACTCATCTGAGCTCCCCAGAGAAGTGGAGTTCAGAGACAGAAAGCAGAAAGGCGCTTGCCTGGGCGGGGGAGGGCGGGGCAGGGGAGGGCGCGGCGGGGCAGGGCAGGGGAGGGGAGCGGGAGTCAGTGTTTAAGGGGGGCAGGGTCTCAGTTTGGGAAGATGAGAACGTTCTGGAGATGCATTGTGGGGACGGTTGTACAATGATGTGAACGTGCTTGATGTCCCTAAATTATGCACTTAGATGACTAAACTGATATTGTATCCATATTACACATGTGTGTGTTACCCTGAAGCTGAAGCTCCAATACTTTGGCCACCTGATGCGAAGAGCTGACTCACTGGAAACGACCCTGATGCCGGGAAAGACTGAAGGCAGGAGGAGAAGGGGACGACAGAGGATGAGATGGTGGGATGGCATCACTGTCTCGAGGGACATGAGTCTGAGTGAACTCCGGGAGTTGGTGATGGACAGGGAGGCCTGGCGTGCTGCCGTCCATGGGGTCACAGAGAGTCGGACACGACTGAGCGACTGAATAACAACAACAAATGTTACCCAATACAATAAATTCAAGAGGAAGGAGATCAAACCCATCGCTTCCTAATTCTCCAGTGCTTTTCCCTGTGACCTTTGCCCTCAGGTTACTTGCACTGGCCACTCCTACGGGCCACCCGTGGCATCACTCCTGGGTCCTTGTGAAAAGAGCTGTCCTCACTAGCCTCACAGAGAAGCCGCAACTGGACTCAGGGACCCAGCCCGCTCAGAGCCCTCCTTGCACAGGCCAGATGTGCTTTAAGGGGCTGTTGCAGAGTCAGCAGGGGTCAGCTCAGAGCAGAGGGCAGGCCTGCCCAGATTCCTGTCTTCAGACCAGCTCCGCGGCGGGCCCTCCGCCCTGGGGGCTCTCACACAGCTTTGGAGCCATGGAAAGTTTCCTGCGAAACTTCCTAACCTGCCCCCACCCTCCGTACCCGCCCCCACCACAATTGCACACCCCCCCCCCCCCCGCCTCCACCCTGCTCACCCGCCCTCACCCTCAGCACCCGCCCCCACCCCCCCT
The DNA here is from genome assembly GCF_042477335.2 of Ovis canadensis. Classification (NCBI taxonomy): domain Eukaryota; kingdom Metazoa; phylum Chordata; class Mammalia; order Artiodactyla; family Bovidae; genus Ovis; species Ovis canadensis. Next base: position 230,476,053 of record NC_091247.1, on the reverse strand, counting down.
CACCCAGCCCCCACCCGGCTCACCCGCCCTCACCACGGTCCCACGGGCCCCGCCCCCACGCCCCCACCCCGCCCCCACCCCCCTCACCCAGCCCCCACCCTGCTCACACGCCCTCACTGTGGCCCCCTGGCCACCCGCCCCCACCCCTGTCACATGCCCCTACCCTGGGGGGCCACCCGCCCACAGGGACGTGCAGGGGCGGGGCGGGGCGAGGGGGGTGGTTTGAGGAGGGGGGGTCTGGGTGATGAGCGTGTCATCTCATGTGTCCACTTTGGGGCTGAAGCACTTGCTAGTGCCCTCATCTGACCTTAACTGACCTCCTCAGGTGGTGTTTTCAGAGAGTGCATCCCCCACAGGGGTTTACGTGCTTAAGTCACTTCAGTCCGACTCTGTGACCCCGTGGACTGCAGCCCGCCAGGCTCCTCTGTCCATGGGATTCTCCAGGCAAGAACACTGGAGGCGATTGCCCTGCCCTCCTCCAGGGGACCTTCCTGACCCGGGGATCGAACCCAAGCCTCCTGTGACTCCTGCACTGGCAGGCAGGCTCTTTACCACTAGTACCACCTGGGAAGCCCATTTTACAGAAGTGGATAGGGGTAGGTTGGAGAAGAATCACACATTTATTCTAGAAGAGCTTTGAAATGCAGAGCTGTACACACAATGAACATAAACCGATTATAACTCAGCAGTTTCTTAATACCTCGTACAATATTCTCTGAGGCTCCTCTACGACGGTACACCGTTTCCCCCGAAACTGGGATTACACTGTCTATACTGCTTACAAACTGATTTTATTGAACTTAAAGAAATTAATAAATAATGAGCAGCCTGACTCTGTACGAAATGTGGCAGTCATGTGCACTCATGCAGCCTCAGGGGGCATTTTATTCCAGGCGAGAAAGGAATTCCATGCCCTGTCCTGAAGCGACGGCAGTGATTCCAGGCACTAACTCAGAGCTTACGCCCGTGTAAGTTTCATGCAGACTCGGTGTCTAAATATGAAAGACAGATCCACGTGTTTCTGAAGGATGTGTGGGCAAGAACTCTTATAGTCATGGGGAGCAGCAGAGAAGACTTACAAGAAGAAATAATTGATGGAAATATTAGGAGATATACACACATAAGGAAGCAGACACATTTGGCCCCAAAAGTGTTGCTCCGGCGCCTGTCAAGATGACCGTTGATGTCAAAGCTTCATTCGGTAGTGGTGGGGCATTTTGAATACGCTACAGAACTTCTATTATTATGTATGAAGTAGTCGCATCTGTGCTCATGAGTGAGAGTGTCTGTCCCTTTATTTTACTGTCCTTTTCTGATTTTGGAATAACACCTGTCTATGCTTTCTGCCTTAGTCTACGCTTTCAAACAAGTATACAAGACAATGCGTTGCTTGAAAATGAAAACAATTTTTTCCTGTAAGGTCTTAATGTTTTTAAGGTGGGAATGTCATGATTTCATCCCTCATTTCCTCCTTTCTATTTGCCTGGCCAGAGTATCCTGATTTGGGTTATTTTGTATTTGTGTGTGTGTGTGTGTGTGTGTGTGTGTGTGTGTGTGTGTGTGAGGAAGAGAAGTGGAGAGATAAATCAAGACAGAGACTGGGTGAGCCTGTGAAGTCAGTCAGTCCACGAGAGACCCATTTTTCCTGGAAACTTAGAATATTCCTTTCTTTCTTCAAAATCTGTGTGCTATTTCTCCTTTCCTAGTCCTTTCATTTTGCCTTGTCTAGATTTGGATCTGTAAGAAATCTGTTTATTTTAATTTTATTTCTTCTCAAAAAGAATTAATTTTTCTAATGTCCTTAGAAATTAAAGGTGCTTTTATTCATTTTCCAATTTTCATATGCTGAATATTTAGTTCACTTCTTTTTTTCCTGTCCTTTGTGTGAAAAAAAGCAATTAACCTCTAGATACAACTTTGGCCACCTCAGCTATAGTTTGTATGTTTACCATTCTTTTTTATTATTTTAAAAATATGATTATTATTCTAATGCTTCCTGTATCTACAATGACTCTTGCTTGTGATTTAAATTTTATTGTATCTTGGAAAATGAATGTTGTTTGTAAAATTTCTGTTTTTATAATTTACTGACGTTTTCTTGAGCATTTCTTAACACTGAAAAAGAATAGGCACTGATTCCTCCTATTATTTGACAGACTAAGATCTGCTGAACCCCTCTCTTTAGAGCCCAAGCTGACTCTGCATGGCGTCACTGCAGCGGTTCCCAACTGAGGCAACTGTGTCCCCAGGGCACACTGGGCAACGATGGGGACATTTCTTGCATAACAGGGAGATGCTGCTGGAGTCAGTGGGTGGAGGCCAGAGGGACCCCCACACACCCCTGTAGAGCTGGGCGCACCCGCCCACCCCAGCCCTGTCACTGAGTCTGCAATCAGGAAGGTTCCGCACCAAGACCCCAGTGTCCTTAACATCATTTTTGTTTTTGGTCTATTTGATCCAACATCAAGTATCATGATAACAACGTGTTAGCAGCTTTCCTCACCGTTTCCACACGTGTTTAAAATAGAACTTGGTTTGGGGGCCCAGGGGGCTGGATGTGTTAATTGCAGCAGAGGAAACTCTTCGATAAAGTCCTTGATCCAGGAGCTCTCCGTGAGCCAGCTCTGGCGCTTCTCTTTGTGTGCGTCAGCTCCGTCGCTTCCACCGTCTGACTCTTTGCGACCCCGTGGACTGAGCCCAGCAGGCTCCTCTGTCCTCGGGACTCTCCAGGCTAGAATCCTGGAGTGGGTTGACGCGCCCTCCTCCAGGGGACACTCCTGACCCAGGGCCTGAACCCAGGCCTCTTGTGTCTCCTGCATTGGCAGCTGGGTTCTTTGCCACTGGTGCCGCCTGGGAGCCTGGGTGGTTCTGTTTAGCGCAGGATAAAACCGAGTCTCATGTCTGTCGTGAGCGTGCACGTTATAACGTCCGCCTTTCTTGCTTCTAACCTGTGCCGTTTTGCCTAATTCTCTGTTTTCTAAACAGTGATCCACTTGGGGTCGGCCTGACCCTGCATTTGTCAGCTAGTGGGTGTGAAGCACCTGTATTCTGCGTTATTTCCGTGACATCTGCGCTCACGCCGTTGTTTCTCTAACCTTCCTTTTGTTTTCCGCACGTGATGCACAGCAGCGCTTTGCTCTCAGACCTTTGCCTTGCCCTCCGCGTGCCCACTCCAGGCCCCTGTCCCGGGCTCCCCTCGCGAGTCCCGTGTCCGTGGCCATGCCCCTCTCCAGCTCCATCGCCCTGCCTCCCATGTTCATCCTGTTCCGTTCATGTCTTATGGTGATGCTCACAGTCATTTGCTGCGCGCGTGACTGTGTCTGTTTAGCGCTCGTTTCCATTGCCTCCACAAGGGCAAGCTTTCAGGCTTAGCCTGCAGAACCTGCCTCTGCTCCGGGGCAAGCTCTGAGTTAAGGGAGTGACCTGAGTACTGTCACCACTTCAGGACCTCGGTGCCTTTATGATCCCGACTCTCTTCTGGGGAAACCGAGGCAAGAGCAGGTTCAGGAGTGGGCAGTGTCGGGCAGTTTGCCCCTTGGAGACAGCACAGCCCCTCCCCACTGTTCATGCAATGGGCTCTGTTCACTCCTAGGGAAGGGGCCGCTTTAGACCTCCTCACGTTTTTGTCTCTGTCCTTGGGAACCACATGCTCATCTGTCCACCCAGGAGGCTGTGAGGGGTCTCCTCACGCCCCCCAGGCTTCCTGCGCTGGAAGATTTATTCATCTCTTGATCCAAGCCTGGGACTCAGTGCCCTGACCCTCTGAGCTGGGGTCCTCAGAGCTGGTGGATCTGTGGGCCTCGTCTCCCAAGTGGAGTCTCCGGTCCCTGCACCGATCTGCAAAATGGTGCCTGGACCAGAGGAGGAAGCAGCAGGTCCTCCCAGAGCCGAGCTGACCCCCAGCACTGAGTTTGGAGGTGAGGACGAGGACAAGGCGCCGGATGCTGACTCCCGCTCATCACCGTTCCTCGTGCACGAGACCCCGACATGAGGCGCAGAAGGAGCAGTGTTCACGGGATCCAGGCGACTCCTCCGCCAAGAACCCCCAGATGGAGGACCTGTCCCCACCCCCATGGTCCCCAGCATGTTCTTCCTAGATGCTCCTTCCAGCCTCCTTTAACCTCAAACTGTCAGGAAAAATGTCTAAACTTCGGAAAAGGGCAACCCGGGGGCCCAGGCACCCTTTCATCGGGGTGTGGACCTTGTCCAGAGGGCCTTCTGGGAACAACAGATTTTGATGGATGCCTCCACTCATCCTGAGTCCAGGGACCTTTCAGCACTTCTGCCTCAACACAGACTCAGGGCTTCGCTCCTGGAGGCAGAGAATGCGCTGATGATAAATCAAAGGAATTAATGATAAAAATCTTGGAAGTTTTTTTACAGTAGTCTGTCACTCAGCTTTCCTTTAGGACATAGACTGTGCACGTGTGCTCCATCCCCAAGCCGCATCTGCCTCTCTCACAGCCCAGCGGACGGAAGACGGCCAGGCTCCTCGGCCCGCGGGGCTTCCCAGGCTAGTCTACCGACTGGGTGGCCGCCTCCTCCTCCGGGGGATCTTCCCAACCCCGGATCAAGCCTGTGTCTCCTGCACTGGCAGGCATGCTCTTTACCACCAGCCACTAGCATCTGTTAATCGTATTACCACGCTCTTAAATAGAATTTAAAATTAAATAAGACAAATCATCAAATGTCCCCTTTCTTTTTATTTTATGTTGCTTCTATCCATATGTCTCCAATCAATTACTTGAGGAGGAAAATCTTCCAAAATAACATGTACTGAAGGTTTTCTTGTTACCGGAGACATTTATCCAAAACCATTAAAATCATTGAGTTCACAATTGCTACCTCCTAATGGTTATTGAACCTGATTCTGCCCTGGAGCGATTTAACGCATGGGGAACTCACTGTCCTCCTCCAGTCTCAGGGAAGCCCAAGGTCAATGCTAGTCGGCTTCCTCTTAGGACAGGAGCCATGTCCAAACTGGCCTCGAGCTTAGACTCAGACAACAAATGGCCTAATTAATCGAAATCATTATTGAGACACACAGTTAACACCTTAGAGCAAAACAACCTTCGCATGAAACTCCTGATATGCCAGTGGGTAGATTTAGCAAACGTTTGTTGAGTTTCTACAATGCGTTTGCTCCTACCATCCAGATAAAAGGGCTCACTACAAACTACCTCGGGTTTCCCTCATGGCTCAAATGATAGTGAACCTGCCTGCAATGCAGGAGACCCAGGTTCCGTCCCTGGGTCAGGAAGAGCCCCTGGAGGAGGGCATGGCAGCCCACTCCAGTGTTCTTGCCTGGAGAGGCCCATGGGCAGAGGAGCCTGGCGGGCTACAGTCCCTGGGGCCACCGAGAGTCAGACACGACTGAGTGGCTAACACTTTCACTTTCACACTTTCATAAACCACCTTTGTCTCCAAAGGGGTAACTAAGACTATCCTTAAGAAAAGGGATCAGTAATTCGCATGAGGAGAGATATAAGTGAAAATGCCCACATTAAGTGTGTTCCTGTGGCAAAGCCACGTGCAAAAGCTACCGTCTGCAACATAAGGTCATCGATGACGCCGCGCGTGGTCCCCAAGCAGGGGACTGCCCCCCACGCTGCTCCTGGTGGCTCTGGGCCTGAGCTGGCCAGCTCCCCTGAGCACCTCTGGAGACACAGTATCCGGTGCCCACTCAGTCACTTATCCCCGGGAAGCAATCAGATAAGAGATGTGTTTACAAGGGTATGTTTCCTCAGAGAAGAGCTAGAAAACAGTGGAATAGCCAGCAATAGTGGACCGGTTGCATGAATGATGGAGCGCCTGTATAACCCAGTCCCATGTGGGTATTAAAACGATGGGGCAGGGTAGCCACTGATACCAGCGTGTGTTTCTGTAAGTGGAGTGAAAGTCGCTCAGTCGCGTCTGACTCTCTGCGACCCCATGGACTATTTACAGTCCACGGAATTCTCCAGGCCAGAATACTGGAGTGGGTAGCCCATCCCTTCTCCAGCAGAGCTTCCCAGCCCAGGAATCGAACCAGAGCCTCCTGCATTGCACGTGGATGCTTTACCAACTGAGCCACCGGGGAAGCCCATATTTCTGAAACAGCCAATGAAAGTGAAAGCGGTCGTGAAAACGGGGTTCGGAATACAGTCAGTGTCTCCCAGAAGCTCTCCCTGAGTCGGCACAGGTGTACATGCACAGACCGACTGAGGTTCATGCAGCAAAGAAATGACCTTCTTGGATCTATTTTAGAGCAGAGAGGCAGAGGTGAGTGGACAAAGAATAAATTCCACGAGGCAAGTGCTAGAGGGCGGAGGAGGGGAGGAGTGGAGACCCCACAACCTGGATGCCCCCCACACAGGCGAGGGGGCAAGTCAAAGATGGAGGGGGCCCTTCTGAAAGCGTGCACCTGCTCTCTGAGCTGCTCCGTTGTTGAGCCTGTCCCAGGAAAAGCAAGGGTTAAGTGCTGTCCGTCTCCACGGTGCTGAATCCAACTCCGGCGCCCTCTCCACCCATTTCACGCCAAGGTCATCACCATCTCCACACAGCGTTCGAGGCTAGAGAGCAACAGGCATCCAGGTACCTGGAGCCAAGTCCCGGGCATCCTCCCCCGGGGTCTCCACCAGGTCCTTCATCCCTACTTTGAATAAAGCCCGTCTTGCCGCTGATTTACACCTGGTTGCCTCTCTTGGAAATTCTCTTATGCCGGGGTCCAGCCACGGTGGATCCAGGGAATTCGAAGGTGGGGATGGTGTCGGCGTCCTTGGAAAAATACATATTTAATTGCAGATATATAGAGAGATTAGACATGGATAGTGTAGTAGGAGAATTAGTGGAGAAAAGGAGGCTGAATCTAGATGGGAATTCAGCCAGAGAAATGGGGGCAAGAAAGAAGTGACATGGGGGAATCAGTCTTTCCGGAAACTGATCCGATCTCTTTATTTTTAGGTTTGCTTATATACCTTTTGTTACACATAGGGATGAATACAGAGTCACGTGGGGGTCAGCAGTCCTGATCAAAATCAGGTGCTTCACATAAATGTATAAAAAAAGGTCTTAGGGATATTACATCATCTTCTGGCCACGACTGAGACCTGCTGACATTTTATGATCCTTTCTTTCTGATAACCAAAAAACTTATTTCTTCCAAGGGTGTTTTTTCTTAAACCAGGCACCACCCTCCAAATAAAGTTACATTCCTATAGGGTGAGGGTGTAGTGAGTTACAATCAAGAAAGGAATTTATTTAACCCAAGGTTAACATGATTAATCTTAAAGGTTAATCCGTATTTCTCCTATATGCTAGTTATATTCATTATAAGGGCAGGGAACATAGAGATTTAGCAGCAAACATCAGCCCAACAAATGAAAATCCTTCCACCAATGCTCCCCTTAAGATCTATTTAGTCTTAAGATAGTGATAAAGTTACATTTTTACATAGCAAGGACACAGTGATTTATAACAAAGTACAGTGATCTATTACAAAAGAGAAAATTCATTAACTCAAAAAGTCTAGTATTGCTAACCTTAAAAACTCCTATATTTGCTTTTCTATATTCCAAATACATTGATTAATATATTCCCAGGTGCCTAAGGATATGGAGGCCTGGCTGCAATCATTGGCTCAACAAGAAGAAAAAGCCCTATGCTAATTAAGACTCTCAAAATACTCCTAAACTCTCTGTGCTGTTTATGGTTGAGAGGTAGTAAACAATCATGTGCCTAGTGGCAGCAGTATGGGTAATCCTGTCACACAAGCTAGTCTGTCAGCAGAGAGGCTTGACCTGAGACATCCTTGTCCCACCCAGGGGAGAGAATTAGCAGGAATTATTGACACAACAAATGAAAAACCCTTCACCAGTATAATTCCTAACCAACCCACTATACTAATAATTTCCAACTCCCCAAAAGAATTCGCCTTTAGTAAGTCTAAAACATCTCATGCCTCTCAGGTTGGGAGGCTGTAAACAATCACATGTGGCCAGACAAACCTATACAGGTGGGCTAGGTAACCTTCAGAGGAGTCCGAAAGCTGAAACACTCTTGTCACGCCCAGGAATTTTTATTGCCTTGGAGCTGCACGTTTACTCCTTCTCTGAGAGAAACGGTTATGGGGGAGAGCCCCCCGTAAAGTCAGAGGTGTAGGTGAGAGCATAAAACAGACTCTGGTTTGGGGGTAGATGCTTGGGAACAGGGGGTTTCCTGGGGCTTGATCATGCCTTTGCGTATACCAAGCCTCCTTCCTCATGACCCCTGCCATGGGCGGACTTCCTCACCCTGGCCCCCGGCACTCATATATCTTTCTTTTGCTACACATATGATGGGGAAAGTTTTGGGGAAGATGGCATTAAACTTTACCCCCTGCCAAGAGGTCGTTGCTCAGTGTCCTCAGTCCTCAGAGGACTAAGCCCACTCTCGACTGCAGAGACTTCTCACCCTCGGCGCTGCGTGCAAGACTTCCTGAGGAAGGTCTGCCCTCCCTGAACATGGCAAGGAGTGAGGGAGCTGCAATCAGTTCGATTGTTTGTTCTGTCTGAAACAACTCAGTTTTTGACAATTCCAGCTGCTCCTTCTGTGCTCATTTCTGCACTGTTGAAGCACACGCACCAGGCCAGCTGAGCTCTTTTATCCCAGCCGTAAGGTCAGCGGGAACAGGCCCTCCCAGGAGTGTGCTGTCTGCCCAGGAAGGGCTGCAGTGGGTCTCTCTCTGTGGGCATCTTTGCTTTGTGGAAGACAGAGTCCTTTCCAGAACTCACAGGCAGACACCACAGTTAGGTCACGGGTCTCCATTTGATGCTTGTGCCTTCCAAACACTTGGACTGTCCCCACCACGTCCTACATCCTGAAATTCTGCCCTTCAATCCGGCCTCAGGGAGTCCAGCAAGCGCTGTTAGTGGTGGTCATGTGAGTCCCTGAATACAGTCATGTCTAAAGTCTTTCCAGAAGTTTCTCAAGGTCACTCCCATCTATCATGGAGCTGTGGTTCACAGGCTCTCAGGAAACGTTCGGTAAACTGCGTGTAAATCACCCTACGGCGTGACTTCTGCCCACCTGTTTCACGACGTCTTTTCCCAGCTCAGGGACCCGGTGCTATTTCTCCTGTGGCCCTCCTGTGTCCAGCCTTCAGGAGAGATCGAAGGTTGATTCGTCATTGGCCCCTAAGTATGAGTTTAGGAAAATGTCTCAGACTTTTAATTTATTGCTCATTGTGTATTTCAGCACAATGAAAACACTGCTCCTCGGTCCTGAGAATCTTAGTATAAAAGCATCAAAATCTAGCTGTGTTTTAGCGGACTGTGGCCGCAGGTGAGATCCATCCCTGCAGAGGCTCTCACTGGTTTTAAAATCATGACCTGATCCCGGAAAAGCTAAGTTGTTTTTAAACACAGGATCTGAAATTGAGGATGCCTGGAAAGGAGAGGCATTTCCACGTACTTGGTAATTCCTGTGTGAAGCCCTGTGATGAATCTCACAGACGCCGGCATACTGAGTGACCGCACAGACCCCGGGGGTGGGTGCTGTTTTCTCCGAGGGGGGCTCAGAAGCCTCACTCCTCGCCCTTCCTAACGTCTGATGTGATGTAAGACTGTGAGAGGGGCTGGAATTCCCCTTTGAAAGCCGGCCCAGACGGACGTGAGCACTCAGCCTTGGCCACACCCTCACAGGGTGTGATGGAGACCTCGGGGGGCCATCTGACCCAGCTTCTGAGCCAAGCACGGGCGCATGCCAGCATCACTCACCCAAGGACCGTGTCTCGAGCATCTTCCACCTGCAGTGTCCTGGGCCAGGCCCTGAGCAGCCCTGTCCTCACGCTCTAAGGGAGGACCACCCACGTGCTCGGGCCGCCTCCCTGTCCTCAACCGCATCTTTGCTGGGTAATCTGGGCTTTGATCTCATTCCTCTGCCAGGTTCCCGAGTCTTCTTCCCAAAGAGAACGAGTCTCTTGAGAAGGTCGTGCTGGAGCCCCAGACCGCCAGCGGAAGGAGGTGCAGAGGACGGAGCAGATGAGACTCAGCTGGGAGAGGACAGCTTGCCCAGGGCTGGCTTCTCCGAAACCCCAAGGAGGGATATGGGCCCAGGGCTCCGACTTAATCCTCAGGGTGAGTCAGGCCCGAGCGTTCTGTGTGCTCAGGAAATGCTCTTCCATGATGAGAAATTCCCCTTCGAAGCATCTGGGAGGGGTTCAGAAGCCGCTTACTGTTTGGTGAGATTCAGGACAATTACAGGAAAAGCGTTTCCTCTGGAGGCTTCCTGGGTGCAGGGAAAGCCCCCATCCCACGCCCCCAAGGCAACCAGCTGCCTCCCGCCAAAGAGACGCTGGGGCTGCTCCAATGCTGGGGAGTCTCCCCCAGACCCGGCAGCTCTGGGCTGGGCAGGGATGCTGCCTGACCCTGGTCATGACTGTTATGCCCAGAGTCCGAGTCCCCAAAACTGAGAGAATAAGACGTCCACAGCAATGCAAAAGCACAAAGGGGTTTATTACTAGTTTGAGCCAGGGCCCAGGTTTCATCCAGCACAGTGGAATCCGACAAGGGCCCTGAGTTCTGAATCACATATACTTTTATACAGACGGTTCTTTGTTTTTGTAACAGCATAGCTGATTGGCTAAACCGTATGCGCACGCAGGACTTTTAAACCTCGCATCCTTATCTGGATTGGCTCAGGTCTGGCGCGGGTGGGCTGGGGTGGGGGGGGGGGGGCCGGCTGCGGGGATTTTTTTGATTGGTCTAGCTACACTGCCTGCGGGAGTTCCCAGAGCCTCAGCTTTTCTCAGGCCTAGCCTGCCCCTTAGAGCCTGTCTTGGCTTCAGTTTGGTCCTAACAATGACCCCACGTGTCCACCCCAGGGCCCTCACAGAGGTGCCCGATCAGGGTCCACAGCTTTCCTGCGAGGGAACTGAAGCTCACGGCCCAGAGATGCTTCACTGAACAAGCAGAGTCATCATGATGCACCATCATGAGGGGCGTTTCCCCCGGGAGGAGAGTGGAGCCCCACGCCTGCCCATTGCAGACCAAACCTCTGGACCCTGCTCTCTCACCAGCTGGACAGGAGGCCTGACTGTTCCAGGCAGGGAGGCAGGCTCAGTGAGCTGTCGATGGGAATTTATATCTCAGGGGATGAACTTCTGAGTTAGTGAATGCATGTGTCTGCCGAGGCTCCACCGCCGTGGACTGCCAGGATCCTCAGGCTCCAGCACGGAGCTGGGCGGCAGGTCTGGGCGGGGCAGTCTCTCCTCTCCCACTGAACTCACATTCCCTCAGAAGACAGAAATGGGATTTGTTGCTCGGGCGTTAGATTATCATCACTTCTACAGTAGAGCTGACTTTGGGAGAACCTGCCTTGAGAACACAGTCCCTTAGTCCATCTGGAGGTCAGCTCCCTGCCTTCCGCCCTGACCAAGACCGTGGAGGACACTGCAGGCCTGCGTGTGCGGCTCCCACCCCCAAACCTGCTCTTTCCCGAGGAGCGAAGCAGAGCACAAGCCACCTTGATGAGGAAAACTGTAAACATCCTGTGGCAGGACAATCAGACTGAGACAGACAGAGAGACACAGAGGACAAGCGACATGCCCCTTGGTGCCTGGCCCTGCCCCCTGCATCTAGATCCTGCACTGACCAGGGCCCTCAGGACGGCGCAGCGTCAGCCTGGGAGCAGAGGGTGGCCCCTCTCTTTGGACGCCAGCATTATAACATTATCATTCTATGATCGACACATTTCTTTTTCATCTCATACAAGGATACAAGAGGTCACATCGACCAAAGGCTCGTCTGTACATGCCTAATTGAAAAGAAAGAAAAAAAAAACAGAAAAAACTCTGCTGATAGAACTATGGGTACGCTGCTAACCTGTCGATATGGCACATAAACTCTTTGTCTCAAAAATGTATAAAACTACATCTCCAATTCCTGATCAATGGCTCAGCTCTCAGAGATTCTGAGAATCTATTTCTCAGGTTATAATCCTCAGTTTGGCTCAGATAAAATTCCCTTTTCTTTCCCCTCAGCTTGAGTCTTATTTGATTTGCGTTGACAGGCCAGTCACTAAAGTGTAAGCAGAGCAGAAGGCTGGGCAGCATGAGCCGAGGGGCTCTCCACGGAGAAGGGGCGTCAGGAGCGATGTGGCCCCCACCCCTACCCGGCTCACGCCAGCCCTCCAGACACCTGCTGGTTGGCCTGAATCAGGCAGGACATGGTGGGACATGAGGGTCGGCAGAGGGTGAGACTCGGAGAGGAGTCCGCAGTCTCCCACTTTCCCTCCTTAGTCCTTATGTGAGACCCCGGGAGACCGTTTAGCCAGCCAGCTGCAGCCACGCCCTGTGCCCAGTGGGCAGGTCCCATGGCAGGCAGCGATAGAGGACAAGTCTCCAGGTCCCCACCCACAGGAAAGGGCCACAGCCTTGGAGTCAAGGAAGCTGGCTTGTAGAACATGGATCTTAAGGGGCATCTCCAGTGCAGGAGATGCAGGTTTGATCCCTGGTTCAGGAAGACTTCCTAGAGGAGGAAATGGCAACCCACTCCAGTATTCTTGCCTGGAGAATCCCATGGACAGAGGAGCCTCGGGGCTACAGTCCATGGCATCGCCGGGAGTCAGACACGACTGAATTACTGAGCATGCATGCTCTTATTTATGGGTGGCTTGTTTAAAACTTCACAAGGGCTTCTGGGCCATCTAGAGAAATGCCGACTCTGTGCATTAAAGGCAGCAAGTGCCAACTCACTGTTTGGGGTGGGAGGACACAATCAGTCACTGGCCCACGGCAGCTGCAGGAGCAGCTGGGCCCAGGCGCTGGCCAGCCTGGCCTCCCACCTGCCTGGTCCCTCCTTGGCTCCGTGGCCAGTGTCCTTCTGATTCAGGCAAGGGGTGGCTGACATTTCCTGGGTTTACATCTTCAGTTCCAGCTGCTAGAACAGTAATGCTCATTCCAAGCCCCAAACAAGCCAGTTGGATGCTAGCACTGGGCAAGCAATGGTTGGCGGGACAGGTATTCCTGGGGACTCTCAGCCGGCCCCCAGAGCAGGATCCAGGAGCGCAGTGCCCCCAGCGAGCCCCTGGACACTGCCTTCCAGCCTTTCACCCTGGCCCCACGTGTTCCGACGGGCTGTACTTTTGCTCCCAGGAGAAGACAGGGAGAGGAGGGGTGAGGCAAATTCTAATTTTAAAAATAATTGTGAAGGTCCATGAAAGAAAAGTGCGCTCAAGTTACATGTCTGGGGAGGGGCTCACACAGTCAGTGAGCACGCCCTGTGGGCTCACCTCCTCAGCACGGGGCTGGCCGCATGGGGTCCCTGAGGTCCTGGCTGAGCATGTAGAGTAGATAGAGCTCCAACCCACAGTGTACGGACGGGAAGGCAGGAACCACCCAGCATCAGCCCCCCGCCCCGATATTCTATCCAGATCTGGAGCTGGAGTGGCATCAAGCGAGGGGCGGGGAGAGGAAGGGGACACTCCACAGCCACACTTGGTGCCTAACGCAAAATTGCCCAGCCTGGCCCATCTGTCTGAGCAGAGCTCGGTGACGAGGTAACTCTTCCTGCCTTTGCTTAAGGAGAGCTTCAGTTTACACATTGTCACCCTGATTGATGATGTCGACTTGCCATCCATGAAATCCAATCAGCGAAAATCTGCTTCCTGGACGTCCTGCACATGTCCCGTCTCTCAGTCAGGAGAGCTCACGCAGGCAGCAGCCCCGAGCACCCACGCCCTCTGCTCCGGTGATGAGACCCAGAAGCCCTGAACACTGCAGGCGCCACCGCTGCTCCGGGGGCAGGGGGCATCCTGGGGACAGGCTGCTGAGTGGCGCAGCAGCACGCGCGGCAGCCCCTGTTCGGATGCTTCTGTCTGGAGAGCTGCAGGGTCCGTCGGAAGGTGGACACAGCACCCCCATAACCCAGGCTCCCGGGGGAGAGGACAGGGCCTCCTGCTCACCACCCTGTCCTGAGCACCCAGGAGACACACTGAGCAAAACAGACATTTACTAAAAGGAGAGGGGACTTAATAAAGAGAACCGGGAGGATCCTTTCCTTGAGCCGTTCTCAATTCCTCCTCTGACACTCACCCACCCCTCACCTCAGCCCTTTAACCTTCGCCAAACCCATTGTAATCTCTCCAGGGAGGCCCCCAAGCTTTCTCTTAATATGCCTAGTTTCATCTCACTTTGTGGTTGGTTCAGCTCTTGCTTGAGATAGAGGGGATTATTTATTGGGTCTCCATGAGACCTCCACAAGCAGATCTTGTGAAGTGGGGATGAGATTGCAGGAGTTGATATCTTGTACGGTTTTTCTTGTTTTAGAGGATGTTAAAGATCCTCAGTACATTTATACGATGTTAGTTTTAGTGCAGAGGCAACTCAATGTAGATACAATTCTTTGAAGAAAAGAAATGATGCATTATAATTAAGCCCGTAAAAAGATCGAACCCATCGAATGAGAGAGAAGAAGAGGGTGAGGGGTGAGAAGGTCGTTAATACAAAACCCTCAAACAGGTGCTCTAACTGATAATTTACTGTGTTGTGGATTAAAATACAGGTAAGTAAATACACTCGCTAGAGAAGATCTCCCTCAGTATATAGATGGATAGATAGATGGAATGGCAGATAGCTGTCAGATACGTCAATTGACAACAGATAGGCAGATAATAGGCAGGCACTACAAGCAGTGACAGATGGTGCTTTCTTGGGCTCCAAGATCACTGCAGGTGGTGACGGGAGCCAGGAAATTAAAAGACACTTGCTCCTTGGAATGATAGCTATGACAAACCTATATAACACGTTAGAAAGCAGAGACATCACTTGGCTGACGAAGGTCCAGATAGTCAAAGATATGGCTTTTCCAGAGGTTATGTGCAGATGTGAGAGTTGGACCATAAAGAAGGCTGAGCACTGAGGAATTGATGCCTTTGAATTGGAGTGCTGGAGAAGACTCTTGAGAGTCCCTTGGATTGCAAGGAGATCAAACCTGTCAATCCTAAAGAAAATCAACCCTGAATATACATCGGAAGGACTGATGCTGAAGTTGAAACTCCAATACTTTGGCCGCCTGATGCAAAGAGCTGACTCATTTGAAAAAGACCCTGATTCTTGGAAAGATTGAAGGTGGGAGGAGAAGGGGATGACAGAGGATGAGATGGTTGGATGGCATCACCGACTCAATGAGTTTAAACAAACTCCAGGAGATAGTGAAGAACAGGGAAGCCTGGCGTGCTGCAGTCCATGGGGTCACAAAGAGCTGGACGTGACTGAGCAACTGAGCAATGACAACAGATAGACAGATGATAGATGATAGATAGATGATAGATGACAGGTAGGCAGATGAGAGACAGATGGACAGACAGCCGGAGACACGAAGCCAGTGCTGTTGACAATAGATGTATGAAAAAGAGCATGACGTAGACAGAAGGCAAGACGCAGAATGTGCCAGAGGCCAGCTGGCACGCGATGACCGGCTCAGCCAACCATGTCAGACAAGCACACACTAACCAAACACATGATGGAGAATGGAAAAGGTCGCCTCATAAGGAAAGGAATTGTTTTTGAGGAATCTTGAGGCAAAATGGAGAAATACATGAACACAGTGAGCAGCTTCACACAACATTCAGCAGCTGAGAGGCTTTAGAGCCGAAAAATTAGTGGCGGAGGCTTTTGACAACATAATTAATAAGCTCGATATAATAACTATCTAGAAACCGCTCGCCTAAAGTATCAAGACTACATTAGCGTCCGTGGGATATTAGATGCATTTCAACAATTACGAGTGAATCAGTATTTACAGAACA
Source organism: Ovis canadensis (assembly GCF_042477335.2). NCBI lineage: Eukaryota > Metazoa > Chordata > Mammalia > Artiodactyla > Bovidae > Ovis > Ovis canadensis. The sequence continues at coordinate 230,460,288 of NC_091247.1, read as the reverse complement.
CTTTCTCCAAAAGTCACACATCACAGTTAGACACAATTGAAGAGGAGCTCCATAAACATGGAACCATCAAAACCTTTTTCTAGAGGAATTTTAAATAAGATGACAGCATAAATGCTCTACATCAAGACTGTGGTGTGAAGACAGGCAATGAGCTTTCTGCAGGGGGTCATATGGGACCTAGTCTTGATGTTCTGGGCTGGTCTCTGCTACTGTGCAGGTAAGGCATCCATGGGCCATACCTGAGTGGACAGGTGTGTCTGTGCACCAGTGAGACCTGGTCTGCGCAACCAGGTGTGAGCTGGGGCTGGCCCATGGGCTGTCGTCTCCAGAAAGGCTTCACTTAGAGGAAAAACCTTGTATACATACAGCATATATATACAGTAAAGCAAACAAGGATGTAATTAAAATGTTTGAGAATTACAAAGTAAACTCAGAGAAACCAGTAAAATAACATAAACAGTTGTGTGCTTAAACTAATAAAACAGGAAACAGAGGCAGAGATAGGGTCATGAATTCTGAAAGCTACTTATCAAGACAAAAGAATAGACGCTGCTCTGGCCAGACTGATGAGAGGAGGGGGAGAGGGACAAAGAAACATTATTAAAAGGGAAAATTAGTCCAACCATGAAATAAAATAGAAGCTTAAAAATAATGTAATATTATGAACAACTTTAACTCAATAACTTAACAAATATGAGTGGATAATACAGAATACAATGTTCCAAAACCATTTCAAACAGATATTAAGTGCATAGGTTTATCATCATTAAACAGAGGTAAAAAGTGATTTAAAATTAACCAACATTTCTGCCTCTCAATTAAAAACCCTCAAGTTTCTTGTCAAGGATCAGAAAATTCCTTTCTTATATCAATTCCTGTCTTATATTACTTTTCAAGAAAAAAGGAAATGCTATGAACTCTCTGTATGAGGCTACAGTATCCTGTCAAAATCAAATGTCAATTACATTTAACTTATATGCAGAGTACATCATGCAAAATCCTGGACTGGGTGAAACACAAGCTGGAATCAAGATTGAAGGGAGTGCCGGGAGCCAGCACGGGAGGTCCCACCCATGACAAGGTCATACGAAGGAGACCTGACAAGCAAGGCTTCAGGACTCGAGGGACCCCCGGACCTGCTCGAGCATCTACCCCAAAACTAGAATCTGTCTGTCTTACTATTTTATGCCTTTCACCGACTCTTCTGATGTTAACAGGGGGCTATCCCCAACCACCTTTTTCTGGAAAAAATTAACTTAGGGCTCTAGTTGATAAATCTCCTGGGCATGAAAGGAGTATTTCAATTCAAACCCCTTGTTGGCATTCTAGCTTACTTGGCAGGTTTATCCAGACTCTTCCAACATTGTTGAGCCAATGCTTGCTGCAAAATTCCCACATCCCTTATCCACTGTGTTCCTGGGAGGGCATATAGTTAAGATGTAGAAAAAAACAAGTAGTAGCCTTAACATTAGCAACATTAGACTTTGAGTTAATAAGTTCTTTCTTTGCTGTAACCCACTGAATCTTTGCTCCATAAAAATGTAACTCTGTACTTTAAGGGTGATGCAGGCTAAGGAATTTAAGAAAAAACATTTCAAGGGAAAGTAAGTGTTTTAGCTGACCAACCTTTATCAAAAAGGGGTCATAAAATGTCAACAGGCCTCCAGGCCAGAAGATAATGTACAAAAAATAGGCCCTTGTTTATGAAATGGTATGCAGGAAGAAACCTGGTATCGATAAAAGTTAATACTGATGGACTGTTGAGCTGACTCTGCATTCTTCACTTTGCTCAATGTACAACTCAGGGTATAAAAGCTCCCTCTGAAAATAAAGTGGCGGGCCTCGCTCACTGAAGCTTGGCCTCCCCGTGTCATTCTTTCTTTCCTTTCCCTTTCAGGCTGATTCCCTGGAGCACAGAGGCCCTCTGAGTTCACTTTCCTGCCCGGGCTTCTAAGACCCTCTCGAGAAGGTGCTCTGTGCCTTTGCCCCATCAAGAGGCCTGTGGCCTCTGTGAACAGAGCAAGTCCCGTGCAGGGTCTTTATTGGCTTTCTGTGTAAACCGAGGAATATCAACCTCTTTCTCTCCTCTATTTTCTTAACTGTAACATTCTTTCTTTATCTCTCTCTATATCTCTATATCTCTCTCACCGATGCCGTTCACTCTTCGGATACCCTGGATCCAACCAGGGCTGGACCCCGGTAAGGGAGAAATATCAATAACCTCAGATATGCAGATGACACCACCCTTATGGCAAAAAGCAAAGAGGAACTAAAGAGCCTCTTGATTCTGAAGGTGAAAGAGGAGGGTGGAAAAGCTGGCTTAAAACTCAACATTCAAAAAACTAAGATCATGGCATCCAGTCCCATCACTTCATAGAAAAATGTGGGGAAACAATGGAAATAGTGACAGACTTTATTTTCCTGGGCTCCAAAATCACTATGGAAAATAGCTGCAGCCATGAAAAGAAGAGACACTTCTAGGGATGGGAGGAAAGCTGTGACTAACCTAGATAGCACATTAAAAAGCAGAGACATTACTTTGCCACAAAGGTCCGTCTAGTCACTATGGTTTTTCCAGTGGTCATGTATGGATGTGAGAATTGGACCATAAAGAAGGCTGAGCACCAAAGAATTGATGCTTTTGAACTGTGGTGTTGGAGAAGACTCTTGAGAGTCCCTTGGACTGCAAGGAGATCAAACAAGTCCATCCAAAAGGAAATCAACCTTGAATATTCACTGGGAGGTCTGATGCTAAAGCTGAAACTCCAGTACTTTGGCCACCTGAGGTGAAGAACTGACTCATTGGGAAAGACCCTGATTCTGGGAAAGATTGAAGGCAGGAGGAAAAGGGGACGACCAAGGATGAGATAGTTGGATGGCATCACCAACTCGATGAACATGAGTTTGAACAAGCTTCAGGAGTTGGTGAAGGACAGGGAAGCCTGGCATTCTGCAGTCCATGGGGTCACAAAGGGTCAAACATGACTGAGCAACTGAACTGATATATGGCAAAGAAACAATTTAGTTTACTTATGAACATGAATTCAAAATTCATTAGTAAAATATCAACAAACCAAATATACCATTCTAAGGAAAGCTTAATGCCAGGAATGCAGAGATGGTTTAATTTCACCTCTTTACCTTTTAGCAACAGGAGTGAATATTTACATGGCATTTACCCTGGACTTGGGCTGGGCTGTCTGCCTCACAGCTCAGAGCTTCTGATGCCCTCACTCCCTGCACTGCTTCTTCTTTAAGGGATGATGAGTAGTCGCGCGATTGACCTTGGCCATACAGGGAACTACTGGAGTGGGTTTACCCTAATATAATGATGACAGGAAAGGAAAGAGGGTCCTTGGTCAGCTTGCTGGGAAAGTGTCCCCTTGGCTGAAGAGTGGGTGGATACTCAGTTTAGCTAATGCACTGTTGTTCAGTCGCTCAGTCGTGTCCAACACTCTGCGACCCCATGGGCTGCAGCACGCCAGGCTTCCCTGTCCATCACCAGCTCCTGGAGCTTGCTCAAACCCATGTCCATTGAGTTGGTGATACCACCCAACCATATCATCCTCTGTTGACCCCTTCTTCTCCTGCCTTTGATCTTTCCCAGCACCAGGGTCTTTTCTAATGAGTTAGCTTTTCCCATCAGGTGGCCAGAGTATTGGAGTTTCAGCTTTAGCATCAGTCCTTCCAATGAATATTCAGGGTTGACTTCCTTTAGGATTGATTTGTTTGATCTCCTTGCAGTCCAAGGGACTCTCAAGAGTCTTCTCCAACACCACAGTTCAAAAGCAGCAATTCTTCGGTGCTCAGCCTTCTTTATGGTCCAGTTCTCACATCCATACACGACTACTGGAAAAACCATAGCTTTGGCTATTCAGACCTTTGTTGGCAAAACAATGTCTCTGCTTTTTAATACGCTGTGTAGGTTGGTCATATCTTTCCTTCCAAGGAGCAAGCATCTTTTAATTTCATGGCTGTAGTCACCATCTGCAGTGACTTTGGAGCCCAGAAAAATAGTCTGTCAATGTTTCCACTATTTCCCCATATTTTTTCCATGAAGTGATGGGAGTGGATGCCATGATTTTCATTTTTCGAATGTTGAGCTTTAAGCCAGCTTTTCACTCTCCTATTTCACCTTCAGGATGAAGAGGCTCTTTAGTTCCTCTTCACTTTTTGCCATAAGGGTGGTGTCATCTGCATATCTGAGGTTGTTGATATTTCTCCCTTCAATCTTGATTCCAGCTTGTGCTTCCTCCAGCCCAGCGTTTCTCATGATGTGCTCTGGACATAAGTTAAATAAGCAGGGTGACAATATATAGCCTTGATGTACTCCTTTCCTGATTTGGAACGTTGTTCCATGTCTGGTTCTAACTGTTGCTTCTTGATCTGTATAAGGTTTCTCCTAAGGCAGGTAAGGTGGTCTGGTGTTCCCATCTCTTAAAGAATTCTTTGCAGTTTGTTGTGATCCCCACAGTCAAAGGCTTCGGCATAGTCAATGAAGCAGAAGTAGATGGCTTTTTCTGGAACTCTCTTGCTTTTTCGATGATCCAGTGGATGTTGGCAACTTGATCTCTGGTTCTTCTGCCTTTTCTAAAACCAGCTTGAACATCAGGAAGTTCATGGTTCACGTATTGCTGAAGCCTGGCTTGGAGAATTTTGAGCATTATTTTGCTAGCATGTGAGATGAGCGCAATCATGCGGGAGTTTGAACATTCTTTGGCATTGCCTTTCTTTGGGATTAGAAAGAAAACTGACCTTTTCCAGTCCCGTGGCCACTGCTGAGTTTTCCAAATTTGGTGGCATGTTGAGTGCAGCACCTTCACAGCGTCATCTTTTAGGATTTGAAACATCTCAACTGGAATTCCATCACCTCCACTAGCTTTGTTCATTGTGATGCTTCCTAAGGCCCACTTGACTTTGCACTCCAGTATATCTGACTCTAGGTGAGTGATCACACCATCGTGGTTATCTGGGTCATTAAGATCTCTTTTGTATAGTTCCTCTGTGTATTCTTGCCACCTCTTAATATCTTCTGCTTCTGTTAGATCCATACCATTTCTGTCCTTTATTGTGTCCATCCTTGCATGAAATATTCCCTTGGTATCTCTAATTTTCTTGAAGAGATCGCTAGTCTTTCCCATTCTGTTGTTTTCCTATATTTCTTTGCCTCAATCACTTAGAAAGTCTTTCTTGTCTCTCCTTGCTCTTCTCTGGAACTCTGCATTCACATGGGTGTATCCTTCCTTTTCTCCTGTGCCTTTCTCCTCTCGTCCTTTATGAGCTATTTTTAAGACTTCCTCAGAGGTCCATTTTGCCGTTTTGCATTTCTTTTTCTTGGGAATGGTCTTGATCACCGCCTCCTGTACAATGTTATGAGCCTCTGTCCATACTTTTTCAGGCACTCTGTCTCAGATCTAATCTCTTAAATCTATTTGATGATGTGTTAGAAATGTTTTAATTAAATACAAAAAATGGATACAGACAAAAGCCATTTTTGGTCTAAACTCTTACTAAAAATAGTAGCCAACACATTACGACAAGGGGAATCAACAATGTGCAGAGGTTTGTAAAAGTTAACGTTGCAGGTTGATGCATTTATTAGTCTTTTCCAGAGTCCTCCACTAGGAAGTGAGCAGCATAAATCTGCTCCCTTTTGCTCACAGATGTCTCTCCAGCGCCTTTGAGAATGCCTGACACGTGGTAGTACTCAGTGAGTATTTGTTGAATAAATAATGAGCAAATTCTCAACTGTGCAAGATATAGATTAATAGGTAGAAACCAATGATGTCTCTATAAACAAACCACAAAAATAGAACATGTAACTGTGGACAGGCATCATTTATCACAAGAGGAAAATCTCTAATTCGTGACAGAGATTTATACCCAACAAAAGGAGCAGAGAAGTTTGCAAAAAACTGTCAGAATATGAACCAAAATAAATAGCCCATAGATTGGATGAATCAACACCAAAAGCTCTGCGTTTCTCCCCCAAATGAATCTGTAAGTAGACAATGGTGAAATTTGGGAAAGAGATGTTACATTTAAGCTAGAACAGCGAGGGGAAAGAACCACGATGGAAGGACACAGCAGAGGGTAGGACTGTTATAGGCTTTTCCTGCTGGGTGGTGAGTGGTGGGTGATGGGGGCAGAAGAGAGGCCCCCCTGTGGGGGGGAGCTGGTACCCGGGGCTCAGAGCGGGCAGGTGCATGCCTGAGTCAGCTTTCCTGAGGAAAGTGGATTTTTCTTGAGTGTGTGTGTGCCTGTGCGTGTGAAAGAGGGGTTGTGTGGTGTGTGGGGTGTGTTATGTGTGGTCTGTGTGTGGTGTGTGCCTGTAAGTGTGGAAAAGACACTGTGAACATGGGGCCTCTCTCAGCACGCACACTGAGAAGAGAATAATGTTATTATCACAGTCGTTTCAAGCCTCCTAATGACACAGTGCACAGATGTACAATTTAGATAGATTAGAATAAAGATCTAAGTGGGCAAGCAAACATAATTATAATTTTAGAGAAAATATGTAGGAGACTGTTTTTAAGATGGTGGGGAGGTAAGCGTTTTTTCGACAAGGCACAGTAAGCATTAACCAAAAGGAAATATTTTGTGAATTTGGAATTTGCACCTTTTGAAAGGCAAAAGACATCACGAACAGGGCAGACACGGGGACAAACGGCGTCAGACTGAGAAGTGAAGCCTCATGAACTGTGGAAGAAGCCAGAGACCATCTTTGTGCTTGAGGCCACGGGGAAGCTTTCCTACAGGAAGCCTGAGAAGTGGAAATGACCGCCTTATGAATGAAACTCGCATGCCGCCTGCGTGCACGAGCTCCCGCTCTGTCGCTCACTCACATCTGACTCCTGGCGACTCTGTGGACTGAAGCCTGCCAGGCGCCTCGGTCCACGGGATCTCTCTCGGCAAGAATCCTGGAGTGGGTGGCCATTTCCCTCTCCAGGGGATCTTCCAGACCCAGGGATCAGACGCCCATCTCTTGCATCTCTTGCACTACAGGCAGATTCTTAACCACTGAGCCACTGGGGAAGCCCCCCTGAGCCAGATAACATGCAGATGAAAACATAGGCTGCAGATAGAGAGGTGTTGGCAGCACATTCCATAACATCAAACTTATTCTAAACATGCAGAGAAAGCCTATAAATTATTAAGCAAAAGCCGGCCATCCGGTACCTGAGGACAAGGTAAGCGTCGACCCTTACAGGAGAGGGAGCCTGCAGGTCAGCACAGAGAACCTCTGTTCATCTAGGAAGGTGAAACTGAGATGAGCCGCTTAGCTGGGAAGCAGCAGAGCACGCGTCTCTCCGCCCAGTGCTGGCCGAGTCCAGGGACGCAGGCGGCCCCCAGCAGAGTGAGCCTCCTGGGAAGACGTGGGTGGCACCTCCTCACGAGGGCGGAGTGACCGGCTGCTGGATGTTCCTGCAGGATCGGTTGTCATAAAGCAAACAGAGACCAGTCTGAGTGTGGTTTATTCCTCAAATGGAAAGATACACAGAAGGTAAAATCAATGAACTGCAAATATGAATGTAACAACTGTGATAAATCTCAAAGGCAGGGTGGTATTTTTTTAAAAAGCAAAGTATACAATAAGTGTATAAAATGAAACCATGTATCTGTGTGAAACACAGAACCCTATCTCCACCTGGTGCAGAGACACAAGGGAATATCAGCACCACACAGGGGCGTGGCGAGATGAGGCCACGCTTCCTTCAGGACAGTCTTGGTCCCTGGGGCCTCCGGGCTCCAGGCGGGGGTCACGGAGGCAGTCAGGGACTCGGGACAAGTCCCCCCTTGCTATAAGATTTTACTTCTTAGGAAAACATTTAAAGCAAATATTTCAAAAATGGCTAAATCGGAATGACAGGAAATGGCTGTTTGGTGTATTATTAACTTTTCTCCAGGCTTGAAGTACTTTGTTTTTAAAAGAGTCAAATGAGATAGAGTTTCTATACTGAGTAAAGACTGATCGCCTCCTCTTTCAGCACAGACCAGGGTCCTCACTCCCACCCGGCACAGCTGGGACAACGAGGCTGGGGTCCACATTCTTCCTCGGTTCTCGCTTTATCTCATATGTATGTGTATGTGTGTATGTATGTGTGCGTGTGTGCGCATGTGCCTGTATGTGTGCACGCTCATGCATGTGTGTGCGTGTGTGCACCTGAATGTGTTTGTGTGCGCACGTGTGTGCATGTGTGTGCATGTCTGTGTGTGCACGTGTGCGCGTGTGTGCCTGTGTGTGCCTGTGTGTGCCTGTGTGTGCACGTCTGTGTGTGCCTGTGTGCGCATGTGTGTGTGCCTGTGTGTGCACGTGTGTGCACGTGTGTGCATGCATGTGCACATGCTATGTGTGTGCGTGCCTGTGTGTGCCTGTGTGTGCACGTCTGTGTGTGCCTGTGTGCGCATGTGTGTGCCTGTGTGTGCACGTGTGTGCACGTGTTTGCATGCATGTGTGCACATGCTATGTGTGTGCATGCCTGTGTGTGCCTGTGTGTGCACGTCTCTGTGTGCATGTGCCTGTGTGTGAGTGTGCGCCTGTGTGTGCACGTGTGTGTATGCTTGTGTGTGCATGTGTGTATGTGCACGTGTACACGCGCCTGTGTGCGTTGTGTGCACATGCTATGTGTGCATGCCTGTGTGTGCCTGTGTGTGCACGTGTGTGCCTGTGTGTGCCTGTGTGTGCATGCGTGTGTATGCATGAGTGTGTGCACATGTGTGTGCCTGTGTGCACGTGTGTGCATGTGTATGCCTTGTGTGTGCCTGTGTGTGCACGTGTGTGCATGTGTGTATGCCTGTGTGTGCACGTGCATGCGTGTATGTGTGTGTGTGTGCATGTGTGCCTGTGTGCACGTGTGTGTGCATGTGTGTATGCCTGTGTGTGCACGTGCATGCATGTATGTGTGCGTGTGTGCATGTGTGCCTGTGTGCACGTGTGTGCCTGTGTGCACATGTGTGTGCATGTGTGTATGCCTGTGTGTGCACGTGCATGCGTGTATGTGTGCGTGTGTGTGCATGTGTGCCTGTGTGCACGTGTGTGCCTGTGTACATGTGTGTGCATGTGTGTGCCTGTGTGTGCACGTGTGTGCATGTGTGTGCACGTATGTATGCCTGTGTGTGCGTGTGTGTGCCTTGTGTGCATGTGTGTGTGCACGTGCTGTGTGTCTGCATACCTGTGTGTGTATGTGTGTGTGTGTTTCCTTTATGTGTCCACGTGAGGGGCAGAGGTAGTTATACAGCTTTGCCCCACGGCCCTCAGTATGCTCACGGGTCCCCGCCCACCTCCCCTCTGGCCTAAGACCCGCAAGAAGAAGGCGGCCTGTGGCTGGTGCTCGCTGCTGACTCCCAGGGCCAGGAACACGCCTGACACCCGGGAGCCGAGAGACCTGTGTGCGTGAATCCGCGCATGTTCACCCTGCTCTGGGGGCCAGCTTGCTCGGGTCTCCGTGGCCAGGCCTTCCAGTCTGTCTTGTGACCAGGTTTCCGGGAGACTTGCCCATGATCGTGCACCCCTCCTGACGTGGTGTGCCTGGCCACCAGGCGTGTCCCCACGGTGTGCTCTCTGCTGGCCTGGGGCTCCGGGGACACTCCAGGGACCCCAGCCACTTGCAAATGTCTCCTGCCCACCTGTGGCTCCTGTGACACGGCTCCAGGCTGCTGCTATGGCTGGCGGGTCTGCCAAGGCTCCGCTCCAGACAGGGCGGCCACAGAACAAAGCAGTGTCAGCCCGGAAGGAAGTGGCGAGGGGTCTCAGGAACAGGAAATGGGGTGACACGGCCAGCTTTCCTGCCTGAGCTTCTTAAACCCCAAATAAGTCAGTGATGTTTACATTCTAGAATCTTAGGCTGAACCAGGTCTAGGGGCCGAGTGACTTCAGGATGAATTAGACACACAATGAGACGCTGGCTAAGGCTCGCTGAGCCAATGGGCACGTGCAGAGGTGGGGAGACTGAGGCTGGAAACACCACCCAGAGGCCTGGGGCAGGGGGAGCAGGTCTGACGGGACATGGCCGCAGGTGCCAGTGTCCTGAGGGGAGGGGCATGGGCACTGCCCAGGTGCATGGACAGGGGAGGGGTGTCCAGAAGGCAATGGGGAGCACCAGGGGGTGCAGGAGGGGTCCCCCCTGAGATGGCACAAGAGTGCAGATCAGCGAGGCTGGGGAGGAGGAGTCAAGGAAACCAGGAGCCGAGGAGACAGATGTGCACCTCTAGAGCCACTCGACCATCTCCGAAAGGATGGTCCACCCAGCGAGGACATCACTGAGGAACGGGGGAGCCGTCTGAACGGAAATAGGATGGGTCTGAAGGGAACCCACGCAGGCTGAGTGGGAGCAGCCCGCCCCTTCCTCCCCTGCTCCACGCCGCCCTCTCCTGCCCATTGCTCTCAGTTCACCAGGAGGCCCCAGGCAGGCGCGGGGACACTCAAAACCTGGAGATGCAGCAACTAAGACGGTGATGAGGTTTTCAGGGAGGCTGATGCAAACCACAGTGACTAATAGCTTCAGGCAAAGGGCTGCAGGCTCAGCTAGCTGTTTCCACTGAAGCCGCAGGAAACCTACCCAGGACACCCGGGAGGTCCTGTGTGGATTCCTGTCCACAGGATGGTAGCGGCAGCTCAGACGTGTTCCCCAGAACAGGCTCCTGCCACGTACACTGGGCACCAGGTGTGTCTACATCTGTGCACCACGGCCCCCAAGGCCACCCCACAAGGACGCCAGGTCCAGACGAGCTGGTTCCACCAGGACCAGGGGAGGCTTTGTGTTACTGAATTGAGGGTACTTCAATATTTAACTTGGTAAGTCTATGCATGGGTGCTCAGGATGAAAATGACTTGAGTTTTGCCCATTCCGTTAAAAATGTATGTGCTGTCCATCACCGTTGGCCATTGCCACAGAGGGAATGTCTTCATTTCCCCCAGAATGAGTGCATTGGAACCTAATCCCCAGGCCATGGTCTTAGGAAGGGGGGCTGAGGGGTCGTGAGGGTAGGCCCCCTTGGGTGGGATTCATGGGAGGGCAGGCAGGAAGCCAGAGTGTGAACCCTAGCCACGGCAGAAAGACCGGGTGGCCAGGGGCAATGGGTGTGGATGCCAGCTGCTGTCTGCAAGGGTCCCAGGGGGGCAGCTCGGTTTCTGTCTGGGCCCCTGTGGGAGGCGGAGCATTTCTCTGAGAGACAGGGCAGCATGTGGGAGGTGGCATATCCCAGAAGGGGCGAGAGCTTGACCCCCGAGCAGCCCGACTGAGGGGGGACCTCGCCTGCACCCCCAGAGCCTCCTCATTGCCTTCCGGACACCCTGGCCCTGTCCGAGCACCCGGGAAGCCCCCCGAGGGGTCTCCCGGGCAGTGTACATGCCCCTCGCCTCGGGACATTGGCGCCAGCCGCCATGTCCTCTCTCAGACCCGTGCAGACATCTGCTCTCAGCTGAGAGGCACAGGGCCCAATGGGGCCCCAGACGGCGCTCTGCAGGTCCGGGACGGTGCTCTGCATGCCCGGGACGGTACGGTGCTCTGAGTGCCCGGGATGGCGCTCTGCATGCCCAGAACGGCGCTCTGCGCATCCCCCTCAGCTCTCCTGAGCATCTGGCCCGCTGGTCTGCGGTGTCCCCACGGCTGAACCTGCTGGTGCCCGTCCCGCTGCAGGGCCAAGCAGCCCAGAGGCACACAGTCATGTCTGCTTCTCTAAGTGGGGGGCAAGTCTTCCTGAGCCCCCAGTGGACGGCTGCCCACCTGGCCGCCCCACCTCTGGGCTGTCCGCCTCTCTAAGCTCGCTCAAAAATGCACTGTTGGGCACTTTGGCCAGGCTGGGCCCTGGGAAGCCTTGGGCACAGACTGCGTTGCTGGACTCCACGGGACCTCCCTCTCCAGCCTCAGGCCTGCGGGGGACCAGGGCCTGCGATCAGCGTCCTGCCCCCAGACGGCAAGGCCTCTTCCTCCCTCCCAGTGTGTGGGCTTCCAGGAATCGGAATCTAGAGCAGGGAGTCTTTAGAGGAACTATTTTTATAGCTCTTCAATTTATTTATATTTATCAAATATGTACCCATCACTAAAATCTCTTTGGAGGGTTTTCAAAAATTAAAGGATTGCATCTAAAAATACTGACCCTGATATGCAGTGCGCGTGGCTAAGTCCCAGCCCCAGAGACTTCAGGACGGAGCCGTGACAGTGCGTGCGGCCGGCGGGGACCGCGGAAGAGGCGCCGCTTCCTCCCTCAGGGAAGAGCGGTCGGGATGCGGCCGTGCCCGAGTCTGAGATCCATTCCTTCCCCTCCACGTTCTCATCTGTCTGTCTGTTCATTCAGCACACCCTGAACGAGCGTCCGCTGATTCACCCGCTTCTGGGGGGGCAGCCGCACCCTGGCTCTGGCAGGCTCTGGCGCTGGACAGCAGCCCCCACCTGCACTCGGCCACGGGAACGTCACCCTGCGTTCTGAGCAGATGACTGGGCTTTCCGGAGGCCGGCGCCCTTGTCCTCAGAAAGGCCAGAGGCCTTGAGCTCAGAAGCACCGCCCCTGGGCAGAGAGCGGGGAAGCCGGATGCTGGCCTGGACCCAGGAGTCCTCAGGGCTGGGGGTGGACTGCTGGGGAAGGCCAGCGTCTCAGCCCAAGGAGGCCACGGGGTCCCCATGGCCAAGCATGGCCCCTGAAGAGCTGCCGGTCTCCACTGGCCCAGCTCACGGCCGGGTCTCTGTGGCCCAGGGTCACAGCCGGGTCTGCGCCGGTCCAGCTCATAGCCGGGGTGGAGGGGGCCCAGGGTCACAGCCGGGTCTCCGCGGCCCAGGGTCACGGCCGGGTCTGCGCCAGCCCAGCTCATAGCCGGGGCGGAGGGGGCTCAGGGTCACAGCCGGGTCTCCGCAGCCCAGGGTCACAGCTGGGTCTCCGCGGCCCAGCTCATAGCCGGGGCGGAGGGGGCCCACAGGTGCTGGGGAGGCTCTGGAGGATGTGCACCCCCGGGAGCCCACCCTGAATGCAGCAGCTGGCGTGGTCACTGAGGGGGCCTGTCCTTCCTGGCGGGGATGCGGCAGACGGGGGGAGTAGGTTCATCCCACCTTCCCCCTTCCCCCAAGGGTCCGGGAGCTCAGGCAGGGCAGCTTCTCTGCTTTCCGAGTGATGGGGATCCTGGGGGCCCTGGAGGGGACTGTGCTCCCCCTGGGCATCCAGTGCAGGACCAGGGACCAGCAAGGGGTGGAAAGCAGCTGAGCCTTTCAGGTCAAATCCGACATTGCTCACAGGAGTCCCCCGGGGAGGTGACCAACCAGGGCAGACTCAGACAACAGAAAGAGCTTGAGCGAGAGCAAGTCCTATGTCAGGCTTGGATTCGTCCCAGCTCAGATGCTCACGGCCCGCTGGCATGGGGTACGGGTCCTCCCGGGAGGTGCCCAGCGTCTGAGAGCGGGAGCTGGGCGCTGATACAGGGCTGTCCCCGAGCCCTCCTCACAGACGCGTCCCCGTGTGGGGCTGGCCCTGCACACCTGTTCGTGCTTCCTGCCCAGCCCTAAGGGCCTCGAGGACAGCTCTCCTGTGTCCCCCGGTGCCCTTACCGGAGCAAAAAGCAGACGCCTGAGCCCAGGAAGCCCCAGGTGGGCAGAGGAGGCAGGCCTGCAGGACAGCATCCCGCGGTTCCCTGGGCCCTGCAGAGCAGAGACCGGCCCTCTGGAGGGGGTCTCAGGAGACATCTGGGCTCTCCCCGGCCCTCGCCTCCCTGGGCCCTTTCTCTGTGCATGCAGAGGGCAGAGGGTCCCCAGATCTGGGCAGAACCCTGGAATCTGGGTGGAACCTCTGGGGAGGCAGGGGGTAGGCTGGGACCGCTCGGCCATCCCTGGGAGACGGTCCCGCCGGCCCCCCCAGCCTGTGCTGTTCCTGTCGCTCGGTCCCCGGGGAGCCCCGATGGGATGAGCCCCACATGGATCCCGGTGCCCGCCTCAGCACCAGCAGCCGCACCTGCTCATCCGAGGACATAGCGAGCCCTGTGCCAAGGGCTCCTAGGTGTCCTCTGGGACCGCTGGTTCCCCAGGGAGAGGGAGGAAGCGGGGCCTCCACAGCTCTGCTCTATTCACTCCTGAAATCCGCAAGTCTCCATGCCTGTGTGCCTGTGGTCCTCAGCACCCTCCATCCTGCCGTCTCTCCCTGGGGGTCTCTCTCACTCTCTCTGGGGGCCTCTCTCTCCCTGGGGTCTCTCTCACTCCCTGGGGGTCTCTCTCTCCCTGGGGTCTCCCTCTCTTCCCTTGGGGTCTCTCTCTCCCTGGGGTCTCTCTCTCTCCCCTTGGGGTTTCTCTCTCCCTGGGGTCTCTTTCCCTGGGGTCTCTCCCCCTGGGGTCTCTCTCTCCCTGGGGTCTCTCTCTCTCCCTGGGGTCTCTCTCCATAGGGGTCTCTCTCTCTCCCTGTGGTCTCTCTCCCTGGGGGTCTCTCTCTCTCTCCCTGGGATCTCTCTCCCTGGGGGTCTTTCTCTTTCCCTGGGGTCTCTCTCTCCCTGGAGGTCTCTCTCTCCCTGGGGTCTCTCTCTATAGGGGTCTCTCTCTCTCCCTGTGGTCTCTCTCTCCCTGGAGGTCTCTCTCTCCCTGGGGTTTCTCTCCATAGGGGTCTCTCTCTCTCCCTGTGGTCTCTCTCCCTGGGGGTCTCTCTCTCTCCCTGGGGGTCTCTCTCTCTCCCTGGGGTCTCTCTCTCTCCCTGGGGTCTCTTCCCCTGGGGTCTCTCTCCCTGGGGTCTCTCTCCCTGGGGTCTCTCTCTCTCCCTGGGATCTCTCTCCCTGGGGGTCTTTCTCTTTCCCTGGGGTCTCTCTCTCCCTGGGGGGTCTCTCTCTCTCCCTGGGGTCTCTCTCTCCCTGGGATCTCTCTCCCTGGGGTCTCTCTCTCTCCCTGGGATCTCTCTCCCTGTGTCTCTCTCTCTCCCTGGGGTCTCTCTCCCTAGGGGTCTCTCTTTCTCCCTGGGATCTCTCTCCCTGGGGGTCTCTCTCTCTCCTGGGGTCTCTCTCTCCCTGGGATCTCTCTCCCTGGGGTCTCTCTCTCTCCCTGGGATCTCTCTCCCTGTATCTCTCTCTCTCCCTGGGGTCTCTCTCCCTAGGGGTCTCTCTTTCTCCCTGGGATCTCTCTCCCTGGGGTCTCTCTCCCCACCCTCTATGTTGTCACACGGGCATCTGCAGAGCCCTGTCCCGGTACTCTTCTCAGCTCACTCTTATCCCCCTCCTCTCCTTTGCTCCAAGACTTCACGCCAGGGCGTCCCATGCCCCCATCCCCCAGATTCTCTTTACGTCATTCGCATCCACGCTGCAGAACCAAGAGCTGCGTTCGCTTTCTCAGAGCCTCTTCCGTGACGGGGGCTCTGGTCCCGCCTCCCTCGCCGGGTCCCCAGGGCCCCCTCCCCACCATCTCAGAGGCAGCGCTTACCCCAGGCACCTCCATGGTGAAGGCGGTTTTGCCACGTCTCCTGCTTTTCCGCAGACAGAAGGCTCTGTAGATAATATTCTTCTTAAATATTCAGCAATTATGTATTTAGTTGCTACCAACCACAGAGGAAAACACGCATGTTAAAGCACCCATAATTGCATAATAAGCACTTACTGCCGACTGCGTTTTGCTGCCATGTACCTTCTGTCCCCTTTATCTTAAAAAATTTCAGAGACCATTACCATAAACGCTGAAATAAATCAGGCGACGGGCAGCAGGCTAACGTGAAATGGGGGGTTTGTCTGTGGGGAGGTGTCGACTCAAATAGCGCAGTTCTGGTCACGTGGGGCACCTGGCTCCATCACGGACAGTGACGCTCTTGGGGGGAAGGTCGGGGGCAGCAGCTGCAGAAAGATGCGTTTGGGAAGGCCCGCTGGCCAGGCCTGTCCCTCACTTCTGGCCCTTCTGGGCCCGCAGGTCCCCTGACAAACTCTCCGACTTAGTAGAACCCCAGTTCCCGATTCTCAGTGTCTCTGGCCCAAGGGAGGTGGCGGGGGTCCGCAGCGGCACTCGGGGTGCTGGCGTCTCAGCTCGTCTGCCCGCAGCCCCTCACTCAGGCCCTGCCGCTGGCTGCTCCCATGACCAGACCTCCGACCACGGCCAGCGCCTAGCCAGGGTCCTTGTTGAGTGAACAGATGAGTCAACAACCAATAAACAACAAATATTACAATCGAACTCAGGTTGCTTAAAATCCAAGCAGAGAACAGAAGTGATTTCTTAAAAGAATCTAAGACCAGGACCAGCAAGTCAATAAACAAACAAACAAGTCTGCCTTTTGCTTTCTCTTCCCTGGAGGCAGCGAGCTGGGTCTTCCGCTAATAGTCTTCCTGCTCTGCTGAGAGGCTCCGGCCGCAGCAACAGGCCCAGGCCTGCATCCCTGAGCCCCTCCGGCTCCGGCAGTGGGCATCCCGAGCGTGTGTGTGCCCTGAGCATCTGACATTTCCCCATGAACAGGCACTTCCGTCCACGGTGCTCACTGGACCGTGTTAGAGCTTCACGGTCACGGTGCACCGAGTGTGACTTCGCAACAAGCTCTTTTCCTCTGGACTTTTCTCTGCGTGTGGTCTGAGATTCACTGAAATCGGTGCGTGCAGTCTGTGTCCATTCTTTCTAACTGACAAAGTCACTCTGCGTGCTGACGGGCTGTGGATCAAGAGACATCTGTGCAGTACAGCGTGGGGTCTGGGCCCCAGCCGGGGGGCAGTTCCCACCTTGCAGGTGGGCCTGGGGCTGCGGGGTGGGAGCCCTTGGTCCTGTGATACCTCACCTCCTGAGTTCCTATGGCAACTGCTGGAGGCGGGCCTGGCTGCTCTCTTCTGTGTCTCTCCGTCTCCCCTTTGCTTCTCTGAGCAGATCGCACGTGGCCTTGTTGACTTCATGTTTCTCTGCGGGAATTCTTCTCATACGTCGGGTTTTTCCTCTGTGTTTGTTCCGTCTCTTGAGCCTTGTCCCTGTCCTTGGTCCTGCACTATGTCATCACACCCTTACTGCCTGAATCTCTCGTCAGAGAAAAAATAACCATTCACTGCCGTTCTGACGGCTCAGCTGTCTGCCTTGTTGCGGGCGTTTTATTTCTTCACTTGAGCATTGCTTCTTGTTTTCCTGTTACCTGCTCGTTTGCTTCTGGACTATGCCCATTCCCTGTGGTTCCTGCGATGATCTAACCATTCTCCATCCTCTCGAATCCACCACCGCGGCCTTCCCACGTGCAGAGACGCCCTCGCAGACCCAGTTTCTCGCTGTTGGTGGAAGCGTGTCACAGCCTCTGTCTCAGGTCCCGGGGAGACGAGAGGTGGGAGCCTTTATCTCTCTCCTCCGCCTCATTTCTCAGTTTTGTCAAAATCGTTTGGGATTGTAGAGCTATTGTTTACTTTTCAAAAGGGCCATTCTCTCGAGTCTGGAAAATCAGTCCCTTCCAGCTGGGCTGATGGCTTTATACACAAACAAGCCAAGCTTGTCTGCAAGAAATCCGAGGGCATTTGTTTAGCGTGATTACATACAGGTGTCTGGCAAGAGGAAGATTTATTGAATTTTTAACTGTCAGTTAAAATAGAGAGTATTGAACTTTCTATTTTGGTACCTTTCTGAGCAAGGTCAATACTGAGACGTCTGTCACCTGTCACCCCCGAGCTGATATTCATAATCCAAACAATTCTCTGCCTGTCAGGAAGCCAGAGAAACAAGTGTGCTCTGCCTCCCTTTCAGCGAGGGCGGCGGACTCACGCCCGGAGGCGTGGAGGAAGCAGAGGGCGGCCGTCCAGCCAGGCTTTCCCTCCCTGTCCTGGAGCTGGGACCCTGTGCCTCCCCCTGCAGCATCCCCACTCGGCTGACCCGTCAGAGCCGGGTACTGAGCAGGCCTGAGACATTAAAGCGGGTTAATGTTTCTCCACCCCAACGGGTTCAGACAACCGCGTGGCTCCCCGGCATCGGCCGCCTCGTTGGAGATGCAGGAATGATAGGAGTAACAACAGCAACAGACACGCTGCGCAGCGTGGGCTTAAAAGACGCCGGCCCTCCAAAACCTGCCACGTATCCAAGGCAGTCATGGCACCCGGCTTCTGCATCCAGGAAGGTTCACAGGAGGAGGTGTCTGAACAGGACACCCACATGGGATTCCAGGAGGCCAGGGTGGAGAATGCCGGAAAGCCTGTCTGCCCCGTCCCAGCTGCTCGGTGATCGGCCAGTGGGGTGGGTGCAAAGGATGCTCTTGTTTAGGGGAACACAGAGGGCAGATCCGCGTGTGGGGAGCAGGGCAGCATGGCCTTGGGCATCAGACACGGGTGGACTTGAGTCCGGGAACAGGGCTGCCCTAGAGTGTCCTGCACGGAGGGCTGGGGGGGCGGGGGGGCTGCCCTACAGTGTCCTGCACGGAGGGCTGGGGGGGGCGGTGGGACTGCCCTAGAGTGTCCTGCACAGAGGGCTGGGGGGGCGGGGGGGCTGCCCTAGAGTGTCCTGCACGGAGGGCTGGGGGGGGTGGCTGCCCTAGAATGTCCTGCACGGAGGGCTGGGGGGGGTGGGGGGGGCTGCCCTAGAGTGTCCTGCACAGAGGGCTGGGGTGGGGGGCGGGGGGGGGCTGCCCTAGAGTGTCCTGCACGGAGGGCTGGGGTGGGGCAGGGGGTGGGGGCCAGGGAGGTCTGGCTGCCCGGAGGTTCTCCCCGGATCCCGGGAGGTTTCTGTGGAGTCCGTGTAGGAGTGATGCCTGCCCGCCTGGCCCAGGCCCCGGAGCCCTGGGCTAGTCTCCATTCTCCCTCTTGAGCAGCCATCCCCGTGGCCAAGAAGTTAAGTTTCCAGAGGAGCTGAGGGGGGCCTGGGGGGCTGGCTGTGTGACTGCCATGCTGGTCTGCTCAGCATCTGGAGCTGGGCTGCCGTCTGCCCAGGACCACAGGCAGTGGGTGCTGTTGCTGTCCACAGGCTGAGGAAGGGTGGCTGAGGAGGCCCCCCCACACCAGGCCCCCAGGACGGTGTGTGTCCAGCTCTGGCTCTGCCTAGCCCCCACCTCCGTGGAATCCGGGCTGGTCGTAAGGGGAGTTGGGGGAGCCGGGACCCCGACTTGTCTCCCTTCCGGTCTAAATTACACTTCAAGCTTTTAATCCCAGGCTTGAGCCACGGTGGTTCCTGGGCTGCGGCCCTGCCCCTCGCTGTCCACAAACCGCAGGGCCCTGGGCCTGGCTCATGGGCAGCTGCTCAGAGGGGCAGGCGCAGATGCTAAAAACAGGCCACGGGCAGAGGAGACACCCAGAACCTTCCACTTTAATGTTTCATTAGCTTTTGAGTCAAATTGAGCCGAAAGATGACTCAGGCCGGAGCTCCCAGCGGGAGGCCACCAACGGGCCCTTGCTGGGCCTGGACTCTGCCCTGAGGATGGCGTGGGCTTACTCCCCAGAGACGGACAAAGCTCCAGCAGTGGGCAGGACACGTGGACGCCGGCCTGGGCTCACCCACCCAGGAGCCTCCCGCGACATAGAGGCTCTGGAGACCAGGGCCGCGGACTCCCTGGCTGTGGGCTCCACGCAGACATCCCCCGGTGGCCCCTCCAGAGCCTCCGAGGCCCCTCAGTGGCTCACCTCCCCAGCTCTGAGCCCCCAGCTCAGCCAGAGGGAGGAAGACTCGGGGCCAAGAGCAGGAATCAGGTGGGCCCCCAGGGGCGGGGTGAGGCGGCCCCGCCTTGCCCCACTCCGTGTGGAGCGCATCCATGCCGTCCTGCGCTGGCCCCAGTCCTGGGCCCCAGGCAGGGGGTGGTCGGGCCGGGGACACCCAGGCTCACTGCCGGCTGTGGGGTGGCTCGGGGCAGTCAGAGCGGGACCACCGCTGAAGACCAGGGCTGCGCCCGGGAGCTGAGTCGGGGGCAGCACCTGCCTGTCACCACCTGGGTGTGGGAGAGGGGTGCGCAAAGGACACCCCTGGGGCGCCATCATCATGGGCGCCCCCGACACCCGGAGGCCCCTTCGTGTGGGAGTCACTTCACGAAAGACAAAGCGAAGGGCGGGGGAGGCCGCTGAGGCGGGACTGACGCCTCCTGGGGGTCTCCCGCCCTGACCCTCCAGCCCCCGCCTCCTTCCCCCTGCCCCGGGGCGGCTCTTCAGCCGGAAGTTCTCCTCCCGCCCCCAGGCTGACCCTCTCCGGCGGTCCCTCCCCAGGGCCACCCCCGCCGCCCCCGCGGCTGGCTTGGCCGCTCCTCACAGAGGCCGTTTTTCCACCTCCACAGGTGAGACTGGCCTTCGGCCCCTGTTTCTGGAGCCTCCGGGACGGCCGCGTCTCTGCCTCTTGGATGCCTCAGCGTCCCAGGGCCGCCCGGAAGGTCGGCAGGGCTGTGACCAGCGTGTGAGATCCCTGGAAGAGGATTTGGGAGGAGAGGCCTTTGTTCGCAAAAGGTCACAAGGCCGCTGACCTTCACAGCGCCGAGAAGACGCGGTCCATGCCCTGGGCCCTGTCCACAGCCTCCCGTCTCTCTGGCCAGCAACTGGCACGGAGCCTCGGAAGTGCAGGCCCGCAGCTCCAGACTGCTTCTCAGAGTCACTCTTGAGGACAGTCTCAGGGCTTCCACTGAGGCCCTCCCCTGCAGCCTGGCTCGAGAAACCCTGGCCAGGACGGGCGATGGGTCGAGGCGCCGTCTCCTGCGGTGCTGGACTGCTGGGCACGGGGCAGGGCGCCAGGGCGGTTGTGCAGGGGCAGCCCCTGAGCCGTCCGTCCAGCCTCCTCCAGGCTCAGCCCGGCCCAGCCCTGGCAGCGCTAGAGCTCCTGCTGCAGCCTCTCAGGCCCCTGCCCGGACAGCCCCACTGCTTAGAGCTCCAGCCTCTGCCCTGCCGTCTGCGTGCGGCCCCGCACCCTCACGGCTCGGCCTGAGGTGGAGCCCCGGGGGAGTCCTTCTGACGCTGCTGCCCGCTCCTGCTCCTCCGTCTCTGCAGAGCCGCTCTGCCCGCGCTGGCCGCGTGCGTCTCCTCCGCTCCCCTCCAGGTCCTCGCCCGCCCCAGCTCCACCCAGGAGTCAGCCCGAGACCGGCTGCTTGGGACGGCGGATGGACGGAGGGACACGTGGCGGACCCCCTGCGCTCGGCCCCAGGTGTCAGCCTCGGGGTTTCTCGGTGAAGGGAAATTGTCTTCACGATCCTAACAAACTGTCTGATTGCTCCCCAAAATGTCACTGCGGTTCTTTTTCACCATCAGCGTCAGGAGCGCCTGGCCCCTCGCACCCTCACTGACAGTTATTT
Organism: Ovis canadensis; assembly: GCF_042477335.2. Taxonomy (NCBI): domain Eukaryota; kingdom Metazoa; phylum Chordata; class Mammalia; order Artiodactyla; family Bovidae; genus Ovis; species Ovis canadensis. The sequence goes on along the minus strand of NC_091247.1, from coordinate 230,439,144 downwards.
TAAGTGTTGCTGTCAAATAGCTGCAAGACAATAAGACAGTCCGTGATAGGATTATGAGGAAAGTGGAGGGAATATGAGCCTGAACGAGCGTCTCTTCTCCCCTAAGCCTCCTCTTTATTTCCGCCCTCCATTAATGCCTCGCTTTGCTGGTCTTATGCGCCCTACTCGTGTGTTAGGTTGTGGACATTTGACTCTGGGGTTTCTGATCCTGGGCCCTTTCTGCAGCTGCACTCAGACGGATCACCGCTGCAAATGGCTTCTAAATATACGGGGCATTTGGAGCTGGATAATCTGTTTACTCCAGGGGTACCTGAGGCCTGGTCTTGCGCACGTGCGCACACACACATACACACATATACACACACATACGCACACATACATGTGTAACCTTCACACACATATGCACACACACACACACATTCCAGACCAGAGGCTCTGGGGAAAACTGACATCATTGAAAACCACGTGTAGTGCCCAAGACACAGACACATCACAAAAGCCCGTTTCCATTGGCTTGTTTTGGTAGAAAGAAAAGACAGTGTCACTGGCTCATTCATGTCCGACTCCTTGAGACGCCATGGACTGTAGCCCGCCAGGCTCCTCTGTCTGTGGAGTTCTCCAGGCAAGAGTACTGCAGTGGGTAGCCATTCCCTTCTCCAGAGGATCTTCCTGACCCAGGGATCAAACCCAGCTTTCCCACATTGGCAGGCAGGTTCTTTACCGTCTGAGCCACTTACTAGTTTTTAAAACTCTAGTTTTCAAAAGTATACCACCCCACACCAAACCATCTTAGCCAGGATTCAAAGATGAGGGCCCTCATCAACTCAGGAGATTCTGATTTTTTTCCTCCTTATCCCACTTGTAATTGCGCAGAGTAAACATATTATTGTAAGAAAATGTGATGTTCCGCCTGGCTGGATACGAAATAAATAAACAAAAGTGGATAGCCCTCTCCTGCCCCAGCAGCAAGCGCTTAGAGACAGAGAGGGAAAACAACGTGCTTCGGAGTGCTCATGCCAGCCCCGCGGGGCTCAGCACAGCCGAGCCAGAGCTCACACCAACGTGAAGAGAGACATAGACGCGCCCTGAAGAGACCGAGAGACAGACGCAGGCAGAGAAAAAGGCGCTTTCGCTCAACTAGGAACGCTGAAGAAATAAAATGGGGTTTCATCCTTGGTGTCTTATCATTCATTTAGGATACGAAAAGGAAGCCAGCCCCAATGCACTCAGCCTGAAACTGCCTCTGACACCGCACAAGTAGTGTGAAATTCACACAGGAGAACTCCCTTTATCTGAGGACGTTCTGAGAAAGACTGGCAGTGAGCGCGCACGCACCTCGCCCGACGTCACAGCTCAGCACGGCTCAGCTGAGGCCACACCTCTACGGCTCTGGGCCAGCTCAGAAACCAGAAGACGGAATGAAACAGTGTCCGGACGCAGCCCATCCTGTCATGGGAACCCGGCCAACCGTGGGCTCTCAGTTTCAGGAGAAGGGACAGTTTATTTCACTGGCACTAACCCACGAGGCGGTCCGTTGTCAAGAAGAGGCATTCCTACCTCGCACCTAATTATGAGAAACGCAAGATAGATCAGTTCTCTAAAAGGAAAATATAAAAAAAAATTAGAGCAAGATTTAGCCTTGGACAAAACAATTTTCTTATATTGGAAAATCGGGGAGCCACATTTTAAAATATAGATACATCTGACTATACAAAGACTTAAAAAGGCTGGGTGTCAAACAACTCTAAGGACAACTTCAAGGGACAGGAAGTCAATTGGTAACATACTTAACCATAAAGGGGCTTCCCTGGGGGCTCAGCTGGTAAAGAATCCACCTGCAATGCGGGAGACCTGGGTTCGATCCCTGGGTTGGGAAGATCCCCTGGAGAAGGGAAAGGCTACCCACTCCAGTGTCCTGGCCTGGAGAATTCCATGGACTGTATAGTCCATAGGGTCGCAAAGAGCTGGACATGACAGCGACTTTCATTTTCTTTCACTGACCATAAAAGTTAAATCCATACTGGACAAGACAGTCGTACACAGGAATTGGACGTGTAATAGACAAATACAAGAGTAATAAAGGGTGTAAATAAATAAACAGGCAATTTAAGGAAGAGGAAAAGTTAGCTGCTCAGACTCTACTTTATTCAAAATTATATTACTGAGGGCACCTATTGAATAGCAACACTTAAAATAATTGTCAGGGAAATTGTAGGGTGTCAGGCACTCCTAATGTTGATGGTGAAGATTAGAACTGCAGCAACCTTCTTTGGAAGTAATCTGCAGCCTGTTAACCTTAAGAAGACATACCCGTCAAACCCCATCACGTGAGCCCTGAGGTCCCGGCCTTCATCTTCCAGTGGGGCGCCTCTGCCAGAAGGGGAGGGGGTGCAGCCTGCAGCCAGGCTTCTGGAACAGCCTCAGAGGCTGAGTGCGTGAAGGCAGCAGAGGAGACGTGTGGGGACTGGGAGGGTCGGGGGGCAGTCTGGGGGACCAGCGTGAGGAGTGAGGCAGCGAGGGAGAGCGGGGCCTGTGAGGGGTGACGTGCCCAGCAGTGGACAAAGGAGTCGGGGACGGGGACGACCCCTTGGCTCTGCTCCTGCTCAGCCTCTCACGTGTCTGTCACAGGGAGGAAGGGTTTTCCTGGATGTTGGGGACAGCAGCCAGACGGCGGGGGGCCTGGGGTTCAGGGGAGATGAGACGGGGGGCTGGCTTCCAGGAGCTGGGGAGAGAGGGGGTTGGGCATGAGAGTCAGCTCCCGGGCTCTCCGAGGAGGAGAGAGGGCTCTGGGGCTCTCAAGGAGGAGGACAGGACAAATGCCTTTTTTCTCTACATTCCTTAGTCTTAGGCACATAAACCCAGAAGTGACGACTACACAACAAAGTTAGCTTGAACTCTGTACTAAGGATTATATAACAACAATGCATCCTGCCTGGGGAGTCTCTCCTTCCTGGAAAACCTTCTGACTAATCCTGATAGATTCAGTTCAGTTCAGTTCAGTCCAATCACTCAGGCATGCCCGACTCTTTGAGACCCCATGAACCTCAGCACACCAGGCCTCCCTGTCCATCACCAACTCCCAGAGCTTGCTCAGACTCATGTCCATTGAGTCGGCGATGCCATCCCACCATTTCATCCTCTGTCGTCCGCTTCTCTTCCTGCCTTCAATCTTTCCCAGCATCAGGGTCTTTTCCGCTGAGTCAGTTCTTTGCTTCCAGTGGCCAACGTATAGGAGTTTCAGCTTCATCATCAGCTCTTCCAATGAGTATGCAGGACTGATCTCCTTTAGGATGGACTGGTTGGATCTCCTTGTAGTCCAAGGGACTCTCAAGGGTCTTCCCCAACACCACAGTTCAAAAGCATCAGTTCAGTTCGGCCTGGAGCCCGCACAACCGCGCCGACCTCTAGGGGGAGAAGCACACCGTCTCTCATGGTTCCTGCCTCCTGGGGCCCAGGTGAGCCCTGGAGATGCTGTTTGGGCCTCCCTGGGTCAGGCAAGCCGACGGGTTCCGGGAAGAGGCCCTTGCGATGCCAGGAACAGTGTGAGAGTGTTCTCAGCCATGAAGACAGGGCGTCCTGAGTGCTCCCCGAACCCCCAGCGATCGTCTGTCTTTGAGAGGCCAGCCCCGTCGTTCCTTGACGTCCTCCCACCCTTCTGGGCCTCATGCTGCAGCTGATTCCGTCCATGGAGACGGGATCAGCCGCCTGGACGCCCTCCAGCTCGCCCCTCCATCTGGGACAGCCGGGAAGTTCCATTGACAGAACGATGGGGATTTGTTTTCCCCGGACTCTGTTGAGCTTTCTGACGGCTGCAGACCGTGCCTGCTGTAAGGCAGCAGCCCGTGGGTGTTGGGATTTCTTAAAGAGTAAATAAAATGTATATTTCTTACACTTGCTGGGGAAAAAAAAAAAATCAATAGCACATGTGTATGGGTGCCAGCAAGGCAAGGAAATGATTAAGAGCTACATGGATTTGCACGCCGGGCAAGGACCGTCTGAATACATTAGAGGAGTAACTTATATTTTCTTTATGGTAATATTTTTATTTAAGACTTCCTTCTGTGAGAGAATAATACTCCTCTTACTTAGCAACACAGATCAAGTCTCCATCCTTCACAAAATATGTAAATAGCAATGGAATCAATAATCAGGAGCTCATTACAACACCAAGAGGAAGAGGCTGGATGCTGGCTTCAAAGGCCAGCGTGATGGATGGTGATGGGCAGATCTCTCCTCCCAGGGGCCTGCCCAGCGGGATCTCCTGGCCTCCGTCGGGGGGAGCGAGTCCCCTAGACTTCACGCCCAGAGAGCAGGGCAGTGTCTGGCCCTGGCCCCAGGCTACGTGCCCACTCAGCGTCCATCTGCCCCTGCAGACGGGACCCAGCCAAACAGGCAGTTTGTGTACTGTCAAACTTATGGCTGTTTTCACTCTTTGCAGGCAGTCAGGTCCAGCTCACCGTCCCTTCCCTTCTGTGGCAGCCCCAAGTCCTCAATCCAATCGTATAGGTGCCCCATCCTGTACGAGGCCAAACTCCGCTGGGTGCAGCCCTACCCCCTCTGTGGCTTCCTGGGGCTCTGCGTCCACCCAGGGGCTTCCCTCCGGCTCCATCTGGGGCTTCTGGTCTCTTGGACCAGTGACCCCAGGTGTGTGAAGAAGCCAACTGAGGTCAGTAGAGGTGCCCAGGGCTGGGCTGGAGCTGTGGGCACGTCATACCCCGAGCTCCTGGCAGCGTCTGGGACAGCGTCACTGTGATGGCAGAGACAGACACACCCGCCCGCATTCTCCTCAGCTGAGTTAGAATAGACTCATGCTCTGCATGAGAGGACAGGTCTCCACCAGGGAGGGAGTAGCCGTCTGGGCCCTGAAAGGCCCCCAGGGTGCGGGGGAGGTCCCGGGAAATCGGACCAGTCAGCTCCCCGAGCCAGCAAGCCCGGCTGGGCCCCCTGCCTCCACGATGGGCAGGTTGGTCAGGGGCCAGGTGTAGCCTCACCCTGGGGCTCCCAGAAGCCAGCTCCCTGAGTGGTGAGTGGACACCCCGAGGACTGATGAGGACGAGGCAGGCAGGAGCCTCATCTCTCAGAGCACTTGTCCTCACGCAGCCTGGGATAGTATTGTCCTCGGAAAGGACCTCAGGGGGCCTGGCCAGTGGCCCAGGCGGCCACTCACGGGCGATGTGCAGTCTATGACCGGGGGCGCCGGCCCCTGGAGGCAGGCTGTCCGCCACCTGCCGGCTCTGACTCTGCTCGGGGCAAACAGTGTCTCTGGGCTTTTCATGAAAAGCAGCAGCAGCATACCACCCCCCCCCCCCGCCCCCTGCAACTCCCGCCCTTCCCACACCTGCCTGCCCTTCCGAAGCAGGTAATCTCAATCAAGTCACTCCTCTTTGTGTTTACCTCCGTCTCCTCCACAAAACACGCTTACACTGCTTTTCCTTGACTTTTTTTCCTTCTTAGATTATATACGTATCGATTTCCTATTATGGAGAGTGATGGTTTCATTCTCCCCCGCTTCCCCTCCAAACCTGACAACCTTCTCATAAAGGGGTTTCAATCGCCTCACCCCCTCCCCTCGGCAAGACTGGGGCTCAGCCTCGGCAGCCCTGTCGATATGCAAACAGCGCTGGCGGCTGTCACGTCAGCTTTATTTCCTGTAAAACATTTTGTTGCCCTCGTGTTAATATTTCCTTTCTGTGTCTATCACCCGTTTATCAGGACGTTGGCATGAAACCTCTTTTCTGAGGAGTCAACGTGCCAGGAATCCTGGGACCTCCTCTGCCCTCCTGGACACTCTTTCCAGAGCCTTCTAACTGCTCAGCCGGCCACCGAGGCTCCTCGCCTGGGGGACCCCCGCCCTCCTGGACACAGGCTGAGGTCAGTGCAGCACCTCTGGTTGTTTCCTGGGAACTGAAAGTGATTACAGCTCAGACGCGTGCTAAGTCGCTTCAGTCGAGTCTCTTTGCAGCCCCATGGACTGTAGCCCGACAGGCTCCTCTGCCCCCGGCATCACCCGGGCAAGGGTACTAGAGTGGGTTGCCATGCCCTTCTGCAGGGAACCTTCCCCACCCAGGGGTCGGACCTGCGTCTCCCGTGACTCCTGCTTTGCAGGCACAGTCTGTACCGCTGAGCCGCCAGGGAAGCCCATTAGAGCTGGCATGTCTGCTCTCAGGGGTGAGGGGTAGTTGGACCAGCGGCAGAATTCCAGGCTGGAAACTGCTGCCCCTCAGAGGCTGGAGGCACCGCTTCTCCCTGAGCCCAGGGGTGCTGCTGCGAATGGTGATATTACCCTGACTCGGGTCTTGTTAATGTCACATGACTTGCCTTCCTGTCTTTCTGAATTAAAAAACAAAACAAAACTATTTCTTTCCATCACTGATGTTCTGAAATTTCACAGGATTGCGCTCTTGGAGCTGGTCTTTTTTCAGGCACCTGAGAGCTTGTCTCTGGACTTCCAGACTTAAAATGCAAGTCCTTCAAACCTGGGAGAAGTCCTTTCATTCGTCTGACGCCTTCCTTTCGGCATCCCTGCTCCTGCTCCTGGAACTTCTGCTTTCCTGACTGAACCTGCGGGCTGGTTTCCTCTCGACCTTCACGCCCAGGCCCCTTCGGGACACCTTGGTTTGCTGTTCTGAACGGGGCGTATCCTCAGGGTCGACTCCTTCCTTCAGTGGTGTCTGTGTCTGCTCCCATATTTCCAGTTTCCTCCTTGTTCTCCGCGAGCCTTTATTTCCACCCGTCCTGGCCTCGGGGTGAGGCTGTCGACTCTCTGGAGACGGGACGTGTTTCTGTCTCGTCCGGCTGCCTCTGCCTAGGGGCCCAGGTCAGAACAGGGGCTGGGACCCGTCTCCCTCTACTCCCCTCTGCCCACCCCATGGCCCCCACCTCGCTAGTCTCAGGGAACCTGCGCCGTCCTTTTCAGAGGGTCACTCTGCCGCCGGCTGCTCTGCAGGGAGGGGACGGGGTCTGAGTGTCCCTCCTGGGGATTCTCCATGGTCCCCCACCCCGTGCTGTGAGCACATGGACCCCGCCTTCCTGGGGCCTCGCTAGCGACCTGTGACTCCTGGCGCCTCCGGTCTGCGAGGCACCTCCACCTGCAGATATCTCCTTGGGTCTCCGTGGGCCTGCGTGGTGAGCCCGCTTCTCGCTTCCCCTGAGCCCCTCCCGCCCCGGCTCTCTTTTCTCTGTGGTGTGTGTGTCCTGTGGGCGTCACCTGGGGGGGGGTGGTCACTGCTGAGACAGAAGCAGCCCCGTGTCGAAGCCGCAAGTACCAGGGGTCCTGCAGCTTCCTGGGTACATCCAACCCTCCACCCCACCCCCAGGGCCTGCTGCCCCCACACCTCCCCCCACAGGGAATCAGCTGGGATCCCCCCAGAGACCCCAGGACCCTGGCCCGGGGGACCCCAGGTACCCACCCCCCAGAAGTGGTTTTCCTGAGCCAAGGTGCCTGCACATCACAAATGGGGAAGATTCCTGAAGCCCGTTTGATGGACGTCTCCCCACCCGCTCAGCTTTCCTGTTGTCGGGAGTGAGACCTGACGTGGCTCAGCTGAGGGTGATGGGGATGATGATGGCGGTGGGTGGGGAGCAGCAGGCGCGAGCCGGGCACCGGGCACCTTCCTCAGCAGGTGAAGGCTCGCCTGAGACCCGCAGGGAGGGGTGGGATCTCAGCCCGACCCGGCATTCCTGTCTGAGGGAGCTCTGCCTCCAATAGCTGAGTCCAGACGCCAAGGCCGCCGGCGCTGTTTGCCAAGATTCTCCTACCGCTTCTGGGCAAGTCTCCCCTCGGGGGCAGGGGCGTCAACAGGAGCGATCAGGTCGCTGCCACTTACCTCCCGGGCTCCCTCCGCCCCCTTGCACGTCAGGCTCAGAGCACGAGCTGCGAGCTGAGCTGCGTGGACACGGCAGGGTCGGGCCTGGAGGGGGCGGGCGTCCCAGGCAGAGGAGTGGGGTTTCTCCCGGAAATTCTCTGAGTGGGGTTGGACCCAGTGCTGGCCAGAGAGACGGTCCTCGGTCTGGGATCCTAAGGGACAAACGTGGGGTCTGAGGTGGTCTTCAGCTGGACGCAAAGTCGCACAGAAAACCAGGTGATTAACATCAAACCAAAGAGCCTGCCCAGGCAGAGCCAGGACATCGCGCGCACCAGCCGGAATTAATTCAGTTCTGTTGTCTGCGCTTGGGGCCGGCGGGGAGGGCGAGGGGGTGGGGGCCGGCGAAGGGGGCGGGGGAAGGGGCGGGGGGGAGGGGGAGGGAGGGGGAGGGGAGGGGAGGGGTGGGGAGGGGGAGGGGAGGGGGAGGGGAGGAGGAGGGGGCGGAGGGGGCGACGGTTGGTGGGGCGCCGGCGGGGCGGGAAGCGGGGCAGGGGGGCGGGGAGGGCGAGGGGGCTGGGGAGGGGGTGGGTGTCGGCACCGCTTGCAGGCGATGTGATTATGTTCGTATCTTAATTTCATCTGCCTCCTCTCACCCCCAGACAGCTTGCAGAAACGCCTAGATGAGCGCCACACGCCAGCGGCTCGGCCCGGGGCTCCTGGGTCCCACCGGGAGCCGTGCCAGCCCCCGGGGCGGTGAGCCGGCTGCCCCGCAGTGGGGACGCCTCTGAGCGCAGCGAGGACCCTTCCTCGGGGAGTGCGCAGCGTGGGCAGCCTGCCCCCGCCCGCCCTCAGTCCCCGGGGGCGCCCCGGCCCCTCCGCACAGCACCCGGAGCTCACCGGCCTGCGCCCCGTCCTCCTTCTGCCTTGACGCGTCGCCCAGGACAGCTCGCTGCCCGGGCCCCGCCGCCCCTCAGACCGAAGCCCCTCGGAGGTTCTGGACGCTCTCCGCCCGCCCCCATGGGCCCCGGCACCTCACACAAGCTGGGGGCTTGTCCCCAGCCTCCCAGCTCCCGCCAGGCTCTGCTCGTGTTTGCACCCTGCCCGGCCCGGGGCGTGGGCTCAGCAAACGGCCGGTGGGGCATAGGGAGGTGGCGCTTGGGCACAGGGCAGAGCGGGCAGAGAGGACCAGCCAGCAGAGGGCGCCAGCACAGCGTCCCGCCCGAGCCTCTGGGGCTGGCTTGGGGAAGCGAGGGCGGGTCTCTGGGCTCCCGAGCTGTGAGAGGGTTTCTGTGCGGTCCTGCCCGCGGGGTCCTGCCCCCGCGGCCTGGGACACTGGCACCTGTGGGTGAGGAGGGCGTGACCTTGGGCGGGGCCCCTGGACAGCCCTGGAGGGTGGTCCCCGCCGCTCCCCAGGGAGGGGGTTGGAGCCCGTCCCCAGGAGGCGGCCCCCTCTGTCCACTCCCACCGGGATGGGCCAGGAGCCCTCCTGAACTGGGAAGGAGGCGGCCTCCCCTCCCAGGGGATCCCTGCGTCCCCAGGACTTAGCTGGCCCGGTGCTGGGTCCACCCCCGTGTCCCCTGTCTGTGCTCTCGGGAGCCTGGTGAGAGATGGCCCTGTCAGCCCGGTGGCCGTGCTGCTCCGTGCCGTCCCCGCGTCCCCGCCCCGTCCTTCCCCCTCTCGGGATACAGCCTCGGAGCCGCCAAGCCCGCTGTGCATCTGTGCCCTTGAGAAGCAGCAGAGGAGAAGCCGGCTGCCCTCATTAGAGGCCTGATTAATGGCCCCAAACAGCCGGCCCGTGAGCGGTCCCCGCCCGACGTGGCCGAGATGGCAGCTCTTGGCATCCCATCCATTGCAGGCCTGATGGCATGGGAGAGGTGAGCGGGAGGCGAGGGCAGAGCCGGGCTGACGGACGAGGCATCCGGTGCCGTGGGCCAGATGGACGGCAGAGAGGCGCGACCTGCAGGCTGACCTCAGCGCAGCAGGGGACTCAGCTGAGCTTCAGAGGAACAGGTCCTTGGGGCAGAATCTCTGTGCGGACTACGGGAGCCGCCCAGCTGGTCCTGTGGCCCAGTGCCTGTTGCCGTGCTGAGCCTGGCATGGTCAGTGCCCCCTGTGCCCTGCCAGCCGGTGGGGCCTCACCCCGGCCCAGGAGAGGGGGCACAGGTGAGCATCGGGCATGGCGAGAGGCGAGGTCGCAGGCAGGAATCCCGGGGGAAGGGCTGGCAGCGCAGCCCTGGTGGGTGGGTCAGTGGGTCAGGCCGGAGCGAGAGGCACTGACTGCCTGCTGGCCTCCCCAGCCTGGCATGGCCCCCGGGGGCAGAGGTCAGCGGGGGGCACGGGGTGCCAGCAGGACCTTGCAGACAGCCCTGCCCCTCCGGTCTGAGCCTGGTTTCCTGCTCTGTAGATGGGGTGACGCGGCGACTTCTCGTCAGTCGTCACAGGACGACACGGGTCCCTCCGAGTATCTGGGAGCAGGCCTCATCTCCAGAACTGTTAGCTGGGACCAAGGTCAGGAGTTTCAGGAAAACTGCAGCTGCGGTTAGAAACGGAGTCTCACCCCAGACACGAGGACAAAGTCATCACAGTAAACCCTGAGAATGCCCGGTGCTGGCGTGTTTGGGTGGAAATAAGCTCCCCCCAGGTTTTCAGGAGGGGACGGTTCATCGTTTTCATCTTGTCGGACCAGAGCTGGAGATTTTCTTAGAGAGAAGTGGCCAGGCCCCACATGAGAGCCGTGTTCTCGCAGTAAAACAGAGTGGAAGGGAAGGGCAGCAAAGCCACGCAAGGCGCCTTCCCGGGACCGGCACAGCCGTGCAGGAGCCGAGGTTCAGCCACGGCTCGCCCACCACGCAGGGCTGACGCACCTGCAAACCAGCCTACACGGCGAGCAAGGGAATCAAGGACACTTCATGCTCAGGAAATGCTTTAAGTGAAAATGAAACAGTGATTTGTATATTGTTAGCAGCTTAATCCTCCAACTGAAACCGAAGGAGCCCATTTTCCATAACCAGGTGTTCATCATCTCGGTGTCGTCCTTCACGCCGTGCGTCAGACACTATTTTTTTCTTTTTTTGTTTGGGAAGATATAAGTTATTTATTGGCCATACCACACGGCATGCGGGATCTTAGTTCCCCGAGCGGGGATCGAACGTGGGCCCCTGCGGTGGAAGCGGAGCACTAAGCCCTGGGCTGTCAGGGAAGCGCTAGACAGTTTCTGGGAGAGTTGGGTCAACGTGTGCTGCTCACAACGGATGGCGCCTGCGCAGGCTGCCTCTGGGTGGGGGCACAGGAGGTGCTGACAGGCGCCCCGCCCGCCCTTACCTCAGGGTCTGCCTGGAAGGATGGGCGGGGAGGAAGGGCTGCACACACTGGCACCGCAGTTTGTGTGGCCCCGGGCCACACGCAGAGACCTGGGCTCCTCTGTCCCGAGCTGCTCGGCGGGTGGCAGCTGTCCCGCTGTGTGCCTTCCTCCCACAAAGCCGCGGTGGCCAGACAGCGTGCGGCTGGTGGGAATGAGGTGAGCGGGGCGGGCAGCATTAATTTCACGATTGTGTATGCACACACACACACGCGCACACTCACACACACACACTCGGGAAATCTACAGAAAGACAGGCCAGCGTCCCCAGGCTCCCCCGGTCCCCCCGGAGCTCCTTGCTCATCGCCTGGACTGACTGCCTGAGGGGCTGCAGAGGCCGGGTTCGCTTCCGTCCTCTCTCCTCACGTCACAGCTGCGCCCTCCAGAAGCGGCAGTTTCCTCCTCGACCCTCCTTGTGCAGGAAATCGGGCTAAGTGCCCGCCCGTCCTGCCCCTCCGTCACCAGTTTTTTGAGTAACAGGGCTATTCTCTGGTTTTCCCTTAAACCAACCAGCTTTTTCTGGCCGGGGGTGGGGGGTCATTTGACATCCCGTGTCTCACGTGTTTGATCTGTTTTAGCTGAGTGCCACTATTCCCCCGATACTCAAATGGCTGCGTCTTTTCACCTGCCAACAGCAGCATGCCAGCTGGAGGAGGCTTTGCTGGCAGGCTCTGCACTGAAAGCAGGGCTAAGTTACTTTCAGCCCCAGTCTTTTTCCCACTAAGGATGGCCCATCACTTATCGTCCAGAAGTCGTGTAAGAGTTCCTTCCATGCAGTTCACCTTCTAGGTTAATGCAAACTTCAGTTCGTTTCTTTCATCTTTGGGATTTTAGAATTGCCTTTCACGTCAGTTTACCTTTGGTTTGTAATCATGTAAAGCAGGTCAGGAAGATCCCTGGAGAAGGAAATAGCAACCCACTCCAGTATTCGTGTCTGGAGAGCCCCATGGGCCAAGGGGCCAATACCCAGGGCCGCAGTCCATGGGGTCACGGAGAGTCAGACACGCCAAGCCACTCAGCGGTGGAGGCATGTGAAGCCCTCGGGTGCCGGGCACTTTATTCCGATGTACGCTTGCCCGTGTTGTCTTGCCCACACAGGGAGCCAGCTCTACCCTCATTTACAGATGGGGAAACTGAGGCACGGGGCGGCCACGTGTCCTGCTGGGCGTCACATGGAGGGGAAGGGGAGGCCGACCTGGGGCAGCTGAGGCCTTGCCAGCGGGGGAGGGCGGCCCTGCTGAGCCTGGAGGTCCAAGGACTGAGGTTGGGGCAGGCACAGCTGTACTCCACCTGTGCCCACCCGGGGCAGAAGGCCGGCCCGGAAGGGGACGCGCCCACTGAGGCAGGGTCTGGGTGGGCACACCTGGGGCTCCAGCGAGGAGAGCCAGCAGCAGTCAGGTGACACCTCTCCTCCGCCACCTCCTGGTATACACGGGGGTGCCCAGCCCTGAGCACAGGAGGCTGGGGGCACCCTGGGCAGGGGTGGCTCATGAGCTGTGCTCTGCCCAGCGGGCCACAGGCCACTCAGGGCCGAGCCCGCCCGACCTCCCCACCCTGCCCCTCTCCTTCAAGTCCTGGGTGGAGTGATTCAGCTGCTCTGGGCTCTCGGCCCCATCGCAGACCAGATCCCGAAGCACAAGCATCTCCCACGCAGCCAGGCAGAGAGACAGGGACCCTCCCTGGTGCCTGGGAGGGGAGAAGCAGACACCAGCCCACCGCCATCTTCCTGCCTCCACTCGCCCTCCTCCCTGCCAGATGCGCCCACCCTGAGGTGTGGCGGGTAAGCCAGACCCCACTGAAGTGGGCACAGAGCCTCCTGGGGCCAGTCCACCCTCGCCTGTCCTGGCAGCCAGCCAGTGCTGCGGCCGTCTGGGGTCCTGACGAGGCTCCCTGTGTCTCTGGCGCTTCTGGCCTCCACCGGGAGCTGTCCAGCTTGACCTGCCCCTGCCCGCTCCCCTGCCTGGCTGCCTGGGACGCCGGGGTCCCCCTCCCTGCCTGGAGCCCCTCCCCACGTCTGGGCCGCCTGTCTCTAAAGGCTGCCATCTGGCCCTTGATAATTCCTCCTTCCAAAGAGACCTCATCTCCTGATTGATTTTTCAGCAGCTCTGGCTTTTCTCCCCCAAAATTGAAAAGGGTTTTACACAATTGGCAGATTATAAAAACAGGTCTATCAGAGTGATTTATCTTCTCAAGGGAGCGGCTCCCCTTCAAGATGCAAGCAGCCACTGTGCTCTGCTTGCCTGGGGCCGGGCTGGGGGCTGGGTTGGGGGCTGGGCTGGGGGTGGAGTGCCGGCCAGGCTGGGGGCCGGGCTCTGGGTGGGGTGAGGGCGCATCATTTCTCTTCTAGCAGAAAGAGAAACACCGCAGTCTCCAAATCCATGGACTCAACTTGTTCTGAATCCTTGCCGGGCACCAGGGTAGGGGGAGGGAGGTGGACACGGCTGCAGCCTGCTGGTCCTGGGGTCTCACCTTCCAGACAAATAAGCCCCCTCCAGCCCCTGGGTGATGCCTCCCTCTCGAGGGTGGGCCGGCCCCCAGCCCATGCTTCCAGCAGGGACAAGAAGGGGGTCCTGAGGGGCAGGGCACCCCTACTTCCTCCCCAGGGTAGCTGGGCGGCCAGGATGGTGTCAGGCAGCCTGCAAAACACTTGAGACGCGTTCTTCCATGAAATCTCCACCACGTGTTTTAAAGCGGGCCTCCACGAGGCCAGGTCATGGGCCCAAGGTCAGACCCCAGGACACAGCTGCCGTCCTCTCTGTGGTCAGTCCGATGGAGACACGACGTCCTCAGCTGCAGACAGAATCTTTCTGTAGCCACCCGCCAGGGAGCAGCCAGCGGAGGCTCCCTTTCCCGGATCATCAGAGCACAGTGCAGATAGAAATCGCTCCCAGCGCACACGGCAGGCCCAGGGCAAAGTTGACTCCACGATTAGATAAATTATAAACCATCCAATTCATCTGCCCATCTCTCTAATTAGCCTTCCCGCCCGTATCTGCAGCAGACACTGGGATCCACACCTTTAATAAACGGAAGGGAATGAGGCTGCCCTAATCTCCCCGCAGCTGGAGATAAAAGATTCACCCTGTTTACTTGGGATTAGAGGGGAGCTTTGACCTTGAGCAGGGAGTTATTGTTTTCTGAGTCACTTTCAATTGGAAACATTGTTGTCTTTCAAAGGAAACCGGGGACTGAAGATGTAAGGAGGCTCAAACAATGCGTGGTCTGCTAGGAGGGCCCAGATAAATCCAGAGCCACCTTATCGAAAGAAAATAACTCATTTCAAACTGTTATTGCATCCGGAGACCCAGCAACAATGTTTGCTAATCTGGTGGAGGTGCAGCCGGCTGATCTGGGTAGTGCGTGCTTTCGCAGTAATTAGATGCTTAGTAGGCTAATTATTTTGTGAATAAAATCAAACACAATCAAGTAATTAAACAACAGGCAGAGACTGTCTAAAGCCCTGTCCTGAATGATGGTGGAAACCCGATTCCCTGGGTGCTTTGTGGCCAGAGGGGGTCTTCATCACCGCAGCATGCCTGTCACCTTAAACTGGAGAGGGTCCCCGAAAAACAGGAGCGGGGACCCAGTGTTCTGGGAAATTCTGGGCAAGCATCAGGTCACATGGGTCCCAGGAGGGCTGGTCGTGCTCTGCGTCAGCCTGAGCCCCGCAGGTTTCCCTGTTCTACGACACCTGTGCAGACGCTCTGCTCATGGACGCAGGGGTCCACAGGGCAGCTGCCTTCTCCCTGCCTCCCCCGCAGCTCCCTGTCTGCAGCCCCTGGGCCACCTCCTTCTCGCTCTGCACTGGGAGCCCTGGAGGGACTCGGCAGAGTCAGGCCGTGTGGGATCGGGCCCTGCGGGACTGCTCAGGAGCCGAGCCGACCTCCTATGGGCCTGACCCAGGGGCGGAGGGGAGCCGCGCTCACCACCTGGGCAGGTGAGGGCATCGCTGAGGACGGGCCGGGCCTGCTGCTGCTGCCTTCTGCTTTCTAAGCTGGAGAGACAAGCCCATCCTCCCTGGGAGGACCCTCTGCTCTTTAGTTTCCTGATTCACGGGATCAGCTTAGCCTTTACTCAGTCACCGTTTACCTGGGGTGGGTCTGGGGACCCAAGGCTGACAGGTGTGGCCTTTTCTCTTAAGATGCTAAGTACCCAGTGGAGACAAGGGGTTGACCCACTTGTTTTGTCAAGTACATATTGAATGAGTGCTGTTTACTTGCTAAGTCGTGTCTGACTCTTTGCGACCCCATGGACTGTAGCCCGCCAGGCTCCTCTGTCCCTGGGATTTCCCAGGCAAGAATACTGGAGTGGGCTGCCATTTCCTTCTCCTGGGGATCTTCCCGACCCAGCGACTGAAACTGCATCTCCGGCACTGCAGGCAGACTCTTTACGCTGAGCCACCAGGGAAGAACACATATTAAGGGGAGTAAAGGAGGGCGTCAGGCTGTGTATTGTCACCCTGCTTATTTAACTTCTATGCAGAGTACATCATGAGAAACGCTGGGCTGGAAGAAGCACAAGCTGGACTCAAGATTGCCTGGATAAATATCAATCACCTCAGATATGCAGATGACACCACCCTTATGGCAGAAAGTGAAGAGGAGCTAAAAAGCCTCTTGATGAAAGTGAAAGAGGAGAGCGAAAATGTTGGCTTAAAACTCAACACTCAGGAAACGAAGATCATGGCATCTGGTCCCATCACTCCATGGGAAATAGATGGAGAAACAGTGGAAACAGTGTCAGACTTTATTTTGGGGGGCTCCAAAATCACTGCAGATGGTGACTGCAGCCATGAAATCAAAAGACACTTACTCCTTGGAAGAAAAGTTATGACCAACCTAGATAGCGTATTCAAAAGCAGAGACATTACTTTGCCAACTAAGGTCCGTCTAGTCAAGGCTATGGTTTTTCCTGTGGTCATGTATGGACGTGAGAGTTGGACTGTGAAGAAGGCTGAGTGCCGAAGAATGGATGCTTTTGAACTGTGGTGTTGGAGAAGACTCTTGAGAGTCCCTTGGACTGCAAGGAGATCCAACCAGTCCATTCTGAGAAAGATCAACCCTGGGATTTCTTTGGAGGGAATGATGCTAAAGCTGAAGCTCCAGTACTTTGGCCACCTCATGCGAAGAGTTGACTCACTGGAAAAGACTCTGATGCTGGGAGGGATTGGGGGCAGGAGGAGAAGGGGACGACAGAGGATGAGATGGCTGGATGGCATCATGGACTCGATGGACGTGAGTCTGAGTGAACTCCAGGAGTTGGTGATGGACAGGGAGGCCTGGCGTGCTGTGATTCATGGGGTCGCAAAGAGTCGGACACGACTGAGCGACTGAACTGAACTGAATGGTTAATTCTATGTTGTTTTTCAGTAACTAAGCCATGCCCAACACTGCGACCCCATGGACCAGGCTTTCCTGTCCTTCACCATCTCCTGGAGTTTGCTCAGACTCACGTCCATTGAGCCGGTAATGCCATCCAGCCTCATCTGTTAATTCTATAAAGAGGCAGGATGTAAATATTTCAGGCCTCACAGGCCATGTGACACTTGGCTCTGCTGTTTCAGTGCATAAGAAGCCATAGACAATGAGTAAACAAACGGACAAAGCTGTTTGCCAATAAAGCTTTATTGATAACAAGCAGAGGCCTGGATGTGGC
This sequence comes from Ovis canadensis, assembly GCF_042477335.2. NCBI lineage: Eukaryota > Metazoa > Chordata > Mammalia > Artiodactyla > Bovidae > Ovis > Ovis canadensis. The sequence goes on along the minus strand of NC_091247.1, from coordinate 230,422,326 downwards.
CTTTGGGTTATCCTTTGTTGCCCCCCAGATGGAGATGGCAACCAACTAGGGCCAACTGGTCAAATCCACCCTCCTCTTTGGGCGGAGGGGCTTCATACCCTCAGGTGTCATCTGCCCCCATCCCTGCAGATCGCTCAGCTCTGAGCACTTTGCCCAGGACCCATAGACGTGTCAGCCTCTGCACACGGGCTCCCAGCCACAGGCCAGCCTTCTTCAGCAGTGACGGCACAGGGGACTCTCCCTAGAAATACTGTCGCCATCCAACAGTGATCCTGTGTGAGGCATCAGTGGATTTATTATCTTATCGAGAACTGAGGAATCAAGTCACTTCAAACCAAACACCTGTCGTGGAGCTCCTGTCCTTTCTAGGAGGCAGTGGAGCAGATGGTTAAGGCCAGTGAGATTAGAGGTCTAAGACTGTGCTAGTGGCCCAGGGGTTAAGAATCTGCCTTCTAATGCGGGGGACGCAGGTTCGATCCCTGGTCTGGGAACTAAAATCCCACATGCTAGGGGGCAAGTAAGCCCACAGGCCACAACCAAAATCCCATACAGGCAAATAAATAAATAAAATTTTAAGAAATGTTAGAATCCCACAGAGCAGTTCCTTACACACAGCCATTTACCTCACTTCTCCAAAGTCTCAGTTTTTACATCTGTTTGTAGAGGTGTTGCTCAAGAAAGATCGCGGCAGGTGTTCAATGAGACAGTGATTTTGAAACGCTCTTCCCACCATTTCCAGTGGCCAACCCTGCCCGGGAGGAACCCACGTGGCGTGAGACGTACGGGCAGATTTACCACCCACGAAGGCAGCGTCTTCAAGCCTCTCAGTTCTCTGCAAAAATCTAAGGCTTGAAGTCACAGCCTCACAGGGGAACAGCTGCTAACTCTAGCATCAACTGCACGCGCAGAGACTTGGCACTTGGGATGCGGGGAGAGGAGTCTGGCCAGGCACCCTAAAATAGGCGGTTATGTTCAATCCTGGCCCAAAACACAGACGCCACGCTGGTGCAGGCACAGCTGTCTGTTTCCATACAGTCTGGCAGGTCTGGAAAATAAGCACGCCACCCCTCCTCCAGTCTGGGAGGGACTGAGGAATCCGATTAAGCCCTTTCCTCGGAGTGGAGCTGTTCCAACCAGGGTAAAGTGGATTTGGAAGGTACAGCATCCTGGCTGTTAAAATGCACGGTGGGGGAGGGAGGGCATTCATTCACTTCAAACTGGCTTTAAACGTTGTCTGCTCTTTAATTAGATTCCACTTTACGAAGTTATCCTTTGCGCCCGGGGAGCTTGCCCACCCCTCCCATCCCAGACAGTGGGCTGGCAGAGTGGCTGGCTCACTGAGGCTCTCGATCCTGGGCCGGGCTCTGGGTCGGGCAGGCAGGGACCAACCCACCGTTGGCACCAAGGCCTGGGCTGTGTTGGCTCCAGGGGCCTGCCCCTCTAACAGCAGTGTCTGAGCGGTGCCCTGGTCCCCAGGTGCCCACCAGCCTTAGCTTCTCTTGCCCCGCCCCCTCCTTCCTCCCCACCTCCAGAGGCGTCACCAGCCCTGCTCGGGTGGGGGCCCAGCAGAGAGCATAAAGGGCCAAACCCAGCACACAGGGAGGGTTCCCTTCAAGAGAAGGGGCAGAGACCCCGCGGCTCTGTCGCCTGTGGTCAGTGGGGGCTATGAGAGACACACAGTGGGGGGAGGCGAGACGGGAGGGAGGTGGCTAAATTCCAGCTTGGACAGGTGAGGGGGGCCTTCCCAGATGGTGGATGTTGGTGGATGGTGTGGATGTGCAAACGAGGGAGGAAACGGCCCTGGGGAGACGGCAAAAGAGCCGAGGCCCTAAGGCGCCTCCAGGGTCCGAGGTTGCCTGGGGGAGGGGCGGGGGGAGGGGGTGGCCTTGTGAGGATCTCCGTTTCCTGGAGCAACAGCGCCAGCCTGGGGGCAGGAACGTCCCCCGAGTCACAGTTCCCGGGGTCGCTGGTGGCTGGGGGTTGTCCGTGGGGGGGGGGCGCTCTGGAAAACCGCCAGTGGGCAGCGTGCGGGCTCACCCCTCCCCCACCCTCGACCCTCTACCCCTCCCCACCCCCCGCCCCCCTGCCCCGAGGCTCCCCTGGGTGCCGGCATCAGACCTCTGCTTTGTGGCACCTGGGGTCACAGCGAATGGTGGCTGCCTGCCTGAGCCCTGGACGCCTGGCTCCTGCAGCTGGTCTTCCTGACCGCTGTGTGCAGCTATGCACACTTCCGTGTGTGTGCGTGTGTGTTTGCTCGTGTGTGCTTGTCTGCGTGTGTGTGAGTGTGTTTCTCTGTGTAGGCACTTGTACGTGTGTGTACAGTGTGTTTCTGTGTGCGCAGGTCTACGTGTGTGTGTGTTCCTCTGTGTATGTGTGTGTACATGCGTGTATGCGTGTGTCATGCGTGTATGTGTGTCATGCGTGTATGCGTGTGTGTGCACGTGTATGTGTGTGCCTGCGTGTGAACGTGTGTGTGCACACACCCGCACAAGCCTGTCCGCGTGGTGTGTGTGACTAACAGGCCAGGGTTAGATAGCAAAGAGCTTTCCCGTGCCGTGCGGTCAGTGAGCGGCTCTTGGTGCCCGAGGGGACAGTGAGCCCCGGGCCAGGTAGAGACGACAGCCTCCCAGGGAAGCCCACCCCCAAGGCTTCCTGTCCCCCACATGCTGATTATACTCGGGGAAGCCCCAAGAAGGGCAGAAGGTGAAGCGCCAGTGGGAGGCAGAGAAAGAGGACCAGACCGGCCACCTCTGCGCTCAAGAAGGGGAAGGAGAGGCGCGTGTGGGCCCCAGAGCGGCAGCCACACTGCCCTGACCCAGACCAGCGCCAGCTGAGTGACCAGCTCTGTGGATGGTCTGCATCTCGGAGAGAAGCTCCGGCCCTGCAGTGATCACGGTGACAAATGGCTGCAGCAGCCCAGCCACTGTCCAGTGACCCCAGAGGGACAGATGCGGGCCGCCCCTGTCTGACCCACAGCCCCCAGGAGGGGCCCTCCCCTGCGGCCTGCATGCGGGGTCCGCCCTGGCCGTGCAGGAAGGTCCTAAGGGCTGTTCCTAATGATCACGAAGCCGGCTTTCACCAAAGCATCTGCTGATGGGATGCCCTCCATCCAGGATAATCAAAGTCAGGGAGGAGCGGCCCAACCCCAGAGCCCCCGACCTTAAATCTGCAAAGCGCCCCCGCCACGTCACCTGGAGAACATCCCCCACGGGCCGCGGGGAGACACCCCCCCACCCCGCCAGGAGGGTCCAGGGAGAGCTGCCTCTTCGGGCTCTAAGAGGAGATGGAAAGCGACCACTGTCCCCTCCGCTGAGGGCTGGCCCAGGTTTGGAGCTGTTGGTCTCTGTACTGTGGGGTGGGGATTCTTCCAAATCTACACCCCGCTAAGCAGGATCCCTGGAGATGCCCTGGGCCCTCACCCTGGCCGGGAGCTCTCAAACCTCTAGCACAGAATGCACTGCTCAGAAAAGAACAATAAGATCAGGGTGCACTCCGGCGGGGGCAATGCCAGTGTCAGAATCCCAGGACAGAGGGAGGCTGGGAAGCAATAAAAATGTTCTGGAGCCAGAGCCGTGGGGCCGTTGCAGGAGGCTCCGGACGGGAAATCAGTGGCTCCCCTTACACCACTCTTTGAAAACAAGATGGTTAAACACACGAACCCTTGAGCGCTAATGTTGACACTGAGGCTGAGGGTTTAAGGTCTTAATTCTCTCCTGTCAGACCTACGCGGTGGCCTGCGGGCTGCCCCATCCCAGGGCACTATTCTCCAGGTGTGTCCTAAATGGGTCTCTGTCCCGCGCTGGGCGAGAGCCTGTCCTTAGTGCGTCAGGAGCTGTGACAAGCACCATCAGGGGGACACACACCCCTGGAGCCCCTCCCCCAGATGCCAGGGCCCCCGTACCCCTGGTCCCTCAGTGGGGAACTTCCCCGAGGACAAGAAGGCTCAGTGCAGCCCCCAGGAGCCCCTGGAATCCCGGAGCACCCAGAACCCTCTGGGAAAGCTCGCAGACAGAGAAGCTCAGCAGCCCCTTGCTGGCGACTGTCCCTGCCCCATGAGCTGGCCTGGGACACTGCTCTTGGCCCTTTCCAGGGCACGGGGCAGATGGGACGCAGGACTGACTGGCTCTGTCAAGGTGCGCAGCTGAGTTTGTGGTCCCCAAAGACCCACGTCCCGAAACCTGTAGAGGTGGCTTTGTTTGAAAAACGGGGTTTGCAGATGTAACCCAGCGATGGCTCTGGGGTGAGGCCATGTCAGGTCAGGAGGAGCCCTGAACCCTATGCCCGGTGTCCTTGTCGGAACCCGGGAGGGGCTTGGGCGGAGGGAGACGGAGACGGGAGGGTGTGGCCACAAGCCAAGGGATGCGGCCAGGAGGCTGGGAAGGACCGCCCCTGCGGGTGGAGCGAGCGCGGTCCTGCGCACACTTGGCCCTGGCTCAGGCCTCAGCCTGCGGGGGGAAGGGGCTTCAGCCCCCGGCTGTGGCACCTCCTTACAGCGGCCCCAGGAAGTGTGGCAAGGAGCAGCGCCCGAGCCCCAGCCAAGCCGGCCTCTCCTCCAGCAGGCGCGTCCCACCCCCAGGGCGCCTCTCTGGGACCCCCACCCCTGCCCCGGCCTCAGGGCGTCCTCAGGGGCAGAAGGAGGAGGCGGCCCCTCCCCGTGGGCTGGGCACCCTCCCCTCTCCACCTTCTGAGAACCTCACCTCAGGGGACCCGTGTAGACCACAGTGGTGTTGGCCGAAGCAGATGGAAGCAGATGGCCGCGGCCGGCGTCTGTCCCACGCCCTGGGACTTCTCGCTTCCGGGACTGCTGAGGCTCTCCCGAATCTGGACCCAGCACAGCTGCCCGGAGGGACCAGAGAGGACCTCTGTCCTGCGGGCTGGTCCTCACCACGGGGTGGGGAGTCAGGGTCACGCTGACTGGGGTCCCCAGTGGCTTTCCCTAAGAGGGGGGAAGGGCCCTGCCCACCTGCTGGTCCTGAGGGCTCTGGGACAGGCGGGCATTTCTGCCTCGGCTCAAGGGGTCCCAGGAGTGAGCATGCAGGGCTCACTGCCCACTAACAGAGGGGGCTGGTCAAGGGCCTGCCCAGGGCCCGGCCGAGCTGGACCCGACTTGGACCTCTGCGGCCCCTGAGCTCCCGGAAGTCCACCTCCTGGCCTGTCCAGCGCAGGGCCAACCTCGGGGCTCGCCCCAGGACCAGCCGGGCTCTCAGCCCGAGACCGGAGGTGTTGCAGAGAGGAAGCCAGTTCGGACTCCATGTTGCTCTTGTTATTATAATCATGGAGAATGGCCTGCCTCAGAGAGCCCTGCCCCTCTGCCTGACTGCACACTAAAGTGCTTTGTTCAGAACCCGGTCCACCTGTGGATGGCAGGCAGGAAGGAATCAACACACCCCCTGACTGAGACGTGCCATTCCGGGAGATGCTGGCATGATTAATGGCCTGTTGACTCTACTTCCTCACCTCCCCCATCTCTGATCTGTAAAAGAACCTGGCATCCAGACCCGATGAGATGGCTATTTTGAGGTGCTAACCTGCCGTCTTCTCGGTCAGCTGGATCCCCTGTTAAAGCAGTTTTCCCAGCTTCAACTCCTCATCCCTCAGATTCAGTGTCCTGTCCTGCAGCAGCTCGGGACCCTGGGCCTGGAGAGAAGGCAGAGCCGCTGGCCACCTGCATGGAAGCGGGTTCCTTCTGTCTCCTGCCCAGTCAGCGTGGGTCTGGCTTTGGTCCCTGGAAGCGCTGAGAACGGTCACTCCTTCCTTCCCAGGAAAGGCCCTGAGGTCCAGGCATCCAGTGAGGCCTCTTCTCTACCCAAGCCTGGGGCCGGGTGTGCGAGGCCCAGGGGGAAGGCAGGCATCCCGAGCCCCCCAGGGTTGGCCCAGCCCTGAGGCAGACGGGGCGGGGATGGGGGGTGACCTGGCAGTGTGAACGTCAAATCCAGCTGGTGAAACTGGACTTACATGCCAGGATCTGAGCCTCTTAAAATGAGAAGGCTCAGCAGGCCTGTCTCCCAGACTCTCTCACAAGCACGCACATATACACGTGCACGCTCACAGGCGTGATGACTTCCCGGGTGGGAACAGAGATCCGATTCGCTGAGACTGCTGCCCCGGGGGCCGCCCGCCCTGCCCGTGCCCCCGACCCCGCACCTGTGCCCCGCGGTCAGGCTCTGCCCTGGGGGCTGCCTCCCCTCCCCCGTGTCCCCCCACATACACCTGTGCCCTGTGGTCAGGCTCTGCCCTGGGGGCCGCCCGCCCTCCCCCGTGCCCCCCGCACCTGTGCCCCGTGGTCAGGCTCTGCCAGGAGCAGGTCTCTGCCGGCGTCAGCCGCTGGCCCAGGACACCCTGGGGCGAGGAGAACGAGCCGCACTGAGTGGATGGCCCTGCCTCCCCGTCTTCCCCAGGGAGCTCTAGATCCCGCTGTGCCCATGAAGGATGCGCTGGGCTCACCCCCAGAGTGTTCCACAGGCCAGAGAGCTCCTTCCTATCTGATTTCCATTTTCTAACAAAGAGAAGGGACATTTCTGAGTGTTACCAACAGGTGAAGTGCCTGTTAAGGGCCACGTCAGACACGGCCGACCCACAGGGACCCTGAGCAGGACACGGACACTTCATCGCCCTGGAGTGGTGCTTCTAGGCTAGGGAGACCCTGGTCTCAGGCGTCTGGGCATCCCCGGTTTAAGTACATCCATCCACAGGCGTGTTGCCACGGCAACACGCGCACCCTGTGTATACACCCACATGCACACCCGTACACACCAACGTGCACATGCTCACACAGCAGACCCACATGCACGGCACAGCCTTCTTGACTCTGGAGCCTTGAACTTGCCTGAGGGGACCTCACAGGACCAGCCCGGGTGGGGCAGACAGCTTTGCATAGCTAGAGTGGACAGTTGCCATCTTTCAGGACCGGTAAGGCAGGCACCGGGCAGTCCTTGTATCTGACTAGGTAACTCACATCACAGCCCGAGGGGCCATTTCCACGGCTGAAATACCAGGGCTATGGTCTGGCTGTGCCCGGGGAAGGGGCAGAGCTGGCCCCACCTGGGGCTTTGGGACCCAGGGCCCCCGTCCCCCACCACGCAGCCTCCACATTGGAGAGAAGCCAGGGAGGGCGGGACGGAGGGTGACTGCGTCTGCACTCAGATGCCAGGAGGCAGCCTGGATGCACCTGTCAGCGTCTGGGGTGAGCTTGGAGGAAGCGCCCCTGTTTAAAGGTACTCATCGCACCTGCGATGTTTGTTTGTGCAACACAGAAATATTTACACAAAGGTGCGAGAAGTTCGGGCCTCCCAGGTGGCGTTAGCGGTAAAGAACCTGCCTGCCAGTGCAGGAGACGTAAGAGACTCGATTTCGGCCCCTGGGTCGGGAGCAGCCCCTGGAGGAGGGCATGGCAACTCACTTCACTGTTTGAGCTGCAGAATCACACACCCAGAGGAGACCGGCAGGCTGCAGCCCGTCGGGTGGCACGGAGTTGAGCATGACTGAAGCGACTTAGCGAGCATGCACGCAAAAGCTTTCAGGTTGAAGACCTGGGGTCTATCCTGGCTGGGTGGTCTGGCAGACAGCGAAGGGAGGGAGGGACGAAGCAGGGGCCGAGGTGATTGCCTGCCCCCGCCCACCTGCCGGCCTGAGCGTCCTGCTTCTGCTTGGCCCGGCAGCCTGGACTCCCGATGGCCCTGCCCCGGTCCCTCTGTGCACGACTCCACGAGGTGCTGGAGTCCTGGCGCTTTTATCTGAAGCACGTGGGTGAGGACAGGCTGGGCTCAGGGCGTCCTGAGCTCGCACGTGAGCAGGAGGGGCCTAGAGCCTCCCTGGGTCAGCCTGGCTGGAGTCGCTTTGGTCTGAGCAGTGAGGCTTGCAGTCTGCCTGACGAGTCGTCTCTTTAATGCAACTTTCTCGGCCTCCCAGGTCTGGCCAGGGTCGGGGCCCCACTCCCCACCTCCAGGGAGTCTGCCAGGCCACCCCTCCTGGTCCTCCATCCGGCCCGACTTCTCCCCCAGGGTGCCTCCTCTTGAGCTTTCCTCACCCTTGTCCGGCCAAACCCTCAGTGAGACTGGCTTCTGTCTTACCTGGGGGGTTGCTGTCAGCCTCCGTGCAGAGGTGGCTGTCCTGCCCAGGGCTGGTCCTGGAGGCCAGACCCGGGCCAGACGTCGTGCAGACAGAGCGTGACGCATGCGGGGTGGGGAGATAATGCCTGAGGCTGACGGACAGGCGGGCCACCAGCCACGGAGCTACGGAACCACTGTGCCTTCGCCACCGGGATGCCAGCGTCTAGAGGCCCGAGTGTCTCAGAGCTCAGTTGGTAAAGAATCCGCCTGCAATGCAGGAGACCCCGGTTTGATTCCTGGGTCGGGAAGATCCACTGGAGAAGGGATGGGCTACCCACTCCAGTATTCTTGGGCTTCCCTTGTGGCTCAGCTTGTAGAGAATCCGCCTGCAATGCAGGAGACCTGAGTTCGATCCCTGGGTTGGGAAGAGCCCTGGAGAAGGAAACGGCTACACACTCCCGCATTCTGGCCTGGAGAATTCCAGGGACTACACAGTCCGTGGGGTCGCCGAGTCAGACACAACTGAGTGACTTTCACTTTCACTCACTCATGCCGTGTTAACGCCATGAGCTGGCTCTAGATAAGTGTGTGTTGAGTGAAGCGTGAAAGGCTTCCCATTGAGTCACAGTTAATGCAAGCATTTCCGTGTTCTAAGTAATTCTAAACAAAGCGCACCATTAGCTTTTCACTTCTCCTCTCCTAAAGGCATCTGAGAACCCCATCTGGGAACAAGCAGGAAGAAGAAGGGAATGATGGGGAGACGTGTTGAAATATCTTTCTCGGCCATATTTAGGGGGAGCCATTACCTGAAATGCTAGACAAAAAGGAAAGTGTTTATTAACGGCAGGTCAACCTCCAAACTCTGCGCAAGCTCCGTCTCCTTCAGATAAGAACCCGCTTATGTAAATGCATGTCCCTGCTCCTGCAGAAATAAGGCTCAAAATAATAGAACATCAAATGCCAACATAAAATATCATCTATTATTTTTAACTTTCAGTGTGGAGGTTGAATACGTTTTACGCTGGGAAGGAAACAACCAAATTTTTGACTGTGTTCTTTGCAGAGTTTCTCCTTTGAAAACATGACTTTAAAAGGCTCAGGACGGGGATGTGAACTTGACAATGACTTGGAAGCAAATTAGATCCTGTTAATGACTCAGTGAGAAGAGACAGAGGGAAAACACAATGAGGAGGCATGATCCCACCTATAGCAGGGGGTCTGGAGGCAGAGAGAGGCCAAATAACTTACCCACAGTGGAGCGGCGGGTGGGTGGCAAGCCAGAGCTTCAAAGTGAGCCCTGCCTGAAGAGAACGTCCTTGCTCGGCACACCACCTCTCTGATGAGAGCAAGAAGCAGCCCGCCCTCGTCCATGCTATCTCGTCTCTGCGGCTACTCACTGGAAACCAGACTAAATGAAGTCATTTCACGTGACTTTTGCAAAAGAAGGTGTGAGCCAGTCCTGCAGAAGTAACCTTGAAAAGTGGAAAAGCGGTACTATTTTAGGATAGGAAAATCTTAATTACTGATAATGTCAGCTTTTTCTTTAGGGTCACATAAAGTTCTGCTTCTGTTTGCAGTTTATATTTCCAGAAGTAGGCAAGTTGGTTACAAAATTTATCAGGAAAAAATAAAGCTGCCAAGAAAACCCTAATATAAAGGCATCGTGGATGGAGGGCTAGTCTGCCAGATATTAAACAGACACGGTGAGTCCTCTGTAACTGTGAGAGCAAAGCGTCAGCGCAGGAACAGGCAGGCCAGTGTGGGAGGATAGAAAGCCCAGAAGCAGACAGAACTGCGTGTGAAAGCTTGGCACGCGGTGGGGACACCAGCCCCAGCACCAGAAGAAGGATGGACTCTGAGCAGCACCGAGGGACTGGGCGGGTGCTGCGTGCTTAGTCGCTCAGCCCTGTGACTCTTTCGTGGCCCTGTGGACTGTAGCCTCCCAGGCTCCTCTGTCTACGGGGTTCTCCAGGCAAAACTGTTGGCGTAGGTTGCCATCTCCTCTTCCAAGGATCACCCCGACTCAGGGATCCAAGCCGTGTCTCTGGCGTCTCCTGCACTGGCCGAGTCATCAGGGAAAAAGCACTGAGTACCTGGGGAACCACGTGGAAAGCTGTGTCCATTTCTCACACTGTTTGTGAGGATAGATTCCAACTCTTGAGAAAAAAGAAAAGCAGACAAACCAAGATAGAAGAGATGCGATGAGTCTGGCTGTACTGTGGGGGATTGCCTTGAGCATATAAAAAGCAAAGACACCCGTGCATGGCAAAAATGTACAACCAAACTGCAGTGACGTAGGACAAGCTGGGACGACGCACACAGCTGATCTCAGACGGAAATAAGGATCCTTGATGCAAAGACAGGCTTTTAAAGCAATGACACAGAGAGACCAGCTCCAGTGAGGGCGAGGGACTGGGGCCGTGAACACAGAGCGTAAGTGCAAGCTGCCGTTCACCACGGGGAAGGACGTTCGGCCACTCTCACAGGAACGGAAATAAAGAGGAAACTTGCACCACGGGGACAGGGTTCTGGGCAAGACCGGGCAAGCGCCCAGCACCCTGCCATCCCGGGCTTAAGTCCAAAGCAAAAGGGAGCTCAAGTTTAGGGAACCGATTTACACGTATTAACTGACTATAGAGAAAACAAAATCCATTACCCTCTGGATAAACACAAGGTGTATCCCATAGATTGGATGCCCAGCTAACTTTTAAACGGATTGACAGATTAACAATGCAAAGTGTCTTCTTTAACTTGTTTATATTACCATGCGTCGATCACAAGCCTGCAGAAAATACCCGTATTAAGGCTGGAAATCAGCGGTGTCTCCACCTCTGACATAGACACCTTCCTGCCACTGCTTCCTCCTGCTGCGTTTAGAGTCTGAGCGGCCCTCCCCCCACAGCTCATCTCCTCAGGCTCTGTTGCCCCAGAGTCTAAGCACCAGGGGACTCACTCTTCTCAGCGTCTCCAGGGCCGCTGATGTAGACTGGCATAAAATGGTGCTCCTTACACGCAGGAGCGTGTAGGGAATGGCAAAGAAACAAGACGCGGGTAACCACAGCTGCTTACACACACGCTGTAGGTATCAAAAAGAAAGACGTTTTTAAAGATGCATAATTATTTGCAGATGGAGTGAAAGTAAACGGAAAACCCAATAGACCGAAATGACAACGATCAGAATTATTCCAAGAATTAGAGAAGGTGACCAGGTATCAGACAAAATTACCTCAACCAGGAGCTTTACTATAGGCCTACAATAATTAAGGAAAACACATTCATATTAAAAATAGAAAACTCAGACCATCCAGAGAAAAAGTATATTTATATGAAAAGTAAGGCAGAGATTTAAGAAAGTTATAAACATTATTGAAAACACATAGAAGAGAGCCCATCTAACGGGAGAGATAAACTGTGCTTTTGTTGGGGAAAATTATTACTGTCAGGATACAATTTCTTCCCAAATGACTGTATAAAGTTAATGCAATTCCAGTCAAAGTCCCAATGTCATGCCTTTTGAAATGTAATCTTAAAATATATGTGAAGTTGAGAGTTGGCGAGTCTTACCATGATAAGGCGGAGAAGGCAATGGCAACCCACTCCATGATAAGACTTCCGTGATGGTTCAGTTGGAAGAGAATCCACCTTGCAATGCAAGAGACGAGCGTTCGACCCCTGAGTCAGGAAGATCCCCTGGAGGGGGCAATGGTAACCCACTCCAGTATTCTTGCCTGGAGAATCCCATGGACAGAGGAGCTTGAAGAGCTGCAGTCCATGGGGTTGCAAAGAGTCGGACACGACTTAGAGACATTCCCTTCACTTTTACCGTGATAATACAGGTAAAGGGCAATGCAGTCAAGTTTCCAATCAGATATCAAGCAAAACTGGGCAACAGTGAATTCAAAAGTTACTGTGTTAGCACAGGGTAAAAATAGGAACGTAACAGAAGAAAGGATAATAAGATCCAGAGAAAGACCAAAGCCTATGTAAGAATATGGCATGTGATAAAGGTTGCGCTGACAAATAGCACTGAAATCACAGTTTTAATAAATTATATTGAGACCATTACATCAGGGGAAGAGATGACTACTCCAAGCAACAAATAACACAAAATCACATATAGAACTCAGATGCTGCGATCCAAGACAGATTTGTCAACATGAAAATTAAAATATCTGATAGAGATGGCATCTGAAGCGATGTGAGGAGAAATAATAGGGAAAATGTTTGCAATATATGCAAAACCGAAGATTAATATTCCCAATATATCAGGAGATACACAGAAGAGAACCGGGCGAGAAAGCGCATAAGCAATTCACGGGAGAAAGACTCTGCGAAACAGGAGAAGTGGGCCGGGGATGGGAATTCAGGCGTGGGGAGCGCAAGGCCCTGCAGCCACACTTACGGTGGGAAAATTCACAGGTTCAGCCTTCCCAGTGGCAACCTGACCACCTCCTTCCACTTGAAACGCGTCTCCTCCTTGCTCCAGGACAGGCTCGCCCCTGGGAGCCCAGGCTCAGGCCAGAATGTCTCTGTGGCAGCATGTTTACAAGGAAAACCAGAGACACACATCCGTGCCCATCAGCAAGGAAGCTGCTGCCTGTGGAGTCTGTGTGCTCATCACTACCCGAGGGGCAGAGCTCTGTGCACACGGAAGGATCCTAAGATGCAGCGTGAGAGTGAGTGTGCAATGGGAGAGCCAGTGTGAGGAGAGCAGGGGCAAGCCACGGATGTTCCCGCAGACAGGCCGGTCCATCCACATTCGTCCCTGCCTTCGCCTGCACATTTCTGCATCCCTGCCCGCTGACCTCAGGGCGGAAGGGTGTCACTCCTTACCATTAGTCTCATCTGAGGTTTTCCTTGTGGCTTGCAAGACACAGAGTGGGTGGAGATGAATTCGGGACATCTTTGGACCTGGAGCAGTGGTAGGAATATTTTTAAGCAGAAGAAGAAGATGAAGGAGAAAACAGGAAAGGGGGGAGGAGGGGCAGAGGGAAGAAGGGGAGGACCGACACGCGGAGTGAAATAGAGACAGGACACCCCCGCTTCCCAGGCGGAAATGCAGAAGAGGGCTGGCCGTCACCACGCCAGCCTTCCCCGGCAGCTCTGCTGTGACGCCTGCCCCCAAGTTGGCCTCTGAGCCCCTGAAGGCAGATTGCCTGGTCAGGACAGGCTCTGCTGGCCTTCCTGGGGTCCCCTGCCCCATTGTCCCTGTCCCCACCCCTTGCCCAGTAATTAGTAGTGTTCAGAGCTGCCTCCTGGACACACCAGGAATACCTGCCAAGAGGGCAAGTATGTTTACATGTGGCCACCGGTCAACTGAACCAAAAAACACACAACCTGAAAGCTGAGAACCGTTTTATCCGGGGCATCACTGGGGACCATAGCCCAGGAGATGGCCTCTTGGGTAGCTCTCAGGGACTCTTCCAAAGAGATAAAGGGGGAGCCAGGATACACAGGAGCTTCTGTGGGGGAAAAATGTGGTCAGACATCAAAAGTTGACCGCTAATGCCCAAACCCAGGTGTCTCAAGTTAATGAATTTAGGGCTTTTCTGTGTGCGGGAAGGTGCAGGAGTCCAGGCTCATGGGACTTGCTCCTTTGATCTGCGTCCTGACGATCCAGGGCTGGCGGTTGGTCCTGCTCTTCTGCATCCTGAGCCCCTCGGGGAGCCCCTCGGGGAGCCCCTCGGGGAGCCCCCCGGGGGAGGGCGGCTGCAGTGGCTGAGGGCTGGATGGCCACAGCATCCTTCATTCACTGAAATGCAGGCGACCTCCCAGCGCTTAGCCGGGCAGACCCAGAGCCAGGCCCACTGAATGGAGTAACCTGCTGAGTGCACGAGTGTGAGAGCATGTGCACGAGTGTCTGAGTGTGCACGAGCAGCTGAGAGTGTGCACAAGTGTCAGAGTGTGCATGAGTGTCTGAGTGTGCGCAAGTATCTGAGAGTGTGCATGAGTGTCTGAGAGTGTGCACAAGTGTCTAAGTGTGCACGAGTGTCTGAGTGTGCATGAGTGTCTGAGTGTGCATGAGTATCTGAGAGTGTGCACGAGTGTCTGAGTGTGCACAAGTATCTGAGAGTGTGCACAAGTGTCAGAGTGTGCACGAGTGTCAGAGTGTGTGCACAAGTGTCTGAGTGCGCATGAGTGTCTGAGTGTGCACAAGTGTCTGAGTGTGCACGAGTGTCTGAGTGTGCACGAGTGTCAGAGTGTGTGCACAAGTGTCAGAGTGTGTGCACAAGTGTCTGAGTGTGCACGAGTGTCTGAGTGTGCACAAGTGTCTGAGTGTGCACGAGTAGCTGAGAGTGTGCACGAGTAGCTGAGAGTGTGCACGAGTGTCAGAGTGTGCATGAGTGTCTGAGTGTGCGCAAGTATCTGAGAGTGTGCATGAGTGTCTGAGAGTGTGCACAAGTGTCTAAGTGTGCACGAGTGTCTGAGTGTGCATGAGTGTCTGAGTGTGCATGAGTATCTGAGAGTGTGCACGAGTGTCTGAGTGTGCACAAGTATCTGAGAGTGTGCACAAGTGTCAGAGTGTGCACGAGTGTCAGAGTGTGTGCACAAGTGTCTGAGTGCGCATGAGTGTCTGAGTGTGCACAAGTGTCTGAGTGTGCACGAGTGTCTGAGTGTGCACGAGTGTCAGAGTGTGTGCACAAGTGTCAGAGTGTGTGCACAAGTGTCTGAGTGTGCACGAGTGTCTGAGTGTGCACAAGTGTCTGAGTGTGCACGAGTAGCTGAGAGTGTGCACGAGTAGCTGAGAGTGTGCACGAGTGTCAGAGTGTGCATGAGTGAGTGTGTACAAGTATCTGAGAGTGTGCACGAGTGTCTGAGAGTGTGCACAAGTGTCTGAGTGTGCATGAGTGTCTGAGTGTGCATGAGTATCTGAGAGTATGCACGAGTGTCTGAGTGTGCACAAGTATCTGAGAGTGTGCACGAGTGTCAGAGTGTGCACGAGTGTCAGTGTGCACGAGTGTCTGAGTGTGCATGAGTGTCTGAGTGTGCACAAGTGTCTGAGTGTGCACGAGTGTCTGAGAGTGCATGAGTGTCTGAGTGTGCATGAGTGTCAGAGTGTGCACGAGTGTCAGAGTGTGTGCACGAATGTCTGAGTGTGCACAAGTGTCTGAGTGTGCACGAGTGTCTGAGAGTGTGCACAAGTGTCTAAGTGTGCATGAGTGTCTGAGTGTGTGCACAGCTGCCTGTGTGTTCACCAGCATCCGTGGCACTGCTGGTTGTCTTGCGTGTCCCTGGTGCGTGTCCAGGCTGGTCCTCAGGTGCCCTTCTGTTCCAATGTGAGAAGCAGAGGGTCAAGGTTACAGCCCTGCTTTGGTTGCGGGTGGCTCATTGCAGGCAGTGACTCCCTCAGAGGGGTCCCCCGCACTTGCACCGAGAATGAGGGGCCCAGCAGGTGAGCTTTACACACTCAGTGAGTGTCCAGAGAGCTGCTGGCTGGGCCCACACTGGTGAGGCTGTCAGAGAATCGGGGGCCCCTCCAGCTCTGGGGGCCAGCCTACCCCCGTCCAGCACCCCAGCTCCCTGGCCCCAGACCATGGCCAAGGAGGGCTTGGTTCTGGTATTGGCCATGGGTATTGACAAAGGCCTTCAAAGTCACAGGTTGACTTGCCCAATCAATAATGGTGCAGGGAAATAATTAAAACTGTCAGATTTAGAAAGTATTAGAAGTGCTTAGAGCTTTCTGCCAACTATGGAAAACAGGGATTAATGGGTGTTATCTGGACCGCTTCTAAGTTACAGAGCAAGTTCTTAAAGTCTTTCTCTGACACTCATTTGCAGTGAAGGGTCAACACCAAGGGTTTCAGAGCAAATTGCTGGAGTCCATTAAACCTCAGCACGGCCAAGTCCCCACTCAGAGCCAGGGACGCCTTCCAGCAGAGCCTGCAAAGTGAAAAGTCCCTTAGCGCTGAGCACATCGTCCTGGGGCTCAGCTGCAAATGGTGACCCCACCTGGGGAGAGCAGACCTCAGGGTCTCTGCAGCCCCACACAGAGGCCCTGAGGGACTTACCTCTGGCTGCAGGTTGGGTCATCTCACTGCTGGGATGGGGGCAGGGCTGAGTGGAACTGCGGTGTGTTGGGGAGACCCTGGCCAGCTGCTGGGCACAGGGGAGGGGTGGTGTCCAGGTTGGAATGAGGGCTCCCTCCCCAGGACAGCTCCCTGCCCGCCTGCCCGCCCTGCCAGGACTCGACCCCGCTCAGCCTGACCCTCTGCTTGTGACACCCTTCTCCCTCCATGCCTTTCCCTTTGCCTCAGCATTTCTGCCGGAAGAAGGTACCTGAGACCCAGAGGGGCAGAGGCGACCAAGAGACAGTGACCCCACTATTGGGAGACTCACTGCCTGGGCAGACGGGCTCTCTGAAGCTCAAGATCCAAGCAGACGGGGCTCATGGACAGATGCTGAGGGTCCTCGGGGCACAAAGTAGGGCGTGACCCTGGGGTGTGGCCACGTGGTCCACCCACGAATCCGAAAGCTCTGCTGAGGTGGGTGATGTAGGGTGGGCTTGGGGCCACAGAAGTACAGTAACCTCCTCAGCTTCAGAGAGTTTCTCCAGACCTGGCCGATCCCCGGGGGGGGGGGACCCTGGGGACTCGCCATTCGCGAGACTAGACCTCGATCCTGAGCTGCCAGGGGTGGAATCAGAGACACTGTGGATCGTGTGGGCCTCTCCCATGGGAGGGGCCAGCACAGCCACCCCACCTGACCCACACCCTCCACGCCTCCCTTGCGGCCTGGAGTGTCCCTTGCCCCGTCCCCCTACCCTTGCTTGTAGGAGCCTCTTTAACCCCTGGATGAAGCTGATTTACTGGAGACGTGACGGTCACCCCAGAGGCAGCAGCTCTCCTGCAGGACCGCGGCGGCCTCTGATGCGCCCCACAGCTTCACGTGTAGAACGCAGGGCAACGTGCAGCAGCTGCCCACTGCTTACCTGTGGGGCAAACGTGTTCCTTTTATGGCAAATGTTAGCGAGGTTATCTGTGGGCCTTGGGCTTACAAGAGATGCCATCTGTTTATCTATCTTACTCACATTACTTCTACGTATGGAAAATACAATCCTTCACTAAGTTAGCACATTTTCTACATTTGTAAGAGAGAAGTCTGAATACCCTAGGATGGCCACGCCTGTAGCGAGTGTTGGAAAACCTGTGCTACCTCGAGACGCCATATGGAAGCCACTTCGCATACGCTTGTCTTCGGGATGATGCTAAGCTTGTCTGGATGCACTGTGAGAGAGGGTCCCTCGCTTGGGGCCTGAGATGACACACCAGTAACTGGGA